>NC_064636.1:120233526-120854151 GCF_023864275.1 Schistocerca cancellata | reverse complement strand
TGGGACTTCTCTATTAAGCTAATAGAGGTATGTTCTGTAATATTTGATGTTGTGTACTATAATAGCTTTCTGTCTCCCTCTCTCTCTCTCTGTCAGGTGTGAGTTGTCTTTGTCAGTAATTTACAAATTAAGCGTGAAACTTGCAAATGCGAATGTATATTCACACGTTGATCATCTCGCAAACCAAAGGTTATGACCGTTGAGTTACTGAGCACAAGCAAATTATGGGGGTGATTCGCGTCCTGCCGTATGCAGAAACTGTTCTTCTCGCCTTTACGTATGTAAAAAGGTCCTGGGACTTCTCTATTAAGCTAATAGAGGTATGTTCTGTAATATTTGATGTTGTGTTCTATAGTAGCTTTCTGTCTCCCTCTCTCTCTCTGTCAGGTGTTAGTTGTCTTTGTCAGTAATTTACAAATGAAGCGTGAAACTTGCAAATGCGAATGTATATTCACACGTTGATCATCTCGCAAACCAAAGGTTATGTCCGTTGAGTTACTAAGCACAGGCTAATTATGGGGGTGATTCGCGTCCTGCCGTATGCAGAAATTGTTCTTCTCGCCTTTACGTTTGTAAAAAGGTCCTGGGACTTCTCTATTAAGCTAATAGAGGTATGTTCTGTAATATTTGATGTTGTGTACTATAGTAGCTTTCTGTCTCCCTCTCTCTCTCTGTCAGGTGTGAGTTGTCTTTGTCAGTAATTTGCAAATTAAGCGTGAAACTTGCAAATGCGAATGTATATTCACACGTTGATCATCTCGCAAACCAAAGGTTATGACCGTTGAGTTACTAAGCACAGGCTAATTATGGGGGTGATTCGCGTCCTGCCGTATGCAGAAATTGTTCTTCTCGCCTTTACGTTTGTAAAAAGTTCCTGGGACTTCCTTATTAAGCTAATAGAGGTATGTTCTGTAATATTTGATGTTGTGTACTATAGTAGCTTTCTGTCTCCCTCTCTCTCTCTGTCAGGTGTGAGTTGTCTTTGTCAGTAATTTACAAATTAAGCGTGAAACTTGCAAATGCGAATGTATATTCACACGTTGATCATCTCGCAAACCAAAGGTTATGACCGTTGAGTTACTAAGCACAGGCTAATTATGGGGGTGATTCGCGTCCTGCTGTATGCAGAAATTGTTCTTCTCGCCTTTACGTTTGTAAAAAGGTCCTGGGACTTCTCTATTAAGCTAATAGAGGTATGTTCTGTAATATTTGATGTTGTGTACTATAGTAGCTTTCTGTCTCCCTCTCTCTCTCTGTCAGGTGTGAGTTGTCTTTGTCAGTAATTTACAAATGAAGCGTGAAACTTGCAAATGCGAATGTATATTCACACGTCGATCATCTCGCAAACCAAAGGTTATGACCGTTGAGTTACTAAGCACAGGCTAATTATGGGGGTGATTCGCGTCCTGCCATATGCAGAAATTGTTCTTCTCGCCTTTACGTTTGTAAAAAGGTCCTGGGAATTCTCTATTAAGCTAATAGAGGTATGTTCTGTAATATTTGATGTTGTGTACTATAGTAGCTTTCTGTCTCCCTCTCTCTCTCTGTCAAGTGTGAGTTGTCTTTGTCACTAATTTACAAATGAAGCGTGAAACTTGCAAATGCGAATGTATAATCACACGTTGATCATGTCGCAAACCAAAGGTTATGACCGTTGAGTTACTAAGCACAGGCTAATTATGGGGGTTATTCGCGTCCTGCCGTATGCAGAAATTGTTCTTCTCGCCTTTACGTTTGTAGTAAGGTCCTGGGACATCTCTATTAAGCTAATAGAGGTATGTTCTGTAATATTTGATGTTGTGTACTATAGTAGCTTTCTGCCTCCCTCTCTCTCTCTCTGTCAGGTGTGAGTTGTCTTTGTCAGTAATTTACAAATTAAGCGTGAAACTTGCAAATGCGAATGTATATTCACACGTTGATCATCTCGCAAACCAAAGGTTATGACCGTTGAATTACTGAGCACAGGCTAATTATGGGGGTGATTCGCGTCCTGCCGTATGCAGAAATTGTTCTTCTCGCCTTTACGTTTGTAAGAAGGTCCTGGGACTTCTCTATTAAGCCAATAGAGGTATGTTCTGTAATATTTGATGTTGTGTACTATAGTAGCTTTCTGTCTCCCTTTCTCTCTCTGTCAAGTGTGAGTTGTCTTTGTCAGTAATTTACAAATTAAGCGTGAAACTTGCAATTTGGAATGTATATTCACACGTTGATCATCTCGCAAACCAAAGGTTATGACCGTTGAGTTACTAAGCACAGGCTAATTATGGGGGTGATTCGCGTCCTGCCGTATGCAGAAATTGTTCTTCTCGCCTTTACGTTTGTAAAAAGGTACTGGGACTTCTCTATTAAGCTAATAGAGGTATGTTCTGTAATATTTGATGTTATGTACTATAGTAGCTTTCTGTCTCCCTCTCTCTCTCTGTCAGGTGTGAGTTGTCTTTGTCAGTAATTTACAAATGAAGCATGAAACTTGCATATGCGAATGCATATTCACACGTTGATCATCTCGCAAACCAAAGGTTATGACCGTTGAGTTACTAAGCACAGGCTAATTATGGGGGTGATTCGCGTCCTGCCGTATGCAGAAATTGTTCTTCTCGCCTTTACGTTTGTAAAAAGGTCCTGGGACTTTTCTATTAAGCTAATAGAGGTATGTTCTGTAATATTTGATGTTGTGTACTATAGTAGCTTTCTGTCTCCCTCTCTCTCTCTCTGTCAGGTGTGAGTTGTCTTTGTCAGTAACTTACAAATGAAACGTGAAACTTGCAAATGCGAATGTATATTCACACGTTGATCATCTCGCAAACCAAAGGTTATGACCATTGAGTTACTGAGCACATGCAAATTATGGGGGTGATTCGCGTCCTGCCGTATGCAGAAATTGTTCTTCTCGCCTTTACCGTTGTAATAAGGTCCTGGGACTTCTCTATTAAGTTAATAGAGGTATGTTCTGTAATATTTGATGTTGTGTACTATAGTAGCTTTCTGTCTCCCTCTCTCTCTCTGTCAGGTGTGAGTTGTCTTTGTCAGTAATTTACAAATGAAGCGTGAAACTTGCAAATGCGAAAGTATATTCACACGTTGATCATCTCGCAAACCAAAGGTTATGACCGTTGAGTTACTAAGCACAGGCCAATTATGGGGGTGATTCGCGTCCTGCCGAATGCAGAAATTGTTCTTCTCGCCTTTACGTTTGTAAAAAGGTCCTGGGACTTCTCTATTAAACTAATAGAGGTATGTTCTGTAATATTTGATGTTGTGTACTATAGTAGCTTTCTGTCTCCCTCTCTCTCTCTCTGTCAGGTGTGAGTTGTCTTTGTCAGTAATTTACAAATTAAGCGTGAAACTTGCAAATGCGAATGTATATTCACACGTTGATCATCTCGCAAACCAAAGGTTATGACCGTTGAGTTACTAAGCACAGGCTAATTATGGGGGTGATTCGCGTCCTGACGTATGCAGAAATTGTTCTTCTCGCCTTTACGTTTGTAAAAAGGTCCTGGGACTTCCTTATTAAGCTAATAGAGGTATGTTCTGTAATATTTGATGTTGTGTACTATAGTAGCTTTCTGTCTCCCTCTCTCTCTCTGTCAGGTGTGAGTTGTCTTTGTCAGTAATTTACAAATTAAGCCTGAAACTTGCAAATGCGAATGTATATTCACACGTTGATCATCTCGCAAACCAAAGGTTATGACCGTTGAGTTACTAAGCACAGGCTAATTATGGGGGTGATTCGCGTCCTGCCGTATGCAGAAATTGTTCTTCTCGCCTTTACGTTTGTAAAAAGGTCCTGGGACTTCTCTATTAAGCTAATAGAGGTATGTTCTGTAATATTTGATGTTGTGTACTATAGTAGCTTTCTGTCTCCCTCTCTCTCTCTCTGTCAGGTGTGAGTTGTCTTTGTCAGTAATTTACAAATTAAGCGTGAAACTTGCAAATGCGAATGTATATTCACACGTTGATCATCTCGCAAACCAAAGGTTATGACCGTTGAGTTACTGAGCACAAGCAAATTATGGGGGTGATTCGCGTCCTGCCGTATGCAGAAATTGTTCTTCTCGCCTTTACGTATGTAAAAAGGTCCTGGGACTTCTCTATTAAGCTAATAGAGGTATGTTCTGTAATATTTGATGTTGTGTACTATGGTAGCTTTCTGTCTCCCTCTCTCTCTCTGTCAGGTGTTAGTTGTCTTTGTCAGTAATTTACAAATGAAGCGTGAAACTTGCAAATGCGAATGTATATTCACACGTTGATCATCTCGCAAACCAAAGGTTATGACCGTTGAGTTACTAAGCACAGGCTAATTATGGGGGTGATTCGCGTCCTGCCGTATGCAGAAATTGTTCTTCTCGCCTTTACGTTTGTAAAAAGGTCCTGGGACTTCTCTATTAAGCTAATAGAGGTATGTTCTGTAATATTTGATGTTGTGTACTATAGTAGCTTTCTGTCTCCCTCTCTCTCTCTGTCAGGTGTGAGTTGTCTTTGTCAGTAATTTGCAAATTAAGCCTGAAACTTGCAAATGCGAATGTATATTCACACGTTGATCATCTCGCAAACCAAAGGTTATGACCGTTGAGTTACTAAGCACAGGCTAATTATGGGGGTGATTCGCGTCCTGCCGTATGCAGAAATTGTTCTTCTCGCCTTTACGTTTGTAAAAAGGTCCTGGGACTTCTCTATTAAGCTAATAGAGGTATGTTCTGTAATATTTGATGTTGTGTACTATAGTAGCTTTCTGTCTCCCTCTCTCTCTCTCTGTCAGGTGTGAGTTGTCTTTGTCAGTAATTTACAAATTAAGCGTGAAACTTGCAAATGCGAATGTATATTCACACGTTGATCATCTCGCAAACCAAAGGTTATGACCGTTGAGTTACTGAGCACAAGCAAATTATGGGGGTGATTCGCGTCCTGCCGTATGCAGAAATTGTTCTTCTCGCCTTTACGTATGTAAAAAGGTCCTGGGACTTCTCTATTAAGCTAATAGAGGTATGTTCTGTAATATTTGATGTTGTGTACTATGGTAGCATTCTGTCTCCCTCTCTCTCTCTGTCAGGTGTTAGTTGTCTTTGTCAGTAATTTACAAATGAAGCGTGAAACTTGCAAATGCGAATGTATATTCACACGATGATCATCTCGCAAATCAAAGGTTATGACCGTTGAGTTACTAAGCACAGGCTAATTATGGAGGTGATTCGCGTCCTGCCGTATGCAGAAATTGTTCTTCTCGCCTTTACGTTTGTAAAAAGGTCCTGGGACTTCTCTATTAAGCTAATAGATGTATGTTCTGTAATATTTGATGTTGTGTACTATAGTAGCCTTCTGTCTCCCTCTCTCTCTCTGTCAGGTGTGAGTTGTCTTTGTCAGTAAGTTACAAATGAAGCGTGAAACATGCAAATGCGAATGTATATTCACACATTAATCATCTCGCAAACCAAAGGTTATGACCGTTGAGTTACTAAGCACAGGCTAAGTATGGGGGTGATTCGCATCCTGCCGTATGCAGAAATTGTTCTTCTCGCCTTTACGTTTGTAAAAAGGTCCTGGGACTTCTCTATTAAGCTAATAGAGGTATGTTCTGTAATATTTGATGTTGTGTACTATAGTAGCTTTCTGTCTGCCTCTCTCTCTCTGTCAGGTGTGAGTTGTCTTTGTCAGAAAATTTACAAATTAAGCGTGAAACTTGCAAATGCGAATGTATATTCACACGTTGATCATCTCGCAAACCAAAGGTTATGACCGTTGAGTTACTAAGCACAGGCTAATTATGGGGGTGATTAGCGTCCTGCCGTATGCAGAAATTGATCTTCTCGCCTTTACGTTTGTAAAAAGGTCCTGGGACTTCTCTATTAAGCTAATAGATGTATGTTCTGTAATATTTGATGTTGTGTACTATAGTAGCTTTCTGTGTCCCTCTCTCTCTCTGTCTGGTGTGAGTTGTCTTTGTCATTAATTTACAAATTAAGCGTGAAACTTGCAAATGCGAATGTATATTCACACGTTGATCATCTCGCAAACCAAAGGTTATGACCGTTGAGTTACTAAGCACAGGCTAATTATGGGGGTGATTCGCGTCCTGCCGTATGCAGAAATTGTTCTTCTCGCCTTTACGTTTGTAAAGAGGTCCTGGGACTTCTCTATTAAGCTAATAGAGGTATGTTCTGTAATATTTGATGTTGTGTACTATAGTAGCTTTCTGTCTCCCTCTCTCTCTCTGTCAGGTGTGAGTTGTCTTTGTCAGTAATTTACAAATTAAGCGTGAAACTTGCAAATGCGAATGTATATTCACACGTTGATCATCTCGCAAACCAAAGGTTATGACCGTTGAGTTACTAAGCACAGGCTAATTATGGGGGTGATTCGCGTCCTGCCGTATGCAGAAATTGTTCTTCTCGCCTTTACGTTTGTAAAAAGGTCCTGGGACTTCTCTATTAAGCTAATAGAGGTATGTTCTGTAATATTTGATGTTGTGTACTATAGTAGCTTTCTGTCTCCCTCTCTCTCTCTGTCAGGTGTGAGTTGTCTTTGTCAGTAATTTACAAATTAAGCGTGAAACTTGCAAATGCGAATGTATATTCACACGTTGATCATCTCGCAAACCAAAGGTTATGACCGTTGAGTTACTAAGCACAGGCTAATTATGGGGGTGATTCGCGTCCTGCCGTATGCAGAAATTGTTCTTCTCGCCTTTACGTTTGTAAAAAGGTCCTGGGACTTCTCTATTAAGCTAATAGAGGTATGTTCTGTAACATTTGATGTTGTGTACTATAGTAGCTTTCTGTCTCCCTCTCTCTCTCTGTCAGGTGTGAGTTGTCTTTGTCAGTAATTTACAAATGAAGCGTGAAACTTGCAAATGCGAATGTATATTCACACGTCGATCATCTCGCAAACCAAAGGTTATGACCGTTGAGTTACTAAGCACAGGCTAATTATGGGGGTGATTCGCGTCCTGCCATATGCAGAAATTGTTCTTCTCGCCTTTACGTTTGTAAAAAGGTCCTGGGACTTTTCTATTAAGCTAATAGAGGTATGTTCTGTAATATTTGATGTTGTGTACTATAGTAGCTTTCTGTCTCCCTCTCTCTCTCTGTCAAGTGAGAGTTGTCTTTGTCACTAATTTACAAATGAAGCGTGAAACTTGCAAATGCGAATGTATATTCACACGTTGATCATCTCGCAAACCAAAGGTTATGACCGTTGAGTTACTAAGCACAGGCTAATTATGGGGGTTATTCGCGTCCTGCCGTATGCAGAAATTGTTCTTCTCGCCTTTACGTTTGTAGTAAGGTCCTTGGACATCTCTATTAAGCTAATAGAGGTATATTCTGTAATATTTGATGTTGTGTACTATAGTAGCTTTCTGTCTCCCTCTCTCTCTCTCTGTCAGGTGTGAGTTGTCTTTGTCAGTAATTTACAAATTAAGCGTGAAACTTGCAAATGCGAATGTATATTCACACGTTGATCATCTCGCAAACCAAAGGTTATGACCGTTGAGTTACTAAGCACAGGCTAATTATGGGGATGATTCGCGTCCTGCCGTATGCAGAAATTGTTCTTCTCGCCTTTACGTTTGTAAAAAGGTCCTGGGACTTCCTTATTAAGCTAATAGAGGTATGTTCTGTAATATTTGATGTTGTGTACTATAGTAGCTTTCTGTCTCCCTCTCTCTCTCTGTCAGGTGTGAGTTGTCTTTGTCAGTAATTTACAAATTAAGCCTGAAACTTGCAAATGCGAATGTATATTCACACGTTGATCATCTCGCAAACCAAAGGTTATGACCGTTGTGTTACTAAGCACAGGCTAATTATGGGGGTGATTCGCGTCCTGCCGTATGCAGAAATTGTTCTTCTCGCCTTTACGTTTGTAAAAAGGTCCTGGGACTTCTCTATTAAGCTAATAGAGGTATGTTCTGTAATATTTGATGTTGTGTACTATAGTAGCTTTCTGTCTCCCTCTCTCTCTCTCTGTCAGGTGTGAGTTGTCTTTGTCAGTAATTTACAAATTAAGCGTGAAACTTGCAAATGCGAATGTATATTCACACGTTGATCATCTCGCAAACCAAAGGTTATGACCGTTGAGTTACTGAGCACAAGCAAATTATGGGGGTGATTCGCGTCCTGCCGTATGCAGAAATTGTTCTTCTCGCCTTTACGTTTGTAAAAAGGTCCTGGGACTTCTCTATTAAGCTAATAGAGGTATGTTCTGTAATATTTGATGTTGTGTACTATAGTAGCTTTCTGCCTCCCTCTCTCTCTCTGTCAGGTGTTAGTTGTCTTTGTCAGTAATTTACAAATGAAGCGTGAAACTTGCAAATGCGAATGTATATTCACACGTTGATCATCTCGCAAACCAAAGGTTATGACCGTTGAGTTACTAAGCACAGGCTAATTATGGGGGTGATTCGCGTCCTGCCGTATGCAGAAATTGTTCTTCTCGCCTTTACGTTTGTAAAAAGGTCTTGGGACTTCTCTATTAAGCTAATAGAGGTATGTTCTGTAATATTTGATGTTGTGTACTATAGTAGCTTTCTGTCTCCCTCCCTCTCTCTGTCAGGTGTGAGTTGTCTTTGTCAGTAATTTGCAAATTAAGCGTGAAACTTGCAAATGCGAATGTATATTCACACGTTGATCATCTCGCAAATCAAAGGTTATGACCGTTGAGTTACTAAGCACAGGCTAATTATGGAGGTGATTCGCGTCCTGCCGTATGCAGAAATTGTTCTTCTCGCCTTTACGTTTGTAAAAAGGTCCTGGGACTTCTCTATTAAGCTAATAGATGTATGTTCTGTAATATTTGATGTTGTGTACTATAGTAGCTTTCTGTCTCCCTCTCTCTCTCTGTCAGGTGTGAGTTGTCTTTGTCAGTAAGTTACAAATGAAGCGTGAAACATGCAAATGCGAATGTATATTCACACATTAATCATCTCGCAAACCAAAGGTTATGACCGTTGAGTTACTAAGCACAGGCTAAGTATGGGGGTGATTCGCATCCTGCCGTATGCAGAAATTGTTCTTCTCGCCTTTACGTTTGTAAAAAGGTCCTGGGACTTCTCTATTAAGCTAATAGAGGTATGTTCTGTAATATTTGATGTTGTGTACTATAGTAGCTTTCTGTCTGCCTCTCTCTCTCTGTCAGGTGTGAGTTGTCTTTGTCAGAAAATTTACAAATTAAGCGTGAAACTTGCAAATGCGAATGTATATTCACACGTTGATCATCTCGCAAACCAAAGGTTATGACCGTTGAGTTACTAAGCACAGGCTAATTATGGGGACGATTAGCGTCCTGCCGTATGCAGAAATTGATCTTCTCGCCTTTACGTTTGTAAAAAGGTCCTGGGACTTCTCTATTAAGCTAATAGATGTATGTTCTGTAATATTTGATGCTGTGTACTATAGTAGCTTTCTGTGTCCCTCTCTCTCTCTGTCTGGTGTGAGTTGTCTTTGTCAGTAATTTACAAATTAAGCGTGAAACTTGCAAATGCGAATGTATATTCACACGTTGATCATCTCGCAAACCAAAGGTTATGACCGTTGAGTTACTAAGCACAGGCTACATATGGGGGTGATTCGCGTCCGGCCGTATGCAGAAATTGTTCTTCTCGCCTTTACGTTTGTAAAGAGGTCCTGGGACTTCTCTATTAAGCTAATAGAGGTATGTTCTGTAATATTTGATGTTGTGTACTATAGTAGCTTTCTGTCTCCCTCTCTCTCTCTGTCAGGTGTGAGTTGTCTTTGTCAGTAATTTACAAATTAAGCGTGAAACTTGCAAATGCGAATGTATATTCACACGTTGATCATCTCGCAAACCAAAGGTTATGACCGTTGAGTTACTAAGTACAGGCTAATTATGGGGGTGATTCGCGTCCTGCCGTATGCAGAAATTGTTCTTCTCGCCTTTACGTTTGTAAAAAGGTCCTGGGACTTCCTAATTAAGCTAATAGAGGTATGTTCTGTAATATTTGATGTTGTGTACTATAGTAGCTTTCTGTCTCCCTCTCTCTCTCTGTCAGGTGTGAGTTGTCTTTGTCAGTAATTTACAAATGAAGCGTGAAACTTGCAAATGCGAATGTATATTCACACGTCGATCATCTCGCAAACCAAAGGTTATGACCGTTGAGTTACTAAGCACAGGCTAATTATGGGGGTGATTCGCGTCCTGCCATATGCAGAAATTGTTCTTCTCGCCTTTACGTTTGTAAAAAGGTCCTGGGACTTCTCTATTAAGCTAATAGAGGTATGTTCTGTAATATTTGATGTTGTGTACTATAGTAGCTTTCTGTCTCCCTCTCTCTCTCTGTCAAGTGTGAGTTGTCTTTGTCACTAATTTACAAATGAAGCGTGAAACTTGCAAATGCGAATGTATATTCACACGTTGATCATGTCGCAAACCAAAGGTTATGACCGTTGAGTTACTAAGCACAGGCTAATTATGGGGGTTATTCGCGTCCTGCCGTATGCAGAAATTGTTCTTCTCGCCTTTACGTTTGTAGTAAGCTCCTGGGACATCTCTATTAAGCTAATAGAGGTATGTTCTGTAATATTTGATGTTGTGTACTATAGTAGCTTTCTGCCTCCCTCTCTCTCTCTCTGTCAGGTGTGAGTTGTCTTTGTCAGTAATTTACAAATTAAGCGTGAAACTTGCAAATGCGAATGTATATTCACACGTTGATCATCTCGCAAACCAAAGGTTATGACCGTTGAATTACTGAGCACAGGCTAATTATGGGGGTGATTCGCGTCCTGCCGTATGCAGAAATTGTTCTTCTCGCCTTTACGTTTGTAAGAAGGTCCTGGGACTTCTCTATTAAGCCAATAGAGGTATGTTCTGCAATATTTGATGTTGTGTACTAAAGTAGCTTTCTGTCTCCCTCTCTCTCTCTGTCAAGTGTGAGTTGTCTTTGTCAGTAATTTACAAATTAAGCGTGAAACTTGCAATTTGGAATGTATATTCACACGTTGATCATCTCGCAAACCAAAGGTTATGACCGTTGAGTTACTAAGCACAGGCTAATTATGGGGGTGATTCGCGTCCTGCCGTATGCAGAAATTGTTCTTCTCGCCTTTACGTTTGTAAAAAGGTACTGGGACTTCTCTATTAAGCTAATAGAGGTATGTTCTGTAATATTTGATGTTATGTACTATAGTAGCTTTCTGTCTCCCTCTCTCTCTCTGTCAGGTGTGAGTTGTCTTTGTCAGTAATTTACAAATGAAGCATGAAACTTGCATATGCGAATGCATATTCACACGTTGATCATCTCGCAAACCAAAGGTTATGACCGTTGAGTTACTAAGCACAGGCTAATTATGGGGGTGATTCGCGTCCTGCCGTATGCAGAAATTGTTCTTCTCGCCTTTACGTTTGTAAAAAGGTCCTGGGACTTCTCTATTAAGCTAATAGAGGTATGTTCTGTAATATTTGATGTTGTGTACTATAGTAGCTTTCTGTCTCCCTCTCTCTCTCTCTGTCAGGTGTGAGTTGTCTTTGTCAGTAACTTACAAATGAAATGTGAAACTTGCAAATGCGAATGTATATTCACACGTTGATCATCTCGCAAACCAAAGGTTATGACCATTGAGTTACTGAGCACAGGCAAATTATGGGGGTGATTCGCGTCCTGCCGTATGCAGAAATTGTTCTTCTCGCCTTTACGTTTGTAATAAGGTCCTGGGACTTCTCTATTAAGCTAATAGAGGTATGTTCTGTAATATTTGATGTTGTGTACTATAGTAGCTTTCTGTCTCCCTCTCTCTCTCTGTCAGGTGTGAGTTGTCTTTGTCAGTAATTTACAAATGAAGCGTGAAACTTGCAAATGCGAAAGTATATTCACACGTTGATCATCTCGCAAACCAAAGGTTATGACCGTTGAGTTACTGGGCACAGGCCAATTATGGGGGTGATTCGCGTCCTGCCGTATGCAGAAATTGTTCTTCTCGCCTTTACGTTTGTAAAAAGGGCCTGGGACTTCTCTATTAAGCTAATAGAGGTATGTTCTGTAATATTTGATGTTGTGTACTATAGTAGCTTTCTGTCTCCCTCTCTCTCTCTGTCAAGTGAGAGTTGTCTTTGTCACTAATTTACAAATGAAGCGTGAAACTTGCAAATGCGAATGTATATTCACACGTTGATCATCTCGCAAACCAAAGGTTATGACCGTTGAGTTACTAAGCACAGGCTAATTATGGGGGTTATTCGCGTCCTGCCGTATGCAGAAATTGTTCTTCTCGCCTTTACGTTTGTAGTAAGGTCCTTGGACATCTCTATTAAGCTAATAGAGGTATGTTCTGTAATATTTGATGTTGTGTACTATAGTAGCTTTCTGTCTCCCTCTCTCTCTCTCTGTCAGGTGTGAGTTGTCTTTGTCAGTAATTTACAAATTAAGCGTGAAACTTGCAAATGCGAATGTATATTCACACGTTGATCATCTCGCAAACCAAAGGTTATGACCGTTGAGTTACTGAGCACAAGCAAATTATGGGGGTGATTCGCGTCCTGCCGTATGCAGAAATTGTTCTTCTCGCCTTTACGTTTGTAAAAAGGTCCTGGGACTTCTCTATTAAGCTAATAGAGGTATGTTCTGTAATATTTGATGTTGTGTACTATAGTAGCTTTCTGTCTCCCTCTCTCTCTCTGTCAGGTGTTAGTTGTCTTTGTCAGTAATTTACAAATGAAGCGTGAAACTTGCAAATGCGAATGTATATTCACACGTTGATCATCTCGCAAACCAAAGGTTATGACCGTTGAGTTACTAAGCACAGGCTAATTATGGGGGTGATTCGCGTCCTGCCGTATGCAGAAATTGTTCTTCTCGCCTTTACGTTTGTAAAAAGGTCTTGGGACTTCTCTATTAAGCTAACAGAGGTATGTTCTGTAATATTTGATGTTGTGTACTATAGTAGCTTTCTGTCTCCCTCCCTCTCTCTGTCAGGTGTGAGTTGTCTTTGTCAGTAATTTGCAAATTAAGCGTGAAACTTGCAAATGCGAATGTATATTCACACGTTGATCATCTCGCAAATCAAAGGTTATGACCGTTGAGTTACTAAGCACAGGCTAATTATGGAGGTGATTCGCGTCCTGCTGTATGCAGAAATTGTTCTTCTCGCCTTTACGTTTGTAAAAAGGTCCTGGGACTTCTCTATTAAGCTAATAGATGTATGTTCTGTAATATTTGATGTTGTGTACTATAGTAGCTTTCTGTCTCCCTCTCTCTCTCTGTCAGGTGTGAGTTGTCTTTGTCAGTAAGTTACAAATGAAGCGTGAAACATGCAAATGCGAATGTATATTCACACATTAATCATCTCGCAAACCAAAGGTTATGACCGTTGAGTTACTAAGCACAGGCTAAGTATGGGGGTGATTCGCATCCTGCCGTATGCAGAAATTGTTCTTCTCGCCTTTACGTTTGTAAAAAGGTCCTGGGACTTCTCTATTAAGCTAATAGAGGTATGTTCTGTAATATTTGATGTTGTGTACTATAGTAGCTTTCTGTCTGCCTCTCTCTCTCTGTCAGGTGTGAGTTGTCTTTGTCAGAAAATTTACAAATTAAGCGTGAAACTTGCAAATGCGAATGTATATTCACACGTTGATCATCACGCAAACCAAAGGTTATGACCGTTGAGTTACTAAGCACAGGCTAATTATGGGGGTGATTAGCGTCCTGCCGTATGCAGAAATTGATCTTCTCGCCTTTACGTTTGTAAAAAGGTCCTGGGACTTCTCTATTAAGCTAATAGATGTATGTTCTGTAATATTTGATGTTGTGTACTATAGTAGCTTTCTGTGTCCCTCTCTCTCTCTGTCTGGTGTGAGTTGTCTTTGTCAGTAATTTACAAATTAAGCGTGAAACTTGCAAATGCGAATGTATATTCACACGTTGATCATCTCGCAAACCAAAGGTTATGACCGTTGAGTTACTAAGCACAGGCTAATTATGGGGGTGATTCGCGTCCGGCCGTATGTAGAAATTGTTCTTCTCGCCTTTACGTTTGTAAAGAGGTCCTGGGACTTCTCTATTAAGCTAATAGAGGTATGTTCTGTAATATTTGATGTTGTGTACTATAGTAGCTTTCTGTCTCCCTCTCTCTCTCTGTCAGGTGTGAGTTGTCTTTGTCAGTAATTTACAAATTAAGCGTGAAACTTGCAAATGCGAATGTATATTCACACGTTGATCATCTCGCAAACCAAAGGTTATGACCGTTGAGTTACTAAGCACAGGCTAATTATGGGGGTGATTCGCGTCCTGCCGTATGCAGAAATTGTTCTTCTCGCCTTTACGTTTGTAAAAAGGTCCTGGGACTTCTCTATTAAGCTAATAGAGGTATGTTCTGTAATATTTGATGTTGTGTACTATAGTAGCTTTCTGTCTCCCTCTCTCTCTCTGTCAGGTGTGAGTTGTCTTTGTCAGTAATTTACAAATGAAGCGTGAAACTTGCAAATGCGAATGTATATTCACACGTCGATCATCTCGCAAACCAAAGGTTATGACCGTTGAGTTACTAAGCACAGGCTAATTATGGGGGTGATTCGCGTCCTGCCATATGCAGAAATTGTTCTTCTCGCCTTTACGTTTGTAAAAAGGTCCTGGGACTTCTCTATTAAGCTAATAGAGGTATGTTCTGTAATATTTGATGTTGTGTACTATAGTAGCTTTCTGTCTCCCTCTCTCTCTCTGTCAAGTGTGAGTTGTCTTTGTCACTAATTTACAAATGAAGCGTGAAACTTGCAAATGCGAATGTATATTCACACGTTGATCATGTCGCAAACCAAAGGTTATGACCGTTGAGTTACTAAGCACAGGCTAATTATGGGGGTTATTCGCGTCCTGCCGTATGCAGAAATTGTTCTTCTCGCCTTTACGTTTGTAGTAAGCTCCTGGGACATCTCTATTAAGCTAATAGAGGTATGTTCTGTAATATTTGATGTTGTGTACTATAGTAGCTTTCTGCCTCCCTCTCTCTCTCTCTGTCAGGTGTGAGTTGTCTTTGTCAGTAATTTACAAATTAAGCGTGAAACTTGCAAATGCGAATGTATATTCACACGTTGATCATCTCGCAAACCAAAGGTTATGACCGTTGAATTACTGAGCACAGGCTAATTATGGGGGTGATTCGCGTCCTGCCGTATGCAGAAATTGTTCTTCTCGCCTTTACGTTTGTAAGAAGGTCCTGGGACTTCTCTATTAAGCCAATAGAGGTATGTTCTGTAATATTTGATGTTGTGTACTATAGTAGCTTTCTGTCTCCCTCTCTCTCTCTGTCAAGTGTGAGTTGTCTTTGTCAGTAATTTACAAATTAAGCGTGAAACTTGCAATTTGGAATGTATATTCACACGTTGATCATCTCGCAAACCAAAGGTTATGACCGTTGAGTTACTAAGCACAGGCTAATTATGGGGGTGATTCGCGTCCTGCCGTATGCAGAAATTGTTCTTCTCGCCTTTACGTTTGTAAAAAGGTACTGGGACTTCTCTATTAAGCTAATAGAGGTATGTTCTGTAATATTTGATGTTATGTACTATAGTAGCTTTCTGTCTCCCTCTCTCTCTCTGTCAGGTGTGAGTTGTCTTTGTCAGTAATTTACAAATGAAGCATGAAACTTGCATATGCGAATGCATATTCACACGTTGATCATCTCGCAAACCAAAGGTTATGACCGTTGAGTTACTAAGCACAGGCTAATTATGGGGGTGATTCGCGTCCTGCCGTATGCAGAAATTGTTCTTCTCGCCTTTACGTTTGTAAAAAGGTCCTGGGACTTTTCTATTAAGCTAATAGAGGTATGTTCTGTAATATTTGATGTTGTGTACTATAGTAGCTTTCTGTCTCCCTCTCTCTCTCTCTGTCAGGTGTGAGTTGTCTTTGTCAGTAACTTACAAATGAAACGTGAAACTTGCAAATGCGAATGTATATTCACACGTTGATCATCTCGCAAACCAAAGGTTATGACCATTGAGTTACTGAGCACAGGCAAATTATGGGGGTGATTCGCGTCCTGCCATATGCAGAAATTGTTCTTCTCGCCTTTACGTTTGTAATAAGGTCCTGGGACTTCTCTATTAAGCTAATAGAGGTATGTTCTGTAATATTTGATGTTGTGTACTATAGTAGCTTTCTGTCTCCCTCTCTCTCTCTGTCAGGTGTGAGTTGTCTTTGTCAGTAATTTACAAATGAAGCGTGAAACTTGCAAATGCGAAAGTATATTCACACGTTGATCATCTCGCAAACCAAAGGTTATGACCGTTGAGTTACTGGGCACAGGCCAATTATGGGGGTGATTCGCGTCCTGCCGTATGCAGAAATTGTTCTTCTCGCCTTTACGTTTGTAAAAAGGTCCTGGGACTTCTCTATTAAGCTAATAGAGGTATGTTCTGTAATATTTGATGTTGTGTACTATAGTAGCTTTCTGTCTCCCTCTCTCTCTCTGTCAGGTGTGAGTTGTCTTTGTCAGTAATTTACAAATGAAGCGTGAAACTTGCAAATGCGAATGTATATTCACACGTCGATCATCTCGCAAACCAAAGGTTATGACCGTTGAGTTACTAAGCACAGGCTAATTATGGGGGTGATTCGCGTCCTGCCATATGCAGAAATTGTTCTTCTCGCCTTTACGTTTGTAATAAGGTCCTGGGACTTCTCTATTAAGCTAATAGAGGTATGTTCTGTAATATTTGATGTTGTGTACTATAGTAGCTTTCTGTCTCCCTCTCTCTCTCTGTCAAGTGTGAGTTGTCTTTGTCACTAATTTACAAATGAAGCGTGAAACTTGCAAATGCGAATGTATATTCACACGTTGATCATGTCGCAAACCAAAGGTTATGACCGTTGAGTTACTAAGCACAGGCTAATTATGGGGGTTATTCGCGTCCTGCCGTATGCAGAAATTGTTCTTCTCGCCTTTACGTTTGTAGTAAGCTCCTGGGACATCTCTATTAAGCTAATAGAGGTATGTTCTGTAATATTTGATGTTGTGTACTATAGTAGCTTTCTGCCTCCCTCTCTCTCTCTCTGTCAGGTGTGAGTTGTCTTTGTCAGTAATTTACAAATTAAGCGTGAAACTTGCAAATGCGAATGTATATTCACACGTTGATCATCTCGCAAACCAAAGGTTATGACCGTTGAATTACTGAGCACAGGCTAATTATGGGGGTGATTCGCGTCCTGCCGTATGCAGAAATTGTTCTTCTCGCCTTTACGTTTGTAAGAAGGTCCTGGGACTTCTCTATTAAGCCAATAGAGGTATGTTCTGTAATATTTGATGTTGTGTACTATAGTAGCTTTCTGTCTCCCTCTCTCTCTCTGTCAAGTGTGAGTTGTCTTTGTCAGTAATTTACAAATTAAGCGTGAAACTTGCAATTTGGAATGTATATTCACACGTTGATCATCTCGCAAACCAAAGGTTATGACCGTTGAGTTACTAAGCACAGGCTAATTATGGGGGTGATTCGCGTCCTGCCGTATGCAGAAATTGTTCTTCTCGCCTTTACGTTTGTAAAAAGGTACTGGGACTTCTCTATTAAGCTAATAGAGGTATGTTCTGTAATATTTGATGTTATGTACTATAGTAGCTTTCTGTCTCCCTCTCTCTCTCTGTCAGGTGTGAGTTGTCTTTGTCAGTAATTTACAAATGAAGCATGAAACTTGCATATGCGAATGCATATTCACACGTTGATCATCTCGCAAACCAAAGGTTATGACCGTTGAGTTACTAAGCACAGGCTAATTATGGGGGTGATTCGCGTCCTGCCGTATGCAGAAATTGTTCTTCTCGCCTTTACGTTTGTAAAAAGGTCCTGGGACTTTTCTATTAAGCTAATAGAGGTATGTTCTGTAATATTTGATGTTGTGTACTATAGTAGCTTTCTGTCTCCCTCTCTCTCTCTCTGTCAGGTGTGAGTTGTCTTTGTCAGTAACTTACAAATGAAACGTGAAACTTGCAAATGCGAATGTATATTCACACGTTGATCATCTCGCAAACCAAAGGTTATGACCATTGAGTTACTGAGCACAGGCAAATTATGGGGGTGATTCGCGTCCTGCCATATGCAGAAATTGTTCTTCTCGCCTTTACGTTTGTAATAAGGTCCTGGGACTTCTCTATTAAGCTAATAGAGGTATGTTCTGTAATATTTGATGTTGTGTACTATAGTAGCTTTCTGTCTCCCTCTCTCTCTCTGTCAGGTGTGAGTTGTCTTTGTCAGTAATTTACAAATGAAGCGTGAAACTTGCAAATGCGAAAGTATATTCACACGTTGATCATCTCGCAAACCAAAGGTTATGACCGTTGAGTTACTGGGCACAGGCCAATTATGGGGGTGATTCGCGTCCTGCCGTATGCAGAAATTGTTCTTCTCGCCTTTACGTTTGTAAAAAGGTCCTGGGACTTCTCTATTAAACTAATAGAGGTATGTTCTGTAATGTTTGATGTTGTGTACTATAGTAGCTTTCTGTCTCCCTCTCTCTCTCTCTGTCAGGTGTGAGTTGTCTTTGTCAGTAATTTACAAATTAAGCGTGAAACTTGCAAATGCGAATGTATATTCACACGTTGATCATCTCGCAAACCAAAGGTTATGACCGTTGAGTTACTAAGCACAGGCTAATTATGGGGGTGATTCACGTCCTGCCGTATGCAGAAATTGTTCTTCTCGCCTTTACGTTTGTAAAAAGGTCCTGGGACTTCTCTATTAAACTAATAGAGGTATGTTCTGTAATATTTGATGTTGTGTACTATAGTAGCTTTCTGTCTCCCTCTCTCTCTCTGTCAGGTGTGAGTTGTCTTTGTCAGTAATTTACAAATTAAGCCTGAAACTTGCAAATGCGAATCTATATTCACACGTTGATCATCTCGCAAACCAAAGGTTATGACCGTTGAGTTACTAAGCACAGGCTAATTATGGGGGTGATTCGCGTCCTGCCGTATGCAGAAATTGTTCTTCTCGCCTTTACGTTTGTAAAAAGGTCCTGGGACTTCTCTATTAAGCTAATAGAGGTATGTTCTGTAATATTTGATGTTGTGTACTATAATAGCTTTCTGTCTCCCTCTCTCTCTCTCTGTCAGGTGTGAGTTGTCTTTGTCAGTAATTTACAAATTAAGCGTGAAACTTGCAAATGCGAATGTATATTCACACGTTGATCATCTCGCAAACCAAAGGTTATGACCGTTGAGTTACTGAGCACAAGCAAATTATGGGGGTGATTCGCGTCCTGCCGTATGCAGAAATTGTTCTTCTCGCCTTTACGTATGTAAAAAGGTCCTGGGACTTCTCTATTAAGCTAATAGAGGTATGTTCTGTAATATTTGATGTTGTGTACTATAGTAGCTTTCTGTCTCCCTCTCTCTCTCTGTCAGGTGTTAGTTGTCTTTGTCAGTAATTTACAAATGAAGCGTGAAACTTGCAATTGCGAAAGTATATTCACACGTTGATCATCTCGCAAACCAAAGGTTATGACCGTTGAGTTACTAAGCACAGGCTAATTATGGGGGTGATTCGCGTCCTGCCGTATGCAGAAATTGTTCTTCTCGCCTTTACGTTTGTAAAAAGGTCCTGGGACTTCTCTATTAAGCTAATAGAGGTATGTTCTGTAATATTTGATGTTGTGTACTATAGTAGCTTTCTGTCTCCCTCTCTCTCTCTGTCAGGTGTGAGTTGTCTTTGTCACTAATTTACAAATGAAGCGTGAAACTTGCAAATGCGAATGTATATTCACACGTTGATCATGTCGCAAACCAAAGGTTATGACCGTTGAGTTACTAAGCACAGGCTAATTATGGGGGTATTCGCGTCCTGCCGTATGCAGAAATTGTTCTTCTCGCCTTTACGTTTGTAGTAAGGTCCTGGGACATCTCTATTAAGCTAATAGAGGTATGTTCTGTAATATTTGATGTTGTGTACTATAGTAGCTTTCTGCCTCCCTCTCTCTCTCTCTGTCAGGTGTGAGTTGTCTTTGTCAGTAATTTACAAATTAAGCGTGAAACTTGCAAATGCGAATGTATATTCACACGTTGATCATCTCGCAAACCAAAGGTTATGACCGTTGAATTACTGAGCACAGGCTAATTATGGGGGTGATTCGCGTCCTGCCGTATGCAGAAATTGTTCTTCTCGCCTTTACATTTGTAAGAAGGTCCTGAGACTTCTCTATTAAGCCAATAGAGGTATGTTCTGTAATATTTGATGTTGTGTACTATAGTAGCTTTCTGTCTCCCTCTCTTTCTCTGTCAAGTGTGAGTTGTCTTTGTCAGTAATTTACAAATGAAGCGTGAAACTTGCAAATGCGAATGTATATAATCACACGTTGATCATCTCGCAAACCAAAGGTTATGACCGTTGAGTTACTAAGCACAGGCTAATTATGGGGGTGATTCGCGTCGTGCCGTATGCAGAAATTGTTCTTCTCGCCTTTACGTTTGTAAAAAGGTCCTGGGACTTCTCTATTAAGCTAATAGAGGTATGTTCTGTAATATGTGATGTTGTGTACTATAGTAGCTTTCTGTCTCCCTCTCTCTCTCTGTCAGGTGTGAGTTGTCTTTGTCAGTAATTTACAAATTAAGCGTGAAACTTGCAAATGCGAATGTATATTCACACGTTGATCATCTCGCAAACCAAAGGTTATGACCGTTGAGTTACTAAGCACAGGCTAATTATGGGGGTGATTCGCGTCCTGCCGTATGCAGAAATTGATCTTCTCGCCTTTACGTTTGTAAAAAGGTCCTGGGACTTCTCTATTAAGCTAATAGAGGTATGTTCTGTAATATTTGATGTTGTGTACTATAGTAGCTTTCTGTCTCCCTCTCTCTCTCTGTCAGGTGTGAGTTGTCTTTGTCAGTAATTTACAAATTAAGCGTGAAACTTGCAAATGCGAATGTATATTCACACGTTGATCATCTCGCAAACCAAAGGTTATGACCGTTGAGTTACTAAGCACAGGCTAATTATGGGGGTGATTCGCGTCCTGCCGTATGCAGAAATTGTTCTTCTCGCCTTTACGTTTGCAAAAAGGTCCTGGGACTTCTCTATTAAGCTAATAGAGGTATGTTCTGTAGTATTTGATGTTGTGTACTATAGTAGCTTTCTGTCTCCCTCTCTCTCTCTGTCAGGTGTGAGTTGTCTTTGTCAGTAATTTACAAATTAAGCGTGAAACTTGCAAATGCGAATGTATATTCACACGTCGATCATCTCGCAAACCAAAGGTTATGACCGTTGAGTTACTAAGCACAGGCTAATTATGGGGGTGATTCGCGTCCTGCCATATGCAGAAATTGTTCTTCTCGCCTTTACGTTTGTTAAAAGGTCCTGGGACTTCTCTATTAAGCTAATAGAGGTATGTTCTGTAATACTTGATGTTGTGTACTATAGTAGCTTTCTGTCTCCCTCTCTCTCTCTGTCAAGTGTGAGTTGTCTTTGTCACTAATTTACAAATGAAGCGTGAAACTTGCAAATGCGAATGTATATTCACACGTTGATCATGTCGCAAACCAAAGGTTATGACCGTTGAGTTACTAAGCACAGGCTAATTATGGGGGTTATTCGCGTCCTGCCGTATGCAGAAATTGTTCTTCTCGCCTTTACGTTTGTAGTAAGGTCCTGGGACATCTCTATTAAGCTAATAGAGGTATGTTCTGTAATATTTGATGTTGTGTACTATAGTAGCTTTCTGCCTCCCTCTCTCTCTCTCTGTCAGGTGTGAGTTGTCTTTGTCAGTAATTTACAAATTAAGCGTGAAACTTGCAAATGCGAATGTATATTCACACGTTGATCATCTCGCAAACCAAAGGTTATGACCGTTGAATTACTGAGCACAGGCTAATTATGGGGGTGATTCGCGTCCTGCCGTATGCAGAAATTGTTCTTCTCGCCTTTACGTTTGTAAGAAGGTCCTGGGACTTCTCTATTAAGCCAACAGAGGTATGTTCTGTAATATTTGATGTTGTGTACTATAGTAGCTTTCTGTCTCCCTCTCTTTCTCTGTCAAGTGTGAGTTGTCTTTGTCAGTAATTTACAAATTAAGCGTGAAACTTGCAAATGCGAATGTATATTCACACGTTGATCATCTCGCAAACCAAAGGTTATGACCGTTGAGTTACTAAGCACAGGCTAATTATGAGGGTGATTCGCGTCCTGCCGTATGCAGAAATCGTTCTTCTCGCCTTTACGTTTGTAAAAAGGTACTGGGACTTCTCTATTAAGCTAATAGAGGTATGTTCTGTAATATTTGATGTTATGTACTATAGTAGCTTTCTGTCTCCCTCTCTCTCTCTGTCAGGTGTGAGTTGTCTTTGTCAGTAATTTACAAATGAAGCGTGAAACTTGCAAATGCGAATGTATATTCACACGTTGATCATCTCACAAACCAAAGGTTATGACCGTTGAGTTACTAAGCACAGGCTAATTATGGGGGTGATTCGCGTCCTGCCGTATGCAGAAATTGTTCTTCTCGCCTTTACGTTTGTAAAAAGGTCCTGGGACTTCTCTATTAAGCTAATAGAGGTATGTTCTGTAATATTTGATGTTGTGTACTATAGTAGCTTTCTGTCTCCCTCTCTCTCTCTCTGTCAGGTGTGAGTTGTCTTTGTCAGTAACTTACAAATGAAACGTGAAACTTGCAAATGCGAATGTATATTCACACGTTGATCATCTCGCAAACCAAAGGTTATGACCATTGAGTTACTGAGCACAGGCAAATTATGGGGGTGATTCGCGTCCTGCCGTATGCAGAAATTGTTCTTCTCGCCTTTATGTTTGTAATAAGGTCCTGGGACTTCTCTATTAAGCTAATAGAGGTATGTTCTGTAATATTTGATGTTGTGTACTATAGTAGCTTTCTGTCTCCCTCTCTCTCTCTGTCAGGTGTGAGTTGTCTTTGTCAGTAATTTACAAATGAAGCGTGAAACTTGCAAATGTGAAAGTATATTCACACGTTGATCATCTCGCAAACCAAAGGTTATGACCGTTGAGTTACTGGGCACAGGCTAATTATGGGGGTGATTCGCGTCCTGCTGTATGCAGAAATTGTTCTTCTCGCCTTTACGTTTGTAAAAAGGTCCTGGGACTTCTCTATTAAACTAATAGAGGTATGTTCTGTAATATTTGATGCTGTGTACGATTGTAGCTTTCTGTCTCCCCCTCTCTCTCTCTGTCAGGTGTGAGTTGTCTTTGTCAGTAATTTACAAATTAAGCGTGAAACTTGCAAATGCGAATGTATATTCATACGTTGATCATCTCGCAAACCAAAGGTTATGACCGTTGAGTTACTAAGCACAGGCTAATTATGGGGGTGATTCGCGTCCTGCCGTATGCAGAAATTGTTCTTCTCGCCTTTACGTTTGTAAAAAGGTCCTGGGACTTCCTTATTAAGCTAATAGAGGTATGTTCTGTAATATTTGATGTTGTGTACTATAGTAGCTTTCTGTCTCCCTCTCTCTCTCTGTCAGGTGTGAGTTGTCTTTGTCAGTAATTTACAAATTAAGCCTGAAACTTGCAAATGCGAATGTATATTCACACGTTGATCATCTCGCAAACCAAAGGTTATGACCGTTGAGTTACTAAGCACAGGCTAATTATGGGGGTGATTCGCGTCCTGCCGTATGCAGAAATTGTTCTTCTCGCCTTTACGTTTGTAAAAAGGTCCTGGGACTTCTCTATTAAGCTAATAGAGGTATGTTCTGTAATATTTGATGTTGTGTACTATAATAGCTTTCTATCTCCCTCTCTCTCCCTCTGTCAGGTGTGAGCTGTCTTTGTCAGTAATTTACAAATTAAGCGTGAAACTTGCAAATGCGAATGTATATTCACACGTTGATCATCTCGCAAACCAAAGGTTATGACCGTTGAGTTACTGAGCACAAGCAAATTATGGGGGTGATTCGCGTCCTGCCGTATGCAGAAATTGTTCTTCTCGCCTTTACGTATGTAAAAAGGTCCTGGGACTTCTCTATTAAGCTAATAGAGGTTTATTCTGTAATTTTTGATGTTGTGTACTATAGTAGCTTTCTGTCTCCCTCTCTCTCTCTGTCAGGTGTTAGTTGTCTTTGTCAGTAATTTACAAATTAAGCGTGAAACTTGCAAATGCGAATGTATATTCACACGTTGATCATCTCGCAAACCAAAGGTTATGACCGTTGAATTACTAAGCACAGGCTAATTATGGGGGTGATTCGCGTCCTGCCGTATGCAGAAATTGTTCTTCTTGCCTTTACGTTTGTAAAAAGGTCCTGGGACTTCTCTATTAAGCTAATAGAGGTATGTTCTGTAATATTTGATGTTGTGTACTATAGTAGCTTTCTGTCTCCCTCTCTCTCTCTGTCAGGTGTGAGTTGTCTTTGTCAGTAATTTGCAAATTAAGCGTGAAACTTGCAAATGCGAATGTATATTCACACGTTGATCATCTCGCAAATCAAAGGTTATGACCGTTGAGTTACTAAGCACAGGCTAATTATGGAGGTGATTCGCATCCTGCCGTATGCAGAAATTGTTCTTCTCGCCTTTACGTTTGTAAAAAGGTCCTGGGACTTCTCTATTAAGCTAATAGATGTATGTTCTGTAATATTTGATGTTGTGTACTATAGTAGCTTTCTGTCTCCCTCTCTCTCTCTGTCAGGTGTGAGTTGTCTTTGTCAGTAATTTACAAATGAAGCGTGAAACATGCAAATGCGAATGTATATTCACACATTAATCATCTCGCAAACCAAAGGTTATGACTGTTGAGTTACTAAGCACAGGCTAAGTATGGGGGTGATTCGCGTCCTGCCGTATGCAGAAATTGTTCTTCTCGCCTTTACGTTTGTAAAAAGGTCCTGGGACTTCTCTATTAAGCTAATAGAGGTATGTTCTGTAATATTTGATGTTGTGTACTATAGTAGCTTTCTGTCTGCCTCTCTCTCTCTGTCAGGTGTGAGTTGTCTTTGTCAGTAATTTACAAATTAAGCGTGAATCTTGCAAATGCGAATGTATATTCACACGTTGATCATCTCGCAAACAAAGGTTATGACCGTTGAGTTACTAAGCACAGGCTAATTATGGGGGTGATTCGCGTCCTGCCGTATGCAGAAATTGATCTTCTCGCCTTTACGTTTGTAAAAAGGTCCTGGGACTTCTCTATTAAGCTAATAGATGTATGTTCTGTAATATTTGATGTTGTGTACTATAGTAGCTTTCTGTGTCCCTCTCTCTCACTGTCTGGTGTGAGTTGTCTTTGTCAGTAATTTACAAATGAAGCGTGAAACTTGCAAATGCGAATGTATATAATCACACGTTGATCATCTCGCAAACCAAAGGTTATGACCGTTGAGTTACTAAGCACAGGCTAATTATGGGGGTGATTCGCGTCGTGCCGTATGCAGAAATTGTTCTTCTCGCCTTTACGTTTGTAAAAAGGTCCTGGGACTTCTCTATTAAGCTAATAGAGGTATGTTCTGTAATATGTGATGTTGTGTACTATAGTAGCTTTCTGTCTCCCTCTCTCTCTCTGTCAGGTGTGAGTTGTCTTTGTCAGTAATTTACAAATTAAGCGTGAAACTTGCAAATGCGAATGTGTATTCACACGTTGATCATCTCGCAAACCAAAGGTTATGACCGTTGAATTACTGAGCACAGGCTAATTATGGGGGTGATTCGCGTCCTGCCGTATGCAGAAATTGTTCTTCTCGCCTTTACGTTTGTAAGAAGGTCCTGGGACTTCTCTATTAAGCCAATAGAGGTATGTTCTGTAATATTTGATGTTGTGTACTATAGTAGCTTTCTGTCTCCCTTTCTCTCTCTGTCAAGTGTGAGTTGTCTTTGTCAGTAATTTACAAATTAAGCGTGAAACTTGCAATTTGGAATGTATATTCACACGTTGATCATCTCGCAAACCAAAGGTTATGACCGTTGAGTTACTAAGCACAGGCTAATTATGGGGGTGATTCGCGTCCTGCCGTATGCAGAAATTGTTCTTCTCGCCTTTACGTTTGTAAAAAGGTCCTGGGACTTCTCTGTTAAGCTAATAGAGGTATGTTCTGTAATATTTGAAGTTGTGTACTATAGTAGCTTTCTGTCTCCCTCTCTCTCTCTGTCAGGTGTGAGTTGTCTTTGTCAGTAATTTACAAATTAAGCGTGAAACTTGCAAATGCGAATGTATATTCACACGTTGATCATCTCGCAAACCAAAGGTTATGACCGTTGAGTTACTGAGCACAGGCTAACTATGGGTGTGATTCGCGTCCTGCCGTATGCAGAAATTGTTCTTCTCGCCTTTACGTTTGTAAAAAGGTCCTGGGACTTCTCTATTAAGCTAATAGAGGTATGTTCTGTAATATTTGATGTTGTGTACTATAGTAGCTTTCTGTGTCCCTCTCTCTCTCTCTGTCAGGTGTGAGTTGTCTTTGTCAGTAATTTACAAATTAAGCGTGAAACTTGCAAATGCGAATGTATATTCACTCGTTGATCATCTCGGAAACCAAAGGTTATGACCGTTGAGTTACTAAGCACAGGCTAATTATGGGGGTGATTCGCGTCCTGCCTTTGCAGAAATTGTTCTTCTCGCCTTTATGTTTGTAAAAAGGTCCTGGGACTTCTCTATTAAGATAATAGAGGTATGTTCTGTAATATTTGATGTTGTGTACTACAGTAGCTTTCTGTCTCCATCTCTCTCTCTGTCAGGTGTGAGTTGTCTTTGTCAGTAATTTACAAATTAAGCGTGAAACTTGCAAATGCGAATGCATATTCACACGTTGATCATCTCGCAAACCAAAGGTTATGACCGTTGAGTTACTAAGCACAGGCTAATTATGGGGGTGATTCGCGTCCTGCCGTATGCAGAAATTGTTCTTCTCGCCTTTACGTTTGTAAAAAGGTCCTGGGACTTCTCTATTAAGCTAATAGAGGTATGTTCTGTAATATTTTATGTTGTGTACTATAGTAGCTTTCTGTCTGCCTCTCTCTCTCTGTCAGGTGTGAGTTGTCTTTGTCAGTAATTTACAAATGAAGCGTGAAACTTGCAAATGCGAATGTATACTCACACGTTGATCATCTCGCAAACCAAAGGTTATGACCGTTGAGTTACTAAGCACAGGCTAATTATGGGGGTGATTCGCGTCCTGCCGTATGCAGAAATTGTTCTTCTCGCCTTTACGTTTGTAAAAAGGTCCTGGGACTTCTCTATTAAGCTAATAGAGGTATGTTCTGTAATATTTGATGTTGTGTACTATAGTAGCTTTCTGTCTCCCTCTCTCTCTCTGTCAGGTGTTAGTTGTCTTTGTCAGTAATTTACAAATGAAGCGTGAAACTTGCAAATGCGAATGTATATTCACACGTTGATCATCTCGCAAACCAAAGGTTATGACCGTTGAGTTACTAAGCACAGGCTAATTATGGGGGTGATTCGCGTCCTGCCGTATGCAGAAATTGTTCTTCTCGCATTTACGTTTGTAAAAAGGTCCTGGGACTTCTCTATTAAGCTAATAGAGGTATGTTCTGTAATATTTGATGTTGTGTACTATAGTAGCTTTCTGTCTCCCTCTCTCTCTCTGTCAGGTGTGAGTTGTCTTTGTCAGTAATTTGCAAATTAAGCGTGAAACTTGCAAATGCGAATGTATATTCACACGTTGATCATCTCGCAAATCAAAGGTTATGACCGTTGAGTTACTAAGCACAGGCTAATTATGGAGGTGATTCGCGTCCTGCCGTATGCAGAAATTGTTCTTCTCGCCTTTACGTTTGTAAAAAGGTCCTGGGACTTCTCTATTAAGCTAATAGATGTATGTTCTGTAATATTTGATGTTGTGTACTACAGTAGCTTTCTGTCTCCATCTCTCTCTCTGTCAGGTGTGAGTTGTCTTTGTCAGTAATTTACAAATTAAGCGTGAAACTTGCAAATGCGAATGCATATTCACACGTTGATCATCTCGCAAACCAAAGGTTATGATCGTTGAGTTACTAAGCACAGGCTAATTATGGGGGTGATTCGCGTCCTGCCGTATGCAGAAATTGTTCTTCTCGCCTTTACGTTTGTAAAAAGGTCCTGGGACTTCTCTATTAAGCTAATAGAGGTATGTTCTGTAATATTTGATGTTGTGTACTATAGTAGCTTTCTGTCTGCCTCTCTCTCTCTGTCAGGTGTGAGTTGTCTTTGTCAGTAATTTACAAATGAAGCGTGAAACTTGCAAATGCGAATGTATACTCACACGTTGATCATCTCGCAAACCAAAGGTTATGACCGTTGAGTTACTAAGCACAGGCTAATTATGGGGGTGATTCGCGTCCTGCCGTATGCAGAAATTGTTCTTCTCGCCTTTACGTTTGTAAAAAGGTCCTGGGACTTCTCTATTAAGCTAATAGAGGTATGTTCTGTAATATTTGATGTTGTGTACTATAGTAGCTTTCTGTCTCCCTCTCTCTCTCTGTCAGGTGTTAGTTGTCTTTGTCAGTAATTTACAAATGAAGCGTGAAACTTGCAAATGCGAATGTATATTCACACGTTGATCATCTCGCAAACCAAAGGTTATGACCGTTGAGTTACTAAGCACAGGCTAATTATGGGGGTGATTCGCGTCCTGCCGTATGCAGAAATTGTTCTTCTCGCCTTTACGTTTGTAAAAAGGTCCTGGGACTTCTCTATTAAGCTAATAGAGGTATGTTCTGTAATATTTGATGTTGTGTACTATAGTAGCTTTCTGTCTCCCTCTCTCTCTCTGTCAGGTGTGAGTTGTCTTTGTCAGTAATTTACAAATTAAGCGTGAAACTTGCAAATGCGAATGTATATTCACACGTTGATCATCTCGCAAACCAAAGGTTATGACCGTTGAGTTACTAAGCACAGGCTAATTATGGGGGTGATTCGCGTCCTGCCGTATGCAGAAATTGTTCTTCTCGCCTTTACGTTTGTAAAAAGGTCCTGGGACTTCTCTATTAAGCTAATAGAGGTATGTTCTGTAATATTTGATGTTGTGTACTATAGTAGCTTTCTGTCTCCCTCTCTCTCTCTGTCAGGTGTGAGTTGTCTTTGTCAGTAATTTACAAATGAAGCGTGAAACTTGCAAATGCGAATGTATATTCACACGTCGATCATCTCGCAAACCAAAGGTTATGACCGTTGAGTTACTAAGCACAGGCTAATTATGGGGGTGATTCGCGTCCTGCCATATGCAGAAATTGTTCTTCTCGCCTTTACGTTTGTTAAAAGGTCCTGGGACTTCTCTATTAAGTTAATAGAGGTATGTTCTGTAATACTTGATGTTGTGTACTATAGTAGCTTTCTGTCTCCCTCTCTTTCTCTGTCAAGTGTGAGTTGTCTTTGTCAGTAATTTACAAATGAAGCGTGAAACTTGCAAATGCGAATGTATATTCACACGTTGATCATGTCGCAAACCAAAGGTTATGACCGTTGAGTTACTAAGCACAGGCTAATTATGGGGGTTATTCGCGTCCTGCCGTATGCAGAAATTGTTCTTCTCGCCTTTACGTTTGTAGTAAGGTCCTGGGACATCTCTATTAAGCTAATAGAGGTATGTTCTGTAATATTTGATGTTGTGTACTATAGTAGCTTTCTGCCTCCCTCTCTCTCTCTCTGTCAGGTGTGAGTTGTCTTTGTCAGTAATTTACAAATTAAGCGTGAAACTTGCAAATGCGAATGTATATTCACACGTTGATCATCTCGCAAACCAAAGGTTATGACCGTTGAGTTACTAAGCACAGGCTAATTATGAGGGTGATTCGCGTCCTGCCGTATGCAGAAATCGTTCTTCTCGCCTTTACGTTTGTAAAAAGGTACTGGGACTTCTCTATTAAGCTAATAGAGGTATGTTCTGTAATATTTGATGTTATGTACTATAGTAGCTTTCTGTCTCCCTCTCTCTCTCTGTCAGGTGTGAGTTGTCTTTGTCAGTAATTTACAAATGAAGCGTGAAACTTGCAAATGCGAATGTATATTCACACGTTGATCATCTCACAAACCAAAGGTTATGACCGTTGAGTTACTAAGCACAGGCTAATTATGGGGGTGATTCGCGTCCTGCCGTATGCAGAAATTGTTCTTCTCGCCTTTACGTTTGTAAAAAGGTCCTGGGACTTCTCTATTAAGCTAATAGAGGTATGTTCTGTAATATTTGATGTTCTGTACTGTAGTAGCTTTCTATCTCCCTCTCTCTCCCTCTGTCAGGTGTGAGTTGTCTTTGTCAGTAATTTAAAAATTAAGCGTGAAACTTGCAAATGCGAATGTATATTCACACGTTGATCATCTCGCAAACCAAAGGTTATGACCGTTGAGTTACTGAGCACAAGCAAATTATGGGGGTGATTCGCGTCCTGCCGTATGCAGAAATTGTTCTTCTCGCCTTTACGTATGTAAAAAGGTCCTGGGACTTCTCTATTAAGCTAATAGAGGTATATTCTGTAATATTTGATGTTGTGTACTATAGTAGCTTTCTGTCTCCCTCTCTCTCTCTGTCAGGTGTTAGTTGTCTTTGTCAGTAATTTACAAATGAAGCGTGAAACTTGCAAATGCGAATGTATATTCACACGTTGATCATCTCGCAAACCAAAGGTTATGACCGTTGAGTTACTAAGCACAGGCTAATTATGGGGGTGATTCGCGTCCTGCCGTATGCAGAAATTGTTCTTCTCGCCTTTACGTTTGTAAAAAGGTCCTGGGACTTCTCTATTAAGCTAATAGAGGTATGTTCTGTAATATTTGATGTTGTGTACTATAGTAGCTTTCTGTCTCCCTCTCTCTCTCTGTCAGGTGTGAGTTGTCTTTGTCAGTAATTTGCAAATTAAGCGTGAAACTTGCAAATGCGAATGTATATTCACACGTTGATCATCTCGCAAATCAAAGGTTATGACCGTTGAGTTACTAAGCACAGGCTAATTATGGAGGTGATTCGCGTCCTGCCGTATGCAGAAATTGTTCTTCTCGCCTTTACGTTTGTAAAAAGGTCCTGGGACTTCTCTATTAAGCTAATAGATGTATGTTCTGTAATATTTGATGTTGTGTACTATAGTAGCTTTCTGTCTGCCTCTCTCTCTCTGTCAGGTGTGAGTTGTCTTTGTCAGTAATTTACAAATGAAGCGTGAAACATGCAAATGCGAATGTATATTCACACATTAATCATCTCGCAAACCAAAGGTTATGACCGTTGAGTTACTAAGCAGAGGCTAAGTATGGGGGTGATTCGCGTCCTGCCGTATGCAGAAATTGTTCTTCTTGCCTTTACGTTTGTAAAAAGGTCCTGGGACTTCTCTATTAAGCTAATAGAGGTATGTTCTGTAATATTTGATGTTGTGTACTATAGTAGCTTTCTGTCTCCCTCTCTCTCTCTGTCAGGTGTGAGTTGTCTTTGTCAGTAATTTACAAATTAAGCCTGAAACTTGCAAATGCGAATGTATATTCACACGTTGATCATCTCGCAAACAAAGGTTATGACCGTTGAGTTACTAAGCACAGGCTAATTATGGGGGTGATTCGCGTCCTGCCGTATGCAGAAATTGATCTTCTCGCCTTTACGTTTGTAAAAAGGTCCTGGGACTTCTCTATTAAGCTAATAGATGTATGTTCTGTAATATTTGATGTTGTGTACTATAGTAGCTTTCTGTGTCCCTCTCTCTCACTATCTGGTGTGAGTTGTCTTTGTCAGTAATTTACAAATGAAGCGTGAAACTTGCAAATGCGAATGTATATAATCACACGTTGATCATCTCGCAAACCAAAGGTTATGACCGTTGAGTTACTAAGCACAGGCTAATTATGGGGGTGATTCGCGTCGTGCCGTATGCAGAAATTGTTCTTCTCGCCTTTACGTTTGTAAAAAGGTCCTGGGACTTCTCTATTAAGCTAATAGAGGTATGTTCTGTAATATGTGATGTTGTGTACTATAGTAGCTTTCTGTCTCCCTCTCTCTCTCTGTCAGGTGTGAGTTGTCTTTGTCAGTAATTTACAAATTAAGCGTGAAACTTGCAAATGCGAATGTATATTCACACGTTGATCATCTCGCAAACCAAAGGTTATGACCGTTGAGTTACTAAGCACAGGCTAATTATGGGGGTGATTCGCGTCCTGCCGTATGCAGAAATTGTTCTTCTCGCCTTTACGTTTGTAAAAAGGTCCTGGGACTTCTCTATTAAGCTAATAGAGGTATGTTCTGTAATATTTGATGTTGTGTACTATAGTAGCTTTCTGTCTCCCTCTCTCTCTCTGTCAGGTGTGAGTTGTCTTTGTCAGTAATTTACAAATTAAGCGTGAAACTTGCAAATGCGAATGTATATTCACACGTTGATCATCTCGCAAACCAAAGGTTATGACCGTTGAGTTACTGAGCACAGGCTAATTATGGGTGTGATTCGCGTCCTGCCGTATGCAGAAATTGTTCTTCTCGCCTTTACGTTTGTAAAAAGGTCCTGCGACTTCTCTATTAAGCTAATAGAGGTATGTTCTGTAATATTTGATGTTGTGTACTATAGTAGCTTTCTGTGTCCCTCTCTCTCTCTCTGTCAGGTGTGAGTTGTCTTTGTCAGTAATTTACAAATTAAGCGTGAAACTTGCAAATGCGAATGTATATTCACACGTTGATCATCTCGCAAACCAAAGGTTATGACCGTTGAGTTACTAAGCACAGGCTAATTATGGGGGTGATTCGCGTCCTGCCTTTGCAGAAATTGTTCTTCTCGCCTTTATGTTTGTAAAAAGGTCCTGGGACTTCTCTATTAAGCTAATAGAGGTATGTTCTGTAATATTTGATGTTGTGTACTACAGTAGCTTTCTGTCTCCCTCTCTCTCTCTGTCAGGTGTGAGTTGTCTTTGTCAGTAATTTACAAATTAAGCGTGAAACTTGCAAATGCGAATGCATATTCACACGTTGATCATCTCGCAAACCAAAGGTTATGACCGTTGAGTTACTAAGCACAGGCTAATTATGGGGGTGATTCGCGTCCTGCCGTATGCAGAAATTGTTCTTCTCGCCTTTACGTTTGTAAAAAGGTCCTGGGACTTCTCTATTAAGCTAATAGAGGTATGTTCTGTAATATTTGATGTTGTGTACTATAGTAGCTTTCTGTCTGCCTCTCTCTCTCTGTCAGGTGTGAGTTGTCTTTGCAGTAATTTACAAATGAAGCGTGAAACTTGCAAATGCGAATGTATATTCACACGTTGATCATCTCGCAAACCAAAGGTTATGACCGTTGAGTTACTAAGCACAGGCTAATTATGGGGGTGATTCGCGTCCTGCCGTATGCAGAAATTGTTCTTCTTGCCTTTACGTTTGTAAAAAGGTCCTGGGACTTCCCTATTAAGCTAATAGAGGTATGTTCTGTAATATTTGATGTTGTGTACTATAGTAGCTTTCTGTCTCCCTCTCTCTCTCTGTCAGGTGTTAGTTGTCTTTGTCAGTAATTTACAAATGAAGCGTGAAACTTGCAAATGCGAATGTATATTCACACGTTGATCATCTCGCAAACCAAAGGTTATGACCGTTGAGTTACTAAGCACAGGCTAATTATGGGGGTGATTCGCTTCCTGCCGTATGCAGAAATTGTTCTTCTCGCCTTTACGTTTGTAAAAAGGTCCTGGGACTTCTCTATTAAGCTAATAGAGGTATGTTCTGCAATATTTGATGTTGTGTACTATAGTAGCTTTCTGTCTCCCTCTCTCTCTCTGTCAGGTGTGAGTTGTCTTTGTTAGTAATTTGCAAATTAAGCGTGAAACTTGCAAATGCGAATGTATATTCACACGTTGATCATCTCGCAAATCAAAGGTTATGACCGTTGAGTTACTAAGCACAGGCTAATTATGGAGGTGATTCGCGTCCTGCCGTATGCAGAAATTGTTCTTCTCGCCTTTACGTTTGTAAAAAGGTACTGGGAGTTCTCTATTAAGCTAATAGAGGTATGTTCTGTAATATTTGATGTTATGTACTATAGTAGCTTTCTGTCTCCCTCTCTCTCTCTGTCAGGTGTGAGTTGTCTTTGTCAGTAATTTACAAATGAAGCGTGAAACTTGCAAATGCGAATGTATATTCACACGTTGATCATCTCACAAACCAAAGGTTATGACCGTTGAGTTACTAAGCACAGGCTAATTATGGGGGTGATTCGCGTCCTGCCGTATGCAGAAATTGTTCTTCTCGCCTTTACGTTTGTAAAAAGGTCCTGGGACTTCTCTATTAAGCTAATAGAGGTATGTTCTGTAATATTTGATGTTGTGTACTATAGTAGCTTTCTGTCTCCCTCTCTCTCTCTCTGTCAGGTGTGAGTTGTCTTTGTCAGTAACTTACAAATGAAACGTGAAACTTGCAAATGCGAATGTATGTTCACACGTTGATCATCTCGCAAACCAAAGGTTATGACCGTTGAGTTACTAAGCACAGGCTAATTATGGGGGTGATTCGCGTCCTGCCGTATGCAGAAATTGTTCTTCTCGCCTTTACGTTTGTAAAAAGGTCCTGGGACTACTCTATTAAGCTAATAGAGGTATGTTCTGTAATATTTGATGTTGTGTACTATAGTAGCTTTCTGTCTCCGTCTCTCTCTCTCTCTGTCAGGTGTGAGTTGTCTTTGTCAGTAATTTACAAATTAAGCGTGAAACTTGCAAATGCGAATGTATATTCACACGTTGATCATCTCGCAAACCAAAGGTTATGACCGTTGAGTTACTAAGCACAGGCTAATTATGGGGGTGATTCGCGTCCTGCCGTATGCAGAAATTGTTCTTCTCGCCTTTACGTTTGTAAAAAGGTCCTGGGACTTCCTTATTAAGCTAATAGAGGTATGTTCTGTAATATTTGATGTTGTGTACTATAGTAGCTTTCTGTCTCCCTCTCTCTTTCTGTCAGGTGTGAGTTGTCTTTGTCAGTAATTTACAAATTAAGCCTGAAACTTGCAAATGCGAATGTATATTCACACGTTGATCATCTCGCAAACCAAAGGTTATGACCGTTGAGTTACTAAGCACAGGCTAATTATGGGGGTGATTCGCGTCCTGCCGTATGCAGAAATTGTTCTTCTCGCCTTTACGTTTGTAAAAAGGTCCTGGGACTTCTCTATTAAGCTAATAGAGGTATGTTCTGTAATATTTGATGTTGTGTACTATAGTAGCTTTCTGTCTCCCTCTCTCTCTCTGTCAGGTGTGAGTTGCCTTTGTCAGTAATTTGCAAATTAAGCGTGAAACTTGCAAATGCGAATGTATATTCACACGTTGATCATCTCGCAAATCAAAGGTTATGACCGTTGAGTTACTAAGCACAGGCTAATTATGGAGGTGATTCGCGTCCTGCCGTATGCAGAAATTGTTCTTCTCGCCTTTACGTTTGTAAAAAGGTCCTGGGACTTCTCTATTAAGCTAATAGATGTATGTTCTGTAATATTTGATGTTGTGTACTATAGTAGCTTTCTGTCTCCTTCTCTCTCTCTGTCAGGTGTGAGTTGTCTTTGTCAGTAATTTACAAATGAAGCGTGAAACATGCAAATGCGAATGTATATTCACACATTAATCATCTCGCAAACCAAAGGTTATGACCGTTGAGTTACTAAGCACAGGCTAAGTATGGGGGTGATTCGCGTCCTGCCGTATGCAGAAATTGTTCTTCTCGCCTTTACGTTTGTAAAAAGGTCCTGGGACTTCTCTATTAAGCTAATAGAGGTATGTTCTGTAATATTTGATGTTGTGTACTATAGTAGCTTTCTGTCTGCCTCTCTCTCTCTGTCAGGTGTGAGTTGTCTTTGTCAGTAATTTACAAATTAAGCGTGAAACTTGCAAATGCGAATGTATATTCACACGTTGATCATCTCGCAAACAAAGGTTATGACCGTTGAGTTACTAAGCACAGGCTAATTATGGGGGTGATTCGCGTCCTGCCGTATGCAGAAACTGATCTTCTCGCCTTTACGTTTGTAAAAAGGTCCTGGGACATCTCTATTAAGCTAATAGATGTATGTTCTGTAATATTTGATGTTGTGTACTATAGTAGCTTTCTGTGTCCCTCTCTCTCACTGTCTGGTGTGAGTTGTCTTTGTCAGTAATTTACAAATGAAGCGTGAAACTTGCAAATGCGAATGTATATAATCACACGTTGATCATCTCGCAAACCAAAGGTTATGACCGTTGAGTTAGAAAGCACAGGCTAATTATGGGGGTGATTCGCGTCGTGCCGTATGCAGAAATTGTTCTTCTCGCCTTTACGTTTGTAAAAAGGTCCTGGGAATTCTCTATTAAGCTAATAGAGGTATGTTCTGTAATATTTGATGTTGTGTACTATAGTAGCTTTCTGTCTCCCTCTCTCTCTCTGTCAGGTGTGAGTTGTCTTTGTCAGTAATTTACAAATGAAGCGTGAAACTTGCAAATGCGAATGTATATTCACACGTTGATCATCTCGCAAACCAAAGGTTATGACCGTTGAGTTACTAAGCACAGGCTAATTATGGGGGTGATTCGCGTCCTGCCGTATGCAGAAATTGTTCTTCTCGCCTTTACGTTTGTAAAAAGGACCTGGGACTTCTCTATTAAGCTAATAGAGGTATGTTCTGTAATATTTGATGTTGTGTACTATAGTAGCTTTCTGTCTCCCTCTCTCTCTCTGTCAGGTGTGAGTTGTCTTTGTCAGTAATTTACAAATTAAGCGTGAAACTTGCAAATGCGAATGTATATTCACACGTTGATCATCTCGCAAACCAAAGGTTATGACCGTTGAGTTACTGAGCGCAGGCTAATTATGGGTGTGATTCGCGTCCTGCCGTATGCAGAAATTGTTCTTCTCGCCTTTACGTTTGTAAAAAGGTCCTGGGACTTCTCTATTAAGCTAATAGAGGTATGTTCTGTAATATTTGATGTTGTGTACTATAGTAGCTTTCTGTCTACCTCTCTCTCTCTCTGTCAGGTGTGAGTTGTCTTTGTCAGTAATTTACAAATTAAGCGTGAAACTTGCAAATGCGAATGTATATTCACACGTTGATCATCTCGCAAACCAAAGGTTATGACCGTTGAGTTACTAAGCACAGGCTAATTATGGGGGTGATTCGCGTCCTGCCTTTGCAGAAATTGTTCTTCTCGCCTTTATGTTTGTAAAAACGTCCTGGGACTTCTCTATTAAGCTAATAGAGGTATGTTCTGTAATATTTGATGTTGTGTACTACAGTAGCTTTCTGTCTCCCTCTCTCTCTCTGTCAGGTGTGAGTTGTCTTTGTCAGTAATTTACAAATTAAGCGTGAAACTTGCAAATGCGAATGCATATTCACACGTTGATCATCTCGCAAACCAAAGGTTATGACCGTTGAGTTACTAAGCACAGGCTAATTATGGGGGAGATTCGCGTCCTGCCGTATGCAGAAATTGTTCTTCTCGCCTTTACGTTTGTAAAAAGGTCCTGGGACTTCTCTATTAAGCTAATAGAGGTATGTTCTGTAATATTTGATGTTGTGTACTATAGTAGCTTTCTGTCTGCCTCTCTCTCTCTGTCAGGTGTGAGTTGTCTTTGTCAGTAATTTACAAATTAAGCGTGAAACTTGCAAATGCGAATGTATATTCACACGTTGATCATCTCGCAAACCAAAGGTTATGACCGTTGAGTTACTAAGCACAGGCTAATTATGGGGGTGATTCGCGTCCTGCCGTATGCAGAAATTGTTCTTCTCGCCTTTACGTTTGTAAAAAGGTCCTGGGACTTCTCTATTAAGCTAATAGATGTATGTTCTGTAATATTTGATGTTGTGTACTATAGTAGCTTTCTGTCTCCTTCACTCTCTCTGTCAGGTGTGAGTTGTCTTTGTCAGTAATTTACAAATGAAGCGTGAAACATGCAAATGCGAATGTATATTCACACATTAATCATCTCGCAAACCAAAGGTTATGACCGTTGAGTTACTAAGCACAGGCTAAGTATGGGGGTGATTCGCGTCCTGCCGTATGCAGAAATTGTTCTTCTCGCCTTACGTTTGTAAAAAGGTCCTGGGACTTCTCTATTAAGCTAATAGAGGTATGTTCTGTAATATTTGATGTTGTGTACTATAGTAGCTTTCTGTCTGCCTCTCTCTCTCTGTCAGGTGTGAGTTGTCTTTGTCAGTAATTTACAAATTAAGCGTGAAACTTGCAAATGCGAATGTATATTCACACGTTGATCATCTCGCAAACAAAGGTTATGACCGTTGAGTTACTAAGCACAGGCTAGTTATGGGGGTGATTCGCGTCCTGCCGTATGCAGAAATTGATCTTCTCGCCTTTACGTTTGTAAAAAGGTCCTGGGACGTCTCTATTAAGCTAATAGATGTATGTTCTGTAATATTTGATGTTGTGTACTATAGTAGCTTTCTGTGTCCCTCTCTCTCACTGTCTGGTGTGAGTTGTCTTTGTCAGTAATTTACAAATGAAGCGTGAAACTTGCAAATGCGAATGTATATAATCACACGTTGATCATCTCGCAAACCAAAGGTTATGACCGTTGAGTTACTAAGCACAGGCTAATTATGGGGGTGATTCGCGTCGTGCCGTATGCAGAAATTGTTCTTCTCGCCTTTACGTTTGTAAAAAGGTCTTGGGACTTCTCTATTAAGCTAATAGAGGTATGTTCTGTAATATTTGATGTTGTGTACTATAGTAGCTTTCTGTCACCCTCTCTCTCTCTGTCAGGTGTGAGTTGTCTTTGTCAGTAATTTACAAATTAAGCGTGAAACTTGCAAATGCGAATGTATATTCACACGTTGATCATCTCGCAAACCAAAGGTTATGACCGTTGAGTTACTGAGCACAGGCTAATTATGGGTGTGATTCGCGTCCTGCCGTATGCAGAAATTGTTCTCCTCGCCTTTACGTTTGTAAAAAGGTCCTGGGACTTCTCTATTAAGCTAATAGGGGTATGTTCTGTAATATTTGATGTTGTGTACTATAGTAGCTTTCTGTCTGCCTCTCTCTCTCTCTGTCAGGTGTGAGTTGTCTTTGTCAGTAATTTACAAATTAAGCGTGAAACTTGCAAATGCGAATGTATATTCACACGTTGATCATCTCGCAAACCAAAGGTTATGACCGTTGAGTTACTAAGCACAGGCTAATTATGGGGGTGATTCGCGTCCTGCCTTTGCAGAAATTGTTCTTCTCGCCTTTATGTTTGTAAAAAGGTCCTGGGACTTCTCTATTAAGCTAATAGAGGTATGTTCTGTAATATTTGATGTTGTGTACTACAGTAGCTTTCTGTCTCCCTCTCTCTCTCTGTCAGGTGTGAGTTGTCTTTGTCAGTAATTTACAAATTAAGCGTGAAACTTGCAAATGCGAATGCATATTCACACGTTGATCATCTCGCAAACCAAAGGTTATGACCGTTGAGTTACTAAGCACAGGCTAATTATGGGGGTGATTCGCGTCCTGCCGTATGCAGAAATTGTTCTTCTCGCCTTTACGTTTGTAAAAAGGTCCTGGGACTTCTCTATTAAGCTAATAGAGGTATGTTCTGTAATATTTGATGTTGTGTACTATAGTAGCTTTCTGTCTGCCTCTCTCTCTCTGTCAGGTGTGAGTTGTCTTTGTCAGTAATTTACAAATTAAGCGTGAAACTTGCAAATGCGAATGTATATTCACACGTTGATCATCTCGCAAACCAAAGGTTATGACCGTTGAGTTACTAAGCACAGGCTAATTATGGGGGTGATTCGCGTCCTGCCGTATGCAGAAATTGTTCTTCTCGCCTTTACGTTTGTAAAAAGGTCCTGGGACTTCTCTATTAAGCTAATAGATGTATGTTCTGTAATATTTGATGTTGTGTACTATAGTAGCTTTCTGTCTCCTTCACTCTCTCTGTCAGGTGTGAGTTGTCTTTGTCAGTAATTTACAAATGAAGCGTGAAACATGCAAATGCGAATGTATATTCACACATTAATCATCTCGCAAACCAAAGGTTATGACCGTTGAGTTACTAAGCACAGGCTAAGTATGGGGGTGATTCGCGTCCTGCCGTATGCAGAAATTGTTCTTCTCGCCTTACGTTTGTAAAAAGGTCCTGGGACTTCTCTATTAAGCTAATAGAGGTATGTTCTGTAATATTTGATGTTGTGTACTATAGTAGCTTTCTGTCTGCCTCTCTCTCTCTGTCAGGTGTGAGTTGTCTTTGTCAGTAATTTACAAATTAAGCGTGAAACTTGCAAATGCGAATGTATATTCACACGTTGATCATCTCGCAAACAAAGGTTATGACCGTTGAGTTACTAAGCACAGGCTAGTTATGGGGGTGATTCGCGTCCTGCCGTATGCAGAAATTGATCTTCTCGCCTTTACGTTTGTAAAAAGGTCCTGGGACGTCTCTATTAAGCTAATAGATGTATGTTCTGTAATATTTGATGTTGTGTACTATAGTAGCTTTCTGTGTCCCTCTCTCTCACTGTCTGGTGTGAGTTGTCTTTGTCAGTAATTTACAAATGAAGCGTGAAACTTGCAAATGCGAATGTATATAATCACACGTTGATCATCTCGCAAACCAAAGGTTATGACCGTTGAGTTACTAAGCACAGGCTAATTATGGGGGTGATTCGCGTCGTGCCGTATGCAGAAATTGTTCTTCTCGCCTTTACGTTTGTAAAAAGGTCCTGGGACTTCTCTATTAAGCTAATAGAGGTATGTTCTGTAATATTTGATGTTGTGTACTATAGTAGCTTTCTGTCACCCTCTCTCTCTCTGTCAGGTGTGAGTTGTCTTTGTCAGTAATTTACAAATTAAGCGTGAAACTTGCAAATGCGAATGTATATTCACACGTTGATCATCTCGCAAACCAAAGGTTATGACCGTTGAGTTACTGAGCACAGGCTAATTATGGGTGTGATTCGCGTCCTGCCGTATGCAGAAATTGTTCTCCTCGCCTTTACGTTTGTAAAAAGGTCCTGGGACTTCTCTATTAAGCTAATAGGGGTATGTTCTGTAATATTTGATGTTGTGTACTATAGTAGCTTTCTGTCTGCCTCTCTCTCTCTCTGTCAGGTGTGAGTTGTCTTTGTCAGTAATTTACAAATTAAGCGTGAAACTTGCAAATGCGAATGTATATTCACACGTTGATCATCTCGCAAACCAAAGGTTATGACCGTTGAGTTACTAAGCACAGGCTAATTATGGGGGTGATTCGCGTCCTGCCTTTGCAGAAATTGTTCTTCTCGCCTTTATGTTTGTAAAAAGGTCCTGGGACTTCTCTATTAAGCTAATAGAGGTATGTTCTGTAATATTTGATGTTGTGTACTACAGTAGCTTTCTGTCTCCCTCTCTCTCTCTGTCAGGTGTGAGTTGTCTTTGTCAGTAATTTACAAATTAAGCGTGAAACTTGCAAATGCGAATGCATATTCACACGTTGATCATCTCGCAAACCAAAGGTTATGACCGTTGAGTTACTAAGCACAGGCTAATTATGGGGGTGATTCGCGTCCTGCCGTATGCAGAAATTGTTCTTCTCGCCTTTACGTTTGTAAAAAGGTCCTGGGACTTCTCTATTAAGCTAATAGAGGTATGTTCTGTAATATTTGATGTTGTGTACTATAGTAGCTTTCTGTCTGCCTCTCTCTCTCTGTCAGGTGTGAGTTGTCTTTGTCAGTAATTTACAAATTAAGCGTGAAACTTGCAAATGCGAATGTATATTCACACGTTGATCATCTCGCAAACCAAAGGTTATGACCGTTGAGTTACTAAGCACAGGCTAATTATGGGGGTGATTCGCGTCCTGCCGTATGCAGAAATTGTTCTTCTCGCCTTTACGTTTGTAAAAAGGTCCTGGGACTTCTCTATTAAGCTAATAGATGTATGTTCTGTAATATTTGATGTTGTGTACTATAGTAGCTTTCTGTCTCCTTCACTCTCTCTGTCAGGTGTGAGTTGTCTTTGTCAGTAATTTACAAATGAAGCGTGAAACATGCAAATGCGAATGTATATTCACACATTAATCATCTCGCAAACCAAAGGTTATGACCGTTGAGTTACTAAGCACAGGCTAAGTATGGGGGTGATTCGCGTCCTGCCGTATGCAGAAATTGTTCTTCTCGCCTTACGTTTGTAAAAAGGTCCTGGGACTTCTCTATTAAGCTAATAGAGGTATGTTCTGTAATATTTGATGTTGTGTACTATAGTAGCTTTCTGTCTGCCTCTCTCTCTCTGTCAGGTGTGAGTTGTCTTTGTCAGTAATTTACAAATTAAGCGTGAAACTTGCAAATGCGAATGTATATTCACACGTTGATCATCTCGCAAACAAAGGTTATGACCGTTGAGTTACTAAGCACAGGCTAGTTATGGGGGTGATTCGCGTCCTGCCGTATGCAGAAATTGATCTTCTCGCCTTTACGTTTGTAAAAAGGTCCTGGGACGTCTCTATTAAGCTAATAGATGTATGTTCTGTAATATTTGATGTTGTGTACTATAGTAGCTTTCTGTGTCCCTCTCTCTCACTGTCTGGTGTGAGTTGTCTTTGTCAGTAATTTACAAATGAAGCGTGAAACTTGCAAATGCGAATGTATATAATCACACGTTGATCATCTCGCAAACCAAAGGTTATGACCGTTGAGTTACTAAGCACAGGCTAATTATGGGGGTGATTCGCGTCGTGCCGTATGCAGAAATTGTTCTTCTCGCCTTTACGTTTGTAAAAAGGTCCTGGGACTTCTCTATTAAGCTAATAGAGGTATGTTCTGTAATATTTGATGTTGTGTACTATAGTAGCTTTCTGTCACCCTCTCTCTCTCTGTCAGGTGTGAGTTGTCTTTGTCAGTAATTTACAAATTAAGCGTGAAACTTGCAAATGCGAATGTATATTCACACGTTGATCATCTCGCAAACCAAAGGTTATGACCGTTGAGTTACTGAGCACAGGCTAATTATGGGTGTGATTCGCGTCCTGCCGTATGCAGAAATTGTTCTCCTCGCCTTTACGTTTGTAAAAAGGTCCTGGGACTTCTCTATTAAGCTAATAGGGGTATGTTCTGTAATATTTGATGTTGTGTACTATAGTAGCTTTCTGTCTGCCTCTCTCTCTCTCTGTCAGGTGTGAGTTGTCTTTGTCAGTAATTTACAAATTAAGCGTGAAACTTGCAAATGCGAATGTATATTCACACGTTGATCATCTCGCAAACCAAAGGTTATGACCGTTGAGTTACTAAGCACAGGCTAATTATGGGGGTGATTCGCGTCCTGCCTTTGCAGAAATTGTTCTTCTCGCCTTTATGTTTGTAAAAAGGTCCTGGGACTTCTCTATTAAGCTAATAGAGGTATGTTCTGTAATATTTGATGTTGTGTACTACAGTAGCTTTCTGTCTCCCTCTCTCTCTCTGTCAGGTGTGAGTTGTCTTTGTCAGTAATTTACAAATTAAGCGTGAAACTTGCAAATGCGAATGCATATTCACACGTTGATCATCTCGCAAACCAAAGGTTATGACCGTTGAGTTACTAAGCACAGGCTAATTATGGGGGTGATTCGCGTCCTGCCGTATGCAGAAATTGTTCTTCTCGCCTTTACGTTTGTAAAAAGGTCCTGGGACTTCTCTATTAAGCTAATAGAGGTATGTTCTGTAATATTTGATGTTGTGTACTATAGTAGCTTTCTGTCTGCCTCTCTCTCTCTGTCAGGTGTGATTTGTCTTTGTCAGTAATTTACAAATGAAGCGTGAAACTTGCAAATGCGAATGTATATTCACACGTTGATCATCTCGCAAACCAAAGGTTATGACCGTTGAGTTACTAAGCACAGGCTAATTATGGGGGTGATTCGCGTCCTGCCGTATGCAGAAATTGTTCTTCTCGCCTTTACGTTTGTAAAAAGGTCCTGGGACTTCTCTATTAAGCTAATAGAGGTATGTTCTGTAATATTTGATGTTGTGTACTATAGTAGCTTTCTGTCTCCCTTTCTCTTTCTGTCAGGTGTGAGTTGTCTTTGTCAGTAATTTACAAATTAAGCGTGAAACTTGCAAATGCGAATGTATATTCACACGTTGATCATCTCGCAAACCAAAGGTTATGACCGTTGAGTTACTAAGCACATTCTAATTATGGGGGTGATTCGCGTCCTGCCGTATGCAGAAAATGTTCTTCTCGCCTTTACGTTTATAAAAAGGTCCTGGGACTTCTCTATTAAGCTAATAGAGGTATGTTCTGTAATATTTGATGTTGTGTACTATAGTAGCTTTCTGTCTCCTTCTCTCTCTCTGTCAGGTGTGAGTTGTCTTTGTCAGTAATTTACAAATGAAGCGTGAAACATGCAAATGCGAATGTATATTCACACATTAATCATCTCGCAAACCAAAGGTTATGACCGTTGAGTTACTAAGCACAGGCTAAGTATGGGGGTGATTCGCGTCCTGCCGTATGCAGAAATTGTTCTTCTCGCCTTTACGTTTGTAAAAAGGTACTGGGACTTCTCTATTAAGCTAATAGAGGTATGTTCTGTAATATTTGATGTTGTGTACTATAGTAGCTTTCTGTCTGCCTCTCTCTCTCTGTCAGGTGTGAGTTGTCTTTGTCAGTAATTTACAAATTAAGCGTGAAACTTGCAAATGCGAATGTATATTCACACGTTGATCATCTCGCAAACAAAGGTTATGACCGTTGAGTTACTAAGCACAGGCTAATTATGGGGGTGATTCGCGTCCTGCCGTATGCAGAAATTGATCTTCTCGCCTTTACGTTTGTAAAAAGGTCCTGGGACTTCTCTATTAAGCTAATAGATGTATGTTCTGTAATATTTGATGTTGTGTACTATAGTAGCTTTCTGTGTCCCTCTCTCTCACTGTCTGGTGTGAGTTGTCTTTGTCAGTAATTTACAAATGAAGCGTGAAACTTGCAAATGCGAATGTATATAATCACACGTTGATCATCTCGCAAACCAAAGGTTATGACCGTTGAGTTAGAAAGCACAGGCTAATTATGGGGGTGATTCGCGTCGTGCCGTATGCAGAAATTGTTCTTCTCGCCTTTACGTTTGTAAAAAGGTCCTGGGACTTCTCTATTAAGCTAATAGAGGTATGTTCTGTAATATTTGATGTTGTGTACTATAGTAGCTTTCTGTCTGCCTCTCTCTCTCTGTCAGGTGTGAGTTGTCTTTGTCAGTAATTTACAAATTAAGCGTGAAACTTGCAAATGCGAATGTATATTCACACGTTGATCATCTCGCAAACCAAAGGTTATGACCGTTGAGTTACTAAGCACAGGCTAATTATGGGGGTGATTCGCGTCCTGCCGTATGCAGAAATTGTTCTTCTCGCCTTTACGTTTGTAAAATGGTCCTGGGACTTCTCTATTAAGCTAATAGAGGTATGTTCTGTAATATTTGATGTTGTGTACTATAGTAGCTTTCTGTCTCCCTCTCTCTCTCTGTCAGGTGTGAGTTGTCTTTGTCAGTAATTTACAAATTAAGCGTGAAACTTGCAAATGCGAATGTATATTCACACGTTGATCATCTCGCAAACCAAAGGTTATGACCGTTGAGTTACTGAGCACAGGCTAATTATGGGTGTGATTCGCGTCCTGCCGTATGCAGAAATTGTTCTTCTCGCCTTTACGTTTGTAAAAAGGTCCTGGGACTTCTCTATTAAGCTAATAGAGGTATGTTCTGTAATATTTGATGTTGTGTACTATAGTAGCTTTCTGTCTGCCTCTCTCTCTCTCTGTCAGGTGTGAGTTGTCTTTGTCAGTAATTTACAAATTAAGCGTGAAACTTGCAAATGCGAATGTATATTCACACGTTGATCATCTCGCAAACCAAAGGTTATGACCGTTGAGTTACTAAGCACAGGCTAATTATGGGGGTGATTCGCGTCCTGCCTTTGCAGAAATTGTTCTTCTCGCCTTTATGTTTGTAAAAAGGTCCTGGGACTTCTCTATTAAGCTAATAGAGGTATGTTCTGTAATATTTGATGTTGTGTACTACAGTAGCTTTCTGTCTCCCTCTCTCTCTCTGTCAGGTGTGAGTTGTCTTTGTCAGTAATTTACAAATTAAGCGTGAAACTTGCAAATGCGAATGCATATTCACACGTTGATCATCTCGCAAACCAAAGGTTATGACCGTTGAGTTACTAAGCACAGGCTAATTATGGGGGTGATTCGCGTCCTGCCGTATGCAGAAATTGTTCTTCTCGCCTTTACGTTTGTAAAAAGGTCCTGGGACTTCTCTATTAAGCTAATAGAGGTATGTTCTGTAATATTTGATGTTGTGTACAATAGTAGCTTTCTGTCTGCCTCTCTCTCTCTGTCAGGTGTGAGTTGTCTTTGTCAGTAATTTACAAATGAAGCGTGTAACTTGCAAATGCGAATGTATATTCACACGTTGATCATCTCGCAAACCAAAGGTTATGACCGTTGAGTTACTAAGCACAGGCTAATTATGGGGGTGATTCGCGTCCTGCCGTATGCAGAAATTGTTCTTCTCGCCTTTACGTTTGTAAAAAGGTCCTGGGACTTCTCTATTAAGCTAATAGATGTATGTTCTGTAATATTTGATGTTGTGTACTATAGTAGCTTTCTGTCTCCTTCACTCTCTCTGTCAGGTGTGAGTTGTCTTTGTCAGTAATTTACAAATGAAGCGTGAAACATGCAAATGCGAATGTATATTCACACATTAATCATCTCGCAAACCAAAGGTTATGACCGTTGAGTTACTAAGCACAGGCTAAGTATGGGGGTGATTCGCGTCCTGCCGTATGCAGAAATTGTTCTTCTCGCCTTACGTTTGTAAAAAGGTCCTGGGACTTCTCTATTAAGCTAATAGAGGTATGTTCTGTAATATTTGATGTTGTGTACTATAGTAGCTTTCTGTCTGCCTCTCTCTCTCTGTCAGGTGTGAGTTGTCTTTGTCAGTAATTTACAAATTAAGCGTGAAACTTGCAAATGCGAATGTATATTCACACGTTGATCATCTCGCAAACAAAGGTTATGACCGTTGAGTTACTAAGCACAGGCTAATTATGGGGGTGATTCGCGTCCTGCCGTATGCAGAAATTGATGTTCTCGCCTTTACGTTTGTAAAAAGGTCCTGGGACTTCTCTATTAAGCTAATAGTGGTATGTTCTGTAATATTTGATGTTGTGTACTATAGTAGCTTTCGGTGTCCCTCTCTCTCACTGTCTGGTGTGAGTTGTCTTTGTCAGTAATTTACAAATGAAGCGTGAAACTTGCAAATGCGAATGTATATAATCACACGTTTATCATCTCGCAAACCAAAGGTTATGACCGTTGAGTTAGAAAGCACAGGCTAATTATGGGGGTGATTCGCGTCGTGCCGTATGCAGAAATTGTTCTTCTCGCCTTTACGTTTGTAAAAAGGTCCTGGGACTTCTCTATTAAGCTAATAGAGGTATGTTCTGTAATATTTGATGTTGTGTACTATAGTAGCTTTCTGTCTCCCTCTCTCTCTCTGTCAGGTGTGAGTTGTCTTTGTCAGTAATTTACAAATTAAGCGTGAAACTTGCAAATGCGAATGTATATTCACACGTTGATCATCTCGCAAACCAAAGGTTATGACCGTTGAGTTACTAAGCACAGGCTAATTATGGGGGTGATTCGCGTCCTGCCGTATGCAGAAATTGTTCTTCTCGCCTTTACGTTTGTAAAAAGGTCCTGGGACTTCTCTATTAAGCTAATAGAGGTATGTTCTGTAATATTTGATGTTGTGTACTATAGTAGCTTTCTGTCTCCCTCTCTCTCTCTGTCAGGTGTGAGTTGTCTTTGTCAGTCATTTACAAATTAAGCGTGAAACTTGCAAATGCGAATGTATATTCACACGTTGATCATCTCGCAAACCAAAGGTTATGACCGTTAAGTTACTGAGCACAGGCTAATTATGGGTGTGATTCGCGTCCTGCCGTATGCAGAAATTGTTCTTCTCGCCTTTACGTTTGTAAAAAGGTCCTGGGACTTCTCTATTAAGCTAATAGAGGTATGTTCTGTAATATTTGATGTTGTGTACTATAGTAGCTTTCTGTCTGCCTCTCTCTCTCTCTGTCAGGTGTGAGTTGTCTTTGTCAGTAATTTACAAATTAAGCGTGAAACTTGCAAATGCGAATGTATATTCACACGTTGATCATCTCGCAAACCAAAGGTTATGACCGTTGAGTTACTAAGCACAGGCTAATTATGGGGGTGATTCGCGTCCTGCCTTTGCAGAAATTGTTCTTCTCGCCTTTATGTTTGTAAAAAGGTCCTGGGACTTCTCTATTAAGCTAATAGAGGTATGTTCTGTAATATTTGATGTTGTGTACTACAGTAGCTTTCTATCTCCCTCTCTCTCTCTGTCAGGTGTGAGTTGTCTTTGTCAGTAATTTACAAATTAAGCGTGAAACTTGCAAATGCGAATGCATATTCACACGTTGATCATCTCGCAAACCAAAGGTTATGACCGTTGAGTTACTAAGCACAGGCTAATTATGGGGGTGATTCGCGTCCTGCCGTATGCAGAAATTGTTCTTCTCGCCTTTACGTTTGTAAAAAGGTCCTGGGACTTCTCTATTAAGCTAATAGAGGTATGTTCTGTAATATTTGATGTTGTGTACTATAGTAGCTTTCTGTCTGCCTCTCTCTCTCTGTCAGGTGTGAGTTGTCTTTGTCAGTAATTTACAAATGAAGCGTGAAACTTGCAAATGCGAATGTATATTCACACGTTGATCATCTCGCAAACCAAAGGTTATGACCGTTGAGTTACTAAGCACAGGCTAATTATGGGGGTGATTCGCGTCCTGCCGTATGCAGAAATTGTTCTTCTCGCCTTTACGTTTGTAAAAAGGTCCTGGGACTTCTCTATTAAGCTAATAGATGTATGTTCTGTAATATTTGATGTTGTGTACTATAGTAGCTTTCTGTCTCCTTCACTCTCTCTGTCAGGTGTGAGTTGCCTTTGTCAGTAATTTACAAATGAAGCGTGAAACATGCAAATGCGAATGTATATTCACACATTAATCATCTCGCAAACCAAAGGTTATGACCGTTGAGTTACTAAGCACAGGCTAAGTATGGGGGTGATTCGCGTCCTGCCGTATGCAGAAATTGTTCTTCTCGCCTTACGTTTGTAAAAAGGTCCTGGGACTTCTCTATTAAGCTAATAGAGGTATGTTCTGTAATATTTGATGTTGTGTACTATAGTAGCTTTCTGTCTGCCTCTCTCTCTCTGTCAGGTGTGAGTTGTCTTTGTCAGTAATTTACAAATTAAGCGTGAAACTTGCAAATGCGAATGTATATTCACACGTTGATCATCTCGCAAACAAAGGTTATGACCGTTGAGTTACTAAGCACAGGCTAATTATGGGGGTGATTCGCGTCCTGCCGTATGCAGAAATTGATCTTCTCGCCTTTACGTTTGTAAAAAGGTCCTGGGACGTCTCTATTAAGCTAATAGATGTATGTTCTGTAATATTTGATGTTGTGTACTATAGTAGCTTTCTGTGTCCCTCTCTCTCACTGTCTGGTGTGAGTTGTCTTTGTCAGTAATTTACAAATGAAGCGTGAAACTTGCAAATGCGAATGTATATAATCACACGTTGATCATCTCGCAAACCAAAGGTTATGACCGTTGAGTTACTAAGCACAGGCTAATTATGGGGGTGATTCGCGTCGTGCCGTATGCAGAAATTGTTCTTCTCGCCTTTACGTTTGTAAAAAGGTCCTGGTACTTCTCTATTAAGCTAATAGTGGTATGTTCTGTAATATTTGATGTTGTGTACTATAGTAGCTTTCTGTCTCCCTCTCTCTCTCTGTCAGGTGTGAGTTGTCTTTGTCAGTAATTTACAAATTAAGCGTGAAACTTGCGAATGCGAATGTATATTCACACGTTGATCATCTCGCAAACCAAAGGTTATGACCGTTGAGTTACTAAGCACAGGCTAATTATGGGGGTGATTCGCGTCCTGCCGTATGCAGAAATTGTTCTTCTCGCCTTACGTTTGTAAAAAGGTCCTGGGACTTCTCTATTAAGCTAATAGAGGTATGTTCTGTAATATTTGATGTTGTGTACTATAGTAGCTTTCTGTCTGCCTCTCTCTCTCTGTCAGGTGTGAGTTGTCTTTGTCAGTAATTTACAAATTAAGCGTGAAACTTGCAAATGCGAATGTATATTCACACGTTGATCATCTCGCAAACAAAGGTTATGACCGTTGAGTTACTAAGCACAGGCTAATTATGGGGGTGATTCGCGTCCTGCCGTATACAGAAATTGATCTTCTCGCCTTTACGTTTGTAAAAAGGTCCTGGGACTTCTCTATTAAGCTAATAGATGTATGTTCTGTAATATTTGATGTTGTGTACTATAGTAGCTTTCTGTGTCCCTCTCTCTCACTGTCTGGTGTGAGTTGTCTTTGTCAGTAATTTACAAATGAAGCGTGAAACTTGCAAATGCGAATGTATATAATCACACGTTGATCATCTCGCAAACCAAAGGTTATGACCGTTGAGTTAGAAAGCACAGGCTAATTATGGGGGTGATTCGCGTTGTGCCGTATGCAGAAATTGTTCTTCTCGCCTTTACGTTTGTAAAAAGGTCCTGGGACTTCTCTATTAAGCTAATAGAGGTATGTTCTGTAATATTTGATGTTGTGTACTATAGTAGCTTTCTGTCTGCCTCTCTCTCTCTCTGTCAGGTGTGAGTTGTCTTTGTCAGTAATTTACAAATTAAGCGTGAAACTTGCAAATGCGAATGTATATTCACACGTTGATCATCTCGCAAACCAAAGGTTGTGACCGGTGAGTTACTAAGCACAGGCTAATTATGGGGGTGATTCGCGTCCTGCCGTATGCAGAAATTGATCTTCTCGCCTTTACGTTTGTAAAAAGGTCCTGGGACGTCTCTATTAAGCTAATAGATGTATGTTCTGTAATATTTGATGTTGTGTACTATAGTAGCTTTCTGTGTCCCTCTCTCTCACTGTCTGGTGTGAGTTGTCTTTGTCAGTAATTTACAAATGAAGCGTGAAACTTGCAAATGCGAATGTATATAATCACACGTTGATCATCTCGCAAACCAAAGGTTATGACCGTTGAGTTACTAAGCACAGGCTAATTATGGGGGTGATTCGCGTCGTGCCGTATGCAGAAATTGTTCTTCTCGCCTTTACGTTTGTAAAAAGGTCCTGGGACTTCTCTATTAAGCTAATAGAGGTATGTTCTGTAATATTTGATGTTGTGTACTATAGTAGCTTTCTGTCTCCCTCTCTCTCTCTGTCAGGTGTGAGTTGTCTTTGTCAGTAATTTACAAATTAAGCGTGAAACTTGCAAATGCGAATGTATATTCACACGTTGATCATCTCGCAAACCAAAGGTTATGACCGTTGAGTTACTAAGCACAGGCTAATTATGGGGGTGATTCGCGTCCTGCCGTATGCAGAAATTGTTCTTCTCGCCTTACGTTTGTAAAAAGGTCCTGGGACTTCTCTATTAAGCTAATAGAGGTATGTTCTGTAATATTTGATGTTGTGTACTATAGTAGCTTTCTGTCTGCCTCTCTCTCTCTGTCAGGTGTGAGTTGTCTTTGTCAGTAATTTACAAATTAAGCGTGAAACTTGCAAATGCGAATGTATATTCACACGTTGATCATCTCGCAAACAAAGGTTATGACCGTTGAGTTACTAAGCACAGGCTAATTATGGGAGTGATTCGCGTCCTGCCGTATGCAGAAATTGATCTTCTCGCCTTTACGTTTGTAAAAAGGTCCTGGGACTTCTCTATTAAGCTAATAGATGTATGTTCTGTAATATTTGATGTTGTGTACTATAGTAGCTTTCTGTGTCCCTCTCTCTCACTGTCTGGTGTGAGTTGTCTTTGTCAGTAATTTACAAATGAAGCGTGAAACTTGCAAATGCGAATGTATATAATCACACGTTGATCATCTCGCAAACCAAAGGTTAAGACCGTTGAGTTAGAAAGCACAGGCTAATTATGGGGGTGATTCGCGTCGTGCCGTATGCAGAAATTGTTCTTCTCGCCTTTACGTTTGTAAAAAGGTCCTGGGACTTCTCTATTAAGCTAATAGAGGTATGTTCTGTAATATTTGATGTTGTGTACTATAGTAGCTTTCTGTCTCCCTCTCTCTCTCTGTCAGGTGTGAGTTGTCTTTGTCAGTAATTTACAAATTAAGCGTGAAACTTGCAAATGCGAATGTATATTCACACGTTGATCATGTCGCAAACCAAAGGTTATGACCGTTGAGTTACTAAGCACAGGCTAATTATGGGGGTGATTCGCGTCCTGCCGTATGCAGAAATTGTTCTTCTCGCCTTTACGTTTGTAAAAAGGTCCTGGGACTTCTCTATTAAGCTAATAGAGGTATGTTCTGTAATATTTGATGTTGTGTACTATAGTAGCTTTCTGTCTCCCTCTCTCTCTCTGTCAGGTGTGAGTTGTCTTTGTCAGTAATTTACAAATTAAGCGTGAAACTTGCAAATGCGAATGTATATTCACACGTTGATCATCTCGCAAACCAAAGGTTATGACCGTTGAGTTACTGAGCACAGGCTAATTATGGGTGTGATTCGCGTCCTGCCGTATGCAGAAATTGTTCTTCTCGCCTTTACGTTTGTAAAAAGGTCCTGGGACTTCTCTATTAAGCTAATTGAGGTATGTTCTGTAATATTTGATGTTGTGTACTATAGTAGCTTTCTGTCTGCCTCTCTCTCTCTCTGTCAGGTGTGAGTTGTCTTTGTCAGTAATTTACAAATTAAGCGTGAAACTTGCAAATGCGAATGTATATTCACACGTTGATCATCTCGCAAACCAAAGGTTATGACCGTTGAGTTACTAAGCACAGGCTAATTATGGGGGTGATTCGCGTCCTGCCATTGCAGAAATTGTTCTTCTCGCCTTTATGTTTGTAAAAAGGTCCTGGGACTTCTCTATTAAGCTAATAGAGGTATGTTCTGTAATATTTGATGTTGTGTACTACAGTAGCTTTCTGTCTCCCTCTCTCTCTCTGTCAGGTGTGAGTTGTCTTTGTCAGTAATTTACAAATGAAGCGTGAAACTTGCAAATGCGAATGCATATTCACACGTTGATCATCTCGCAAACCAAAGGTTATGACCGTTGAGTTACTAAGCACAGGCTAATTATGGGGGTGATTCGCGTCCTGCCGTATGCAGAAATTGTTCTTCTCGCCTTTACGTTTGTAAAAAGGTCCTGGGACTTCTCTATTAAGCTAATAGAGGTATGTTCTGTAATATTTGATGTTGTGTACTATAGTAGCTTTCTGTCTGCCTCTCTCTCTCTGTCAGGTGTGAGTTGTCTTTGTCAGTAATTTACAAATGAAGCGTGAAACTTGCAAATGCGAATGTATATTCACACGTTGATCATCTCGCAAACCAAAGGTTATGACCGTTGAGTTACAAAGCACAGGCTAATTATGGGGGTGATTCGCGTCCTGCCGTATGCAGAAATTGTTCTTCTCGCCTTTACGTTTGTAAAAAGGTCCTGGGACTTCTCTATTAAGCTAATAGATGTATGTTCTGTAATATTTGATGTTGTGTACTATAGTAGCTTTCTGTCTCCTTCACTCTCTCTGTCAGGTGTGAGTTGCCTTTGTCAGTAATTTACAAATGAAGCGTGAAACATGCAAATGCGAATGTATATTCACACATTGATCATCTCGCAAACAAAGGTTATGACCGTTGAGTTACTAAGCACAGGCTAATTATGGGGGTGATTCGCGTCCTGCCGTATGCAGAAATTGATCTTCTCGCCTTTACGTTTGTAAAAAGGTCCTGGGACGTCTCTATTAAGCTAATAGATGTATGTTCTGTAATATTTGATGTTGTGTACTATAGTAGCTTTCTGTGTCCCTCTCTCTCACTGTCTGGTGTGAGTTGTCTTTGTCAGTAATTTACAAATGGAGCGTGAAACTTGCAAATGCGAATGTATATAATCACACGTTGATCATCTCGCAAACCAAAGGTTATGACCGTTGAGTTACTAAGCACAGGCTAATTATGGGGGTGATTCGCGTCGTGCCGTATGCAGAAATTGTTCTTCTCGCCTTTACGTTTGTAAAAAGGTCCTGGGACTTCTCTATTAAGCTAATAGAGGTATGTTCTGTAATATTTGATGTTGTGTACTATAGTAGCTTTCTGTCTCCCTCTCTCTCTCTGTCAGGTGTGAGTTGTCTTTGTCAGTAATTTACAAATTAAGCGTGAAACTTGCAAATGCGAATGTATATTCACACGTTGATCATCTCGCAAACCAAAGGTTATGACCGTTGAGTTACTAAGCACAGGCTAATTATGGGGGTGATTCGCGTCCTGCCGTATGCAGAAATTGTTCTTCTCGCCTTTACGTTTGTAAAAAGGTCCTGGGACTTCTCTATTAAGCTAATAGAGGTATGTTCTGTAATATTTGATGTTGTGTACTATAGTAGCTTTCTGTCTCCCTCTCTCTCTCTGTCAGGTGTGAGTTGTCTTTGTCAGTAATTTACAAATTAAGCGTGAAACTTGCAAATGCGAATGTATATTCACACGTTGATCATCTCGCAAACCAAAGGTTATGACCGTTGAGTTACTGAGCACAGGCTAATTATGGGTGTGATTCGCGTCCTGCCGTATGCAGAAATTGTTCTTCTCGCCTTTACGTTTGTAAAAAGGTCCTGGGACTTCTCTATTAAGCTAATAGAGGTATGTTCTGTAATATTTGATGTTGTGTACTATAGTAGCTTTCTGTCTGCCTCTCTCTCTCTCTGTCAGGTGTGAGTTGTCTTTGTCAGTAATTTACAAATTAAGCGTGAAACTTGCAAATGCGAATGTATATTCACACGTTGATCATCTCGCAAACCAAAGGTTATGACCGTTGAGTTACTAAGCACAGGCTAATTATGGGGGTGATTCGCGTCCTGCCTTTGCAGAAATTGTTCTTCTCGCCTTTATGTTTGTAAAAAGGTCCTGGGACTTCTCTATTAAGCTAATAGAGGTATGTTCTGTAATATTTGATGTTGTGTACTACAGTAGCTTTCTGTCTCCCTCTCTCTCTCTGTCAGGTGTGAGTTGTCTTTGTCAGTAATTTACAAATTAAGCGTGAAACTTGCAAATGCGAATGCATATTCACACGTTGATCATCTCGCAAACCAAAGGTTATGACCGTTGAGTTACTAAGCACAGGCTAATTATGGGGGTGATTCGCGTCCTGCCGTATGCAGAAATTGTTCTTCTCGCCTTTACGTTTATAAAAAGGTCCTGGGACTTCTCTATTAAGCTAATAGAGGTATGTTCTGTAATATGTGATGTTGTGTACTATAGTAGCTTTCTGTCTCCCTCTCTCTCTCTGTCAGGTGTGAGTTGTCTTTGTCAGTAATTTACAAATTAAGCGTGAAACTTGTAAATGCGAATGTATATTCACACGTTGATCATCTCGCAAACCAAAGGTTATGACCGTTGAGTTACTGAGCACAGGCTAATTATGGGTGTGATTCGCGTCCTGCTGTATGCAGAAATTGTTCTTCTCGCCTTTACGTTTGTAAAAAGGTCCTGGGACTTCCTTATTAAGCTAATAGAGGTATGTTCTGTAATATTTGATGTTGTGTACTATAGTAGCTTTCTGTCTCCCTCTCTCTCTCTGTCAGGTGTGAGTTGTCTTTGTCAGTAATTTACAAATTAAGCCTGAAACTTGCAAATGCGAATGTATATTCACACGTTGATCATCTCGCAAACCAAAGGTTATGACCGTTGAGTTACTAAGCACAGGCTAATAATGGGTGTGATTTGCGTCCTGCCGTATGCAGAAATTGTTCTTCTCGCCTTTACGTTTGTAAAAAGGTCCTGGGACTTCTCTATTAAGCTAATAGAGGTATGTTCTGTAATATTTGATGTTGTGTACTATAATAGCTTTCTATCTCCCTCTCTCTCTCTCTGTCAGGTGTGAGTTGTCTTTGTCAGTAATTTACAAATTAAGCGTGAATCTTGCAAATGCGAATGTATATTCACACGTTGATCATCTCGCAAACCAAAGGTTATGACCGTTGAGTTACTGAGCACAAGCAAATTATGGGGGTGATTCGCGTCCTGCCGTATGCAGAAATTGTTCTTCTCGCCTTTACGTATGTAAAAAGGTCCTGGGACTTCTCTATTAAGCTAATAGAGGTATGTTCTGTAATATTTGATGTTGTGTACTATAGTAGCTTTCTGTCTCCCTCTCTCTCTCTGTCAGGTGTTAGTTGTCTTTGTCAGTAATTTACAAATGAAGCGTGAAACTTGCAAATGCGAATGTATATTCACACGTTGATCATCTCGCAAACCAAAGGTTATGACCGTTGAGTTACTAAGCACAGGCTAATTATGGGGGTGATTCGCGTCCTGCCGTATGCAGAAATTGTTCTTCTCGCCTTTACGTTTGTAAAAAGGTCCTGGGACTTCTCTATTAAGCTAATAGAGGTATGTTCTGTAATATTTGATGTTGTGTACTATAGTAGCTTTCTGTCTCCCTCTCTCTCTCTGTCAGGTGTGAGTTGTCTTTGTCAGTAATTTGCAAATTAAGCGTGAAACTTGCAAATGCGAATGTATATTCACACGTTGATCAAATCGCAAATCAAAGGTTATGACCGTTGAGTTACTAAGCACAGGCTAATTATGGGGGTGATTCGCGTCCTCCCGTATGCAGAAATTGTTCTTCTCGCCTTTACGTTTGTAAAAAGGTCCTGGGACTTCTCTATTAAGCTAATAGATGTATGTTCTGTAATATTTGATGTTGTGTACTATAGTAGCTTTCTGTCTCCCTCTCTCTCTCCGTCAGGTGTGAGTTGTCTTTGTCAGTAATTTACAAATGAAGCGTGAAACATGCAAATGCGAATGTATATTCACACATTAATCATCTCGCAAACCAAAGGTTATGACCGTTGAGTTACTAAGCACAGGCTAATTATGGGTGTGATTCGCGTCGTGCCGTATGCAGAAATTGTTCTTCTCGCCTTTACGTTTGTAAAAAGGTCCTGGGACTTCTCTATTAAGCTAATAGAGGCATGTTCTGTAATATTTGATGTTGCGTACTATAGTAGCTTTCTGTCTCCCTCTCTCTCTCTGTCAGGTGTGAGTTGTCTTTGTCAGTAATTTACAAATTAAGCGTGAAACTTGCAAATGCGAATGTATATTCACACGTTGATCATCTCGCAAACCAAAGGTTATGACCGTTGAGTTACTAAGCACAGGCTAATTATGGGGGTGATTCGCGTCCTGCCGTATGCAGAAATTGTTCTTCTCGCCTTTACGTTTGTAAAAAGGTCCTGGGACTTCTCTATTAAGCTAATAGAGGTATGTTCTGTAATATTTGATGTTGTGTACTATAGTAGCTTTCTGTCTCCCTCTCTCTCTCTGTCAGGTGTGAGTTGTCTTTGTCAGTAATTTACAAATTAAGCGTGAAACTTGCAAATGCGAATGTATATTCACACGTTGATCATCTCGCAAACCAAAGGTTATGACCGTTGAGTTACTGAGCACAGGCTAATTATGGGTGTGATTCGCGTCCTGCCGTATGCAGAAATTGTTCTTCTCGCCTTTACGTTTGTAAAAAGGTCCTGGGACTTCTCTATTAAGCTAATAGAGGTATGTTCTGTAATATTTGATGTTGTGTACTATAGTAGCTTTCTGTCTCCCTCTCTCTCTCTCTGTCAGGTGTGAGTTGTCTTTGTCAGTAATTTACAAATTAAGCGTGAAACTTGCAAATGCGAATGTATATTCACACGTTGATCATCTCGCAAACCAAAGGTTATGACCGTTGAGTTACTAAGCACAGGCTAATTATGGGGGTGATTCGCGTCCTGCCTTTGCAGAAATTGTTCTTCTCGCCTTTATGTTTGTAAAAAGGTCCTGAGACTTCTCTATTAAGCTAATAGAGGTATGTTCTGTAATATTTGATGTTGTGTACTACAGTAGCTTTCTGTCTCCCTCTCTCTCTCTGTCAGGTGTGAGTTGTCTTTGTCAGTAATTTACAAATTAAGCGTGAAACTTGCAAATGCGAATGCATATTCACACGTTGATCATCTCGCAAACCAAAGGTTATGACCGTTGAGTTACTAAGCACAGGCTAATTATGGGGGTGATTCGCGTCGTGCCGTATGCAGAAATTGTTCTTCTCGCCTTTACGTTTGTAAAAAGGTCCTGGGACTTCTCTATTAAGCTAATAGAGGCATGTTCTGTAATATTTGATGTTGCGTACTATAGTAGCTTTCTGTCTCCCTCTCTCTCTCTGTCAGGTGTGAGTTGTCTTTGTCAGTAATTTACAAATTAAGCGTGAAACTTGCAAATGCGAATGTATATTCACACGTTGATCATCTCGCAAACCAAAGGTTATGACCGTTGAGTTACTAAGCACAGGCTAATTATGGGGGTGATTCGCGTCCTGCCGTATGCAGAAATTGTTCTTCTCGCCTTTACGTTTGTAAAAAGGTCCTGGGACTTCTCTATTAAGCTAATAGAGGTATGTTCTGTAATATTTGATGTTGTGTACTATAGTAGCTTTCTGTCTCCCTCTCTCTCTCTGTCAGGTGTGAGTTGTCTTTGTCAGTAATTTACAAATTAAGCGTGAAACTTGCAAATGCGAATGTATATTCACACGTTGATCATCTCGCAAACCAAAGGTTATGACCGTTGAGTTACTGAGCACAGGCTAATTATGGGTGTGATTCGCGTCCTGCCGTATGCAGAAATTGTTCTTCTCGCCTTTACGTTTGTAAAAAGGTCCTGGGACTTCTCTATTAAGCTAATAGAGGTATGTTCTGTAATATTTGATGTTGTGTACTATAGTAGCTTTCTGTCTCCCTCTCTCTCTCTCTGTCAGGTGTGAGTTGTCTTTGTCAGTAATTTACAAATTAAGCGCGAAACTTGCAAATGCGAATGTATATTCACACGTTGATCATCTCGCAAACCAAAGGTTATGACCGTTGAGTTACTAAGCACAGGCTAATTATGGGGGTGATTCGCGTCCTGCCTTTGCAGAAATTGTTCTTCTCGCCTTTATGTTTGTAAAAAGGTCCTGAGACTTCTCTATTAAGCTAATAGAGGTATGTTCTGTAATATTTGATGTTGTGTACTACAGTAGCTTTCTGTCTCCCTCTCTCTCTCTGTCAGGTGTGAGTTGTCTTTGTCAGTAATTTACAAATTAAGCGTGAAACTTGCAAATGCGAATGCATATTCACACGTTGATCATCTCGCAAACCAAAGGTTATGACCGTTGAGTTACTAAGCACAGGCTAATTATGGGGGTGATTCGCGTCGTGCCGTATGCAGAAATTGTTCTTCTCGCCTTTACGTTTGTAAAAAGGTCCTGGGACTTCTCTATTAAGCTAATAGAGGTATGTTCTGTAATATTTGATGTTGTGTACTATAGTAGCTTTCTGTCTCCCTCCCTCTCTCTGTCAGGTGTGAGTTGTCTTTGTCAGTAATTTACAAATGATGCGTGAAACTTGCAAATGCGAATGTATATTCACACGTTGATCATCTCGCAAACCAAAGGTTATGACCGTTGGGTTACTAAGCACAGGCTAATTATGGGGGTGATTCGCGTCCTGCCGTATGCAGAAATTGTTCTTCTCGCCTTTACGTTTGTAAAAAGGTCCTGGGACTTCTCTATTAAGCTAATAGAGGTATGTTCTGTAATATTTGATGTTGTGTACTTTAGTAGCTTTCTGTCTCCCTTTCTCTTTCTGTCAGGTGTGAGTTGTCTTTGTCAGTAATTTACAAATTAAGCGTGAAACTTGCAAATGCGAATGTATATTCACACGTTGATCATCTCGCAAACCAAAGGTTATGACCGTTGAGTTACTAAGCACAGGCTAATTATGGGGGTGATTCGCGTCCTGCCGTATGCAGAAATTGTTCTTCTCGCCTTTACGTTTATAAAAAGGTCCTGGGACTTCTCTATTAAGCTAATAGAGGTATGTTCTGTAATATGTGATGTTGTGTACTATAGTAGCTTTCTGTCTCCCTCTCTCTCTCTGTCAGGTGTGAGTTGTCTTTGTCAGTAATTTACAAATTAAGCGTGAAACTTGTAAATGCGAATGTATATTCACACGTTGATCATCTCGCAAACCAAAGGTTATGACCGTTGAGTTACTGAGCACAGGCTAATTATGGGTGTGATTCGCGTCCTGCCGTATGCAGAAATTGTTCTTCTCGCCTTTACGTTTGTAAAAAGGTCCTGGGACTTCTCTATTAAGCTAATAGAGGTATGTTATGTAATATTTGATGTTGTGTACTATAGTAGCTTTCTGTCTCCCCCTCTCTCTCTCTGTCAGGTGTGAGTTGTCTTTGTCAGTGATTTACAAATTAAGCGTGAAACTTGCAAATGCGAATGTATATTCACACGTTGATCATCTCGCAAACCAAAGGTTATGGCCGTTGAGTTACTAAGCACAGGCTAATTATGGGGTTGATTCGCGTCCTGCCGTATGCAGAAATTGTTCTTCTCGCCTTTACGTTTGTAAAAAGGTCCTGGGACTTCTCTATTAAGCTAATAGAGGTATGTTCTGTAATATTTGATGTTGTGTACTATAGTAGCTTTCTGTCTCCCTCTCTCTCTCTGTCAGGTGTGAGTTGTCTTTGTCAGTAATTTACAAATTAAGCGTGAAACTTGCAAATGCGAATAAATATTCACACGTTGATCATCTCGCAAACCAAAGGTTATGACCGTTGAGTTACTAAGCAGGTCCTGCCGTATGCAGAAATTGTTCTTCTCGCCTTTACGTTTGTAAAAAGGTGCTGGGACTTCTCTATTAAGCTAATAGATGTATGTTCTGTAATATTTGATGTTGTGTACTATAGTAGCTTTCTGTCTCCCTCTCTCTCTCTGTCAGGTGTGAGTTGTCTTTGTCAGTAATTTACAAATTAAGCGTGAAACTTGCAAATGCGAATGTATATTCACACATTAATCATCTCCCAAACCAAAGGTTATGACCGTTGAGTTACTAAGCACAGGCTAATTATGGGGGTGATTCGCGTCCTGCCGTATGCAGAAATTGTTCTTCTCGCCTTTACGTTTGTAAAAAGGTCCTGGGACTTCTCTATTAAGCTAATAGAGGTATGTTCTGTAATATTTGATGTTGTGTACTATAGTAGCTTTCTGTCTCCCTCTCTCTCTCTGTCAGGTGTGAGTTGTCTTTGTCAGTAATTTGCAAATTAAGCGTGAAACTTGCAAATGCGAATGTATATTCACACGTTGATCATCTCGCAAATCAAAGGTTATGACCGTTGAGTTACTAAGCACAGGCTAATTATGGAGGTGATTCGCGTCCAGCCGTATGCAGAAATTGTTCTTCTCGCCTTTACGTTTGTAAAAAGGTCCTGGGACTTCTCTATTAAGCTAATAGATGTAAGTTCTGTAAAATACGATGTTGTGTACTATAGTAGCTTTCTGTCTCCCTCTCTCTCTCTGTCAGGTGTGAGTTGTCTTTGTCAGAAATTTACAAATGAAGCGTGAAACTTGCAAATGCGAATGTATATTCACACGTTGATCATCTCGCAAACCAAAGGTTATGACCGTTGAGTTACTAAGCACAGGCTAATTATGGGGGTGATTCGCATCCTGCCGTATGCAGAAATTGTTCTTCTCGCCTTTACGTTTGTAAAAAGGTCCTGGGACTTCTCTATTAAGCTAATAGAGGTATGTTCTGTAATATTTGATGTTGTGTACTTTAGTAGCTTTCTGTCTCCCTTTCTCTTTCTGTCAGGTGTGAGTTGTCTTTGTCAGTAATTTACAAATTAAGCGTGAAACTTGCAAATGCGAATGTATATTCACACGTTGATCATCTCGCAAACCAAAGGTTATGACCGTTGAGTTACTAAGCACAGGCTAATTATGGGGGTGATTCGCGTCCTGCCGTATGCAGAAATTGTTCTTCTCGCCTTTACGTTTATAAAAAGGTCCTGGGACTTCTCTATTAAGCTAATAGAGGTATGTTCTGTAATATGTGATGTTGTGTACTATAGTAGCTTTCTGTCTCCCTCTCTCTCTCTGTCAGGTGTGAGTTGTCCATGTCAGTAATTTACAAATTAAGCGTGAAACTTGTAAATGCGAATGTATATTCACACGTTGATCATCTCGCAAACCAAAGGTTATGACCGTTGAGTTACTAAGCACAGGCTAATTATGGGGGTGATTCGCGTCGTGCCGTATGCAGAAATTGTTCTTCTCGCCTTTACGTTTGTAAAAAGGTCCTGGGACTTCTCTATTAAGCTAATAGAGGCATGTTCTGTAATATTTGATGTTGCGTACTATAGTAGCTTTCTGTCTCCCTCTCTCTCTCTGTCAGGTGTGAGTTGTCTTTGTCAGTAATTTACAAATTAAGCGTGAAACTTGCAAATGCGAATGTATATTCACACGTTGATCATCTCGCAAACCAAAGGTTATGACCGTTGAGTTACTAAGCACAGGCTAATTATGGGGGTGATTCGCGTCCTGCCGTATGCAGAAATTGTTCTTCTCGCCTTTACGTTTGTAAAAAGGTCCTGGGACTTCTCTATTAAGCTAATAGAGGTATGTTCTGTAATATTTGATGTTGTGTACTATAGTAGCTTTCTGTCTCCCTCTCTCTCTCTGTCAGGTGTGAGTTGTCTTTGTCAGTAATTTACAAATTAAGCGTGAAACTTGCAAATGCGAATGTATATTCACACGTTGATCATCTCGCAAACCAAAGGTTATGACCGTTGAGTTACTGAGCACAGGCTAATTATGGGTGTGATTCGCGTCCTGCCGTATGCAGAAATTGTTCTTCTCGCCTTTACGTTTGTAAAAAGGTCCTGGGACTTCTCTATTAAGCTAATAGAGGTATGTTCTGTAATATTTGATGTTGTGTACTATAGTAGCTTTCTGTCTCCCTCTCTCTCTCTCTGTCAGGTGTGAGTTGTCTTTGTCAGTAATTTACAAATTAAGCGTGAAACTTGCAAATGCGAATGTATATTCACACGTTGATCATCTCGCAAACCAAAGGTTATGACCGTTGAGTTACTAAGCACAGGCTAATTATGGGGGTGATTCGCGTCCTGCCTTTGCAGAAATTGTTCTTCCTGCCTTTATGTTTGTAAAAAGGTCCTGAGACTTCTCTATTAAGCTAATAGAGGTATGTTCTGTAATATTTGATGTTGTGTACTACAGTAGCTTTCTGTCTCCCTCTCTCTCTCTGTCAGGTGTGAGTTGTCTTTGTCAGTAATTTACAAATTAAGCGTGAAACTTGCAAATGCGAATGCATATTCACACGTTGATCATCTCGCAAACCAAAGGTTATGACCGTTGAGTTACTAAGCACAGGCTAATTATGGGGGTGATTCGCGTCGTGCCGTATGCAGAAATTGTTCTTCTCGCCTTTACGTTTGTAAAAAGGTCCTGGGACTTCTCTATTAAGCTAATAGAGGTATGTTCTGTAATATTTGATGTTGTGTACTATAGTAGCTTTCTGTCTCCCTCTCTCTCTCTGTCAGGTGTGAGTTGTCTTTGTCAGTAATTTACAAATGATGCGTGAAACTTGCAAATGCGAATGTATATTCACACGTTGATCATCTCGCAAACCAAAGGTTATGACCGTTGGGTTACTAAGCACAGGCTAATTATGGGGGTGATTCGCGTCCTGCCGTATGCAGAAATTGTTCTTCTCGCCTTTACGTTTGTAAAAAGGTCCTGGGACTTCTCTATTAAGCTAATAGAGGTATGTTCTGTAATATTTGATGTTGTGTACTTTAGTAGCTTTCTGTCTCCCTTTCTCTTTCTGTCAGGTGTGAGTTGTCTTTGTCAGTAATTTACAAATTAAGCGTGAAACTTGCAAATGCGAATGTATATTCACACGTTGATCATCTCGCAAACCAAAGGTTATGACCGTTGAGTTACTAAGCACAGGCTAATTATGGGGGTGATTCGCGTCCTGCCGTATGCAGAAATTGTTCTTCTCGCCTTTACGTTTATAAAAAGGTCCTGGGACTTCTCTATTAAGCTAATAGAGGTATGTTCTGTAATATGTGATGTTGTGTACTATAGTAGCTTTCTGTCTCCCTCTCTCTCTCTGTCAGGTGTGAGTTGTCTTTGTCAGTAATTTACAAATTAAGCGTGAAACTTGTAAATGCGAATGTATATTCACACGTTGATCATCTCGCAAACCAAAGGTTATGACCGTTGAGTTACTGAGCACAGGCTAATTATGGGTGTGATTCGCGTCCTGCCGTATGCAGAAATTGTTCTTCTCGCCTTTACGTTTGTAAAAAGGTCCTGGGACTTCTCTATTAAGCTAATAGAGGTATGTTATGTAATATTTGATGTTGTGTACTATAGTAGCTTTCTGTCTCCCCCTCTCTCTCTCTGTCAGGTGTGAGTTGTCTTTGTCAGTGATTTACAAATTAAGCGTGAAACTTGCAAATGCGAATGTATATTCACACGTTGATCATCTCGCAAACCAAAGGTTATGGCCGTTGAGTTACTAAGCACAGGCTAATTATGGGGTTGATTCGCGTCCTGCCGTATGCAGAAATTGTTCTTCTCGCCTTTACGTTTGTAAAAAGGTCCTGGGACTTCTCTATTAAGCTAATAGAGGTATGTTCTGTAATATTTGATGTTGTGTACTATAGTAGCTTTCTGTCTCCCTCTCTCTCTCTGTCAGGTGTGAGTTGTCTTTGTCAGTAATTTACAAATTAAGCGTGAAACTTGCAAATGCGAATAAATATTCACACGTTGATCATCTCGCAAACCAAAGGTTATGACCGTTGAGTTACTAAGCAGGTCCTGCCGTATGCAGAAATTGTTCTTCTCGCCTTTACGTTTGTAAAAATGTGCTGGGACTTCTCTATTAAGCTAATAGATGTATGTTCTGTAATATTTGATGTTGTGTACTATAGTAGCTTTCTGTCTCCCTCTCTCTCTCTGTCAGGTGTGAGTTGTCTTTGTCAGTAATTTACAAATGAAGCGTGAAACTTGCAAATGCGAATGTATATTCACACATTAATCATCTCCCAAACCAAAGGTTATGACCGTTGAGTTACTAAGCACAGGCTAATTATGGGGGTGATTCGCGTCCTGCCGTATGCAGAAATTGTTCTTCTCGCCTTTACGTTTGTAAAAAGGTCCTGGGACTTCTCTATTAAGCTAATAGAGGTATGTTCTGTAATATTTGATGTTGTGTACTATAGTAGCTTTCTGTCTCCCTCTCTCTCTCTGTCAGGTGTGAGTTGTCTTTGTCAGTAATTTGCAAATTAAGCGTGAAACTTGCAAATGCGAATGTATATTCACACGTTGATCATCTCGCAAATCAAAGGTTATGACCGTTGAGTTACTAAGCACAGGCTAATTATGGAGGTGATTCGCGTCCAGCCGTATGCAGAAATTGTTCTTCTCGCCTTTACGTTTGTAAAAAGGTCCTGGGACTTCTCTATTAAGCTAATAGATGTAAGTTCTGTAAAATACGATGTTGTGTACTATAGTAGCTTTCTGTCTCCCTCTCTCTCTCTGTCAGGTGTGAGTTGTCTTTGTCAGTAATTTACAAATTAAGCGTGAAACTTGCAAATGCGAATGTATATTCACACGTTGATCATGTCGCAAACCAAAGGTTATGACCGTTGAGTTACTAAGCACAGGCTAATTATGGGGGTGATTCGCGTCCTGCCGTATGCAGAAATTGTTCTTCTCGCCTTTACGTTTGTAAAAAGGTCCTGGGACTTCTCTATTAAGCTAATAGAGGTATGTTCTGTAATATTTGATGTTGTGTACTATAGTAGCTTTCTGTCTCCCTCTCTCTCTCTGTCAGGTGTGAGTTGTCTTTGTCAGTAATTTACAAATTAAGCGTGAAACTTGCAAATGCGAATGTATATTCACACGTTGATCATCTCGCAAACCAAAGGTTATGACCGTTGAGTTACTGAGCACAGGCTAATTATGGGTGTGATTCGCGTCCTGCCGTATGCAGAAATTGTTCTTCTCGCCTTTACGTTTGTAAAAAGGTCCTGGGACTTCTCTATTAAGCTAATTGAGGTATGTTCTGTAATATTTGATGTTGTGTACTATAGTAGCTTTCTGTCTGCCTCTCTCTCTCTCTGTCAGGTGTGAGTTGTCTTTGTCAGTAATTTACAAATTAAGCGTGAAACTTGCAAATGCGAATGTATATTCACACGTTGATCATCTCGCAAACCAAAGGTTATGACCGTTGAGTTACTAAGCACAGGCTAATTATGGGGGTGATTCGCGTCCTGCCATTGCAGAAATTGTTCTTCTCGCCTTTATGTTTGTAAAAAGGTCCTGGGACTTCTCTATTAAGCTAATAGAGGTATGTTCTGTAATATTTGATGTTGTGTACTACAGTAGCTTTCTGTCTCCCTCTCTCTCTCTGTCAGGTGTGAGTTGTCTTTGTCAGTAATTTACAAATGAAGCGTGAAACTTGCAAATGCGAATGCATATTCACACGTTGATCATCTCGCAAACCAAAGGTTATGACCGTTGAGTTACTAAGCACAGGCTAATTATGGGGGTGATTCGCGTCCTGCCGTATGCAGAAATTGTTCTTCTCGCCTTTACGTTTGTAAAAAGGTCCTGGGACTTCTCTATTAAGCTAATAGAGGTATGTTCTGTAATATTTGATGTTGTGTACTATAGTAGCTTTCTGTCTGCCTCTCTCTCTCTGTCAGGTGTGAGTTGTCTTTGTCAGTAATTTACAAATGAAGCGTGAAACTTGCAAATGCGAATGTATATTCACACGTTGATCATCTCGCAAACCAAAGGTTATGACCGTTGAGTTACAAAGCACAGGCTAATTATGGGGGTGATTCGCGTCCTGCCGTATGCAGAAATTGTTCTTCTCGCCTTTACGTTTGTAAAAAGGTCCTGGGACTTCTCTATTAAGCTAATAGATGTATGTTCTGTAATATTTGATGTTGTGTACTATAGTAGCTTTCTGTCTCCTTCACTCTCTCTGTCAGGTGTGAGTTGCCTTTGTCAGTAATTTACAAATGAAGCGTGAAACATGCAAATGCGAATGTATATTCACACATTGATCATCTCGCAAACAAAGGTTATGACCGTTGAGTTACTAAGCACAGGCTAATTATGGGGGTGATTCGCGTCCTGCCGTATGCAGAAATTGATCTTCTCGCCTTTACGTTTGTAAAAAGGTCCTGGGACGTCTCTATTAAGCTAATAGATGTATGTTCTGTAATATTTGATGTTGTGTACTATAGTAGCTTTCTGTGTCCCTCTCTCTCACTGTCTGGTGTGAGTTGTCTTTGTCAGTAATTTACAAATGGAGCGTGAAACTTGCAAATGCGAATGTATATAATCACACGTTGATCATCTCGCAAACCAAAGGTTATGACCGTTGAGTTACTAAGCACAGGCTAATTATGGGGGTGATTCGCGTCGTGCCGTATGCAGAAATTGTTCTTCTCGCCTTTACGTATGTAAAAAGGTCCTGGGACTTCTCTATTAAGCTAATAGAGGTATGTTCTGTAATATTTGATGTTGTGTACTATAGTAGCTTTCTGTCTCCCTCTCTCTCTCTGTCAGGTGTGAGTTGTCTTTGTCAGTAATTTACAAATTAAGCGTGAAACTTGCAAATGCGAATGTATATTCACACGTTGATCATCTCGCAAACCAAAGGTTATGACCGTTGAGTTACTAAGCACAGGCTAATTATGGGGGTGATTCGCGTCCTGCCGTATGCAGAAATTGTTCTTCTCGCCTTTACGTTTGTAAAAAGGTCCTGGGACTTCTCTATTAAGCTAATAGAGGTATGTTCTGTAATATTTGATGTTGTGTACTATAGTAGCTTTCTGTCTCCCTCTCTCTCTCTGTCAGGTGTGAGTTGTCTTTGTCAGTAATTTACAAATTAAGCGTGAAACTTGCAAATGCGAATGTATATTCACACGTTGATCATCTCGCAAACCAAAGGTTATGACCGTTGAGTTACTGAGCACAGGCTAATTATGGGTGTGATTCGCGTCCTGCCGTATGCAGAAATTGTTCTTCTCGCCTTTACGTTTGTAAAAAGGTCCTGGGACTTCTCTATTAAGCTAATAGAGGTATGTTCTGTAATATTTGATGTTGTGTACTATAGTAGCTTTCTGTCTGCCTCTCTCTCTCTCTGTCAGGTGTGAGTTGTCTTTGTCAGTAATTTACAAATTAAGCGTGAAACTTGCAAATGCGAATGTATATTCACACGTTGATCATCTCGCAAACCAAAGGTTATGACCGTTGAGTTACTAAGCACAGGCTAATTATGGGGGTGATTCGCGTCCTGCCTTTGCAGAAATTGTTCTTCTCGCCTTTATGTTTGTAAAAAGGTCCTGGGACTTCTCTATTAAGCTAATAGAGGTATGTTCTGTAATATTTGATGTTGTGTACTACAGTAGCTTTCTGTCTCCCTCTCTCTCTCTGTCAGGTGTGAGTTGTCTTTGTCAGTAATTTACAAATTAAGCGTGAAACTTGCAAATGCGAATGCATATTCACACGTTGATCATCTCGCAAACCAAAGGTTATGACCGTTGAGTTACTAAGCACAGGCTAATTATGGGGGTGATTCGCGTCCTGCCGTATGCAGAAATTGTTCTTCTCGCCTTTACGTTTATAAAAAGGTCCTGGGACTTCTCTATTAAGCTAATAGAGGTATGTTCTGTAATATGTGATGTTGTGTACTATAGTAGCTTTCTGTCTCCCTCTCTCTCTCTGTCAGGTGTGAGTTGTCTTTGTCAGTAATTTACAAATTAAGCGTGAAACTTGTAAATGCGAATGTATATTCACACGTTGATCATCTCGCAAACCAAAGGTTATGACCGTTGAGTTACTGAGCACAGGCTAATTATGGGTGTGATTCGCGTCCTGCTGTATGCAGAAATTGTTCTTCTCGCCTTTACGTTTGTAAAAAGGTCCTGGGACTTCCTTATTAAGCTAATAGAGGTATGTTCTGTAATATTTGATGTTGTGTACTATAGTAGCTTTCTGTCTCCCTCTCTCTCTCTGTCAGGTGTGAGTTGTCTTTGTCAGTAATTTACAAATTAAGCCTGAAACTTGCAAATGCGAATGTATATTCACACGTTGATCATCTCGCAAACCAAAGGTTATGACCGTTGAGTTACTAAGCACAGGCTAATAATGGGTGTGATTTGCGTCCTGCCGTATGCAGAAATTGTTCTTCTCGCCTTTACGTTTGTAAAGGGTCCTGGGACTTCTCTATTAAGCTAATAGAGGTATGTTCTGTAATATTTGATGTTGTGTACTATAATAGCTTTCTATCTCCCTCTCTCTCTCTCTGTCAGGTGTGAGTTGTCTTTGTCAGTAATTTACAAATTAAGCGTGAATCTTGCAAATGCGAATGTATATTCACACGTTGATCATCTCGCAAACCAAAGGTTATGACCGTTGAGTTACTGAGCACAAGCAAATTATGGGGGTGATTCGCGTCCTGCCGTATGCAGAAATTGTTCTTCTCGCCTTTACGTATGTAAAAAGGTCCTGGGACTTCTCTATTAAGCTAATAGAGGTATGTTCTGTAATATTTGATGTTGTGTACTATAGTAGCTTTCTGTCTCCCTCTCTCTCTCTGTCAGGTGTTAGTTGTCTTTGTCAGTAATTTACAAATGAAGCGTGAAACTTGCAAATGCGAATGTATATTCACACGTTGATCATCTCGCAAACCAAAGGTTATGACCGTTGAGTTACTAAGCACAGGCTAATTATGGGGGTGATTCGCGTCCTGCCGTATGCAGAAATTGTTCTTCTCGCCTTTACGTTTGTAAAAAGGTCCTGGGACTTCTCTATTAAGCTAATAGAGGTATGTTCTGTAATATTTGATGTTGTGTACTATAGTAGCTTTCTGTCTCCCTCTCTCTCTCTGTCAGGTGTGAGTTGTCTTTGTCAGTAATTTGCAAATTAAGCGTGAAACTTGCAAATGCGAATGTATATTCACACGTTGATCATCTCGCAAATCAAAGGTTATGACCGTTGAGTTACTAAGCACAGGCTAATTATGGGGGTGATTCGCGTCCTCCCGTATGCAGAAATTGTTCTTCTCGCCTTTACGTTTGTAAAAAGGTCCTGGGACTTCTCTATTAAGCTAATAGATGTATGTTCTGTAATATTTGATGTTGTGTACTATAGTAGCTTTCTGTCTCCCTCTCTCTCTCCGTCAGGTGTGAGTTGTCTTTGTCAGTAATTTACAAATGAAGCGTGAAACATGCAAATGCGAATGTATATTCACACATTAATCATCTCGCAAACCAAAGGTTATGACCGTTGAGTTACTAAGCACAGGCTAATTATGGGGGTGATTCGCGTCGTGCCGTATGCAGAAATTGTTCTTCTCGCCTTTACGTTTGTAAAAAGGTCCTGGGACTTCTCTATTAAGCTAATAGAGGCATGTTCTGTAATATTTGATGTTGCGTACTATAGTAGCTTTCTGTCTCCCTCTCTCTCTCTGTCAGGTGTGAGTTGTCTTTGTCAGTAATTTACAAATTAAGCGTGAAACTTGCAAATGCGAATGTATATTCACACGTTGATCATCTCGCAAACCAAAGGTTATGACCGTTGAGTTACTAAGCACAGGCTAATTATGGGGGTGATTCGCGTCCTGCCGTATGCAGAAATTGTTCTTCTCGCCTTTACGTTTGTAAAAAGGTCCTGGGACTTCTCTATTAAGCTAATAGAGGTATGTTCTGTAATATTTGATGTTGTGTACTATAGTAGCTTTCTGTCTCCCTCTCTCTCTCTGTCAGGTGTGAGTTGTCTTTGTCAGTAATTTACAAATTAAGCGTGAAACTTGCAAATGCGAATGTATATTCACACGTTGATCATCTCGCAAACCAAAGGTTATGACCGTTGAGTTACTGAGCACAGGCTAATTATGGGTGTGATTCGCGTCCTGCCGTATGCAGAAATTGTTCTTCTCGCCTTTACGTTTGTAAAAAGGTCCTGGGACTTCTCTATTAAGCTAATAGAGGTATGTTCTGTAATATTTGATGTTGTGTACTATAGTAGCTTTCTGTCTCCCTCTCTCTCTCTCTGTCAGGTGTGAGTTGTCTTTGTCAGTAATTTACAAATTAAGCGTGAAACTTGCAAATGCGAATGTATATTCACACGTTGATCATCTCGCAAACCAAAGGTTATGACCGTTGAGTTACTAAGCACAGGCTAATTATGGGGGTGATTCGCGTCCTGCCTTTGCAGAAATTGTTCTTCTCGCCTTTATGTTTGTAAAAAGGTCCTGAGACTTCTCTATTAAGCTAATAGAGGTATGTTCTGTAATATTTGATGTTGTGTACTACAGTAGCTTTCTGTCTCCCTCTCTCTCTCTGTCAGGTGTGAGTTGTCTTTGTCAGTAATTTACAAATTAAGCGTGAAACTTGCAAATGCGAATGCATATTCACACGTTGATCATCTCGCAAACCAAAGGTTATGACCGTTGAGTTACTAAGCACAGGCTAATTATGGGGGTGATTCGCGTCGTGCCGTATGCAGAAATTGTTCTTCTCGCCTTTACGTTTGTAAAAAGGTCCTGGGACTTCTCTATTAAGCTAATAGAGGCATGTTCTGTAATATTTGATGTTGCGTACTATAGTAGCTTTCTGTCTCCCTCTCTCTCTCTGTCAGGTGTGAGTTGTCTTTGTCAGTAATTTACAAATTAAGCGTGAAACTTGCAAATGCGAATGTATATTCACACGTTGATCATCTCGCAAACCAAAGGTTATGACCGTTGAGTTACTAAGCACAGGCTAATTATGGGGGTGATTCGCGTCCTGCCGTATGCAGAAATTGTTCTTCTCGCCTTTACGTTTGTAAAAAGGTCCTGGGACTTCTCTATTAAGCTAATAGAGGTATGTTCTGTAATATTTGATGTTGTGTACTATAGTAGCTTTCTGTCTCCCTCTCTCTCTCTGTCAGGTGTGAGTTGTCTTTGTCAGTAATTTACAAATTAAGCGTGAAACTTGCAAATGCGAATGTATATTCACACGTTGATCATCTCGCAAACCAAAGGTTATGACCGTTGAGTTACTGAGCACAGGCTAATTATGGGTGTGATTCGCGTCCTGCCGTATGCAGAAATTGTTCTTCTCGCCTTTACGTTTGTAAAAAGGTCCTGGGACTTCTCTATTAAGCTAATAGAGGTATGTTCTGTAATATTTGATGTTGTGTACTATAGTAGCTTTCTGTCTCCCTCTCTCTCTCTCTGTCAGGTGTGAGTTGTCTTTGTCAGTAATTTACAAATTAAGCGCGAAACTTGCAAATGCGAATGTATATTCACACGTTGATCATCTCGCAAACCAAAGGTTATGACCGTTGAGTTACTAAGCACAGGCTAATTATGGGGGTGATTCGCGTCCTGCCTTTGCAGAAATTGTTCTTCTCGCCTTTATGTTTGTAAAAAGGTCCTGAGACTTCTCTATTAAGCTAATAGAGGTATGTTCTGTAATATTTGATGTTGTGTACTACAGTAGCTTTCTGTCTCCCTCTCTCTCTCTGTCAGGTGTGAGTTGTCTTTGTCAGTAATTTACAAATTAAGCGTGAAACTTGCAAATGCGAATGCATATTCACACGTTGATCATCTCGCAAACCAAAGGTTATGACCGTTGAGTTACTAAGCACAGGCTAATTATGGGGGTGATTCGCGTCGTGCCGTATGCAGAAATTGTTCTTCTCGCCTTTACGTTTGTAAAAAGGTCCTGGGACTTCTCTATTAAGCTAATAGAGGTATGTTCTGTAATATTTGATGTTGTGTACTATAGTAGCTTTCTGTCTCCCTCTCTCTCTCTGTCAGGTGTGAGTTGTCTTTGTCAGTAATTTACAAATGATGCGTGAAACTTGCAAATGCGAATGTATATTCACACGTTGATCATCTCGCAAACCAAAGGTTATGACCGTTGGGTTACTAAGCACAGGCTAATTATGGGGGTGATTCGCGTCCTGCCGTATGCAGAAATTGTTCTTCTCGCCTTTACGTTTGTAAAAAGGTCCTGGGACTTCTCTATTAAGCTAATAGAGGTATGTTCTGTAATATTTGATGTTGTGTACTTTAGTAGCTTTCTGTCTCCCTTTCTCTTTCTGTCAGGTGTGAGTTGTCTTTGTCAGTAATTTACAAATTAAGCGTGAAACTTGCAAATGCGAATGTATATTCACACGTTGATCATCTCGCAAACCAAAGGTTATGACCGTTGAGTTACTAAGCACAGGCTAATTATGGGGGTGATTCGCGTCCTGCCGTATGCAGAAATTGTTCTTCTCGCCTTTACGTTTATAAAAAGGTCCTGGGACTTCTCTATTAAGCTAATAGAGGTATGTTCTGTAATATGTGATGTTGTGTACTATAGTAGCTTTCTGTCTCCCTCTCTCTCTCTGTCAGGTGTGAGTTGTCTTTGTCAGTAATTTACAAATTAAGCGTGAAACTTGTAAATGCGAATGTATATTCACACGTTGATCATCTCGCAAACCAAAGGTTATGACCGTTGAGTTACTGAGCACAGGCTAATTATGGGTGTGATTCGCGTCCTGCCGTATGCAGAAATTGTTCTTCTCGCCTTTACGTTTGTAAAAAGGTCCTGGGACTTCTCTATTAAGCTAATAGAGGTATGTTATGTAATATTTGATGTTGTGTACTATAGTAGCTTTCTGTCTCCCCCTCTCTCTCTCTGTCAGGTGTGAGTTGTCTTTGTCAGTGATTTACAAATTAAGCGTGAAACTTGCAAATGCGAATGTATATTCACACGTTGATCATCTCGCAAACCAAAGGTTATGGCCGTTGAGTTACTAAGCACAGGCTAATTATGGGGTTGATTCGCGTCCTGCCGTATGCAGAAATTGTTCTTCTCGCCTTTACGTTTGTAAAAAGGTCCTGGGACTTCTCTATTAAGCTAATAGAGGTATGTTCTGTAATATTTGATGTTGTGTACTATAGTAGCTTTCTGTCTCCCTCTCTCTCTCTGTCAGGTGTGAGTTGTCTTTGTCAGTAATTTACAAATTAAGCGTGAAACTTGCAAATGCGAATAAATATTCACACGTTGATCATCTCGCAAACCAAAGGTTATGACCGTTGAGTTACTAAGCAGGTCCTGCCGTATGCAGAAATTGTTCTTCTCGCCTTTACGTTTGTAAAAAGGTGCTGGGACTTCTCTATTAAGCTAATAGATGTATGTTCTGTAATATTTGATGTTGTGTACTATAGTAGCTTTCTGTCTCCCTCTCTCTCTCTGTCAGGTGTGAGTTGTCTTTGTCAGTAATTTACAAATGAAGCGTGAAACTTGCAAATGCGAATGTATATTCACACATTAATCATCTCCCAAACCAAAGGTTATGACCGTTGAGTTACTAAGCACAGGCTAATTATGGGGGTGATTCGCGTCCTGCCGTATGCAGAAATTGTTCTTCTCGCCTTTACGTTTGTAAAAAGGTCCTGGGACTTCTCTATTAAGCTAATAGAGGTATGTTCTGTAATATTTGATGTTGTGTACTATAGTAGCTTTCTGTCTCCCTCTGTCTCTCTGTCAGGTGTGAGTTGTCTTTGTCAGTAATTTGCAAATTAAGCGTGAAACTTGCAAATGCGAATGTATATTCACACGTTGATCATCTCGCAAATCAAAGGTTATGACCGTTGAGTTACTAAGCACAGGCTAATTATGGAGGTGATTCGCGTCCAGCCGTATGCAGAAATTGTTCTTCTCGCCTTTACGTTTGTAAAAAGGTCCTGGGACTTCTCTATTAAGCTAATAGATGTAAGTTCTGTAAAATACGATGTTGTGTACTATAGTAGCTTTCTGTCTCCCTCTCTCTCTCTGTCAGGTGTGAGTTGTCTTTGTCAGAAATTTACAAATGAAGCGTGAAACTTGCAAATGCGAATGTATATTCACACGTTGATCATCTCGCAAACCAAAGGTTATGACCGTTGAGTTACTAAGCACAGGCTAATTATGGGGGTGATTCGCATCCTGCCGTATGCAGAAATTGTTCTTCTCGCCTTTACGTTTGTAAAAAGGTCCTGGGACTTCTCTATTAAGCTAATAGAGGTATGTTCTGTAATATTTGATGTTGTGTACTTTAGTAGCTTTCTGTCTCCCTTTCTCTTTCTGTCAGGTGTGAGTTGTCTTTGTCAGTAATTTACAAATTAAGCGTGAAACTTGCAAATGCGAATGTATATTCACACGTTGATCATCTCGCAAACCAAAGGTTATGACCGTTGAGTTACTAAGCACAGGCTAATTATGGGGGTGATTCGCGTCCTGCCGTATGCAGAAATTGTTCTTCTCGCCTTTACGTTTATAAAAAGGTCCTGGGACTTCTCTATTAAGCTAATAGAGGTATGTTCTGTAATATGTGATGTTGTGTACTATAGTAGCTTTCTGTCTCCCTCTCTCTCTCTGTCAGGTGTGAGTTGTCCATGTCAGTAATTTACAAATTAAGCGTGAAACTTGTAAATGCGAATGTATATTCACACGTTGATCATCTCGCAAACCAAAGGTTATGACCGTTGAGTTACTAAGCACAGGCTAATTATGGGGGTGATTCGCGTCGTGCCGTATGCAGAAATTGTTCTTCTCGCCTTTACGTTTGTAAAAAGGTCCTGGGACTTCTCTATTAAGCTAATAGAGGCATGTTCTGTAATATTTGATGTTGCGTACTATAGTAGCTTTCTGTCTCCCTCTCTCTCTCTGTCAGGTGTGAGTTGTCTTTGTCAGTAATTTACAAATTAAGCGTGAAACTTGCAAATGCGAATGTATATTCACACGTTGATCATCTCGCAAACCAAAGGTTATGACCGTTGAGTTACTAAGCACAGGCTAATTATGGGGGTGATTCGCGTCCTGCCGTATGCAGAAATTGTTCTTCTCGCCTTTACGTTTGTAAAAAGGTCCTGGGACTTCTCTATTAAGCTAATAGAGGTATGTTCTGTAATATTTGATGTTGTGTACTATAGTAGCTTTCTGTCTCCCTCTCTCTCTCTGTCAGGTGTGAGTTGTCTTTGTCAGTAATTTACAAATTAAGCGTGAAACTTGCAAATGCGAATGTATATTCACACGTTGATCATCTCGCAAACCAAAGGTTATGACCGTTGAGTTACTGAGCACAGGCTAATTATGGGTGTGATTCGCGTCCTGCCGTATGCAGAAATTGTTCTTCTCGCCTTTACGTTTGTAAAAAGGTCCTGGGACTTCTCTATTAAGCTAATAGAGGTATGTTCTGTAATATTTGATGTTGTGTACTATAGTAGCTTTCTGTCTCCCTCTCTCTCTCTCTGTCAGGTGTGAGTTGTCTTTGTCAGTAATTTACAAATTAAGCGTGAAACTTGCAAATGCGAATGTATATTCACACGTTGATCATCTCGCAAACCAAAGGTTATGACCGTTGAGTTACTAAGCACAGGCTAATTATGGGGGTGATTCGCGTCCTGCCTTTGCAGAAATTGTTCTTCCTGCCTTTATGTTTGTAAAAAGGTCCTGAGACTTCTCTATTAAGCTAATAGAGGTATGTTCTGTAATATTTGATGTTGTGTACTACAGTAGCTTTCTGTCTCCCTCTCTCTCTCTGTCAGGTGTGAGTTGTCTTTGTCAGTAATTTACAAATTAAGCGTGAAACTTGCAAATGCGAATGCATATTCACACGTTGATCATCTCGCAAACCAAAGGTTATGACCGTTGAGTTACTAAGCACAGGCTAATTATGGGGGTGATTCGCGTCGTGCCGTATGCAGAAATTGTTCTTCTCGCCTTTACGTTTGTAAAAAGGTCCTGGGACTTCTCTATTAAGCTAATAGAGGTATGTTCTGTAATATTTGATGTTGTGTACTATAGTAGCTTTCTGTCTCCCTCTCTCTCTCTGTCAGGTGTGAGTTGTCTTTGTCAGTAATTTACAAATGATGCGTGAAACTTGCAAATGCGAATGTATATTCACACGTTGATCATCTCGCAAACCAAAGGTTATGACCGTTGGGTTACTAAGCACAGGCTAATTATGGGGGTGATTCGCGTCCTGTCGTATGCAGAAATTGTTCTTCTCGCCTTTACGTTTGTAAAAAGGTCCTGGGACTTCTCTATTAAGCTAATAGAGGTATGTTCTGTAATATTTGATGTTGTGTACTTTAGTAGCTTTCTGTCTCCCTTTCTCTTTCTGTCAGGTGTGAGTTGTCTTTGTCAGTAATTTACAAATTAAGCGTGAAACTTGCAAATGCGAATGTATATTCACACGTTGATCATCTCGCAAACCAAAGGTTATGACCGTTGAGTTACTAAGCACAGGCTAATTATGGGGGTGATTCGCGTCCTGCCGTATGCAGAAATTGTTCTTCTCGCCTTTACGTTTATAAAAAGGTCCTGGGACTTCTCTATTAAGCTAATAGAGGTATGTTCTGTAATATGTGATGTTGTGTACTATAGTAGCTTTCTGTCTCCCTCTCTCTCTCTGTCAGGTGTGAGTTGTCTTTGTCAGTAATTTACAAATTAAGCGTGAAACTTGTAAATGCGAATGTATATTCACACGTTGATCATCTCGCAAACCAAAGGTTATGACCGTTGAGTTACTGAGCACAGGCTAATTATGGGTGTGATTCGCGTCCTGCCGTATGCAGAAATTGTTCTTCTCGCCTTTACGTTTGTAAAAAGGTCCTGGGACTTCTCTATTAAGCTAATAGAGGTATGTTATGTAATATTTGATGTTGTGTACTATAGTAGCTTTCTGTCTCCCCCTCTCTCTCTCTGTCAGGTGTGAGTTGTCTTTGTCAGTGATTTACAAATTAAGCGTGAAACTTGCAAATGCGAATGTATATTCACACGTTGATCATCTCGCAAACCAAAGGTTATGGCCGTTGAGTTACTAAGCACAGGCTAATTATGGGGTTGATTCGCGTCCTGCCGTATGCAGAAATTGTTCTTCTCGCCTTTACGTTTGTAAAAAGGTCCTGGGACTTCTCTATTAAGCTAATAGAGGTATGTTCTGTAATATTTGATGTTGTGTACTATAGTAGCTTTCTGTCTCCCTCTCTCTCTCTGTCAGGTGTGAGTTGTCTTTGTCAGTAATTTACAAATTAAGCGTGAAACTTGCAAATGCGAATAAATATTCACACGTTGATCATCTCGCAAACCAAAGGTTATGACCGTTGAGTTACTAAGCAGGTCCTGCCGTATGCAGAAATTGTTCTTCTCGCCTTTACGTTTGTAAAAATGTGCTGGGACTTCTCTATTAAGCTAATAGATGTATGTTCTGTAATATTTGATGTTGTGTACTATAGTAGCTTTCTGTCTCCCTCTCTCTCTCTGTCAGGTGTGAGTTGTCTTTGTCAGTAATTTACAAATGAAGCGTGAAACTTGCAAATGCGAATGTATATTCACACATTAATCATCTCCCAAACCAAAGGTTATGACCGTTGAGTTACTAAGCACAGGCTAATTATGGGGGTGATTCGCGTCCTGCCGTATGCAGAAATTGTTCTTCTCGCCTTTACGTTTGTAAAAAGGTCCTGGGACTTCTCTATTAAGCTAATAGAGGTATGTTCTGTAATATTTGATGTTGTGTACTATAGTAGCTTTCTGTCTCCCTCTCTCTCTCTGTCAGGTGTGAGTTGTCTTTGTCAGTAATTTGCAAATTAAGCGTGAAACTTGCAAATGCGAATGTATATTCACACGTTGATCATCTCGCAAATCAAAGGTTATGACCGTTGAGTTACTAAGCACAGGCTAATTATGGAGGTGATTCGCGTCCAGCCGTATGCAGAAATTGTTCTTCTCGCCTTTACGTTTGTAAAAAGGTCCTGGGACTTCTCTATTAAGCTAATAGATGTAAGTTCTGTAAAATACGATGTTGTGTACTATAGTAGCTTTCTGTCTCCCTCTCTCTCTCTGTCAGGTGTGAGGTGTCTTTGTCAGTAATTTACAAATGAAGCGTGAAACTTGCAAATGCGAATGTATATTCACACGTTGATCATCTCGCAAACCAAAGGTTATGACCGTTGAGTTACTAAGCACAGGCTAATTATGGGGGTGATTCGCATCCTGCCGTATGCAGAAATTGTTCTTCTCGCCTTTACGTTTGTAAAAAGGTCCTGGGACTTCTCTATTAAGCTAATAGAGGTATGTTCTGTAATATTTGATGTTGTGTACTTTAGTAGCTTTCTGTCTCCCTTTCTCTTTCTGTCAGGTGTGAGTTGTCTTTGTCAGTAATTTACAAATTAAGCGTGAAACTTGCAAATGCGAATGTATATTCACACGTTGATCATCTCGCAAACCAAAGGTTATGACCGTTGAGTTACTAAGCACAGGCTAATTATGGGGGTGATTCGCGTCCTGCCGTATGCAGAAATTGTTCTTCTCGCCTTTACGTTTATAAAAAGGTCCTGGGACTTCTCTATTAAGCTAATAGAGGTATGTTCTGTAATATGTGATGTTGTGTACTATAGTAGCTTTCTGTCTCCCTCTCTCTCTCTGTCAGGTGTGAGTTGTCCATGTCAGTAATTTACAAATTAAGCGTGAAACTTGTAAATGCGAATGTATATTCACACGTTGATCATCTCGCAAACCAAAGGTTATGACCGTTGAGTTACTGAGCACAGGCTAATTATGGGTGTGATTCGCGTCCTGCCGTATGCAGAAATTGTTCTTCTCGCCTTTACGTTTGTAAAAAGGTCCTGGGACTTCTCTATTAAGCTAATAGAGGTATGTTATGTAATATTTGATGTTGTGTACTATAGTAGCTTTCTGTCTCCCCCTCTCTCTCTCTGTCAGGTGTGAGTTGTCTTTGTCAGTGATTTACAAATTAAGCGTGAAACTTGCAATTGCGAATGTATAATCACACGTTGATCATCTCGCAAACCAAAGGTTATGGCCGTTGAGTTACTAAGCACAGGCTAATTATGGGGTTGATTCGCGTCCTGCCGTATGCAGAAATTGTTCCTCTCGCCTTTACGTTTGTAAAAAGGTCCTGGGACTTCTCTATTAAGCTAATAGAGGTATGTTCTGTAATATTTGATGTTGTGTACTATAGTAGCTTTCTGTCTCCCTCTCTCTCTCTGTCAGGTGTGAGTTGTCTTTGTCAGTAATTTACAAATTAAGCGTGAAACTTGCAAATGCGAATAAATATTCACACGTTGATCATCTCGCAAACCAAAGGTTATGACCGTTGAGTTACTAAGCACGTCCTGCCGTATGCAGAAATTGTTCTTCTCGCCTTTACGTTTGTAAAAAGGTCCTGGGACTTCTCTATTAAGCTAATAGAGGTATGTTCTGTAATATTTGATGTTGTGTACTATAGTAGCTTTCTGTCTCCCTCTCTCTCTCTGTCAGGTGTGAGTTGTCTTTGTCAGTAATTTGCAAATTAAGCGTGAAACTTGCAAATGCGAATGTATATTCACACGTTGATCATCTCGCAAATCAAAGGTTATGACCGTTGAGTTACTAAGCACAGGCTAATTATGGAGGTGATTCGCGTCCAGCCGTATGCAGAAATTGTTCTTCTAGCCTTTACGTTTGTAAAAAGGTCCTGGGACTTCTCTATTAAGCTAATAGATGTAAGTTCTGTAAAATATGATGTTGTGTACTATAGTAGCTTTCTGTCTCCCTCTCTCTCCTGTCTGGTGTGAGTTGTCTTTGTCAGTAATTTACAAATGAAGCGTGAAACTTGCAAATGCGAATGTATATTCACACGTTGATCATCTCGCAAACCAAAGGTTATGACCGTTGAGTTACTAAGCACAGGCTAATTATGGGGGTGATTCGCGTCCTGCCATATGCAGAAATTGTTCTTCTCGCCTTTACGTTTGTAAAAAGGTCCTGGGACTTCTCTATTAAGCTAATAGAGGTATGTTCTGTAATATTTGATGTTGTGTACTATAGTAGCTTTCTGTCTCCCTCTCTCTCTCTGTCAGGTGTGAGTTGTCTTTGTCAGTAATTTACAAATGAAGCGTGAAACTTGCAAATGCGAATGTATATTCACACATTAATCATCTCGCAAACCAAAGGTTATGACCGTTGAGTTACTAAGCACAGGCTAATTATGGGGGTGATTCGCGTCCTGCCGTATGCAGAAATTGTTCTTCTCGCCTTTACGTTTGTAAAAAGGTCCTGGGACTTCTCTATTAAGCTAATAGAGGTATGTTCTGTAATATTTGATGTTGTGTACTATAGTAGCTTTCTGTCTCCCTCTCTCTCTCTGTCAGGTGTGAGTTGTCTTTGTCAGTAATTTACAAATTAAGCGTGAAACTTGCAAATGCGAATGTATATTCACACGTTGATCATCTCGCAAACCAAAGGTTATGGCCGTTGAGTTACTGAGCACAGGCTAATTATGGGTGTGATTCGCGTCCTGCCGTATGCATTAATTGTTCTTCTCGCCTTTACGTTTGTAAAAAGGTCCTGGGACATCTCTATTAAGCTAATAGAGGTATGTTCTGTAATATTTGATGTTGTGTACTATAGTAGCTTTCTGTATCCCTCTCTCTCTCTGTGTCAGGTGTGAGTTGTCTTTGTCAGTAATTTACAAATTAAGCGTGAAACTTGCAAATGCGAATGTATATTCACACGTTGATCATCTCGCAAACCAAAGGTTATGACCGTTGAGTTACTAAGCACAGGCTAATTATGGGGGTGATTCGCGTCCTGCCGTATGCAGAAATTGTTCTTCTCGCCTTTACGTTTGTAAAAAGGTCCTGGGACTTCTCTATTAAGCTAATAGAGGTATGTTCTGTAATATTTGATGTTGTGTACTACAGTAGCTTTCTGTCTCCCTCTCTCTCTCTGTCAGGTGTGAGTTGTCTTTGTCAGTAATTTACAAATGAAGCGTGAAACATGCAAATGCGAATGTATATTCACACATTAATCATCTCGCAAACCAAAGGTTATGACCGTTGAGTTACTAAGCACAGGCTAAGTATGGAGGTGATTCGCGTCCTGCCGTATGCAGAAATTGTTCTTCTCGCCTTTACGTTTGTAAAAAGGTCCTGGGACTTCTCTATTAAGCTAATAGAGGTATGTTCTGTAATATTTGATGTTGTGTACTATAGTAGCTTTCTGTCTGCATCTCTCTCTCTGTCAGGTGTGAGTTGTCTTTGTCAGTAATTTACAAATTAAGCGTGAAACTTGCAAATGCGAATGTATATTCACACGTTGATCATCTCGCAAACCAAAGGTTATGACCGTTGAGTTACTAAGCACAGGCTAATTATGGGGGTGATTCGCGTCCTGCCGTATGCAGAAATTGATCTTCTCGCCTTTACTTTTGTAAAAAGGTCCTGGGACTTCTCTATTAAGCTAATAGATGTATGTTCTGTAATATTTGATGTTGTGTACTATAGTAGCTTTCTGTGTCCCTCTCTCTCACTGTCTGGTGTGAGTTGTCTTTGTCAGTAATTTACAAATGAAGCGTGAAACTTGCAAATGCGAAAGTATATTCACACGTTGATCATCTCGCAAACCAAAGGTTATGACCGTTGAGTTACTAAGCACAGGCTAATTATGGGGGTGATTCGCGTCGTGCCGTATGCAGAAATTGTTCTTCTCGCCTTTACGTTTGTAAAAAGGTCCTGGGACTTCTCTATTAAGCTAATAGAGGTATGTTCTGTAATATTTGATGTTGCGTACTATAGTAGCTTTCTGTCTCCCTCCCTCTCTCTGTCAGGTGTGAGTTGTCTTTGTCAGTAATTTACAAATTAAGCGTGAAACTTGCAAATGCGAATGTATATTCACACGTTGATCATCTCGCAAACCAAAGGTTATGACCGTTGAGTTTCTAAGCACAGGCTAATTATGGGGGTGATTCGCGTCCTGCCGTATGCAGAAATTGTTCTTCTCGCCTTTACGTTTGTAAAAAGGTCCTGGGACTTCTCTATTAAGCTAATAGAGGTATGTTCTGTAATATTTGATGTTGTGTACTATAGTAGCTTTCTGTCTCCCTCTCTCTCTCTGTCAGGTGTGAGTTGTCTTTGTCAGTAATTTACAAATGAAGCGTGAAACTTGCAAATGCGAATGTATATTCACACGTTGATCATCTCGCAAACCAAAGGTTATGACCGTTGAGTTACTGAGCACAGGCTAATTATGGGTGTGATTCGCGTCCTGCCGTATGCAGAAATTGTTCTTCTCGCCTTTACGTTTGTAAAAAGGTCCTGGGACTTCTCTATTAAGCTAATAGAGGTATGTTCTGTAATATTTGATGTTGTGTACTATAGTAGCTTTCTGTCTCCCTCTCTCTCTCTCTGTCAGGTGTGAGTTGTCTTTGTCAGTAATTTACAAATTAAGCGTGAAACTTGCAAATGCGAATGTATATTCACACGTTGATCATCTCGCAAACCAAAGGTTATGACCGTTGAGTTACTAAGCACAGGCTAATTATGGGGGTGATTCGCGTCCTGCCTTTGCAGAAATTGTTCTTCTCGCCTTTATGTTTGTAAAAAGGTCCTGGGACTTCTCTATTAAGCTAATAGAGGTATGTTCTGTAATATTTGATGTTGTGTACTACAGTAGCTTTCTGTCTCCCTCTCTCTCTCTGTCAGGTGTGAGTTGTCTTTGTCAGTAATTTACAAATTAAGCGTGAAACTTGCAAATGCGAATGCATATTCACACGTTGATCATCTCGCAAACCAAAGGTTATGACCGTTGAGTTACTAAGCACAGGCTAATTATGGGGGTGATTCGCGTCCTGCCGTATGCAGAAATTGTTCTTCTTACCTTTACGTTTGTAAAAAGGTCCTGGGACTTCTCTATTAAGCTAATAGAGGTATGTTCTGTAATATTTGATGTTGTGTACTTTAGTAGCTTTCTGTCTCCCTTTCTCTTTCTGTCAGGTGTGAGTTGTCTTTGTCAGTAATTTACAAATTAAGCGTGAAACTTGCAAATGCGAATGTATATTCACACGTTGATCATCTCGCAAACCAAAGGTTATGACCGTTGAGTTACTAAGCACAGGCTAATTATGGGGGTGATTCGCGTCCTGCCGTATGCAGAAATTGTTCTTCTCGCCTTTACGTTTATAAAAAGGTCCTGGGACTTCTCTATTAAGCTAATAGAGGTATGTTCTGTAATATGTGATGTTGTGTACTATAGTAGCTTTCTGTCTCCCTCTCTCTCTCTGTCAGGTGTGAGTTGTCTTTGTCAGTATTTTACAAATTAAGCGTGAAACTTGTAAATGCGAATGTATATTCACACGTTGATCATCTCGCAAACCAAAGGTTATGACCGTTGAGTTACTGAGCACAGGCTAATTATGGGTGTGATTCGCGTCCTGCCGTATGCAGAAATTGTTCTTCTCGCCTTTACGTTTGTAAAAAGGTCCTGGGACTTCTCTATTAAGCTAATAGAGGTATGTTATGTAATATTTGATGTTGTGTACTATAGTAGCTTTCTGTCTCCCACTCTCTCTCTCTGTCAGGTGTGAGTTGTCTTTGTCAGTGATTTACAAATTAAGCGTGAAACTTGCAAATGCGAATGTATAATCACACGTTGATCATCTCGCAAACCAAAGGTTATGGCCGTTGAGTTACTAAGCACAGGCTAATTATGGGGTTGATTCGCGTCTTGCCGTATGCAGAAATTGTTCTTCTCGCCTTTACGTTTGTAAAAAGGTCCTGGGACTTCTCTATTAAGCTAATAGAGGTATGTTCTGTAATATTTGATGTTGTGTACTATAGTAGCTTTCTGTCTCCCTCTCTCTCTCTGTCAGGTGTGAGTTGTCTTTGTCAGTAATTTACAAATTAAGCGTGAAACTTGCAAATGCGAATACATATTCACACGTTGATCATCTCGCAAACCAAAGGTTCTGACCGTTGAGTTACTAAGCACGTCCTGCCGTATGCAGAAATTGTTCTTCTCGCCTTTACGTTTGTAAAAAGGTGCTGGGACTTCTCTATTAAGCTAATAGATGTATGTTCTGTAATATTTGATGTTGTGTACTATAGTAGCTTTCTGTCTCCCTCTCTCTCTCTGTCAGGTGTGAGTTGTCTTTGTCAGTGATTTACAAATGAAGCGTGAAACTTGCAAATGCGAATGTATATTCACACATTAATCATCTCCCAAACCAAAGGTTATGACCGTTGAGTTACTAAGCACAGGCTAATTATGGGGGTGATTCGCGTCCTGCCGTATGCAGAAATTGTTCTTCTCGCCTTTACGTTTGTAAAAAGGTCCTGGGACTTCTCTATTAAGCTAATAGAGGTATGTTCTGTAATATTTGATGTTGTGTACTATAGTAGCTTTCTGTCTCCCTCTCTCTCTCTGTCAGGTGTGAGTTGTCTTTGTCAGTAATTTGCAAATTAAGCGTGAAACTTGCAAATGCGAATGTATATTCACACGTTGATCATCTCGCAAATCAAAGGTTATGACCGTTGAGTTACTAAGCACAGGCTAATTATGGAGGTGATTCGCGTCCAGCCGTATGCAGAAATTGTTCTTCTCGCCTTTACGTTTGTAAAAAGGTCCTGGGACTTCTCTATTAAGCTAATAGATGTAAGTTCTGTAAAATATGATGTTGTGTACTATAGTAGCTTTCTGTCTCCCTCTCTCTCCTGTCTGGTGTGAGTTGTCTTTGTCAGTAATTTACAAATGAAGCGTGAAACTTGCAAATGCGAATGCATATTCACACGTTGATCATCTCGCAAACCAAAGGTTATGACCGTTGAGTTACTAAGCACAGGCTAATTATGGGGGTGATTCGCGTCCTGCCGTATGCAGAAATTGTTCTTCTCGCCTTTACGTTTGTAAAAAGGTCCTGGGACTTCTCTATTAAGCTAATAGAGGTATGTTCTGTAATATTTGATGTTGTGTACTATAGTAGCTTTCTGACTCCCTCTCTCTCTCTGTCAGGTGTGAGTTGTCTTTGTCAGTAATTTACAAATGAAGCGTGAAACTTGCAAATGCGAATGTATATTCACACGTTGATCATCTCGCAAACCAAAGGTTATGACCATTGAGTTACTAAGCACAGGCTAATTATGGGGGTGATTCGCGTCCTGCCGTATGCAGAAATTGTTCTTCTCGCCTTTACGTTTGTAAAAAGGTCCTGGGACTTCTCTATTAAGCTAATAGAGGTATGTTCTGTAATATTTGATGTTGTGTACTTTAGTAGCTTTCTGTCTCCCTTTCTCTTTCTGTCAGGTGTGAGTTGTCTTTGTCAGTAATTTACAAATTAAGCGTGAAACTTGCAAATGCGAATGTATATTCACACGTTGATCATCTCGCAAACCAAAGGTTATGACCGTTGAGTTACTAAGCACAGGCTAATTATGGGGGTGATTCGCGTCCTGCCGTATGCAGAAATTGTTCTTCTCGCCTTTACGTTTATAAAAAGGTCCTGGGACTTCTCTATTAAGCTAATAGAGGTATGTTCTGTAATATGTGATGTTGTGTACTATAGTAGCTTTCTGTCTCCCTCTCTCTCTCTGTCAGGTGTGAGTTGTCTTTGTCAGTAATTTACAAATTAAGCGTGAAACTTGTAAATGCGAATGTATATTCACACGTTGATCATCTCGCAAACCAAAGGTTATGACCGTTGAGTTACTGAGCACAGGCTAATTATGGGTGTGATTCGCGTCCTGCCGTATGCAGAAATTGTTCTTCTCGCCTTTACGTTTGTAAAAAGGTGCTGGGACTTCTCTATTAAGCTAATAGATGTATGTTCTGTAATATTTGATGTTGTGTACTATAGTAGCTTTCTGTCTCCCTCTCTCTCTCTGTCAGGTGTGAGTTGTCTTTGTCAGTAATTTACAAATGAAGCGTGAAACTTGCAAATGCGAATGTATATTCACACATTAATCATCTCCCAAACCAAAGGTTATGACCGTTGAGTTACTAAGCACAGGCTAATTATGGGGGTGATTCGCGTCCTGCCGTATGCAGAAATTGTTCTTCTCGCCTTTACGTTTGTAAAAAGGTCCTGGGACTTCTCTATTAAGCTAATAGAGGTATGTTCTGTAATATTTGATGTTGTGTACTATAGTAGCTTTCTGTCTCCCTCTCTCTCTCTGTCAGGTGTGAGTTGTCTTTGTCAGTAATTTGCAAATTAAGCGTGAAACTTGCAAATGCGAATGTATATTCACACGTTGATCATCTCGCAAATCAAAGGTTATGACCGTTGAGTTACTAAGCACAGGCTAATTATGGAGGTGATTCGCGTCCAGCCGTATGCAGAAATTGTTCTTCTCGCCTTTACGTTTGTAAAAAGATCCTGGGACTTCTCTATTAAGCTAATAGATGTAAGTTCTGTAAAATATGATGTTGTGTACTATAGTAGCTTTCTGTCTCCCTCTCTTTCCTGTCTGGTGTGAGTTGTCTTTGTCAGTAATTTACAAATGAAGCGTGAAACTTGCAAATGCGAATGTATATTCACACGTTGATCATCTCGCAAACCAAAGGTTATGACCGTTGAGTTACTAAGCACAGGCTAATTATGGGGGTGATTCGCGTCCTGCCATATGCAGAAATTGTTCTTCTCGCCTTTACGTTTGTAAAAAGGTCCTGGGACTTCTCTATTAAGCTAATAGAGGTATGTTCTGTTATATTTGATGTTGTGTACTATAGTAGCTTTCTGTCTCCCTCTCTCTCTCTGTCAGGTGTGAGTTGTCTTTGTCAGTAATTTACAAATGAAGCGTGAAACTTGCAAATGCGAATGTATATTCACACATTAATCATCTCCCAAACCAAAGGTTATGACCGTTGAGTTACTAAGCACAGGCTAATTATGGGGGTGATTCGCGTCCTGCCGTATGCAGAAATTGTTCTTCTCGCCTTTACGTTTGTAAAAAGGTCCTGGGACTTCTCTATTAAGCTAATAGAGGTATGTTCTGTAATATTTGATGTTGTGTACTATAGTAGCTTTCTGTCTCCCTCTCTCTCTCTGTCAGGTGTGAGTTGTCTTTGTCAGTAATTTGCAAATTAAGCGTGAAACTTGCAAATGCGAATGTATATTCACACATTAATCATCTCCCAAACCAAAGGTTATGACCGTTGAGTTACTAAGCACAGGCTAATTATGGGGGTGATTCGCGTCCAGCCGTATGCAGAAATTGTTCTTCTCGCCTTTACGTTTGTAAAAAGGTCCTGGGACTTCTCTATTAAGCTAATAGAGGTATGTTCTGTAATATTTGATGTTGTGTACTATAGTAGCTTTCTGTCTCCCTCTCTCTCTCTGTCAGGTGTGAGTTGTCTTTGTCAGTAATTTACAAATTAAGCGTGAAACTTGCAAATGCGAATGTATATTCACACGTTGATCATCTCGCAAACCAAAGGTTATGGCCGTTGAGTTACTGAGCACAGGCTAATTATGGGTGTGATTCGCGTCCTGCCGTATGCATTAATTGTTCTTCTCGCCTTTACGTTTGTAAAAAGGTCCTGGGACATCTCTATTAAGCTAATAGAGGTATGTTCTGTAATATTTGATGTTGTGTACTATAGTAGCTTTCTGTATCCCTCTCTCTCTCTGTGTCAGGTGTGAGTTGTCTTTGTCAGTAATTTACAAATTAAGCGTGAAACTTGCAAATGCGAATGTATATTCACACGTTGATCATCTCGCAAACCAAAGGTTATGACCGTTGAGTTACTAAGCACAGGCTAATTATGGGGGTGATTCGCGTCCTGCCGTATGCAGAAATTGTTCTTCTCGCCTTTACGTTTGTAAAAAGGTCCTGGGACTTCTCTATTAAGCTAATAGAGGTATGTTCTGTAATATTTGATGTTGTGTACTACAGTAGCTTTCTGTCTCCCTCTCTCTCTCTGTCAGGTGTGAGTTGTCTTTGTCAGTAATTTACAAATGAGGCGTGAAACTTGCAAATTCGAATGTATATTCACACGTTGATCATCTCGCAAACCAAAGGTTATGACCGTTGAGTTACTAAGCACAGGCTAATTATGGGGGTGATTCGCGTCCTGCCGTATGCAGAAATTGTTCTTCTCGCCTTTACGTTTATAAAAAGGTCCTGGGACTTCTCTATTAAGCTAATAGAGGGATGTTCTATAATATTTGATGTTGTGTACTATAGTAGCTTTCTGTCTGCCTCCCTCTCTCTGTCAGGTGTGAGTCGTCTTTGTCAGTAATTTACAAATTAAGCGTAAAACTTGCAAATGCGAATGTAAATTCACACGTTGATTATCTCGCAAACCAAAGGTTATGACCGTTGAGTTACTAAGCACGTCCTGCCGTATGCAGAAATTGTTCTTCTCGCCTTTACGTTTGTAAAAAGGTGCTGGGACTTCTCTATTAAGCTAATAGAGGTATGTTCTGTAATATTTGATGTTGTGTACTATAGTAGCTTTCTGTCCCCCTCTCTCTCTCTGTCAGGTGTGAGTTGTCTTTGTCAGTAATTTACAAGTGAAGCGTGAAACTTGCAAATGCGAATGTATATTCACACGTTGATCATCTCGCAAACCAAAGGTTATGACCGTTGAGTTACTAAGCACAGGCTAATTATGGGGGTGATTCGCGTCCTGCCGTATGCAGAAATTGTTCTTCTCGCCTTTACGTTTGTAAAAAGGTCCTGGGACTTCTCTATTAAGCTAATAGAGGTATGTTCTGTAATATTTGATGTTGTGTACTATAGTAGCTTTCTGTCTCCCTTTCTCTTTCTGTCAGGTGTGAGTTGTCTTTGTCAGTAATTTACAAATTAAGCGTGAAACTTGCAAATGCGAATGTATATTCACACGTTGATCATCTCGCAAACCAAAGGTTATGACCGTTGAGTTACTAAGCACAGGCTAATTATGGGGGTGATTCGCGTCCTGCCGTATGCAGAAATTGTTCTTCTCGCCTTTACGTTTATAAGAAGGTCCTGTGACTTCTCTATTAAGCTAATAGAGGTATGTTCTGTAATATGTGATGTTGTGTACTGTAGTAGCTTTCTGTCTCCCTCTTTCTCTCTGTCAGGTGTGAGTTGTCTTTGTCAGTAATTTACAAATTAAGGGTGAAACTTGTAAATGCGAATGTATATTCACACGTTGATCATCTCGCAAACCAAAGGTTATGACCGTTGAGTTACTGAGCACAGGCTAATTATGGGTGTGATTCGCGTCCTGCCGTATGCAGAAATTGTTCTTCTCGCCTTTACGTTTGTAAAAAGGTCCTGGGACTTCTCTATTAAGCTAATAGAGGTATGTTCTGTAATATTTGATGTTGTGTACTATAGTAGCTTTCTGTCTCCCCCTCTCTCTCTCTGTCAGGTGTGAGTTGTCTTTGTCAGTGATTTACAAATTAAGCGTGAAACTTGCAAATGCGAATGTATATTCACACGTTGATCATCTCGCAAACCAAAGGTTATGACCGTTGAGTTACTAAGCACAGGCTAATTATGGGGTTGATTCGCGTCCTGCCGTATGCAGAAATTGTTCTTCTCGCCTTTACGTTTGTAAAAAGGTCCTGGGACTTCTCTATTAAGCTAATAGAGGTATGTTCTGTAATATTTGATGTTGTGTACTACAGTAGCTTTCTGTCTCCCTCCTCTCTCTGTCAGGTGTGAGTTGTCTTTGTCAGTAATTTACAAATTAAGCGTGAAACTTCCAAATGCGAATGTATATTCACACGTTGATCATCTCGCAAACCAAAGGTTATGACCGTTGAGTTACTAAGCACGTCCTGCCGTATGCAGAAATTGTTCTTCTCGCCTTTACGTTTGTAAAAAGGTGCTGGGACTTCTCTATTAAGCTAATAGATGTATGTTCTGTAATATTTGATGTTGTGTACTATAGTAGCTTTCTGTCTCCCTCTCTCTCTCTGTCAGGTGTGAGTTGTCTTTGTCAGTAATTTACAAATGAAGCGTGAAACTTGCAAATGCGAATGTATATTCACACATTAATCATCTTCCAAACCAAAGGTTATGACCGTTGAGTTACTAAGCACAGGCTAATTATGGGGGTGATTCGCGTCCTGCCGTATGCAGAAATTGTTCTTCTCGCCTTGACGTTTGTAAAAAGGTCCTGGGACTTCTCTATTAAGCTAATAGAGGTATGTTCTGTAATATTTGATGTTGTGTACTATAGTAGCTTTCTGTCTCCCTCTCTCTCTCTGTCAGGTGTGAGTTGTCTTTGTCAGTAATTTGCAAATTAAGCGTGAAACTTGCAAATGCGAATGTATATTCACACGTTGATCATCTCGCAAATCAAAGGTTATGACCGTTGAGTTACTAAGCACAGGCTAATTATGGAGGTGATTCGCGTCCTGCCGTATGCAGAAATTGTTCTTCTCGCCTTTACGTTTGTAAAAAGGTCCTGGGACTTCTCTATTAAGCTAATAGAGGTATGTTCTGTAATATTTGATGTTGTGTACTATAGTAGCTTTCTGTCTGCCTCTCTCTCTCTGTCAGGTGTGAGTTGTCTTTGTCAGTAATTTACAAATTAAGCGTGAAACTTGCAAATGCGAATGTATATTCACACGTTGATTATCTCGCAAAGCAAAGGTTATGACCGTTGAGTTACTAAGCACGTCCTGCCGTATGCAGAAATTGTTCTTCTCGCCTTTACGTTTGTAAAAAGGTGCTGGGACTTCTCTATTAAGCTAATAGAGGTATGTTCTGTAATATTTGATGTTGTGTACTATAGTAGCTTTCTGTCCCCCTCTCTCTCTCTCTGTCAGGTGTGAGTTGTCTTTGTCAGTAATTTACAAATGAAGCGTGAAACTTGCAAATGCGAATGTATATTCACACGTTGATCATCTCGCAAACCAAAGGTTATGACCGTTGAGTTACTAAGCACAGGCTAATTATGGGGGTGATTCGCGTCCTGCCGTATGCAGAAATTGTTCTTCCCGCCTTTACGTTTGTAAAAAGGTCCTTGGACTTCTCTATTAAGCTAATAGATGTATGTTCTGTAATATATGATGTTGTGTACTATAGTAGCTTTCTGTCTCCCTCTCTCTCTCTGTCAGGTGTGAGTTGTCTTTGTCAGTAATTTACAAATGAAGCGTGAAACTTGCAAATGCGAATGTATATTCACACATTAATCATCTCGCAAACCAAAGGTTATGACCGTTGAGTTACTAAGCACAGGCTAATTATGGGGGTGATTCGCGTCCTGCCGTATGCAGAAATTGTTCTTCTCGGCTTTACGTTTGTAAAAAGGTCCTGGGACTTCTCTATTAAGCTAATAGAGGTATGTTCTGTAATATTTGATATTGTGTACTATAGTAGCTTTCTGTCTGCCTCTCTCTCTCTGTCAGGTGTGAGTTGTCTTTGTCAGTAATTTACAAATTAAGCGTGAAACTTGCAAATGCGAATGTATATTCACACGTTGATCATCTCGCAAACCAAAGGTTATGACCGTTGAGTTACTAAGCACAGGCTAATTATGGGGGTGATTCGCGTCCTGCCGTATGCAGAAATTGTTCTTCTCGCCTTTACGTTTGTAAAAAGGTCCTGGGACTTCTCTGTTAAGCTAATAGAGGTATGTTCTGTAATATTTGATGTTTTGTACTATAGTAGCTTTCTGTCTCCCTCTCTCTCTCTGTCTGGTGTGAGTTGTCTTTGTCAGTAATTTACAAATGAAGCGTGAAACTTGCAAATGCGAATGTATATTCACACGTTGATCATCTCGCAAACCAAAGGTTATGACCGTTGAGTTACTAAGCACAGGCTAATTATGGGGGTGATTCGCGTCCTGCCATATGCAGAAATTGTTCTTCTCGCCTTTACGTTTGTAAAAAGGTCCTGGGACTTCTCTATTAAGCTAATAGAGGTATGTTCTGTAATATTTGATGTTGTGTACTATAGTAGCTTTCTGTCTCCCTCTCTCTCTCTGTCAGGTGTTAGTTGTCTTTGTCAGTAATTTACAAATTAAGCGTGAAACTTGCAAATGCCAATGTATATTCACACGTTGATCATCTCGCAAACCAAAGGTTATGGCCGTTGAGTTACTGAGCACAGGCTAATTATGGGTGTGATTCGCGTCCTGCCGTATGCAGAAATTGTTCTTCTCGCCTTTACGTTTGTAAAAAGGTCCTGGGACATCTCTATTAAGCTAATAGAGGTATGTTCTGTAATATTTGATGTTGTGTACTATAGTAGCTTTCTGTATCCCTCTCTCTCTCTGTGTCAGGTGTGAGTTGTCTTTGTCAGTAATTTACAAATTAAGCGTGAAACTTGCAAATGCGAATGTATATTCACACGTTGATCATCTCGCAAACCAAAGGTTATGACCGTTGAGTTACTAAGCACAGGCTAATTATGGGGGTGATTCGCGTCCTGCCGTATGCAGAAATTGTTCTTCTCGCCTTTACGTTTGTAAAAAGGTCCTGGGACTTCTCTATTAAGCTAATAGAGGTATGTTCTGTAATATTTGATGTTGTGTACTACAGTAGCTTTCTGTCTCCCTCTCTCTCTCTGTCAGGTGTGAGTTGTCTTTGTCAGTAATTTACAAATTAAGCGTGAAACTTGCAAATTCGAATGTATATTCACACGTTGATCATCTCGCAAACCAAAGGTTATAACCGTTGAGTTACTAAGCACAGGCTAATTATGGGGGTGATTCGCGTCGTGCCGTATGCAGAAATTGTTCTTCCCGCCTTTACGTTTGTAAAAAGGTCCTGGGACTTCTCTATTAAGCTAATAGAGGTATGTTCTGTAATATTTGATGTTGTGTACTATAGTAGCTTTCTGTCTGCCTCTCTCTCTCTGTCAGGTGTGAGTTGTCTTTGTCAGTAATTTACAAATTAAGCGTGAAACTTGCAAATGCGAATGTATATTCACACGTTGATTATCTCGCAAAGCAAAGGTTATGACCGTTGAGTTACTAAGCACGTCCTGCCGTATGCAGAAATTGTTCTTCTCGCCTTTACGTTTGTAAAAAGGTGCTGGGACTTCTCTATTAAGCTAATAGAGGTATGTTCTGTAATATTTGATGTTGTGTACTATAGTAGCTTTCTGTCCCCCTCTCTCTCTCTCTGTCAGGTGTGAGTTGTCTTTGTCAGTAATTTACAAATGAAGCGTGAAACTTGCAAATGCGAATGTATATTCACACGTTGATCATCTCGCAAACCAAAGGTTATGACCGTTGAGTTACTAAGCACAGGCTAATTATGGGGGTGATTCGCGTCCTGCCGTATGCAGAAATTGTTCTTCTCGCCTTTACGTTTGTAAAAAGGTCCTTGGACTTCTCTATTAAGCTAATAGATGTATGTTCTGTAATATATGATGTTGTGTACTATAGTAGCTTTCTGTCTCCCTCTCTCTCTCTGTCAGGTGTGAGTTGTCTTTGTCAGTAATTTACAAATTAAGCGTGAAACTTGCAAATGCGAATGTATATTCACACATTAATCATCTCGCAAACCAAAGGTTATGACCGTTGAGTTACTAAGCACAGGCTAATTATGGGGGTGATTCGCGTCCTGCCGTATGCAGAAATTGTTCTTCTCGCCTTTACGTTTGTAAAAAGGTCCTGGGACTTCTCTATTAAGCTAATAGAGGTATGTTCTGTAATATTTGATATTGTGTACCATAGTAGCTTTCTGTCTGCCTCTCTCTCTCTGTCAGGTGTGAGTTGTCTTTGTCAGTAATTTACAAATTAAGCGTGAAACTTGCAAATGCGAATGTATATTCACACGTTGATCATCTCGCAAACCAAAGGTTATGACCGTTGAGTTACTAAGCACAGGCTAATTATGGGGGTGATTCGCGTCCTGCCGTATGCAGAAATTGTTCTTCTCGCCTTTACGTTTGTAAAAAGGTCCTGGGACTTCTCTGTTAAGCTAATAGAGGTATGTTCTGTAATATTTGATGTTTTGTACTATAGTAGCTTTCTGTCTCCCTCTCTCTCTCTGTCTGGTGTGAGTTGTCTTTGTCAGTAATTTACAAATGAAGCGTGAAACTTGCAAATGCGAATGTATATTCACACGTTGATCATCTCGCAAACCAAAGGTTATGACCGTTGAGTTACTAAGCACAGGCTAATTGTGGGGGTGATTCGCGTCCTGCCATATGCAGAAATTGTTCTTCTCGCCTTTACGTTTGTAAAAAGGTCCTGGGACTTCTCTATTAAGCTAATAGAGGTATGTTCTGTAATATTTGATGTTGTGTACTATAGTAGCTTTCTGTCTCCCTCTCTCTCTCTGTCAGGTGTTAGTTGTCTTTGTCAGTAATTTACAAATTAAGCGTGAAACTTGCAAATGCGAATGTATATTCACACGTTGATCATCTCGCAAACCAAAGGTTATGTCCGTTGAGTTACTGAGCACAGGCTAATTATGGGTGTGATTCGCGTCCTGCCGTATGCAGAAATTGTTCTTCTCGCCTTTACGTTTGTAAAAAGGTCCTGGGACATCTCTATTAAGCTAATAGAGGTATGTTCTGTAATATTTGATGTTGTGTACTATAGTAGCTTTCTGTATCCCTCTCTCTCTCTGTGTCAGGTGTGAGTTGTCTTTGTCAGTAATTTACAAATTAAGCGTGAAACTTGCAAATGCGAATGTATATTCACACGTTGATCATCTCGCAAACCAAAGGTTATGACCGTTGAGTTACTAGGCACAGGCTAATTATGGGGGTGATTCGCGTCCTGCCGTATGCAGAAATTGTTCTTCTCGCCTTTACGTTTGTAAAAAGGTCCTGGGACTTCTCTATTAAGCTAATAGAGGTATGTTCTGTAATATTTGATGTTGTGTACTACAGTAGCTTTCTGTCTCCCTCTCTCTCTCTGTCAGGTGTGAGTTGTCTTTGTCAGTAATTTACAAATTAAGCGTGAAACTTGCAAATTCGAATGTATATTCACACGTTGATCATCTCGCAAACCAAAGGTTATAACCGTTGAGTTACTAAGCACAGGCTAATTATGGGGGTGATTCGCGTCGTGCCGTATGCAGAAATTGTTCTTCCCGCCTTTACGTTTGTAAAAAGGTCCTGGGACTTCTCTATTAAGCTAATAGAGGTATGTTCTGTAATATTTGATGTTGTGTACTATAGTAGCTTTCTGTCTGCCTCTCTCTCTCTGTCAGGTGTGAGTTGTCTTTGTCAGTAATTTACAAATTAAGCGTGAAACTTGCAAATGCGAATGTATATTCACACGTTGATTATCTCGCAAACCAAAGGTTATGACCGTTGAGTTACTAAGCACAGGCTAATTATGGGGGTGATTCGCGTCCTGCCGTATGCAGAAATTGTTCTTCTCGCCTTTACGTTTGTAAAAAGGTCCTGGGACTTCTCTGTTAAGCTAATAGAGGTATGTTCTGTAATATTTGATGTTTTGTACTATAGTAGCTTTCTGTCTCCCTCTCTCTCTCTGTCTGGTGTGAGTTGTCTTTGTCAGTAATTTACAAATGAAGCGTGAAACTTGCAAATGCGAATGTATATTCACACGTTGATCATCTCGCAAACCAAAGGTTATGACCGTTGAGTTACTAAGCACAGGCTAATTATGGGGGTGATTCGCGTCCTGCCATATGCAGAAATTGTTCTTCTCGCCTTTACGTTTGTAAAAAGGTCCTGGGACTTCTCTATTAAGCTAATAGAGGTATGTTCTGTAATATTTGATGTTGTGTACTATAGTAGCTTTCTGTCTCCCTCTCTCTCTCTGTCAGGTGTTAGTTGTCTTTGTCAGTAATTTACAAATTAAGCGTGAAACTTGCAAATGCGAATGTATATTCACACGTTGATCATCTCGCAAACCAAAGGTTATGTCCGTTGAGTTACTGAGCACAGGCTAATTATGGGTGTGATTCGCGTCCTGCCGTATGCAGAAATTGTTCTTCTCGCCTTTACGTTTGTAAAAAGGTCCTGGGACATCTCTATTAAGCTAATAGAGGTATGTTCTGTAATATTTGATGTTGTGTACTATAGTAGCTTTCTGTATCCCTCTCTCTCTCTGTGTCAGGTGTGAGTTGTCTTTGTCAGTAATTTACAAATTAAGCGTGAAACTTGCAAATGCGAATGTATATTCACACGTTGATCATCTCGCAAACCAAAGGTTATGACCGTTGAGTTACTAGGCACAGGCTAATTATGGGGGTGATTCGCGTCCTGCCGTATGCAGAAATTGTTCTTCTCGCCTTTACGTTTGTAAAAAGGTCCTGGGACTTCTCTATTAAGCTAATAGAGGTATGTTCTGTAATATTTGATGTTGTGTACTACAGTAGCTTTCTGTCTCCCTCTCTCTCTCTGTCAGGTGTGAGTTGTCTTTGTCAGTAATTTACAAATTAAGCGTGAAACTTGCAAATTCGAATGTATATTCACACGTTGATCATCTCGCAAACCAAAGGTTATAACCGTTGAGTTACTAAGCACAGGCTAATTATGGGGGTGATTCGCGTCGTGCCGTATGCAGAAATTGTTCTTCCCGCCTTTACGTTTGTAAAAAGGTCCTGGGACTTCTCTATTAAGCTAATAGAGGTATGTTCTGTAATATTTGATGTTGTGTACTATAGTAGCTTTCTGTCTGCCTCTCTCTCTCTGTCAGGTGTGAGTTGTCTTTGTCAGTAATTTACAAATTAAGCGTGAAACTTGCAAATGCGAATGTATATTCACACGTTGATTATCTCGCAAACCAAAGGTTATGACCGTTGAGTTACTAAGCACGTCCTGCCGTATGCAGAAATTGTTCTTCTCGCCTTTACGTTTGTAAAAAGGTGCTGGGACTTCTCTATTAAGCTAATAGAGGTATGTTCTGTAATATTTGATGTTGTGTACTATAGTAGCTTTCTGTCCCCCTCTCTCTCTCTGTCAGGTGTGAGTTGTCTTTGTCAGTAATTTACAAATGAAGCGTGAAACTTGCAAATTCGAATGTATATTCACACGTTGATCATCTCGCAACCCAAAGGTTGTGACCGTTGAGTTACTAAGCACAGGCTAATTATGGGGGTGACTCGCGTCCTGCCGTATGCAGAAATTGTTCTTCTCGCCTTTACGTTTGTAAAAAGGTCCTGGGACTTCTCTATTAAGCTAATAGAGGTATGTTCTGTAATATGTGATGTTGTGTACTATAGTAGCTTTCTGTCTCCCTCTCTCTCTCTGTCAGGTGTGAGTTGTCTTTGTCAGTAATTTACAAATTAAGCATGAAACTTGCAAATGCGAATGTATATCCACACGTTGATCATCTCGCAAACCAAAGGTTATGACTGTTGAGTTACTGAGCACAGGCTAATTATGGGTGTGATTCGCGTCCTGCCGTATGCAGAAATTGTTCTTCTCGCCTTTACGTTTGTAAAACGGTCCTGGGACTTCTCTATTAAGCTAATAGAGGTATGTTCTGTAATATTTGATGTTGTGTACTACAGTAGCTTTCGGTCTCCCCCTCTCTCTCTCTGTCAGGTGTGAGTTGTCTTTGTCAGTAATTTACAAATTAAGCATGAAACTTGCAAATGCGAATGTATTTTCACACGTTGATCATCTCGCAAACCAAAGGTTATGACCGTTGAGTTACTAAGCACAGGCTAATTATGGGGGTGATTCGCGTCCTGCCTTTGCAGAAATTGTTCTTCTCGCCTTTACGTTTGTAAAAAGGTCCTGGGACTTCTCTATTAAGCTAATAGAAGTATGTTCTGTAATATTTGATGTTGTGTACTACAGTAGCTTTCTGTCTCTCTCTCTCTCTCTGTCAGGTGTGAGTTGTCTTTGTCAGTAATTTAAAAAATTAAGCGTGAAACTTGCAAATGCGAATGTATATTCACACGTTGATCATCTCGCAAACCAAAGGTTATGACCGTTGAGTTACTAAGCACAGGCTAATTATGGGGGTGATTCGCGTCCTGCCGTATGCAGAAATTGTTCTTCTCGCCTTTACGTTTGTAAAAAGGTCCTGGGACTTCTCTATTAAGCTAATAGAGGTATGTTCTGTAATATTTGATGTTGTGTACTATAGTAGCTTTCTGTCTCCCTCTCTCTCTCTGTCAGGTGTGAGTTGTCTTTGTCAGTAATTTACAAATTAAGCGTGAAACTTGCAAATGCGAATAAATATTCACACGTTGATCATCTCGCAAACCAAAGGTTAAGACCGTTGAGTTACTAAGCACGTCCTGCCGTATGCAGAAATTGTTCTTCTCGCCTTTACGTTTGTAAAAAGGTGCTGGGACTTCTCTATTAAGCTAATAGAGGTATGTTCTGTAATATTTGATGTTGTGTACTATAGTAGCTTTCTGTCTCCCTCTCTCTCTCTGTCAGGTGTGAGTTGTCTTTGTCAGTAATTTACAAATGAAGCGTGAAACTTGCAAATGCGAATGTATATTCACACGTTGATCATCTCGCAACCCAAAGGTTGTGACCGTTGAGTTACTAAGCACAGGCTAATTATGGGGGTGATTCGCGTCCTGCCGTATGCAGAAATTGTTCTTCTCGCCTTTACGTTTGTAAAAAGGTCCTGGGACTTCTCTATTAATCTAATAGAGGTATGTTCTGTAATATTTGATGTTGTGTACTATAGTAGCTTTCTGTCTCCCTTTCTCTCTCTGTCAGGTGTGAGTTGTCTTTGTCAGTAATTTACAAATTAAGCGTGAAACTTCCAAATGCGAATGTATATTCACACGTTGATCATCTCGCAAACCAAAGGTTATGACCGTTGAGTTACTAAGCACAGGCTAATTATGGGGGTGATTTGCGTTCTGCCGTATGCAGAAATTGTTCTTCTCGCCTTTACGTTTGTAAAAATGTCCTGGGACTTCTCTATTAAGCTAATAGAGGTATGTTCTGTAATATTTGATGTTGTGTACTATAGTAGCTTTCTGTCTCCCTCTTTCTCTCTGTCAGGTGTGAGTTGTCTTTGTCAGTAATTTAGAAATTAAGCGTGAAACTTGCAAATGCGAATGTATATTCACACGTTGATCATCTCGCAAACCAAAGGTTATGACCGTTGAGTTACTAAGCACAGGCTAATTATGGGGGTGATTCGCATCCTGCCGTATGCAGAAATTGTTCTTCTCGCCTTTACGTTTGTAAAAAGGTCCTGGGACTACTCTATTAAGCTAATAGAGGTATGTTCTGTAATATTTGATGTTGTGTACTATAGTAGCTTTCTGTCTCCCTCTCTCTCTCTTTCAGGTGTGAGTTGTCTTTGTCAGTAATTTACAAATGAAGCGTGAAACTTGCAAATGCGAATGTATATTCACACGTTGATCATCTCGCAAACCAAAGGTTATGACCGTTGAGTTACTAAGCACAGGCTAATTATGGGGGTGATTCGCGTCCTGCCGTATGCAGAAATTGTTCTTCTCGCCTTTACGTTTGTAAAAAGGTCCTGGGACTTCTCTATTAAGCTAATAGGGGTATGTTCTGTAATATTTGATGTTGTGTACTATAGTAGCTTTCTGTCTCCCTCTCTCTCTCTGTCAGGTGTGAGTTGTCTTTGTCAGTAATTTACAAATGAGGCGTGAAACTTGCAAATGCGAATGTATATTCACACGTTGATCATCTCGCAAACCAAAGGTTATGACCGTTGAGTTACTAAGCACAGGCTAATTATGGGGGTGATTCGCGTTCTGCCGTATGCAGAAATTGTTCTTCTCGCCTTTACGTTTGTAAAAAGGTCCTGGGACTTCTCTATTAAGCTAATAGAGGTATGTTCTGTAATATTTGATGTTGTGTACTATAGTAGCTCTCTGTCTCCCTCTCTCTCTCTTTCAGGTGTGAGTTGTTTTTGTCAGTAATTTACAAATTAAGCCTGAAACTTGCAAATGCGAATGTATATTCACACGTTGATCATCTCGCAAACCAAAGGTTATGACCGTTGAGTTACTAAGCACAGGCTAATTATGGGGGTGATTCGCATCCTGCCGTATGCAGAAATTGTTCTTCTCGCCTTTACGTTTGTAAAAAGGTCCTGGGACTTCTCTATTAAGCTAATAGAGGTATGTTCTGTAATATTTGATGTTGTGTACTATAGTAGCTTTCTGTCTCCCTCTCTCTCTCTGTCAGGTGTGAGTTGTCTTTGTCAGTAATTTACAAATTAAGCGTGAAACTTGCAAATGCGAATGTACACTCCTGGAAATTGAAATAAGAACACCGTGAATTCATTGTCCCAGGAAGGGGAAACTTTATTTACACATTCCTGTGGTCAGATACATCACATGATCACACTGACAGAACCACAGGCACATAGACACAGGCAACAGGGCATGCACAATGTCGGCACTAGTACAGTGTATATCCACCTTTCGCAGCAATGCAGGCTGCTATTCTCCCATGGAGACGATCGTAGAGATGCTGGATGTAGTCCTGTGGAACGGCTAGCCATGCCATCTCCACCTGGCGCCTCAGTTGGACCAGCATTCGTGCTGGACGTGCAGACCGCGTGAGACGACGCTTCATCCAGTCCCAAACATACTCAATGGGGGACAGATCCGGAGATCTTGCTGGCCAGGGTAGTTGACTTACACCTTCTAGAGCACGTTGGGTGGCACGGGATACATGCGGACGTGCATTGTCCTGTTGGAACAGCAAGTTCCCTTGCCGGTCTAGGAATGGTAGAACGATGGGTTTGATGACGGTTTGGATGTACCGAGCACTATTCAGTGTCCCCTCGACGATCATCAGTGGTGTACGGCCAGTGTAGGAGATCGCTCCCCACACCATGATGCCGGGTGTTGGCCCTGTGTGCCTCGGTCGTATGCAGTCCTGATTGTGGCGCTCACCTGCACGGCGCCAAACTCGCATACGACCATCATTGGCACCAAGGCAGAAGCGACTCTCATCGCTGAAGACGACACGTCTCCATTCGTCCCTCCTTTCACGCCTGTCGCGACACCACTGGAGGTGGGCTGCACGATGTTGGTGCGTGAGCGGAAGACGGCCTAACGGTTTGCGGGACCGTAGCCCAACTTCATGGAGACGGTTGCGAATGGTCCTCGCCGATACCCCAGGAGCAACAGTGTCCCTAATTTGCTGGGAAGTGGCGGTGCGGTCCCCTACGGCACTGCGTAGGATCCTACGGTCTTGGCGTGCATCCGTGCGTCGCTGCGGTCCGGTCCCAGGTCGACGGGCACGTGCACCTTCCGCCGACCACTGGCGACAACATCGATGTACTGTGGAGACCTCACGCCCCACGTGTTGAGCAATTCGGCGGTACGTCCACCCGGCCTCCCGCATGCCCACTATACGCCCTCGCTCAAAGTCCGTCAACTGCACATACGGTTCACGTCCACGCTGTCGCAGCATGCTACCAGTCTTGAAGACTGCGATAGAGCTCCGTATGCCAGGGCAAACTGGCTGACACTGACGGCGGCGGTGCACAAATGCTGCGCAGCTAGCGCCATTCGACGGCCAACACCGCGGTTCCTGGTGTGTCCGCTGTGCCGTGCGTGTTATCATTGCTTGTACAGCCCCCTCGCAGTGTCCGGAGCAAGTATGGTGGGTCTGACACACCGGTGTCAATGTGTTCTTTTTTCCATTTCCAGGAGTGTATATTCACACGTTGATCATCTCGCAAACCAAAGGTTATGACCGTTGAGTTACTGAGCACAGGCTAATTATGGGGGTGATTCGCGTCCTGCCATATGCAGAAATTGTTCTTCTCGCCTTTACGTTTGTAAAAAGGTCCTGGGACTTCTCTATTAAGCTAATAGAGGTATGTTCTGTAATATTTGATGTTGTGTACTATAGTAGCTTTCTGTCTCCCTCTCTCTCTCTGTCAGGTGTGAGTTGTCTTTGTCAGTAATTTACAAATTAAGCGTGAAACTTGCAAATGCGAATGTATATTCACACGTTGATCATCTAGCAAATCAAAGGTTATGACCGTTGAGTTACTAAGCACAGGCTAATTATGGGGGTGATTCGCGTCCTGCCGTATGCAGAAATTGTTCTTCTCGCCTTTACGTTTGTAATAAGGTCCTGGGACTTCTCTATTAAGCTAATAGAGGTATGTTCTGTAATATTTGATGTTGTGTACTATAGTAGCTTTCTGTCTCCCTCTCTCTCTCTGTCAGGTGTGAGTTGTCTTTGTCAGTAATTTACAAATGAAGCGTGAAACTTGCAAATGCGAATGTATATTCACACGTTGATCATCTCGCAAACCAAAGGTTATGACCGTTGAGTTACTAAGCACATGCTAATTATGGGGGTGATTCGCATCCTGCCGTATGCAGAAATTGTTCTTCTCGCCTTTACGTTTGTAAAAAGGTCCTGGGACTTCTCTATTAAGCTAATAGAGGTATGTTCTGTAATATTTGATGTTGTGTACTATAGTAGCTTTCTGTCTCCCTCTCTCTCTCTGTCAGGTGTGAGTTGTCTTTGTCAGTAATTTACAAATTAAGCGTGAAACTTGCAAATGCGAATGTATATTCACACGTTGATCATCTAGCAAATCAAAGGTTATGACCGTTGAGTTACTAAGCACAGGCTAATTATGGGGGTGATTCGCGTCCTGCCGTATGCAGAAATTGTTCTTCTCGCCTTTACGTTTGTAAAAAGGTCCTGGGACTTCTCTATTAAGCTAATAGAGGTATGTTCTGTGATATTTGATGTTGTGTACTATAGTAGCTTTCTGTCTCCCTCTCTCTCTCTGTCAGGTGTGAGTTGTCTTTGTCAGTAATTTACAAATGAAGCGTGAAACTTGCAAATGCGAATGTATATTCACACGTTGATCATCTCGCAAACCAAAGGTTATGACCGTTGAGTTACTAAGCACAGGCTAATTATGGGGGTGATTCGCATCCTGCCGTATGCAGAAATTGTTCTTCTCGCCTTTACGTTTGTGAAAAGGTCCTGGGACTTCTCTATTAAGCTAATAGAGGTATGTTCTGTAATATTTGATGTTGTGTACTATAGTAGCTTTCTGTCTCCCTCTCTCTCTCTGTCACGTGTGAGTTGTCTTTGTCAGTAATTTACAAATTAAGCGTGAAACTTGCAAATGCGAATGTATATTCACACGTTGATCATCTCGCAAACCAAAGGTTATGACCGTTGAGTTACTAAGCACAGGCTAATTATGGGGGTGATTCGCGTCCTGCCGTATGCAGAAATCGTTCTTCTCGCCTTTACGTTTGTAAAAAGGTCCTGGGACTTCTCTATTAAGCTAATAGAGGTATGTTCTGTAATATTTGATGTTGTGTACTATAGTAGCTTTCTGTCTCCCTCTCTCTCTCTGTCAGGTGTGAGTTGTCTTTGTCAGTAATTTACAAATTAAGCGTGAAACTTGCAAATGCGAATGTATATTCACACGTTGATCATCTCGCAAACCAAAGGTTATGACCGTTGAGTTACTAAGCACAGGCTAATTATGGGGGTGATTCGCGTCCTGCCGTATGCAGAAATTGTTCTTCTCGCCTTTACGTTTGTAAAAAGGTCCTGGGACTTCTCTTTTAAGCTAATAGAGGTATGTTCTGTAATGTTTGATGTTGTGTACTATAGTAGCTTTCTGTCTCCCTCTCTCTCTCTCTGTCAGGTGTGAGTTGTCTTTGTCAGTAATTTACAAATTAAGCGTGAAACTTGCAAATGCGAATGTATATTCACACGTTGATCATCTCGCAAACCAAAGGTTATGACCGTTGAGTTACTAAGCACAGGCTAATTATGGGGGTGATTCGCGTCCTGCCGTATGCAGAAATTGTTCTTCTCGCCTTTATGTTTGTAAAAAGGTCCTGGGACTTCTCTATTAAGCTAATAGAGGTATGTTCTGTAATATTTGATGTTGTGTACTATAGTAGCTTTCTGTCTCCCTCTCTCTCTCTGTCAGGTGTGAGTTGTCTTTGTCAGTAATTTACAAATTAAGCGTGAAACTTGCAAATGCGAATGTATATTCACACGTTGATCATCTCGCAAACCAACTCATTAATGAAAATAAAAATTATGGAACCAACTCACTTATTTACAAAACAATTAATAGGTAACGTAGTCTGTAATATATAAAATGTAACAATATATAAAGTGTATAAATGACAATTTACGAGCTAGTTCTTCTAGGCCTCTTCTTTCCCAAGCAAACGTCCTCAATTCAGGTACATCTTTAACCACCAATATTAAGCTTATCATCATTTTATTACAACAAATTTTTGCTAATAGCGACTTGTTTTCGAGAGATCTTCATCGTGTTGGTGTTTTGAAACAGCATTTGCTCGTGGGACATCAGGTGAGTGAGCCGCTGCCTTACCTCGCCTGCTGGAATGGCTGCCCGCCCTTCCTAACTACAGACAAACTCTGGACACTAGTTCTTATAGTTTCTATAAACAAGTTTATCTTGTTGAGACACTGTAATGAACACAGTCGAATACACACGTAATAGGATTCAGTGCTGGTTGGATTCAGCTTTTTCTTTTTTTTAATTTTAAATCTGTAAGTCTTCTCACTTTCGCTGTTGATGAAGGCATTTTGCAAAAACATTTGGCACAATTTTCTCAGTAGGGTTCGTAGCTAATTCTTGCCAACATTTTAATTTCTCCTTTATCGACAGCTGCGTCCACATCAATGCAGAACTTAACAGATTTATGAAGAATGTAACTGTACGTTGAAGAACCCTGCAATCAAGAAAAAGCGTAGCTTGCAGTTAACCTCCACTGGAGATGACTGTTGTTGTTGTTGTGAACGTCAGGTTCGCCTCGCGTGTTGTGACCAAGTGATCGCGAAAGTCGACAAACAACTCGTTTCGTCGTCGATACAGACTGTGTCGTCAAAATGACGTCACGTTTGCGCAAAGTGAGGTGAACTGTAGGTTGCCCTTAACACAGCTACGAGGCTGGACGGCAGCGTCAACTCTGCGAGAGATGCTGTATAACGTGGCGTTGCCACAGCCTGTTTCGTACTTCCAGGCCGTTCTCTTTCTCATTTTCTTTTTCTTTTTATCATAGTACATCTTAATTCGCTTTTCATCAGACCCGCAGGAATTCTGCTGTAACTTTCTACGGCACCTTCTTCAGATAGTGGTTCATTTGCAGGAGTTCCTACAAGTACTTCGGTGGATTCCTAGTTAGCGCTTATTTTCTCTATCCCAGTTGTCTAGTTTTATTTCTGGTTAGTACTTTCAAGTACTTAGGATTCGTGGAAACTTTTAACGAGTCCTCCTCCACTGGACTGCCTGTAGGAGACGTCCTAAGATACGGTGCAGGTACCGCGTCTGGAACACGCGGCGTTTTCTGAACAATATTTTCCAGTTCTATTGCTCCTGTCTTTCGCCCCTAGTGTATCGGTAAAGTCCGCACTTAGCTTACATATGTTGTCAACGAATACTCACATTTGTATTCATAGCGTCCACCGAAAGATAATGACCTATTTGAAGCTGAACGTTGTAACCTCCCCACAAAAATATTATAATAAAATGAAAATGAACCAGATGTAACCTCCCCTCGGAAATGAGAATTAAATGAATTTTAAATATTGTAACCTCTGAACAAAATTGGTTCCCATTTACAGTGTCCGTGCAGAAATGCATTCACATTTAATGTAACCACAAAATTCTTTTCTCATTTAATGTTAAGTTCGCAACAGAAAAATTCCTAAACACCAAAATAATAAAAAAAATTCAGTAACCTGGTAAATTTTATGACGACAGCAGCGCTGCGCCACGGCCCTGAATTCTGAATAAAAAACAAAATGCAAAAATTCTTACCTCAGTAAAATCTGCAAATATATCTGCTCTTACCTAAAATTTTTTTCGGCACAGCTCCGTGCAATGCTGGCCTATGCTTTGTGACTCGTGAAAGGAATTATCATGCATTGAAAAAAAAATCTTTAAGTTTAAATGAATGCTTTTTTTTAAAAAAAATTACTTTATATTATAAAAATTATTATTGGGACATTTTTTTGAAAGAAATTAAATGACAGTTAACATACATTATTATATATGCGCAAGGCTGCTTCTTTACCTCCTACAATAATACTCATCCTCCAGAGTCCCGACCAGAGCAGACTGCCGACACGCGCCGACTACCGCCGACTCACGCAGACTACTGTCGACTACTGCAGACTGATGCCGACTAGCGACAAGCAACAACTAACTACATACTGTTCTCTGGTCAGAGACTCTCCTAAGTCTTGCCTGTTGCAGGCAGCGCATACATCGCATACCTCTTACAAAACCCTCCACTGGGCGGGGGGGGGGGGGGGGGGCAAAAATTTGGCAGCGATGGTAAGTCAATTGAACTTGCCATGAGCAACAAATTTTTCCTAATTAACTAAGTTTGCCATCACAGAATATATACATATATATATAAGTGCAGAACATGAAATAAAATATAGTGCCCATGCACTGAGTACAGAACATATCAAGCAATGACAAAATGTATACACAATGAGTACATAAGATATTAACAAATGGCAAAAGTGCACATGCACTGTAGTACAGAACATATCAGGAAATCACAAAATGTATAGGCAATGAGTACAAATCATATTAACAAATGACATAAAGTGCACACGCACTGTAGTTCAGAATATATCAGCAAATCACAAAATGTATACGCAATGGATACAAATCATATTAACAAATGACATAAGTGGACACGCGCTGTAGTTCAGAATATATCAGCAAATCACAAAATGTATACACAATGAATACAAATCATATTAACAAATGACATAAGTGCACACGCACTGTAGTTCAGAATATATCAGCAAATCACAAAATATATACGCAATGAATACAAATCAAAAGTGCACATGCACTGTAGTTTTTTTTTTTACTACTTTACAAGAACTAGGATAGGAAAGGGAAGGATTGCATCATGGTTGTAGCACATTAGGTTGCACGCAGCTGCACTGGAAGTCCATATCTTTCTACAGAAGCACAACACCAAGTGAGACACTCTGAAGTTCTTTTCCCTGAAGTGTTAATCAGTGTAGCCAAGACACTGAAATGTCGTAGTAATATTCCATGTTATCATTTTGCTAGTACATTAGGTACACCAAACAGTGGGACCATAATAACATCTCCATCGCTCAAGGTGGTGGACAGCATGTCATGTCAACACCACGTTCTTCTAAGGTACACCAACGTAGAATTAGTGCAGAAACCAAATATAGTTCTCCATGAACATGAGGATAGACAGGACAAACGGATATTGCAGTAATTTCTGGTAATTAGGTTAGAAGGTGAAGGACATTAAGTCTTATGCCAGTCATCATTGATAATTACACTAGTCTAGTAACTGATTTAAGTAATTCATGGCACTCATCGCCCAGTTACTGACCATTTCTGTACCATGTATTAAGTATTACAGAATAATGTTCATAAGTTAACTGTTTACAGAGAACATTGACACTCATTGACCAGTTACAAACCATCTGAAGTCATCAATCAAAACAGGAGTTAATTAGTGTAGCATCAAGCTACTGGTATTCATATATATATAGCATGAAAGTGACATAATACAAATTTAAAATATAAGAAACAGTGGCATTCATTGGTCATCAAGTATTGAATATTACAAAACATTTTTCATCATTCAAGTGACATATGACATTAAAAAATAATTATTGGCACTCATTGGCCAGTTTCAAATCATCAGAAGACATCATTCAAGAGAGGAGTTAATGAGTGTAGAGCATGCATGCATTATTGAAAAATATCATTCACTATTACTCAGAACTCATCATTTAAGTGACATAAGACATAATTAAAATGTAACATACTGTAACTATTACTCAAGTCTGTGGTTGGAAAAAAAATCATTCAGGATTACTCATAACTATTTTAAATTGGTATAATTATTTGGGACTGTTAATAATTTTTTTTGTGCTAGCAATGCATTGCGTTGGGATCGATAATTAATTGCTGGGGCATAACAATATTTGCTTTTGACTTATTGCTGCAAATGAAGATATGTAACATGATTCGTCATGATTTAGCTGTAGCAAGGTTATGAAACAAATAGAGTATATGTGATCACATTTATGAATGACACAGGTTTAATGACCAACTGCTTATAGCACATTAATTTCATGAATAATTTCTCTTGCAAAAAATACAAAATTGATTATTAAGCTGAAAGAAGAAACGCATATTATGCTGAAAAGTAATGAACTTCGAATTAACAGGTAATGAAATGTGTATTAAATATATATGTTCTCTAACTGTCCTTTTCAAAACCTTGCGACATAAGATATACTGTCAAAACGAACTGCAATAAATACCTAAATAACTACATAGCATTTCTTAACTAACAGTAAATATATAAACTTCATCATTATTTTCATCTGCAAAGAAAAACTTCATTATCATTACTATCATCACCTGCAAAGAAAAGCTTCATTATCCATATCAACATAATTCCATTATTATCATCACCTGTAAAGAAAAACTTCATTATCCATAGTAGCATATTCTTCATCACTATTCATCATCATTCATTATCATCTGCAAAAAAGTCACTTCATTATGCAACTATTCATGGTATAAAGTTCCTTATTTCTAGCATATTTCATCACTAAAACTAAGATGTGTAGTTCTGTCTGACAGCCTGCATCAATCGCCTCGTATTCTGAAAGAAAAAATTAGTGAAGACTGCTATCATACGATGTGTATAGTAAATTCTTGTTAATGCTTCTTAATTCTGATCCATTTACTCTTCGTGACGAGGTATTGTATCTTCTTTCATTCATTGCGAAGGTGAAATTCCCATCTCTGTTTAATTTATTTCTTTTACACGTTATTTCTTTCTAAAAATGATGAACAATGATTAATGTCTTGCATTTAAATCATATACCCATTAAATAAAAACTGGTTTATAGTGATATAACTGAGCATACAGCATAGCATGACAGAAAACGTAATACGTCAAAAACATAGACAGTGTTCAGATGCACAAATATACACAGAGTATCACAATGTAGCAGCAAAAAAACAAAAAAAAATCTAAAAATAGTCACGATGTTGAGATATCATCAGGCAAAATATCAAAGCAACTAGTGTTTGTTATATCTTAAATATTTTATAGCGCATATAAACAAAACAGGAAAACAATCATACATACATGAAAAAATGGAAAATGTGAACAGTCTGATGTGTAACGACAAGAAAAGCGACCTGCTAACCTTACCTTGCCGGGCACTTGCCAAGAAAAAGTACGATAATCATCAATAAGTAGTCTCATAAATATAATTGCATAAGTGGTCATAAAATGTGTAAGTTTATTTGGAAAAATGTGCACGGTCTGATGTGTAACGACAAGAAAAGCGACCTGCTAACCTTACCTTGCTGGGCACTTGCCAAGAAAAAATACGATAATCATCAATAAGTAGTCACATAAATATAATTGCATAAGTGGTCATAAAATGTGTAAGTTTATTTGGAAAAATGTGCACGGTCTGATGTGTAACGACAAGAAAAGCGACCTGCTAACCTTACCTTGCTGGGCACTTGCCAAGAAAAAATACGGTAATCATAAGTAAGTGTTCATGTGAATATAATTGCATAATGGTCATAAAAAAATCAGGAAATGGCATTACAGTGTGATAAATCATAAAGTATGTTCATTCAATAAAGGGTTTGATGTTGGAGATATGGTGATTGCCTTTGTTTTTTCTGGTTCTCAGAGTTTCGACGTGTACTACATTGGGGTGAGGAATGCTGCGAATTCGATATGGACCTGCATATAGAAGCTTAAATTTACTACATCTACTTTTTCCTCTATTAGACAAATAATGTGTGCGTATTAATATCTTCTGTCCAATGTGAAAGTCACGGCGTGGACAAACCAGTTTTTGCTGTCTTCTCCGGCGCTCTGCGGCACGTTTGATGTTGTTCAGCGCAATGTCAATTATTTCATGGTGTCATAGTCGACAAGATGTAGGAAAGGTTACTAATTCTTTAATTTTGTTAGGTGGTTCAACATTTTTCAGTATAACAGAGGGAGATAGCATGGTAGATTCATTTGGTATGGAATTAATTACATCCTGGAATGAGAGTGTGTGTGTGTCCCAATAAATATGTTTTTTATGGCAGTATATTCTACACAGTTTACCAATTTCTTTCATTAATCGTTCACAAGGGTTCGAAGAAGCATGGTACCTGGATATATAGATCGGAGAAATGTTTCTAGCTCGTAACATACGTCTCCATATAGCAGATCGAAACTGTGATCCATTGTCGGAAATTACTTTCAATACATGCCCTACATGAAATAGAAAATGTTTTACAAATGCTTTCGAAACAGCTTTAGCAGTAGCTTTGCGTAACGGAGTGAAGGTAACAAATTTCGAAGTGAGTTCAACAGCGACAAAGATGTAGCTAAAACCTGTATTAGTTCTGGGAATCGGACCAAAAATGTCTACAGCGGCCATGTGTCTCAGTTTAACAGGTACAACGGGATGTAATGGAGGAATATGTGAAGTCGTATCTGACTTAGCTTTCTGGCAGATTTTACATGACGCTAAAACTCGTCGAATACTTTTCTCCATGTTGGTAAAATAACAGTTCTGTCTCAGTATAAGAAAACATTTTCTAGCTCCGTAATGTGCGTAACTTCAATGAGTATACCAGATTAATTTGTTGACAAGTTCGTCAGGAATGCATAATAACCAATTGTTGCTGTCAGGGTGAGAGCGGCGAAACAGAATGTTATTGCGTACAGTGTAATGGTTTCTAATGGTAACATTATTCCTATCTTACCAAAGGTGTTTAATTTCTTTCCATACGTTGTCTTTACTTTGCTCTTGTGCTATGTCTTGTAATGACGACGAAATGAAATTTTCAAATGCAACTTGTTGTATGTACATGACGCTGAAATTTGCTTTGCAGAAGTTGGTTGCGATGTCTTGCTGATTGTTGCTGAGAGAACGGGATAGTGCGTCTGCTACAATATTTTGTGTACCGTGAATGTGAACATTTGTAAAATTAAATTCCTGCAAAGAAAGTTTCCATCTACTTAATCTGTCGTGTGTAAATTTAGCGGAAAGTAAAAACTGTATCGCTCTATGATCTGTGTAAACGGTCGTATGTCTTCCATAAAGAAAATGCCGAAATCTCGTAAATGCCCAAACAGCACATAATGTTTCAAGTTCTGTAACAGAATAATTGCGTTCAGTAGGTGACAGAATGCAACTCGCAAAGGCAATGTTTTTAATTACTGTAGTGCCATCTTCTTCAATTTCCTGAAAAATGTGTACGCCTAAAGCGGTGTTAGAACTGTCGCTGGCAATGGAAAAATTTCTAGTAAGATCTGGGTGTGATAAAAGTGGTGCATTCAACAAGGCATGTTTCAAATAACATTTTCGTGAACAATATTCTGTGTATCTGAAGTATTGCTTACGTTACTGGAAGATGCAACCTGTAATGTATTTAGTACTATTATTTTCGGGAGGATGCTGTGGCATTCCGACTATTTGAACTGTTCTGTTATTTCTTCCTGACGTATTACGTTCTGGATGATATCTACTGTCTGGTTCATTCATAATAATATGTTGTTGCGGATGATTTTGCTGTTGATAAGACCGACTGTTATTAAACGTACGCTGAAAATTGTGTTCATTACTTTTACGTCTGTCATGATAGTCATTTCAATACGGTGCATTGCGATAGGAATTGAAATGGTGTGTTTTCTGTACGTACTGGTTTCCTTGTTGCTGTGCATTACTATTTGTTGGAGCTGACGCTATACGCGTAGGCGGCGAAACATTAAAGCTAGGTTGACCTTGTACATTACATTGTTGGTTAGGTATGCTAACCGGCTGGTTTTGTGGCTGTTGTTGGGAAAAACCTCTATTGTTACCAAAATGTGGTACCTGTTGCTGATAATTTTGACTATACTGATCACAAAAATTTTGTTTGTTATTAAAATTATGCTGGTAGTTCTTGTCATTTCGGGAGTGTCTAATAAAAACTGTCACTTTCAGATAAAACTCGTCATATCAGGTTTTCTTTACACGTTCATAATTATAGATAGATCGATAGTTGAAGAGCTGTTTTGACAGATATAGAGGATAGTACACTCCTGGAAATGGAAAAAAGAACACATTGACACCGGTGTGTCAGACCCACCATACTTGCTCCGGACACTGCGAGAGGGCTGTACAAGCAATGATCACACGCACGGCACAGCGGACACACCAGGAACCGCGGTGTTGGCCATCGAATGGCGTTAGCTGCGCAGCATTTGTGCACCGCCGCCGTCAGTGTCAGCCAGTTTGCCGTGGCATACGGAGCTCCATCGCAGTCTTTAACACTGGTAGCATGCCGCGACAGCGTGGACGTGAACCGTATGTGCAGTTGACGGACTTTGAGCGAGGGCGTATAGTGGGGCATGCGGGAGGCCGGGTGGACGTACCGCCGAATTGCTCAACACGTGGGGCGTGAGGTCTCCACAGTACATCGATGTTGTCGCCAGTGGTCGGCGGAAGGTGCACGTGCCCGTCGACCTGGGACCGGACCGCAGCGACGCACGGATGCACGCCAAGACCGTTAGATCCTACGCAGTGCCGTAGGGGACTGCACCGCCACTTCCCAGCAAATTAGGGACACTGTTGCTCCTGGGGTATCGGCGAGGACCATTCGCAACCGTCTCCATGAAGCTGGGCTACGGTCCCGCACACCGTTAGGCCGTCTTCCGCTCACGCCCCAACATCGTGCAGCCCGCCTCCAGTGGTGTCACGACAGGCGTGAATGGAGGGACGAATGGAGACGTGTCGTCTTCAGCGATGAGAGTCGCTTCTGCCTTGGTGCCAATGATGGTCGTATGCGTGTTTGGCGCCGTGCAGGTGAGCGCCACAATCAGGACTGCATACGACCGAGGCACACAAGGCCAACACCCAGCATCATGGTGTGGGGAGCGATCTCCTACACTGGCCGTACACCACTGGTGATCGTCGAGGGGACACTGAATAGTGCACGGTACATCCAAACCGTCATCGAACCCATCGTTCTACCATTCCTAGACCGGCAAGGGAACTTGCTGTTCCAACAGGACAATGCACGTCCGCATGTATCCCGTGCCACCCAACGTGCTCTAGAAGGTGTAAGTCAACTACCCTGGCCAGCAAGATCTCCGGATCTGTCCCCCATTGAGCATGTTTGGGACTGGATGAAGCGTCGTCTCACGCGGTCTGCACGTCCAGCACGAATGCTGGTCCAACTGAGGCGCCAGGTGGAAATGGCATGGCAAGCCGTTCCACAGGACTACATCCAGCATCTCTACGATCGTCTCCATGGGAGAATAGCAGCCTGCATTGCTGCAAAAGGTGGATATACACTGTACTAGTGCCGACATTGTGCATGCTCTGTTGCCTGTGTCTATGTGCCTGTGGTTCTGTCAGTGTGATCATGTGATGTATCTGACCCCAGGAATGTGTCAATAAAGTTTCCCCTTCCTGGGACAATGAATTCACGGTGTTCTTATTTCAATTTCCAGGAATGTAGAAGAGAAGGCAGCAGTGCAGAAAACTAAAGATGAAACAGCACTACTATGGCTCGGGGCCCTGTGCACGCTACAGCACATATTCATCGAAGTGTAATGAATCCCCTGAGGTCTATTACCCGCTACAAATAAATTTCAGTTTCTGCGTTACAGGCAATGCCGGTGAAAATTCAAAAGCAAATTGCAGTATCCATGCCAATTCTAGTTTCTGCAATACAGGCCAAGTTGATGAAAGTACAAAAATAAATTTACGTATCCAGTTCAAAGCGTGTACCTGTGCTCTGTCATATATAAATACCTTAGATTTTTTTATGGATAAAAATTGCTTATAATCAACGCTTTGTCTCTGAATTTGTGAACAGTTTCAGGTTTGTGTGAGAATCTGTTTGTCTTCAGAATGAGATTTTCACTCTGCAGCGGAGTGTGTGCTGATATGAAACTTCCTGGCAGATTAAAACTGTGTGCCCGACCGAGACTCGAACTCGGGACCTTTGCCTTTCGCGGGCAAGTGCTCTACCAACTGAGGTACCGAAGCACGACTCACGCCCGGTACTCACAGCTTTACTTCTGCCAGTACCTCGTCTCCTACCTTCCAAACTTTACAGAAGCTCTCCTGCGAACCTTGCAGAACTAGCACTCCTGAAAGAAAGGATATTGTGGAGACATGGCTTAGCCACAGCCTGGGGGATGTTTCCAGAATGAGATTTTCACTCTGCAGCGGAGTGTGCGCTGGAAGGTAGGAGACGAGGTACTGGCAGAAGTAAAGCTGTGAGTACCGGGCGTGAGTCGTGCTTCGGTAGCTCAGCTGGTAGAGCACTTGCCCGCGAAAGGCAAAGGTCCCGAGTTCGAGTCTCGGTCGAGCACACAGTTTTAATCTGCCAGGAAGTTTCATGTCAGCGCACACTCCACTGCAGAGTGAAAATCTCATTCTGGAAACATCCCCCAGGCTGTGGCTAAGCCATGTCTCCGCAATATCCTTTCTTTCAGGAGTGCTAATTCTGCAAGGTTCGCAGGAGAGCTTCTGTAAAGTTTGGAAGGTAGGAGACGAGGTACTGGCAGAAGTAAAACTGTGAGTACCGGGCGTGAGTCGTGCTTCGGTAGCTCAGTTGGTAGAGCACTTGCCCGCGAAAGGCAAAGGTCTCGAGTTCGAGTCTCGGGCGGGCACACAGTTTTAATCTGCCAGGAAGTTTCAATCTGTTTGTCTGTGTCACTTCGTAGTCTAAGTCACGTAGTCTCTGTAAATTACCTAAGCTACACTGGCTGTGTGAATGTGACAAATGTTCGGAATGTGCCTTATGCTGTGACGTGTTATTGACTGAAACATTTTTCATCTCTGTCACTTTTCTACGTAATGTATTATTGCACGAATCTATCTCACTGATCGTCTGCTGTAAATTTTGGAATTCAGGTGTTTGATTAAACGAAATCGGTGAAGTATCGTCTGATTTTCTGTCATTATTACTTTCAATAACGTCAATACGACTGGCCAATTCATTATATTTTTCAGTCAGTATTTTTACCTGATCATCGTTTTTAGTGTCACAAGCATTAATTTGTTTTTGTATTTTACGTGTGGTTTCGTTCAATTTTTTAACGTCTGCTTTGATGACATCGGAATCCTGTATTAGTTCTAATTGTTCTAGTCTGTCGGTCACTGTCTGAAAGTCTACTGTGTGTGTATCTGTTTTTGATTTAAGATCGGAAATTTCATCACGCAATTTGGTGTTCAACTGTTTGATAGTATTAATTTCGTCTGATACTGTAGCAATATTGTTGTCTACGTATGTTTTTGCTTTCGTAAACAATTTACGTTTATCTTCCTGTCTCTGTGCAGTAATTGTTTCCATGACTTGTCGTTTTACTTTATTTTGTTCCTGTATGAATTTACAGTAACGCGTTTCACTGTTTTGTAGGTGGTGATTAAAACGTTCGTCAATTTGACTGTTCTGTTGGTCGAATTTCGCGTCCACGTTTGCATCCAGTGTTCGCGAAAGTTCTGCTGACATTAATTTAAACTCGTCGTGTAACTGTGTTGCGTTTTCAGAGCATTGTTTACCGACTGCACTAATTTCGTCTCTAAGTGATTCTGTTGTAGCTGCTTACGTATTCCTTAATTCTCGAGCAACAGATCTAATTTCTTCACTACTGTTCCTAGCACAAGCCTTAATTTCCTCAGGTAATTGTTCTTTAGTATTGTGACATTGCGCGGCAACAGCTGTAATCTGTTCACTAAGCTGTCTGCAATTGTTGTCTAATTTTTCATTCAACTGTTGGGAATTGTTGTCTTGTTTTTCATTAATTTCATTAATTTGTTGTTTGAGACTTTCACTAAGTTGTTTAAAATTGTTGTCTTGTTCTTTCTTCGACCATTTGGAATCGTTGTCTTGTTTTTTATTATGTTCATTAATTTGCAGCAACAATACCATAATTTGATCCAAGTCAAAATTAGCAACTCTATTCTCTGTGCTGTGTGTTGGTGTATCTGCATTTGTCACGTTTTCTGTAACCATTTGGTCATTCTGTAATTCTTGAAAAGGTTTGCCAAACGGATGTGCGCTGTTAGTCACTACCTCGGAATTAAATAAATCTGTCGTACTTTGAGTACACCATTTTCGTTAGAAAAATTTATCTGTTCACAATGCAAATTTTGCAAACCGGGTGTGTCGAACTGGGCAGCGTTCATTGTAACAGAACGTCCCGCATCATCAATTGTTAAATTAACAGAGGACACAATTGAATTTATTTGTTCATCATTAGGATCAAAGTCATTACTAGTGGTCGGTAGGCACGGATTGTCAGTAAATGGAGGATTACCACTATTACACTGACTGTCGCAAGTATTATAGGTCAAACTATTCGAGTCGGCTATTTCGCTCATTACACATCGCGATGTACTGTTAACAGTTTTTCGCGGCATTTTTCACAAATCAAAATTAAGCACAAATGAAACAAGGGAATAGAAAAAATGCAACAAACACAATTACAACAAAGAGCAACAAATTGCCAATGATCTGTGAAAGGAAGAGTGACAAATTAATAAATGCGTTGCTCCAGATGCAAACTACATTTAAGTAAATAAGAGCAGATATATGACTACTTCTCAGAGATTCACAAAGAAATACGATCCTGGTCGGATGTCGCCAAGTGTAACCTCCCAACAAAAATATTATAATAAAATGACAATGAACCAGATGTAACCTCCCCTTGGAAATAAGAATTAAATGAATTTTAAATATTGTAACCTCTGAACAAAATTGGTTCCCATTTATAGTGTCCGTGCAGAAATGTATTCACATTTAATGTAACCACAAAATTCTTTTCTCATTTAATGTTAAGTTCGAAACAGAAAAATAATTAAAAAAATTCAGTAACCTGGTAAATTTTGTGACGACAGCAGCGCTGCGCCACGGCCCTGTATTCTGAATAAAAAACAAAATGCAAAAATTCTTACCTCAATAAAATCTGCAAATATATCTGCTCTTACCTAAAATTTTTTTCGGCACAGCTCCGTGCAATGCTGGCCTATGCTTTGTGACTCGTGAAAGGAATTATCATGCATTGAAAAAAAAATCTTTAAGTTTAAATGAATGCTTTTTTTAAAAAAAATTACTTTATATTATAAAAATTATTATTGGGACATTTTTTTGAAAGAAATTAAATGACAGTTAACATACATTATTATATATGCGCAAGGCTGCTTCTTTACCTCCTACAATAATACTCATCCTCCAGAGTCCCGACCAGAGCAGACTGCCGACACGTGCCGACTACCGCCGACTCATGCAGACTACTGTCGACTACTGCAGACTGATGCCGACTAGCGACTAGCAACAACTAACTACATACTGCTCTCTGGTCAGAGACTCTCCTAAGTCTTGCCTGTTGCAGGCAGCACATACATCGCATACCTCTTACAATGTGCAGAGTGATGGAGTCTGTTACGGGTGTTTGATCATTGGAACTCAGACATCTGACGACGGTCAGATGATGTTGTTTCAAGCGAAGACACTAAATTCTGCCGTCAGCACACAGCTGAATCCTCTCTTTTTCACAACTATATTCAGACATTCATGAGGGCCAGACTTGATAACATTTTTTCTGAACTCCCGTTTTTATACAAAACACCACCACGTCCCTTACGTTGTTCTCACTCCACGTCCGTCATGGCGTTGACTGACTAATCTCGAATACCACAGCTTTTGTTTCCGCTAGAGAATTTTGTGCTGTTGGCTGCTGATCTAGCGACCAATCTCATCTACTCGACCGACGTCTGATCCACGAGGGTCCGGAATTAATTTCTGGTCCAGCGAATTCTTTGTAATTATCCCGTAGATAACCTAGTCGATGAGCATTGTAGTCGGTCATCTCATCATTAAAAAGTGTATCAGTTTCATAACAAAAATTGTTCCTTACGCATTTTGTTAAATGAATGTCGTCTGAAAAGTAATTCTCCTTTGTCTTCATCAACAGTGTTCGGTCTGGAATAAGGAACTAAACTTTTTCTTCTCGAAATCCGTATATATTTTCAAATTATTTCATCTGACTCGCTGCCATTTGAAGCGACTGCAGTAATTCATGTTCCTGCTTCCCCTAACTGAAGAAGCCGATCAGTCAAGACCCTGTGAGATGATGCCACCACTCGTGTATGTTAAATGTTGTAAGTAGGCTGTTTAGGTTTTTATATTGGTAACGCCACGTTGCGCTCTGTATGAAAATCACTGGCTGTGCTGTGTGCAGTCTGTGGCTGGGTGGCATTGTTGGAATATTCGCTTGTGTAGTGTTGGGCAGTTGGATGTGAACAGCGTGTAGCGTTGCGCAGTTGGAGGTGAGCCGCCAGCAGTGGTGAATGTGGGGAGAGAGATGGCGTAGTTTTGAGAGCGGATGATCTGGACGTGTGTCCGCCAGAAACAGTAAATTTGTAATACTGGATGTTATGAACTGATATATATATATATATATATATATATATATATATATATATATATATATATATATATATATATATATATACACTCCTGGAAATTGAAATAAGAACACCATGAATTCATTGTCCCAGGAAGGGGAAACTTTATTGACACATTCCTGGGGTCAGATACATCACATGATCACACTGACAGAACCACAGGCACATAGACACAGGCAACAGAGCATGCACAATGTCGGCACTAGTACAGTGTATATCCACCTTTCGCAGCAATGCAGGCTGCTATTCTCCCATGGAGACGATCGTAGAGATGCTGGATGTAGTCCTGTGGAACGGCTTGCCATGCCATTTCCACCTGGCGCCTCAGTTGGACCAGCGATTGTGCTGGACGTGCAGACCGCGTGAGACGACGCTTCATCCAGTCCCAAACATGCTCAATGGGGGACAGATCCGGAGGTCTTGCTGGCCAGGGTAGTTGACTTACACCTTCTAGAGCACGTTGGGTGGCACGGGATACATGCGGACGTGCATTGTCCTGTTGGAACAGCAAGTTCCCTTGCCGGTCTAGGAATGGTAGAACGATGGGTTCGATGACGGTTTGGATGTACCGTGCACTATTCAGTGTCCCCTCGACGATCACCAGTGGTGTACGGCCAGTGTAGGAGATCGCTCCCCACACCATGATGCCGGGTGTTGGCCCTGTGTGCCTCGGTCGTATGCAGTCCTGATTGTGGCGCTCACCTGCACGGCGCCAAACACGCATACGACCATCATTGGCACCAAGGCAGAAGCGACTCTCATCGCTGAAGACGACACGTCTCCATTCGTCCCTCCATTCACGCCTGTCGCGACACCACTGGAGGCGGGCTGCACAATGTTGGGGCGTGAGCGGAAGACGGCCTAACGGTGTGCGGGACCGTAGCCCAGCTTCATGGAGACGGTTGCGAATGGTCCTCGCCGATATCCCAGGAGCAACAGTGTCCCTAATTTGCTGGGAAGTGGCGGTGCGGTCCCCTACGGCACTGCGTAGGATCCTACGGTCTTGGCGTGCATCCGTGCGTCGCTGCGGTCTGGTCCCAGGTCGACGGGCACATGCACCTTCCGCCGACCACTGGCGACAACATCGATGTACTGTGGAGACCTCACGCCCCACGTGTTGAGCAATTCGGCGGTACGTCCACCCGGCCTCCCGCATGCCCACTATACGCCCTCGCTCAAAGTCCGTCAACTGCACATACGGTTCACGTCCACGCTGTCGCGGCATGCTACCAGTGTTAAAGACTGCGATGGAGCTCTTGTATAGACGCCTTTTCTTAATCTGACATGTACCACATCATTATGAAGTGTCATATTCATGATCTATGGAACAAGTACTAATCTAATCTCTCTAATCTACAGTTGGGTATGATTTGTAATTTCTTCTGTCACTAATTCATAATAGCTGAACTAATCCAAGATGGTAAAGAGTTGGTGTAACATACTCTGAGTCTGCAAAATGCATCCTAGTGGGCAAAATGAAAAGCAGATAACCTTATGATTTATAACTCATAAATGAAGACTTTTGAGGTTTTAGGAAAAAAGTTGTTAATAAAGAGCTTACCTGGATTCTTGTTTCACTTAGATGAAGAAAAAAATCACATTCTTATTCCTGATACAGGTATTACCGAAAAAGTTTCATATAAATTATCAGTGAGCTATTCATTCATTTACTATGATGCTGTTCTCCATAGGAAACATGTCTAATAGGATACACCAGATTTTGGCTGCCTACAACACAATTGAAATTTTAAATCTAAATAGTATAACTAGATAAACTTCTGTTGCTTCATATGTAACAGCAGCTCTCATTCAGAACAGTAATTCATATCATAGTAAAATATTGGTTGTCACTGTAAGGGCTTAACATGATTAATAAGTGCATATCCATCTCTCACCTCCTTCCTCCCCCCCTTCCCCCCCCCCACACACACACATACACACACACACATACACAAACCATCAAAAAATAAGAAAGCCTAGCCTAACCAAAACCTGAAAGAAAATTTCTTATTAATTTCATGTTAAGCCAGCTCTGACTTGGCTGCTTGGTTCTCTAAAATTATAGTCATCAGCATAAATAAGTCACAAACACAACAAAAAATACTTTGGGTGTAACAGGTGATTGTTTACATTATTTGGTTGTTAAGACAGAATTACACTGTTAAGAGACATTTATTTAATCAACTTATACATAGAAGTGCTTCCAAACTGTGTAACAAACAGCACTCTTCACGATGTATCACTATTAATATTTTCACACACTTGATCCGTTTCTAGATCAGACACTATTCTGTAAATTTCGTCTTTAGCTCGTATTTGCCGCAATGGGGACAATCGTTTTATACTGGCACATATCCCTGAAAGAAAACTGTCAATGTGATCTTCCTTTGGCTGTGTCGCTAGAATATAATTCTTCAGAGAAGCAGATGCAGAGTATGTAGTTCTCCTCTTATTGCCACTTTGACTACGCTTTTGCATGACAGGCCTGCTTGTCTCTCATCTCAAATCACTGTTATTTTCAATGTCTGGAATAGGTGATGACACCTCACTGTTTGATTCATCCTCTGAACAAATATCAACAGTTATCAGAATGAGATTTTCACTCTGCAGCGGAGTGTGCGCTGATATGAAACTTCCTGGCAGATTAAAACACCTGAGCGCTTGCCCGCGAAAGGCAAAGGTCCCGAGTTCGAGTGTCGGTCGGGCACACAGTTTTAATCTGCCAGGAAGTTTCATCAACAGTTATGTTAGAAACTGTTTCCCGCTCCAGCATGTATGGGCGCAGGAAAGCCATAATCTCCTCATACTTCCATGGCTTCTTGGGTATGGAAGCTTGTTCACTCTTTGTTTTTTTAATAACACATTTTCTAAATTGGTCTCTCAGTGACACCCATCGTCGCTTGCATTCAGGGCCTGAAATAAGACAACATATACAGCTGTTAATAGAGTTCATGGAGTAGTCTAACGCTTTTTCTGAAAATAATTAGGGACTTCCCAAACTTTTAACAGGGACACGAACAAGGTTTGCTTTCATTTATTTCTACAACAGCTTCCCAATAATATGAGGTACTTTTCATTTGCTACGCTGTTACTCAGCACATAGGCAATAAACACTATTTCTTGGAAATCATCCAGGTTTCTATAAAAACAACTTTTGTTCAAAAATTTTCATGAGTAAACACTCTCTACAAAATGTTCAATTACAGCCTACACAAAGCTGAAGAAACTTTGTAAGCCTTATCTAGTAATTTACAAAACTGCTAACAAACATATTTGTATCCTATGATCTTTTTCTAGCTCCAAATATATATGAGAATAAGGTAAGAGATTCTTTATGTACTAGGTACAAGAATGACTGTCCATTTATTTCCTTTTCACATGAATCAACATAGTAAGTGATTGTATATTCTGTCATCCCATTAAAAGGTTTTTTGGTAATTACCCAGTCACAATGTGTCTGTTTTACATAAAAGAATTGTTGTTTCTTTCTGATCAAACGTATGGAGCAATAACACTTTTGTAAATTAAAGAATACGAGTGGCCCAAGTGCATTGCCAGATTTTCTATATGGTGTGTTATTTACATAAATATTAAATTAGTGCAATATTTCGAAATTATAGCAACAGTGTTCCATTAGATACGATATATTTTACTTTGAGGCTTTATACACTGCACAGCACAAAAGTGTCTGCTAAATTACTTTGTGCTACTCCCTCAGATAAATACTGGAAATATACAGCCCAATAAAACTGACTGGAACTATTCTCCGTTACGTGTATACAGCATCCACGTGCAGTACATAATTTAAAGATCCTGAAATGCTAGGTGCACGTCAATACAACATAAATTCGGTCAACACCAGTGTATTTACGTTGCTGGAGTTTGTAAGTTTTAAAAAACACCTTGTACAGTATATAATGTTTTTACCGTGGAACGCTGCACATGGTACTCCACTCAAATATTCATCGTTGTAGCGAAAACTTTCACACATACTAACTACGTACCACTTAACAATCCTTAGGAGAAAGTAAAATTAAATTGCGTTTTATTTACCTGGACGCCCCACCTCTTCTCCAATTTCCTTCCACAGTGTTTCTTTCCAAACGGAATCACTATATCTCCTATCAGTCATATTATATAGCTCCAAATGAGAACGAACTAAGTCAATCAAATACTCGTCGAACTTCATTATCTAAACAAAATAATAAACACAATAGAAAATGTTGTGGCGTAGCAAGACAGCCACACCACTCGGAGGTAGCCGAAAGGCACGCTAACTAATGCAGACGGGCGTGAAGTCTGAAACAGGATAACTATTGAATGGTAGCAAGAAAAGTACGTAGTTGCTTTATACTTAACTTTTATTCTCTGATGAATACAGCGTTCTTCTTGAGACATTTATACTATAACTCTCAAAGTAGGTAAGGCTAATGGCGCCTTGCTAGGTCGTAGTCATGTGCTTAGCTGAAGGCTATTCTAACTGTCTCTCGGCAAATGAGAGGAAGGCCTCGTACGTCTAGTCGCTAGCAATGTCGTCCGTACAACTGGGGCGAGTGCTAGTCCGTCTTTCTAGACCTGCCATGTGGTGGCGCTAGGTCTGCAAGTACTGATGGCGGCGACACGCGGGTCCGACATGTACTAATGGACCGCGGCCGATTTAAGCTACCACCTAGCAAGTGTGGTGTCTGGCGGTGACACCACAGAAAACACCGGTACTTACTTGTAATTAGAATAAATAACAAAGAGAAACTCGGACCTATAAAAAATTGATTCTTACATGTTAGGTACAAGCAAAGTTTTCGAACCACATCTACCTAATCTCACTCTTTCCAAAATATATAAACAGGGACCGAGTAAAAACATGGAAGCAGTCCTTCGAAAACCAGAGATTTACATCACGTCAACTCACCGTCATGACGGGAAACATTCTCCGGAAGAATGCGTGACGTTGACGTGACGGAGACGTTCAGGGACGCTGACGTCTAGTGTGAACACAGCCATTAGAAACACAGGGAAGAATGTTTTGACGTGACGGACGTGACGGAGACTTCTGTTAAGTGTGAATCGACCTTTATTTATCTGTTTCAAATAGCAGTTTGTCTTTGCCTTTTCCTGTTATGAGAATCAGTATTAAATATTACTTTATATATATATCGCCTATGCAAATTAATTATTTCCTATTTTTACTTCGTTACATAAAAAAACGCAAGTGATCATTGACGCCTAGATAAACGTAAAACATGCGAACTGTATCGGTGGATGGTTACTCTCTAATGTGGCTGAAAGAGAATTAGTATCATCTTTGGAATTCCTTTTTTTTTTGTGGCTGTCTTAAAAACGTTTTTTAATTTTTTTCTGTGTGAGTCGAGATTCATAAGCGAAAATTCTGTTTACTTGAAATGAGAATGAGGGAGGTGCCTTTAATTTTTTTTGATCAAATGTTCATTTCAGTTCTATTACCTTTGTAGCAGTTTATCGTGGACTGAGAAAAGGTAAATACTCAAACCAACAACGATAGTGAATAATAATCGGAAATGCAAAGAAAAATGCTAGGTGCTTCCTGTTTGGACATGGCATAATAGATACAGCCACATTCTTACACATCTACATCTACATCTACATCTACATCCATACTCCGCAAGTCACCTGACGGTGTGTGGCGGAGGGTACCTTGAGACCTCTATCGGTTCTCCCTTCTATTCCAGTCACGTATTGTTCGTGGAAAGAAGGATTGTCGGTATGCCTCAGTGTGGGCTCTAATCCCTCTGATTTTATCCTCATGGACTCTTCGCGAGATACATGTAGGAGGGAGCAATATACTGCTTGACTCTTTGGTGAAGGTATGTTCTCGAAACTTCAACAAAAGCCCGTACCGAGCTACTGAGCGTCTCTCCTGCAGAGTCTTCCACTGGAGTTTATCTATCATCTCCGTAACGCTTTCACGATTACTAAATGATCCTGTAACGAAGCGCGGTGCTCTCCATTGGATCTTCTCTACCTCTTCTATAAACCCTATCTGGTACGGATCCCACACTGCTAAGCAGTATTCAAGCAGCGGGCGAACAAGCGTACTGTAACCTACTTCCTTTGTTTTCGGACTGCATTTCCTTAGGATTCTTCCAATGAATCTCAGTCTGGAATCTGCTTTACCGACGATCAACTTTATATGATCATTCCACTTTAAATCACTCCTAATGTGTACTCCCAGATAATTTATGGAATTAACTGCTTCCAGTTGCTGACCTGCTATATTGTAGCTAAATTATAAGGGATCTTTCTTTCTGTGTATTCGCAGCACATTACACTTGTCTACACTGAGATTCAATTGCCATTCCCTGCACCATGCGTCAATTCTCTGCAGATCCTCCTGCATTTCAGTACAATTTTCCATTGTTACAACCACTCGATATACCACAGCATCATCCGCAAAAAGCCTCAGTGAACTTCCGATGTCATCCACAAGGTCATATATGTATATTGTGAATAGCAACAGTCCTACGACACTCCCCTGCGGCACACCTGAAATCACTCTTACTTCGGAAGACTACTATCCATTGAGAATGACATGTTGCGTTCTGTTATCTAGGAACACTTCAATCTCTTAAACGACTATGGGGAACTGTATGGAACGCCTTGCGGAAGTCAAGAAACACGGCATCTACCTGTGAACCCATGTCTATGGCCCTCTGAGTCTCGTGGACGAATGGCGCGAGCTGGGTTTCACACGACCATTTTTTTCGAAACCCATGCTAATTCCTACAGAGTAGATTCCTAGTCTCCAGAAAAGTCATTATACTCGAACATAATACGTGTTCCAAAATTCTACAACTGATCGACGTTAGCGATATAGTTCTGTACATCTGTTCGACGTCCCTTCTTGAAAACGGGGATGACCTGTGCCCTTTTCCAATCCTTTGGAACGTTACGCTCTTCTAGACCTACAGTTCACCGCTGCTAGAGGGGGGCAAGTTCCTTCGCGAACTCTGTGTATAATCGAACTGGTATCCCATCAGGTCCAGCGGCCTTTCCTCTTTTGAGCTATTTTAATTGTTTCTCTATCCCTCTGTCGTCTATTTCTATATCTACCATTTTGTCATCTGTGCGACAATCTAGAGAAGGAAGGACAGTGCAGTCTTCCTCTGTGAAATAGCTTTGGAAAAAGACATTTAGTATTTCGGCCGTTAGTCTGTCATCCTCTGTCTCAGAACCATTTTGGTCACAGAGTGTCTGGACATTTTGTTTTGATCCACCTACCGCTTTGACATAAGACCATAATTTCTTAGAATTTTCTGCCAAGTCATTACGTAGAACCTTACTTTCGAATTCATCGAACGCCTCTCGCATAGCCCTCCTCACACTACAGTTCGTTTCGCGTAATTTTTGTTTGTCTGCAAGGCTTTGACTATGTTTATGTTTGCTGTGAAGTTCCCTTTGCTTCCGCAGCAGTTTTATAACTCGGCTGTTGTACCACGGTGGGTCTTTCCCATCTCTTACAATCTTGCTTGGCGCATACTCATCTAACGCATATTCTACGATGGTTTTGAACTTTGTCCACTGATCGTCAACACTATCTGTACCACAGACAAAACTTTTGTGTTAAGCCATCAAGTACTCTGAAATCTGATTTTTGTCACTTTTGCTAAACAGAAAAATCTTCCTACCTTTTTTAATATTTCTAGTTACGGCTGAAATCATCGATGCAGTAACCGCTTTATGATCGCTGATTCCCTGTTCTGCGTTAACTGTTTCAAATAGTTTGGGTCTGTTTGTCACCAGAAGGTCTAATATGTTATCAAATGGCTCTGAGCACTATGGGACTTAACATCTATGGTCATCAGTCCCCTAGAACTACTTAAACCTAACTAACCGAACGACGGCACACAACACCCAGTCATTAATATGTTATCGCCACGAGTCAGTTCCCTGTTTAACTGCTCAAGGTAGTTATCAGATAAAGCACTTCAAAAAATTTCACTGGATTCTTTGTCCCTGCCACCCGTTACGAACGTTTAAGTCTCCCAGTCTACATCCGGCAAATTAAAATCTCCACGCAGAACTATAACATGGTGGGGAAATCTACTAGAAATATTTTCTAAATTATCCTTCAGGTGCTCAGCCACAACAGCTGCTGAGCCAGGGGGCCTATAGAGACACCCAATTACCATGTCTCAGCCTGCTTTAACCGTGACTTTCACCAAAATTATTTCACATTTTGGATCTCACGGCGAGCCACGGATTTCTGAATAGAAGGGGAGCTGCTGGGAGAGAACGCACGACCTGTTACGTCAGTCCAGTGGTCAGTTCGCGAGGAACTTTATTATAGAAGCTTTTGTTGAACGACAACTTTCATACAGGACTAAACAAAACTAGTATGATGTCAACAGTATCGTGTGGTGACCCACAGTGTTGACCTTACTCTATTCAGACTGAAGCGGCAGAAATTAAGCTTGGTATTGGACCCTAAAGCCCTAAAGCAGTTGCAGCTTGCCGGGATGACGTGTTGGTGTACCGATATTGTTGCGTTCTTGTGTTGTTGGTAATCGCGCAGGTAACTTGAATGTTTGGTGGACTTTTTTCTTTGGACCCATGTTTCAATACAGAGTAAATAAATGGGGCACCAAAGCGCCGATAATATAAAACCGAATATACCGACTGCTCAGTGTGTTCTGCCTCAGCCAATCAGAGCACAGATAACGCCCTCTTATTACAAAGTTTTATAAGTAAGCAGTGCAAGAATGACGCATACAGCAGACACTGCTGCCACAAAATAACCGTTCCGGTCATCGTACTTGGCGCAGCACAAGGGAACAGACAGAAAGATTGAAGCTCAACGAATTAATTACGTAACGTACTTCCGACCTATCAACTTCTCTGTAAGAGTGAAATCAAAATAAGTATGGAAAATAGAAGCTGGAAGTGCACCTTTCTAAGTGTTTGAGGGTACGCTCTGAACCTAAGATTCGTTGGAGGCTTGACGATCGTATGGGATTTACAGATATGGAGCTGCGTAGATAATTTCTGTACTGAGCAAAAACAAAAGTAGACTGTGCAAAGCTTATTTTGCGTTAAATTGCAAAGTAGGCCCTCAGGTCTTGAAAAACGCGATTACGATCTCAGTCGCGTCGTTACTGAACAAGGCTGAGCCGGCGTACAGGCAAGCGGAGGACGGAATTGTTTATTCGGAATGCAGCATTCTGTCGCAGAAAGCGTTGCGTATTCTCGCTTCTTCGAAAAACTGCACGGAGCGCGAAGGTCACGCTTGCAGCGTTCGTTGTTGTCGGCAGTGACAGTGAGGGGAGGGGGGCAGGGGGGGGGGGAGTCGTATGACGTCAGAGCCCCGGCCCCGCCAGTTCTGTCGCTGGCGAGGTGGCGCTCAGTTGTTTTCCTGCAGCAGGGCGCCGGCGCAGTTGTGACGCAGCAGCCAGGCCTCTAGCAGCGTGCGACGCAGTCCTGCCTTTCGGCGAGAATAGCAGAGAAAGGTGAGGCGGGCAGCCGGCCTTTACTGGATTACTTGAAAGCTGCGGATGTTGTTCTGCTCGCTTTTGTGTGGTTCGTCGTATAACTCGCGACGGAGCATCGTCAAGGAAGTGCTCCTGTCTAACACGTTGTCTCACTTCAAAAAATTAGGATCGGTACATCTACATCTACATCTACATGATTACTCTGAAATTCACTAAGTGCTTGGCAGAGGGTTCATCGAACCACAATCATACTATCTCTCTACCATTCCACTCCCGAACAGCGCGTGGGAAAAACGAACACCTGAACCTTTCTGTTCGAGCTCTGATTTCTCTTATATTATTTTGATGATCATTCCTACCTATGTAGGTTGGGCTCAACAAAATATTTTCGCATTCGGAAGAGAAAGTTGGTGACTGAAATTTCGTAAATAGATCTCGCCGCGACGAAAAACGTCTTTGCTTTATTGACTTCCATCCCCACTCGCGTATCATATCTGCCACACTCTCCCCTATTACGTGATAATACAAAACGAGCTGCCCTTTTTTGCACCCTTTCGATGTCCTCCGTCAATCGCACCTGGTAAGGATCCCACACCGCGCAGCAATATTCTAAGCTGACTCTTTAGTGGATTTGTTGCAGCTTCTAAGTGTCCTGCCAATGAAACGCGACCTTTGGCTCGCCTTCCCCACAATATTATCTATGTGGTCTTTCCAACTGAAGTTGTTCGTAATTTTAACACCCAGGTACTTGAATTGACAGCCTTCAGAATTGTACTATTTATCGAGTTATCGAATTCCAACGGATTTCTTTGGGAACTCGTGTGGATCACCTCACACTTTTCGTTATTTAGCGTCAACTGCCACCTGCCACACCATACAGCAGTCTTTTCTAAATTGCTTTGCAACTGATACTGGTCTTCGGATGACCTTACTAGACGGTAAATTACAGCATCATCTGCGAACAACCTAAGAGAACTGCTCAGATTGTCACCCAGGTCATTTATACAGATCAGGAACAGCAGATGACCCAGGATGATTCTCTGGGGAACACCCGATATCAATTCAATTGCTGTCTATTACTACGAACTGCGACCTTCCTGACGGGAAAACACGAATCCAGTCGCACAACTGAGAACTAAGGGATGGCGAATAGTGTCTTAAATTAGCGTGCCGAGTGTTTAATTACTTATCACTCGTTATTTATCGCCTTGTTACATTCACTTACCAGCTGATAACTTGAGCGGAAATGACGTGGAACGAACGAACAATAGCGCCACATTCAGTCGGGCAGTGTTTCGATGTGCCACTGTCGATTCCACAAAATTTTCGTACCACAGTCATTAATTACGTCCTGATTACGTCACTGCAATGAAATAACCAATGTTCGTAGAACGCAAGTATGCAGAAACCATCAAACAGTCAGCACTTGGGACTGAGTGGGTCTTAGTGCGACGCGGCGTCTTCCGCCACTCATTCCAGCAGCCGTCGTTGTCTGTGATACTGGACCGCGTGCCCGCAACCCGAAGGCGATTGCACGTTGCCTCTCTAGTGGCTTGCAGGGCTGACAGAAATTTAATTTTCAATATTTCGCTTACTTTGGCCGACTTTGAACATCTAAAATGTTGTCCTAATGATCTCGTTCAGATGTATAATATGACATTATGGGTTTCACACAGTTAGGAATGTACCACACTACGGTCGCAGGTTCGAATCCTGCCACGGGCATGGATGTTTGTGATGTCCTTAGGTTAGTTAGGTTTAAGTAGTTCTAAGTTCTAGGGGACTGATGACCACAGATGTTAAGGCCCATAGTGCTCAGAGCAATTTGAACCAATTTTGTTTTTAATGTACCACAGTTGCAAACTTTGCGTGTCGCGAGGTAACGTAACGCACAGCGCTGAAATATGCGGACTTTATTCAGCCAGTATTTCAGAACGAAGGCACCCCAAACTCCAGACGACATTTCAAACACCTGTGATAATTTTCTATAACCTCCCCCCACCACACACACACACACACACACACACACATACACACACACACGCACACACACGTGATGTAACAGATTTTCGCTGTTAATGAACTCATCTTCGGCATCAGACGTAGCGTTTTAATTTATTAATTTATTAGTACAGACTCTATTCGCAGCACAGTTTGCAGACAGTATCCACATACCGCATAGAAAGAATCTGCAAAATTATATCGTTGTAAGACACACACACACACTCACACACACACATGCCAGGAGATATGACGCCTCAAACATTTAGCTGCGCGAAAAGCTTGCTTTTCCTTAAAAAGGAGCGCAAACTGGCGAGACTGTATTCACCCTGTTTTCAGAAAGAGGGCACTCGGCGACTTCCAACAAACGTTAAGAATAATTTCAAACCGTTCCTTACATGCTTGACGTCAGATATTAATTCACTTGTAAAGCAATCAGACGTCGGAAGTTGTTTTGTGCAGCCGGCCGGAGAGGCGGAGCGGTTATAGGCGCTACAGTCTCGAACCGCGTGACCTCTACGGTCGCAGGTTCGAAACCGGCCTCGGGCATCGGTCGCAGGTTCGAATCCTACCTCGGGCACGGATGTGTGTGATGTCCTTAGGTTAGTTAGGTTTGAGTAATTCTAAGTTCTAGGGGACTGATGGGCTCAGAAGTTATGTCCCATAGTGGTCAGAGCCATTTCAACCATTTTTTGTTTTGTGCATGGCCGTTCCAAATCCTGGAATCCACTCGCGAAGCAGAACACGTGACGTCGTGCCGACATATTTGTGGCGATGAAACGCTGTGCTCGAGTTCATTTCAGAATTTTACAGTTTTATGGAATTAAGGCTGTGGTGAACCAGCGATCTGTTAAAGATTTCGTTAGTAGACGGTGAATTCTCGAGAATTATCGTAATGTTCATGCTTCATAAAATAAAACCTTTCATATCCTCTTTTTTATCGTTCTGTGACGTCAGGTATCCTCTTTTGAGATTTGCTGATGAGGGCAAGCGATCAGACACCACACTTTTTTTTTTATACTGTGCAACGTTGCTTTGCTTTGTTTGCCTGTTCTCGTGTTAAAATATGCTTGATAAGAGCATGGTGTGTTGACAAATGTGTTTCAGGGCGCTGATGACCTCGATGTTGAGCGCCCATAAGCCCCAACACACCACCACCACCACCACCACGCATCAGAGATCCTTCAGACTCCTCCAGTTTTGCGCGGCTTGTTGTGTAGAAAAGTTGCTGCCGTCGTGCTTGCGCATTAATAGCATCCTTTGACTATGACGCTACCACTTACCAACTACTTTGCTTGAGGTTAAAATGACACGATTAAAGAGCAGTGTAAATTTTTATGTGCAGCCCATAACGACGGTACAATTAAAATTGTCGTTTCCAGTGCAATAGCGGCAAGAACAGGGGTAGATTTCCCTGTTATTACTTTTCGTGAAGGGATTGAATCACGTCAGAATTAAAACATTTGTGCACATATTTGCTACGTATGTTTGACAGAAATGTATAGCAAATTTTCTCTTAGACCTTAGTATTATATAAGGCTTATCCGTTGTTGACGGTAAGACACTGTTTCGGAAACATGGACAGCCTCTGACATTACATTTCCTGACACTGCAGCAAGACAAAAAGCACTAAAAATGCCCCGTTTTGAAGAGTTCAGAAATGTCGTGTAAAAGCTAAACTGCACATAGTCGTTATAAGCAAGTGTCAGTATCAGAAGTATGAAGTACGAAATTTTAGCTTCGCAAACAGGTAGATCAACACATCCACTGTCCAGTTTGCTCCCCGCATCCAAGGGTGGCAATATTCACAACATGGCACCTCTACTTCAGCAAAAGCACCTTCCTGCACGTTCTGTGCTTAAAACGTGCCTGGCGCTGTGTAGAGCTGCCTCCATCCCCGGCGTTAAGCAGTTACGGAGTACTCAGGAGGCAAGGGCCACACTCTCGATATTTGATGTATTTAAGTGAATCGTTTTACGAAAGATCTGGAATATGGCAGATAGAATCGCAAACACGTTCTCCACAGTTCTTCGGCAACGGGACAGGCGATAATTGGAAATGATCCTCTCACGATTTAGTACCCTCAGACTACAGAGCTGGATAAAGTCCCGCCTTACGGCGAAGGCTTCATCTCCTACGAAAACATACGGCAGCTTGTGACCTGTAACACAAGATTCACACGGTACTTTTAACTTGCTTTACTTCAGATTGTCGTAAAATATTGTGTTTTCAATGACGCCACCATCAGATATCCGGTCGTTGCTTCCAAAGACTACCATTAAAAACTCGTAATTTGCGTTTACCATCACAAGCAACACCATGCTACGGTAGGCCCTGTAGTTCGGGAGGAGGATTAATGTGCATGTGTTTGCCATCTTGAGACCTTGGAAACTGAAACATAGGAAGGAAAAACACAGCTACAGAGGCCCGCAAGCCTTGAATAATTAGATATCCAGTTTTTCTTTTTTTTTAATTTACAACTTTCCTTCATGCACTCATTTCTCAAAGCACTGCAAAACGCGCCGCAAGTTTCTGGCAGAATTTTCGAAAGGCTTGGTTGTGAAATAGCTACGATATACTGCAGATGACGGTATGTACCGCCAATAACTAAGTATCCTAATCTTGCAGCTGATTTCTCACGCTGTGCCGGAGTTCTTTTTTTCCTTTTTTTATTTTATTTATTGAGTTTCGATTCCCCCTGAAGGGGCTGGCTTGCAGCATCTTAGTACGCCGCTCTTCAGCCAACAGAATTTGTTTTAAAAAGACGAAGATAGTTAATAATAAAAGCAGGCGATAAAATCGGTGACTTAAATAGTAAAATGGCGGAAAATCGTGGAACATAAACCATAAAACAGAGGGCAGATGATGCTAATAAGCAGACAGGTAAAATAATAGACAGACAACTAAAAAACACCGCGACCTTCTGGTTTCTGTTCGCAAGAGATACAAAATTCACCCCCAGCCACAGCATGTTTTCTGTTCGCAACACTTTGGAAAGAGAAACAACATTGAACATTCACTTGAACACTGCACTAAAAATTTGGCACAAATATGACATATCACAGCCGAGGGCAGAATGAGGAACCTGGACAGATGATGGGAAAGGAAAGGGGGGGAAGGAGAGAAAAAAACAAAGTGGGGGAGGGAGGAAGGAGCTGATGGAGGACGAGAACCCATAACAGAGGGGGCAGGTGCTGGGCAGACGTGACATGGGAAAGGCAGAGGAGGGGTATACGGAAGGATTCGGGGGGTGGGGGAGAGGGGAGGCATAGAGAGGTTAGGTGGGGAGAAAACAGGATGGAAGGGAGGGAAGAGGGAGCCTGGGAAAAGGACAGAGGAAAGGAGCAGGGTGAGAATCAGAGTCGGTAGGAGGGATAAATGGAGGGAGAGAGGACATCATCCGGGAGGGGGAGTTGATGGAAGCCACCTTGAGATGAAGGGTGTAGAGGTGGAGGGTAGGGGGGACACAACAGTGAAGGCATGGCAGGGGGCGGGGACAGGAGAGGAGAGGAGCAACCAGGGGGTGAGGGGAATCAAGGCGGTGGGAGGTGTAGAGGATGCAGATATGTTCGAGGAATAGGAGCAGATGGGGGAAAGGAATGAGGTCGTAGAGAATCCGCGTGGTAATGGGAGGCATATACGGAAGGCGAGGCGGAGTACATGGCGCTCGAGGATCTGGAGGGACTTACAGAATTTGAGGATGGGGAGGGGGGGGGGGGTCAGATATCCAGACGGGACTGGATTAACAGAGGATGTGCCACAGATCTTCTCATCTGTGTCATCCTGTCTTTGTAGTACGAAAGGAAAGCAAGTGTTGGTGTGTTTCTTCATCTATTCCTAGGTAATTGTCGAAATCACCACACTCTAAAACTGGGAACAGTTTTAAGTGAGACAGTGTCCTCTGTTCTTTGGAGCCATTTCTTCATCGAAAACTTTGGTCTCCCTCTCCCCTTTTTCCTCAAGCAGCCATATAGTTTCACAACGGAAAGTGCACACAAAAACAGGAAAATGACGTCATCGTCCGCTGTGTCCCGCTCCACACAGCAGACTGACGTCTGTGCGGGGACAGCTGCGGTCGAACAGTTTTGCTACCGAGAAACCGCACATTTTCTCCAGGGAGAAAATGTCCCGTGTAACATCGATTGGTACAAACAATTTACCAGCGTGGGGGATGGGCGTTTTCCCTCCGCATCAAAATGCGCCCACTCCCGCCTACGCCCTGACAGCTTCCCCTGCCGACAAACCGCTCATGGTGTCCCGTGGTAAAGAGTCGTGTCGCACAGCAGCTACGGGCAAACGGCGGAGCGTGCTGCGTGCTGGGCAGGAAGGGACACCCGCTCTACGCCGCAGCTGCCGCTCTGTGAGGAGGACGGCAGTCTCTGCCCGGCACAGGCAGCTCCACGGTGTGAGCCACTGAAGGTGCGGCTGCGGACGCGGATCCCGCCGCCCCGCCGGCAGTGAGGGGGGGGGGGGGGCGCCGCCACAGGGGGGCGGGTGACGTACTCGCTTGAAAAGGTGCCAGGTTCTTAAGCGAAGCGAACGCAGGCTTCCTAGGCGGACTGCGCTGGTGAAATCAATTCGGGAAAAGACCCAAAGCGATATTCCCGTGTCACGACAGGATGGCGAGCAGGAATATTACGGGATCAGTGCAAAGTACATGTTTCTCCGACGCTCGCCACTGACTAAACGCGTTAATACTTTGTCAAAATTTTTGATAAATATATTCCGTTAGGAAAACATTATCTCATCTCTTCTTCATCAGCGCTCACATACACTACTCGCCATTAAAGTTGCTACACCATGAAGAAAATGATAAATGGGTATTCATTGGACAAGTATATTATACTAGAACAGACATGTGATTACATTTTCAAGCAATTTCGGTGCATAGGTCCTGAGAAATCAGTAACCAGAACAACCAACTCTGGCCGTAACAACGGCCTTGATACGCCTGGGCATTGAGTCAAACAGAGCTTGGATGGCGTCTACAGGTACAACTGCCCATGCAGCTTCAATAAGATACCACAGTTCATCAAGAGTAGTGACTGGCGTATTGTGACGAGCCAGTTACTCGGCCACCATTGACCAGACGTTTTCAAATGGTGAGAGATCTGGAGAATGTGCTGACCACGGCAGCAGTCGATCATTTTCTGTATCCTGAAAGGACCGTACACGACCTCCAACATGCGGTCGTGCATTATCCTGCTGAAATGTACGGTTTCTCAGGAATCGAATGAAGGGTAGAGCCACGGGCCGTAACACATGTGAAATGTAACGTGCACTGTTCAAAGTGCTGTCAATGGCACCCCATACCATCACTCCGGGCGATACGCAGTATGGCAATGACGAATACACGCTTCCAATGTGCGTTCACCGCGATGTCGCCAAACACGGATGCGACCATCATGATACTATAAACAGAACCTGGATTCATCAGAAAAAATGACGTTTGGCCATTGGTGCACCCAGGTCCGTCGTTGCGTACACCATTGCAGGCGCTCCTCTCTGTGATGCAGTATCAAGGGTAACCGCAGCCGTGGTCTCCGAGATGATTGTCCGTGCTGCTGCAAACGTCGTCAAACTGTTCGTGCCGAAGGTTGTTGTCTTGCAAACGTCCCCATCTGTTGACTCAGGGATCGAGACGTGGCTGCACGATCCGTTACAGCCGTGCAGATAAGATGCCTGTCATCTCGACTGCTAGTGCTACGAGGCCGTTGGGATCCAGCACGGAGCTCCGTATTACCCTCCTGAACCCAACGACTCCATATTCTGCTAACAGTCATTGGATCTCGACCAACGCGAGCAGCAATGTCGCGATACGATAAACCGCAATCGCGATAGGCTACAATTCGACCTTTATCAAAGTCGGAAACGCGATGATACGATTTTCTCCTCCTTACACGAGGCATCACAACAACGTTTCACCAGACAACGCCGGTCAACTGCTGTTTGTGTATGAGAAATCGGATGGAAACTTTCCTCATATCAGCACGTTGTAGGTGTCGCCACCGGCGCCAACCTTGTGTGAATACTCTGAAAAGCTAATCATTTGCATATCACAGCATCCTCGCCCTGTCGGTTGAATTTCGCGTCTGTAGCACGTCATCTTCGTGGTGTAGCAATTTTAATGGCCAGTTGTGTAGAAGCAGCTTACCTTCTGGAGTTTGGGTCTAAGAATGTTGTTACTGGCCGCTCTACACGTGGTACACCTTTGGTCGTACAGGGCGGCGTGAGACCTGTCGCTGACACATAAGGAATTGTTTCTACAGCTGGAAGCAGGGTCACGTCGTATTCCCAGTCCAGACTAAATACACTGGAAGCTGCCGACGCAGACTACTGCATGTCGACGGGCATATTTGTCTGTACGACATGCAGGCCGTCTTGTTCTCTGGAGTATATTAACTTAGTTCACAAAAACTGAAATGTCTTCGTAGCTTAGTCCACAAAAAATTTGATACCTGTTTTCGGTACAGATATGCAGACATCACTTTAGAGAAACACAAGCACAGTCGAATTTCAGAATTATCGATATCTGCTGTGTTTTATCGATAACGATGTCGTTTTCAGGTTGTGTAAGTGACATCAGAAGGCAGAAATGTGTACGACACTCTTCTGCTAACGTCATTCACGAGGGCCGTTTGCTGCTGAGCAAGGTAAAGAAGAGTGCGGTCACAAGGGAGGACACTTTGGAGGAATAGTTTTCTCAGAGCATGTGGCTTTTCCAGCATTGTTCACAAATATTTCATCATATAATCCGTTTTCCGTCTGACCACTACATGAATCAACAAGTAACGAGAAATCATTTTCCTTAACGTATGGTTTCATTACAGATTGCAAATGTTGTATCTACAGCTCTGTCGCAAATTTTCCTGATTTTGAGCAGCTGACGACCTCATATCCGTATCCTGACTATAAACGTTCAATTTCGTTAGCAACCCTAGGTCCGATTTTATTTCCGACCTCCTGCATACACAAGAACACGCGTGGTAGCAATTCACCGGCGAATGTCAAAGCATATTGCGCTGTATACCAATATGTAGCTTTCGCCAAATTTCTCTTTTCAACCAAAAATGTTTTTAATCAGCGAAACGCCAGTGACCGATGGTGCGTTGATTCGTAACTGCAACCCATCTGATCGGTATTAACAACAAGGTTTGGACTGTAACCGACCATTATCAGCACTGATTTTTTTCTGAATCGTTCTGAAGCTGCTATAGTTTCTTCAAGTGTTGCTACGTCATTTGCACTAACGAATTTGTTCACTTTTCTCTGACGTGTTCCGTGCTTTATTGTAAAATTCTCTTCCCACTTCCCACGAATGAAAAAGTTTTCTGGTAGGTATTGAACTACGATAACCTTGCCCATTGTTGCAGTGTGCGCATTGTCACTTGTTCGTGGGACGTCCGAGCGCCCTTAAATTTTCCAAATGTTTCAGTATCAACTGGACGCAGCTTATAAAATTTAGTTCCTCGTTGTTTGACATCCTGTTTCAGTTTCCTCAAGTGTCAAAAAAAAAAAAAATGGTTCAATTGACTCTGATCACTATGGGACTAAACATCTATGGTCATCAGTCCCCTAGAACTTAGGACTACATAAACCTAACTAACCTAAGGACATCACACAACACCCAGTCAGCACGAGGCAGAGAAAATCCTCGACCTCGCCGGGAATCGAACCCGGGAACCCGGGCGCGCGAAGCGAGAACGCTACCGCACGACCACGAGCTGCGGACTCATCAAGTGTCCTTTCCTGCGAAAACAAGAGAATCGCCTTGTTGAGCACTTTTCAATGAGCGCTGGTATGAACTTCAGCGAAGGCAACTGCCTATGCTTGATATTTTAATGGAATGTATGTCGATGAATGTGCCTGAAAATAGAACGAGTTAAAACACTTGTCAACGTCAACATCGTCGACAGTACACCGCAAAGAATAAATTTTTCGTGTTAACATTGGACGAGGAAATCCGAACATTAACAGACAGTAAAAATGAAAAGGCTTACCTCATCATACAAGCCCTCCTAAGCCGGCCGGAGTGGCCGTGCGGTTCTAGGCGCTACAGTCTGGTGCCGAGCGACCGCTACGGTCGCAGGTTCGAATCCTGCATCGGGCATGGATGTGTGTGATGTCCTTAGGTTCGTTAGGTTTAATTAGTTCTAAGTTCTAAGCGACTGATGACCTCAGAAGTTAAGTAGCATAGTGCTCAGAGCCATTTTGAACCAAGCCCTCCTAATCAGTCTCGCTGCTTAAAATGTCACCTTCCTGGACAACAGCACTCCTGTTCACGATCCGGATCGTTCCCTCTGCGGTTCGTTCGCCCATCGCCATAGTTTGGATTTATTTATAAAATCGCGGACATTTTCAGAAAGTACAGATCTGTCCATGTAGACAGACAATACATAGCGTAATGCAGTCGCGGAAGTTCCCATTTGTTCATCAAATTCCTCCGTTCTTTCGTCATGACATTTGCCGGTTGATGAATTTGCGGCATTTTAAATGTCGCACACTCACAAAACAAACGCAAGAGGAAAACGCAAAACAAAACAGAAAACAAGAGAAAAACTGATTTGTGATTGGTAATTGCAAATCCACCAGTGATTTTGTGCCCAATGAGAAGAAATGTGAAAGTTAATACAATGGTAAAAGGACTTGGTGAAGGATTAGAAAATTTAAAACATTAAGTTTGAAGGTAATAACTGCAGAAAAATAAAAACTAAAATCACTGGAACGTCACAGGTTTCTAATTCTCCACTTTCAGATTGCCAGTCTAGCACGCTATCCATACACTATGATAGCAGTCAAAAAAGCATGTATTAATTGAGTACTGCAGAGAAACGGGCTAAATTGTTTTTCAGCTTTTACTCGCAAACGAGGGCGGACGAGAGAGCATGGCCTGAGGGTGTGATACCTGGGTTCCTAACCTACACCAACACATACGTGGTTGCAAAATATCGGTTGCACCTGGGGAACCTTTTATAATATAAAAAAATATTGGAATAAATGATAGTAACTGTTGAAATGCGTGGCGTTTTAAAATGTATTGAATTAATGAGATTAATTCTTCGGCATGCATGACAAGCACAATAAGCTGAGCTATGGCTGGAAATAAGTTCGTATTAGTTCATATTATTTTGCAGGGGGAGGTAGTTTCTTCCTCCGCTGTAGGTTTGTGCTTAACCTTCTTTGTAATGCTACGTTTGGTCGCCGTGTTCACCTTCGAAGTCTTGACCGTGTTCCCATTGAGCTTGTCAGATCTTCGTAATTTTCCAAAGTACACAGGTGGGCTTCAGTTCTTGTAATTATCGTACTATTTCAAGTAACAACTCACAAGACCTTTCTGTTAATAATACATACTGCTCACTTATTGATAACGACCCCAAATGGCGGTCTACAATTACTCGCTAAAAATGGCGTGCATCTCACTCGTTCACTAGCTGAGCGCGAATCCTTCCTTCCTCCTACTGGTGTAAGAAAAACTCCTCTGTTTTTTAACAACTGAAAATCAAAAATACCTGACGGTACGCGTAGCCTCATTGATGGGCTACCGCTTCATCTTCTCTCCTTGCCTTTAAAGGAGACGAAAACATAAAAGAAATGCAAAAGGTTTATCATACTCTCCTTGTTACTATCGGTGCTTTCTGCTAAGTTGCTAGACAGAATCTGACCACAGAGCTCTCCTTACGCTAATTTAATTCTGCTGTGGGGTTCTGGCCTCGGGCTCAGTTTTGCAGTGGAGCTGTGTTTGCTTACTGACGCTGCTGTGGAACGACGGCGGGTCTTCGACCTCCCCCCCCCCCCCCCCCCCCCCTACTCTGCCGGGCACACACCTTTCTGAAGCCTGTCGCACAGGACTCTCCAACTTTGTCCACCGGTGTTCAACACAGCCAGTGGTGGAGATGACGAAATTGTCACTCTGACCGCTCAGGTAAACGGAAATCCTCGTCGATCTTTCTGTACCAAAGTACGGACACCAGATACATCTATGAAGTAAACGTGGGACTGACACTGTGCGTCCAGATGTTTTCCGATCTGCGCCGTAATGCGTGGGCGGGTGCCCAGCCGGTAAGGGCTGAGGGCGCAGCCCGAAACCTCGCTGAGGGCTCAGACGTCCAATGCGCGTGGAAGGTCGGGCGTAGTTTTAGCGTCCTCTTGATGGACGCCGCCGTAGACACGTCATCTGCATCTGCATCTGCAAGCCGCCAGGCCGTGTGTCGCGGAGCGTACTTCTGGTGCACCATCTGACCTGCCCCCCCCCCCCCCCCCCCTGGTAAGACTCTGTATTGGCTACAATATCTCGTCGTGCTCATTTCCCTGCAAGCTTGAAAGTTTTGAGGAGACGCGTTGGCGCTGCGAAACAGCTGTTTGTCGGCGGAAGCGCGCGTCCGCTAGGTGCAGGCAGCTGACCACGGCCATGGGTCCTATTCTGTGTCGTTCATACCGATCGGTGTAGTAGGTCAGTGTCGGTAGTGACGTCATTTTCACTTCTTTATCGAAACATCCAATTCAGTAAGCTTCTGGGATGTTACCAAACGGTCCTCCCATCGATTTTACGACAAACGTACCGAGAGGTTTTGGATTTCGGCGTGGCCCTGTCGACTGGTGAGCTGTGGTTTATGTACACCTATAATTTGTTATTTTAAACATATTTAGCGGTTTTGGCTTTGGATTTAGTGATTGTGTTACTAAAGAATCACCAGAGGACGCATCCAGTTGGAAAGTGAGTTCATAATAGACTATTTTCCCTTGGTAGAAATATGGTTAGGTAATGTTGTTACTGTGAATGATTACATCCATAAAACTTTCTCGGTCAATATTCTCTCAAAATAAGTGTTATTTTTATGCAAATAAGAGTTTAAAGATCATTAAATATCAAGACATAGGCTCTGCTTACGTATATTACATGAGTGTGAACTGACGTTAGTTGAGGCTTTGTGTACATTTTTCCACAAATGGTTTAGTTAGTAATTATTATTATTATGATAAGCAACTATGTGAAGCCTGATATTGGAAACCTTCCAAACTATCACGCATTTATGACTTGCGCAGCATCCTTTGGCAACGAAATCAGCATACGTTCGTCTGCAGAATAATACGAGAATTGAGCGTTCTGTATCTGTTGATTGACGTAGCTAACTGATTAGCGAGCGGAAATGTCATACGAAAGGATACGGGTTCGTGCACGGGTGAGTAAAAAAAAATTTTTTTCCTCTTCATATATGCAACGCGTTCTGAGACGTTGTTATTCGTGTAAGTTAAGATTTTTCTGCAATATTTCTTATTACTTACATGTAAGAGCGCACTTCCTCAGTAATGATTTCGTGATATCTGGGTGTTTTAAAAGACGAAATATGAAATTCCTGGAGATGAAACTGCTGTCAGTGAAACAACCGAGAGTGACCTTTATATTTTTCCTTGTCAGAAATATGTCACCATTTTTCTGAATATGTAGTGATTTCCGAGTTGCGGTTAGACAGGAATCTAAGAGCACAACTTAAATTATTGGGAGTGTAACTAGCATCAGTCATATTCATAATCTTGCTTGTCACAACTGTTTATCTGCGATCGAATCCTCAACAACAGTAGACAGAGATGAAAGGTCTCCGCCGTAATATTTTTAGACTGTAGCACCATATCGAAACATTTTCATTCATGACATGCATGTTATAAACGCCGACGAACTGCAGGAGCTCTCGAAAATGCGTTTTTTCAGTTTTGTTCTTAAGACCCAAATCGTTGACGTATCGTAAAGGGAAGTGGGTTAAAAAATCAATTGGATCTCTAGGAGCGAGTTATAACCACATTCTGTTGACCTTCTTATTCTTTGAAACTCTCAGAATCCATGTTTCGGATTTTTTTATAGATGTATTAGTACAATGTGGTTCTACATACTATTCCGGACTCATTTTCCGAAACATAAAATCCAAAACACGATGTCAGTGTGAATGATAATAAGATGACATAATGCGGCATTTACCAAATGTGGAGAATACAGTCAAATACACTATCGTTGTTATGCATGCATGGAAACATCTGGTCAGAGAAACTGTAAAAATTTGTATGCGTTTCAGCTGAGAACCATGGAAATGGATATAGTGCGCCTGATACTGTTAAGGAGGAGGCAAGAGCGATGAAGGCGGGCACGTCAGCTCGATGGAATGCGGCGTCATGCGTTATGGCAACGTAAACGCAGTTTTCGGTACTTGGAAGAACAGCGCGCCTATGTCGCCTGCTAGCCGCTTTGTGTTCGCGGCGCTGTGCGCGCTGCAGTGCGCATGTGCGGGTCGGCGGCCGCCTTCTTTTGATTGGCTTGCGCGACGAGAACCGGCAACAGCTCTTCGGTTCTCTAGATCCGAAAGGTATCGATACCGAAATGCATACTGAATAATGCACGGGCTCTAACTCGAATACTAGACCGTTCGGTGCTCTTGAGTACCGAAGCGATCGGCACAATGAAGGAAAGATACAGTTCAGGGTCAGCGGATGACGTCAGGCAGGCCGGCTGGTGCACACGGACTGAAGATGTCGAAACGGCTTGACAGGAGAGGGGGGGTGGGGGGTTGCGCAGCAGCGAGACTGACGTGACGGCGAACCGAAGAATGTCTTTGGTGAATAAAGTACCCACCACCACACTCCGCAGAGTCGTCTGACGTTTGCAGATGTAGGTGGTTACTTAATTTTACTACATACCTCGTCACGATTATGAATTTTGTGGTGCTCGATGTTTAGATTTGACTGGTATACGAGGCATGTGTAGGAAAAGAGCAGAGTAAGTATTACAATTATGCAGATAAGGGTATACAGGTACATTCTTGACGGTGCATTTTGTGTGGTTGATATCGTTTGAAAGCGATCTTTCACGCCGTTACGGAAAACATTGGGGCATAAAAAATGTGTACGCCACAACACAAATTGTATGAATTTTTCGTTCCGGTATAGATTTAGAAAATTTTGGAAATTTTTGGTAAGGACTATGGGACCAATCTGCTGAGGTCATCGGTCCCTAGACTTACGCGCTACCTAATCTAACTTACACTAAAGGACAAAGCACACATCCATGCTCCATGCCCAAGGGAGGACTCGAACGTCCGACGGGTGCCGGGCGGGCGAGGGGGGGGGAGGGGGGGGGGGGAGCCGCAAGAACCATATTGATTTTGTAAAAGTTGTTTGTCGATTGGCGGTCAGACTCCTCTTTCCTGTTCCACGCCCCTGTAGTGCGTTTGTCTCGTCAGTGAGTTCACGACACTCTCATAGGAGTCCATCTACTCCTACCCATTCCTGAGGAAAGGGCGCAGTAACAGTCGGACACACACACACACACACACACACACACACACACACCGCGGCGATGGAGATGAGCTGAAGAGATGGGAGCGGCACCAACACCCAGACGCAGAGAGAAGCAAATTACCGACTCAGCCGCGAATCGAACCTGGGACGCTAGCCACGGACTGCGGACTCTGGTGCACACAACGTGACTGTGAGTCCCTGTAGGGCACGCTGTGGCGCGCGCTGCGTGGGGTTCATCTCGGCTCTTCTCTGCTACACGTAGGCAGTGTTTCGAAATTCTTACGTTCATTGCCGCTATAACAATGTCGTATTTTGGAAGTATGTCGGCTGAGGGGGGAGGGTGAAGACGTTGTACAAAACAGTGCGTCAACTTACATAGACACGTAACAACAAAACGCTTATCCTGCCACTCAACATGCGTATGTGGTCGGGAATCTTTCGTGCATAATAACAAACGATAAAATAAGAAATAAAATCTGTGTAGCCAACGTCGAATTTTATTCCCAAAATGGAAGTGTTTCCAAGTCCATAAAAATTCTGTTCGTGTCGTCTCCGACTGAAATACATCCATGCCCTGCCGCTCCTTCTGGGCTGACGCGATTCACACCGTCTGAGATATCCCGTCACCACAACACTGCAGCTACGTTTTGCAGATCATTGATCCGTCACTTCCTGAACGTTCTCTTTACTAATGCTTGAAAGATAACTCATCTGCTCCAGATGTCACACGTGCTTCGCGTACGGTTCTTTACTCCAGTCATAGAACTGTGTTAGGTTACCCAAAATATACGCAGAATGAAAGAATATGTATCCAGCTGCGGCTTTCGCTAAATTATATCGGACAGATTAATGAATTTCCCGGCTACTCAAGTTATAACGGAACTGCACTCCGTTTAGTTACGATTTTTAAAGGACACGTGTGCCTAATTTTCTCTGTTATTTGGGGAAAATGTGCTCCGAAGATTAATGAAAATACCCAAAACTTGCATTTTTTCATTTATTGGCTCATGCTTTATTTAAGGCTTTATTGTTTATGTCCCCATGCACTTAAAACCGAATTGTTACTGTACGAGTACTTTTACATGGTGATGATCGAACGAAATATAAAAATAAGAAATAGTCAGTGGAACATGGAGTAAATAAACTGGATCTGCTATAGTGTTAGATTGAAAATAACTTAAGAACGGTCGCCATCTCAATTTGTGAGCAAAAATTAGTGTATCATTAATAATTATTAATCTCTGCTTAAAATGCAATGTCCTGAAAGTCTGACCCACCATCGCGCAGCCCAGCCCGATAAGGGGAGGAACTCGAAATCTGCACGAGGTGTGGATCTTGTACTGTACGCGTTGTGTAACAAGGCATTGCCAGAAATTTCAGTCCGAAGGGGGTGAAACGGGGATGAATGTTTTTTTCTTTTCTTAAATGCCGCTATTAAGCAAATTTTGAACGTAGAAATGCGAAAACTGGAATCAGGTTTCTTTCAGAAGATGAAAAATGAAAACTTGTTTCAGTGTTTCTGAAGATTCAGCCCGAAGGGAGTCGAATAGGGCATGAAAATTTTTAAGAAAATATTTTGTTACATTAAAAATGTTATAAAGCCCAATTTATGAAAATTGTTGTTTTACTCCTCTGCTAGATGTAAAGAAATATTTGTTAGAGGATGAAAATTGCTGTGGAAATATCTCCACCATTACGCAAATGGGGTGATGAATAAAAACTCTGGGCTCCAGCTACCAGAATAGCTTTTTGGTCAGAAGTACATTCGGAAAAGACCATGCTTACATGGCCTTAACTGGATGGAAAAGCTGTGATTGTGTTTCAGTTTGTGAACAAGATGAAAATTCAAATAAATAAGAAAAAAAAAGTTTCTGCAGGCCATACAGTCTGAGCAATCGAAGCGGCGGTCGCTCGGCCAGTTGTTTCTGTACTGCAGCTACGGACCAATCATCGAACTGAAATCAGGCGGAAACGGAACCAGAAGCACTGATTCGGGCTCAGACGACAAAACACCGTTAAAGTCATGAGAGGTAAAGTCAGTCAGAAGACCAGGAGAACAGTTTTTACTGCACACGTGGCATGTCGACGGTTTGCAAAACAGTTCGCGCGACTAACAACTTTGCGTCACTCACTGTAATAAGTGGTACTGATTTTAGAAATTCAAATGTTCAGAAATACTTGTTTTCTGTTATAGTAAGCTACTTGTGGAAAGCTGGTAATGTCTCATGTAGCGAAGTATCAGTAGTTTTACAGGATCACACTTCCTTGACTCTTATGCAGTATATTGCTGCATCTATTTTCAATAAACTACAACAAGTATTGCCGGCTGATGTAGCCGAGCGGTTCTAGGCGCTTCAGTCTGGAACCGCGCGGCCGCAACGGTCGCAGATTCGAATCCTGCCTCGGGCATGGATGTGTGTGCTGTCCTTATGTTAGTTAGGTATAAGTAGTTCTAAGTTCTAGGGGACTGATGACCTCAGATGTTCAGTCCCATAGCGCTCAGAGCCATTTGAACCATTTTACAACAAGAATTCAAAAATCTTAGCAGTAATCGACGCGCTTTCAAATCGAAACTGAAGAGTTTTCTCATGGGTCAATCCCATTCTGTCGAGGAGCTCCTTGAATAATTAAGCTGATTCCTGTGTTATATTGTTCATGGAGTTTATATAAACTAATGTGTTGTCTTTATTGGGTTCATAAACATTTTATTTTATCTGTTATTACTTTTATGCTGTAATTTCGTGTACTGACACGTTCCATGACCTTGGAGATTTACTCTTCAATTTGCTCTACGGAACTAGACGTGTAAATTAATTATAAAATATACACTGTTGACGTAATTTGCAAATGTGACTAGATTTAAGAAGCGCACACAAAAAACATAAGATGTATCATTCTGAGATAATATTTTGTGAACATTCGTTTAATTTATGCTTCTATTCTTACACTTCATCACTATTCATTTAGTTCCACTACCAACCAACAAAGTTAACTGCTGTTAAATGACGATTTTGAATAGCATTCAGTTTTGTGAGTTGCTCGTGTATGTCATAGTTACGGAAATTAAATAAGCGAATGACTCCCACCGTTTTACTATGCTATCACTGGTGCTGTTCTCGGAGTCGGTAATGGTGGAAGGATAGGACCCTGCCACGTAAATGATCGACGAAATGTTCATTAGGCTAATACAGTTACTGCATTGAACACTCTTACTCAATTAAGAAAAACTCCTACGCTGGCAAGCCTCGTACAGCCTACAGATGATGCCAGTCGCATCATTCATTGATGAGTTGCTGCTGGTGCGACGGAAGGCATTGTTCGTTGGCAGCGTGTGGCAACAGTGGTGAGTGGTACACAGCTTTAACCTGAGCTGGTGCTTGATTTGTGAAAATGAGGTTCCGACACTGTGATCTTCCAGGGTGGGAATGAGGGGTGTGTTTGTGAAATTTACACTTCTTAAAACCTTATTTCAACTCTTTTATCTGCATTTAAAACGTTCCAGTACAACATCTGTACTCGTAAAAAATTAAAATTATTTTGTAACACATCTCAAAATCTTCAGTTCCGATTTTTTTCTTTTCTTTTTACTGAGACACCAGTATCGTCACAAATGAAACACTTATATTGCTGAAAGTAGGTCGTAACAGATACACAATGTAGGACGTTAGCCATGTAGCTCTCCAGTGTTCACATTTCCACTGCTGTGTTTGAATGCACTACAAGTCCTCCAAACATGCAGTAGCTGCCTGCAAGTACTGATAAGAGCAGCGCCGTACGTCACACTTCCTGCAGATAAATAAGCAGACAGCTGGGCGCGGCAGCAAGTAAGCCCGCTCAGTAGCGTAATGGCGGCGCCGGAAGCTGAGTTTTCGTGCGGATCGCGCTCTGTTATAACTAGAGCGCGATGCTCCGCGGCCTAGCGGCGGCCGAGCGGCGGCCGAGCGAAACTCGTTCAAGGTCACCCGCCTATAGGGCGGAGCACACAGCCATGTTTAACTATGTTTTTCGTAAAAGCTTATCTTTTAAATCTAATTATTTATTCTTTAATAATTATTATCAATCTATGGGTTGCAGGGGTTACGACCCCTGGGGAGGTGGGTGGGTGTTCATGCATGGCTGTGTGCTCCGCCTTATGGGTGGGTGACCTTGAACGAGCTTCGCTCGGCCGCCGCTAGGCCACGGAGTATCGCGCTCTAGTTTTAACAGAGCGCGATCCGCACGAAAACTCAGCTTCCGGTGCCGCCATTACGCTACTGAGCGGGCTTACTTGCTGCCGCGCCCAGCTGTCTGCTTATTTATCTGCAGGAAGTGTGACGTACGGCGCTGCTCTTATCAGTACTTGCAGGCAGCTACTGCATGTTTGGAGGACTTGTAGTGCTCGTATATAACGAAGCTGCAGCACTTGATTTAACTCGAGGCAACTGCATATTTTACACAGCCATGCAGCGTTGTTGTTTATGATTAATGATTATAATTATATCTTTGTCTATGTTATTGCTGCAGGAGTTCTTACTCCTGGGGAGGTGGGTGGGTTATCTCTATTTTAGTTTATAATTTAATACATACTACTACATATTGATCTTGCTAAAATCTGAGAAGCGATTCTTTTTAGTGTTTTAGCTCTCAGGGGCACTCTGGGATGCTCCCTGGGTCACTTTGTAATATTGTAACACATCTCAAAATCTTCATTTCCGATTTTTTTCTTTTTTTTTTTTTTTACTGAGACACCAGTATCGTCACAAATGAAACACTTATCTTGCTGAAAGTAGGTCGTAACAGATACACAATGTAGGACGTTAGCCATGTAGCTCTCCAGTGTTCACATTTCCACTGCTGTGTTTGAATGCAAGAAGACTGACAGTGGTTACTGTCACACAGTCCACGTGTGGGTGTAGATACGGCCCGTTACTCGCAGCGCTGCAGGAACAATGGAGTGGCTGTACTACGGCCACCAGAGAAGTGGCCGCGTATGTAATGTGTGTATGCATGTATGTATGTATGTATGTACGTTATTATTACACGAAAACGCCGACAGCCAGATGGCGTCGCTAAACAACGATGTCGTGTGTCTGTAATAATATAAAGAACTGAAATGTAACAAAATCTCTACTAGATTTACGTTATAAGCAATGTAGGAGCCCGCAGCTCGTGGTCGTGCGGTAGCGTTCTCGCTTCCCCCGCCCGGGTTCCCGGGTTCGATTCCCGGCGGGGTCAGGGATTTTCTCTGCCTCGTGATGGCTGGGTGTTGTGTGATGTCCTTAGGTTAGTTAGGTTTAAGTAGTTCTAAGTTCTAGGGGACTGATGACCATAGATGTTAAGTGCCATAGTGCTCAGAGCCAAATGTATGAAACTATGTTCGGTTTCCACAGTCTTCAGTAACCAATACACTGAATTTCAGCTGTTCGTTAAGCAGCACAAAACGAGGACACGCTAAAAGAGAAGGAACGTAATGTGGTCTCAACAGAAACCAGTGCAGAACAGGAAGGTATGTGCAGTACTGGTGGTCACGCGTAGTACACAAGTGTGCGGACCGGCCGCCACCGGCGGAGTGCGTCTCCCTGAGGCAGCCGCCACCGGCTGTCTGGTCCTCTGACAGTGCGTGTGCCTGTGGCGTCCACCGCAGCACTGATTGTTCCCCAGGGGATTCTGAGTAATACATTCTGTTAAAGGAAGACATCTCCTAAACTCTAACATCACTACTTGATCAAGGAGTTACATTCTTATAAATTTCCATAGTTAGTTTGATCTTAAAATTTACGTAGTCCGTAAAACTTAATTTTTAGGAGAGATGTAGCTACTGTCTCCTTTCTACCTGGTACACTTCACGTCGCACAGTGCCACGTGAGAATTGTCTCCAACTCATAGAAACTGCCTTTATGGGTAAAAACAGGGTCAAGTCGTATTTCTAGGCTAGACCAAGTGTGCAAGAAGCTGGTGACATAGTCATTTATTGCTACATTTTAACTGTGCCACGTGTATCAAACGTTGTTATATGGAACGTGTTTATGGAGAGGCGGAGTACAGACGATTTTCATAATTTCATATGTTTACTCTTTTTAAAGTGTAAAGGATTCTTTTGGTTATTTCAAAATGCAGGAGAACGTATGACGTAATTTTATTGAGGTCATTTACGAGTCATCAGTTCACCTTGGTACCAGGTGATGGAATGGAAACGAATAGAAAGTATTTGTTTGCTCAGAGTAGTCCTCTTATGTAAAAGCTGATATTCTACCATTAGAAAAGGAAGGACATAAGTACAACAAATGGCAATTAGCATAATTTGGAGTACACTTTGACTATTTAGAATTACCCGCTAAGGGCAAGAGTTTGTCAAAGTAAAAATGGAGCAGTCGTAGCTGTAGAAGCGTGTCTATACTCTGGCAACCCGTTAACAGCGTCAGTGAACTGCAACCGGCGTGTCACAGTACAGAACCGCTTCACATCGAGGTGAACTTACGGCGTGATCGCAACATGTTCACTTTTTGTATGTTTCTAAATTTGTCAGACATTAATCAGTTTCTATACAGGGAACAGTTTCGAAGTGTGTTGTGAAATTTAATTTGTCGTTATTGTGGTTGATGAGAATCTAGAATGTGTTGTAACCAAAAGTAAACTGTGAACTCTGCAGTTTAGCTTATGCCATTGTAAAACTTGCTGTCGCTTTCAGTTTCTGAAGCATCCTATAGATAAACATCTCACGTCCATTTGTGTTTTGACCAGTGTCGTTAGACGTGGCGGGATAGCTCATCCGGGAAAAGTTAGGGTAATGGTTGAAGCGTCTGATCGCGTGACAACTAGGCGTGTAGATCGCCATAGCGAAATGGCGGACTGCCAGTGGGAGGCTCGACAGAGGCTCTGAGCAGCTGACACAAGTGCCGCCACACCAGCGGAAAAGTGCTGCCTGTCAGGGGGAGGAGGGAGGGGGGGGGCGATGTGTGACCTTGATGTCGCAAGCATCCTCCGCCACGCACCGCGAAGTTTTCTGACGTGTGGAGATGTGGCTGCTTACTTATTTTTGCAAAACGCTCCATCACAATGTTAATTCGTCAGCACTTCACGGCAAGGCGATGATCAAGACCAAATAGAACGAAATAGGATTCTCTGGCTGACAGCATACAACTAGTCATTTCAATACATATCATTAACTTCATGTAGCTGAAAAACGTTGTTCTGTATCAATATTGGGACAAAAGAAAGAGTGTATACACCGTATGAGCTTTGCAAGTATAACAGTGATTTCTCCACTTTTAACAGATGATGCGATTTCTCGTTTCGGACAGTTTTAGCAGAACGGGTTTTTCGGCTGGCGAGCTTCACTCTTTTCCTCTTCTACACAACGTTCACTCCCACGAAAGTCCCTCTACTGTTCGTTGATGTGCGGTTCCTCAGCAGTCGGCATTGGGGCTCATCTCGACTCACGATGATGACGTTTACGATGATGACGATTACGATTATGACGATTACGATGATGACGATTACGATTATGACAGTTATGATGACAACAATGATTATGATAATGATGGCGACGATGATTATGATGATGGCGACGACGACGACGCCGAGTACGACGACAACGACGAGTACAACGACGACGACGACGACGAGGGCGACAACAACGAGGACGACAATGATGATTCAGTATCCTCATCTACTTGCTCTAGGTCTTCATCTTCTGCTTGTGACATGGGTGTGTGTGTGTGTTTGAACTATTGTTGTCGGTGTTGGCTCGCTGTCAATTCTGATGAAAACAGCCCTGTCACCGAGTTCTTAGCAGTAATTCACTCTGTCTTACACTCTCGTTCATATCGACTAGGACTAGGACTAGGGTCCCGCTGTACCATTTTGTGCCGTTGTTGATATTCTGACCAAAATCCTTGTCTTCAATTTTGCTTCACTGACCCCCACTGTATGTAGATTGCCCCTTAGGAGTTGCCATTTCAGATTTTCCAGCTTCCCTAGCACGCTAAAGCTTCTGACATGTCATGTACCAAATCATACAACATAAGCCTTTCGTTGTTTATTCAACCTTTTCTTATAGTCACCTACCCCTCCGAGAGGGGTTACAGGCCACACACATCCTTGTGGATACATGCAGTAAAAAAAAAAAAATGGTTCAAATGGCTCTGAGCACTATGGGACTTAACATCTATGGTCATCAGTCCCCTAGAACTTAGAACTACTTAAACCTAACTAACCTAAGGGCAGCACACAACACCCAGTCATCACGAGGCAGAGAAAATCCCTGACCCCGCCGGCAATCGAACCCGGGAACCCGGGCGTGGGAAGCGAGAACGCTACCGCACGTACATCCAGTCGAAACCGTTTATAGCGACATCGCTTTTAACAACTTGTTGGCTATAACACCGAAATCTAATGGTTTCATCTAAACCCTATGTGAACGCTACGTGTAGCAGGATTGCCCCAAGTTCCGGAAATCGGGGAATTTCGAACACGTAAAGATGTGGTTTCTGTGTCAGACGCAGCGGTTTTTCTGCCGAGAGCTGACGCACCGCCACTGGCCGGGCGCCGCCGAGTATGCGAGCCGTTCCCTCGTTGCTCACTCTGACGGCTTCTGCCGTCGGCTTGCGGCCAGTGCTGCCACCACTTCTTACCGCTAGCCTAGCAGCTGCCGGCGAGAGGCAGGGAGGCGCGGATAATGCTTTGTCTCGGTCTGATTCTCGAGGGAATGAAGACGGAGCGGCTGCACATGGCGGTCATGTGTGCATGAGTTGTGCGGGTGATTGTGTGAATGTGTGTGTAATCTAGTTTCATGACAAAGGCTGCGGCAGAAAACTTAGTTGTGAGAGCGTGATTGTTTTACGGGCCTGTACGCGGCTCGGCAATCATCTTTACAGTGAGTTGTTACCTGTCGTCATTAGTATTGGTCTCAAGAGTATTTGCGCAAGTTACCTGTTGCACGGATTGAACACCGCGGTCTCATTTCATCAACACGGTGTCTGTGACACGTGACTAACCGGCCACACGAGTGGCCGATCTGAAGTCCACCGCCTCCCGCTAATGTGCGGGTGCCGCCCTGCTGGTCTCTGCCGGGTCAGTCTGTGTGTGGCGTGATGCGGCGGTGCTCCTCGGCAGGCCAGAGGCCACGGGCGATTCATCTGAGGAACTGCCACTGTCTCACAGCGTACAGTGCGGCGTTTCGTACACACTGGCACTTTGAAAGTAGTTTACATGTTAGAAAGTATGGACGATGAGAAGAAGAAAATTGTGACAGTCGCTGGCGGTTTGTAAACTATCTATTCATATATTTCTCAAAACAAAAATGGAACAATACCTGTAAAGTAATAGACATAACACAGTGGGTAATAGCTGGACGGAGTGGCCTAGCGGTTCTAGGCGCTGCAGCCTGGATCCGCGCGACCGCTGCGGTCGCAGGTTCGAGTCCTGCCTCGGGCATGGATGTTTGTGATGTCCTTAGGTTAGTTAGGTTTAAGTAGTTCTAAGTTCTAGGGGACTTAGGACCTCAGCAGTTGAGTCCCATAGTGCTCAGTGCCATTTAAAGGTAAAGCAACTCATTAAAAAGTAACAACACTAACTTTTCTATGGTCATAAAGAACTACAAAATTAAATCCCAATGTGTTACTTTTTCAAAGAAGAGAGATTGACTAATTGTATTCGTGATTGATGTCTTCTGGTCACACGTGTTCAGTATTTCCAATGTTTCAGTTAAGTTCGTCACATCTGTGAAACATTTTAACGAGAAACACATGAGGAAGTGTAAGTCTTCCTGCAGTTTATGTACAAAATACTGTCTTTCCATTTTAGTACGGCTGATTAAATTTTGTGACACAGTAACTGAGGCGGAGGTGTGTCCTTCCTGGCTGCTGCACCGCACATCACTCACTGCAAGTTCTAAAAGTGCTCAACACTTTATCTTCTCGTTCGCTGTCCACGAGCATGTTCGATTCGTGTGAACAATTTAGATTGCTGCTCCTTCTTTCTTCACTTAAAGGTTTCTGCATTTTGATGGCATTTTATTGCTGTACGTACTGCACAAACGTAAGAAAAATTCCTCCTCAGCCCCTCTCCACAAATACTGCATTGCAAAAACTGTACGTGCTCCGTATCTCTGCTACTTTTTCTAAGGTCAACTCTAGGAGTGCTTAAAATTTACAGACATGAAATTTTTATCAAAAACCAAAGTTAAAAACCGGTTTGTGCGACTGACGACTGTAGCTACCGTAAACCCTCGGTCCGTTCTACGTCGTTATAGCCGGTTTCGACTGAATGTTGTCTCTGATGCGGTGTACAGTCTATTGACACACAAATCAAAGAGTTTTGCGCTCAGTTCAGACATTCGCTGGAACAAGCCAGAAGGCCATCTCGCAAAAAAGACTAACAAAAAACGATCGTAAAGATTTCGTTCTTCTTTCCATCTCATGTTCTGTTTTTTTTTCCAACGGTAACATTGCTTCTTTTATATAATCGCAGTTATCTTTTTCCAACAAATACCTACTTTCTCTTACAAATTTTTGCAATGACAAAATGTTTTATCACCTATCACAAAGGGTTCCCATTGCCTTCTGCATCCTCATGCCGTTGATCATTACGGATTCTTCGGCCTTTTTGAAGCAGTTTCGCAACTCAGGGGCTCTGCCCCCTCTTCTGCTCTCTTTGACAAGGCGCCTGGTGGAACGAGTGTGCCTTTTTATGCTGTAAGTCTTCGGTCACCATTGCTGATGGTTTTCATCCTAAATTTAATCAGTGACGAGGCTGGGACCGTAGACCAAGGAGGTCTCGGTTGTTAGTCAAATACGCTAGGCGTAGAACATGGGTGCAGTAATCTACACACACACACACGGAGAGGAGAGAGAGAGAGAGACAGAGAGAGAGAAGAGAGAGAGAGTCGCTCCCAACAGCACCAAATGTAAACTAAAAAGGGACGCATCCTCCAGTAACAAAACAAACTACACGAAATGCCGTAAGGAGGTAGCGAAAGGGGTGGTGCAGATCGTCCACCCTCCTCCTCCCCCCCCCCCACCATCGCTTAAACGAAAGTACGTAGGACGTAGTTCCCATGTAGTGAAATTGAAAGATATTTTGATTTTCAATCACACGTCGAAAAAGGGATAAGCCCTGTCAGCAGTCAATAAGTCCAAAGATGCATTTGAGCGGTCGACACATACGTAGCGCTATCAGCTACCACCCTTCGCTCTTTTAGCCAAAACCAGTTGTTAGCCTTGCCTGAGTTCGGTTTTCTTAGACAGCTCAGTTGTTAATTGCAGTTGAATTTAATGTTAAGTGTTAGCGTTCATTGTTTTCCTGCTGTTGTGACAGTTTCTAATTATAAACAAGTTTGTAACAGGAAAGAAGAGGCAAATGGATTTTCATTCGTCAGACAGCGTTATACTAACTTAAAGAGTATGTACGCACTACTGTAATAGCGTAATTACCTACCTATAGCAGTTCTGTGTTAGCACTGGAGTTGTTATTTGGAAGCGTGTAGATCTTTGGGGTTGCAATATGTCAGTATTTCACAAGGCTGCGGAGCGGCAAATATCGTAGAAAATAACATTAAATTAAAACCAGCGCGTACAAATTCATCTGTGTAGCCCAAAAATCGCGTTGGTCAAGAAAAATATCGCCTAAAGGGCGATGGCTGTATTAATTAAAACAAATTGCTCAGTATTGTCTCATTAGTAGAAGAAATGGGAAAATATCACCCAGTCCGGTCACCTGGATGGTATCAGTTATGAAAATCAGTTCCGACACGAAACTTTTTTGGAGGGGGCCTGCGGAGAACGGAAGGGTTGCACGATGACGGCGCATTCTGTAGTTTGCTCCTTTCTAAACGCGGGCTCCTTGAATTCCTCCGAGCCGGCAGCGCCCTTCATCCCTCCCTCACGCTTTCGTCCGAAATCCATTTATGCTCCTGAAACACCATAGTAACCGAAGCCAGCAATTATATGCACAGTTAAATCTTAAAAATATGCACTCATTCATGCACTGTTAAATGACTAAACACACACGTGTAAAGGAAAAACAAGCTATGTCCGAATTTAATCTTTTGTTGTGATGCATTTTATATTGTTTTAAAACAATGTACAACAACCGGTTTTTCTGAATTCTCCACCAACTTCGGATACCTCTGCGTGTCGAGCCGCTGAGCTAGCAATGTTCAAATGTTAAAATGTGTGTGAAATCTTATGGGACTTAACTGCTAAGGTCATCAGTCCCTAATCTTACACTCTACTTAACCTAAATTATCCGAAGGACAAACGCACACATCCAAGCCCGAGGGAGGACTCGAACCTCCACCGGGACCAGCCGCACAGTCCATGACTGCAGCGCCCGAGACCACTGGGCCAATCCCACGTGGCGAGCTAGCAGTCCCTGGATTCGGGAGGCGTGGTGGTTTGAATCCATTCGCCGTCAACGGTGAAAGTGATTTTTCAGTGAATTCCCGTTTTCAGTTTAGGCAAGTGTCTGCCTTGGCTCCTTACTATAGGCCACAGCCAATTGCTCCGAATGCCTTTCTTTCCTGACAGAGTCCGATTCCCTTGTAGACGCAGCGCATCTGTATAAATGAAAAGAACTGCATCGAAGGCATGCCAAGTACCTCTTCGGAGACTTCCTTCACTGAAAGCCACATGAGAAATAAATGATAATCCAAATGCTCCTTATCTAGTCTCACGCATCTGTCTGCTGCGTTGCTCTTCAATGCAGAAAATGGTCTCTCTTACATTGCAAGAAGTGACAGATGCAAACTTATATGAGGAAATTTGGGAAAGCGTGAGGCAAAATAATTCCAAATCGTTTGCATTTTCGCCGCCACAAATTATTCTGCCTTCTATCTCGAACATAGCTCTCTATGTTCCCTTACACTCACTAAGGGAGCTCACCTGCTCGTCGGCAGTAACTCGCTCCACATTTATAGTCACTGCAGGGCTCGGCCAGAAATGAAAGTGACATAAATGGGGGCTGCAGAGTGCAGGTTTTTTGGCGCGGGTCGGACGAGGAATGAGCCATTTATGTCAGCACATCTCCCAGCCAGCAGTTGGTGCACCAGAGAGAATTCAGAGTGGTAATCCGAGGGTCCTGGGGTCGAGCCTCTACGCGCAATCTCTTTAGCTTTTTTCCATTTTCTATACCACTTACACTGCAAACAAACCTGAATAATACTCCAGAGACTTTATCTATTAATATTTCAATGAAAGGCATGAAAACGAATGGGATGGCAGAATTTGGGATTGGAAACATCAGCGCTAGTTGAAAAGTAATCCCTCCGAAATTCTGTTATCTGAAAACTCTAAAAGCGCTTTAAATAAATCATACCTTACCTTCCTTTTTTATCTTTCATGTCTACGTGTCTATTAATCAACATAGCCACCCTTGTGAAGAATACATTCCTCCCAACTACAGAGCAGTTTCTCGACGCCGTCACTGTAAAATGTATGACTTTGTTGACGAATCGACAACCTCACCTCTCCACGCACCGCTTCACCACCACCAGAGCGAAGTCCTCGAGGCGTTTCTTTAAGGTTCAGGAGCACATGAAAATTGTCGTGGACCAAGTCGGGACTGTACGGAGGATGATGGACGGCAGTGGACCCAGGGCCTCAGGGGGTGGGAGATGCCGCGGCGCCCCGTGTGAGGTCTGGCTGTGTCACGTGGAGGGAGGGGGCGCTCAGTGTGTGGGCGGACTCTGCTGCGGCCGGGAACTGAAGTACAGCACACCGTCTCTCACGCTCTAATATAATTACGTTGCACAGCGCCATGTCACTCGCTACAAATCAGAGCCCTCTAGCGGCACACGGTTGTAACATGCGCCAGCGAAGCGGTGAAGTGACAGAGTAACGTGCTCGACGTGTAATACCACAGCCGACATTGGGAACAGATGAAAAAAATCGGAGGCTCTACTTTTCAGCATGGTTTCGCAAACTTCCTGGAAGGAATTGTAAGGTGTGTATGAGAACTTCGTATGTAAAATTATACACTTTCAACATTTTACAGTTGACGATTTACACATGGTCGCGTGATACTCATGTTAACAACAGGGAAAGCAGTGATATTCTTGGCGTCTTACACACGCTACAAACACTGAATTTTGATAATTACATGCTTGTATTAAGGATTCCAGAGAAAAACAGACTTGATTTAGATACATAAAAGGTTGTGCCTCAGTACATAGCTCGGCAGGAAACCACACGCAACGCACCTTTCCGCCGAATATTCGCAAGGATAGCTGGTGATGTAGAATGGAATATATTTTGATGCAGTCTTCTTTGGATGTGATTTCCCTTTCTCTCACGATGAGATGAACGGCTGTGAAGCTTTTTGATGAAATCCTGTGCTCACTTTAAACACTGCCCGACGGCGATCGTTTAGCTAGAAAAATCTCGTCGTTTATATGTGGATTTGTTGTTCCTTCCATTTTATGAAATTGGTAACATATACCATATATTGACTATTATTTTGCTTTATTTGAAGTGTAAATAGCGCGGAGGAAAAGAAAGATATTTATGGAATATTCTGTTGGTTCATGAACGAAGATAGACCCAATGCTGACTTCATTACACACTATTAATGTTCCGCAATACAATAATGTGAAAGACCAATACCATGTTAAAGCTGTACGGAATGTTAAAAGAATTCCACAGAAGGACTCGTAGCCACTATCCGGAGATTATCGTTCTGGACTGTTCCCCCTGCGCTAACCCACCGCCTGGGAAGGAGGTTAACGTAAATGGCTCGCGCAGCCACGTCGCAGTTCGCTTGACCGTATAGAGCTGCTACGTCGCTAATTTTCATTTGCGACCAAGCACTGCGCATACCACAGGTATGGGACGATGCTGCCATTGACAGGTAGCCACTGCATTCCCTGTCAGTGAGTTCTGTGTGTGTGTGTGTGTGTGTGTGTGTGTGTGTGTGAGGTTGGGTGGTTGAAATGGCTCCGAGCACTATGGGACTTACCTTCTAAGGTCATCAGTCCCCTAGAACTTAGAACTACTTAAACCTAACTATCCTAAGGACATGACACACATCAATGCCCGAGGCAGCATTCGAACCTGCGACCGTAGCGGTCGCACGGTTCCAAACTGAACCGCTCGGCCACACTCTCCGGCTGTGTGTGTGTGTGTGTGTGTGTGTGTGTTTGTGTGTGTGTGTGTGTGTGTGTGTGTACAGCAGGCAGCAGGGGCGGCCGCCCCCTCCCCCCCCCCCCTCCAGATGGCTGCCTGCGACAGCTTCGCAGTCGTGGTGTTCCAGCTTTGCAGCAGTCTCACTGGCTCCTGTCCCGCACCCACTGTGTAATTCCTTGCTGTCTGCTGTGTATTCGACCACCCTTTTAACCTTCCAGAAGTGGAAAAGTGTGTTTGCTTCTGCTGAAAGAGGTCAGTGTAACAAACTGTCGCAAGTGTACCCTAGACATCGCGTAAAACTAGCGAGATGTGTAGTTTCCTTACTTCGAATCTAATTTGTATAGTCTGTCATGATAAGGGTTTTTGTTCACTTGTGTATTGAATGGATTTACGCTGTTGTCGTTCGGAAAAGTGCAGGACTGCTGGTCTGGAACCGTGTCTCAGGTGCACAGAGGTCAGATGGTGGGTGCCGCGTTACGTACTGTGCCTTACACACGTTGTCAAAACAGGTCAGGACTATAGAATGACTCATACTGTGGAGGAGTAGAAGTGTAAAACCAAAACGTTAAGAGAACCCACAGTCTATCAGTTTACTCCCTTGCAAACCTTCCAGTGTTTCAGATACGCGTGCGCGCAGCTTGTCTCGCTCTAATCACGATCCTAGGTCGAAGCGTTAGCTGTACAAGTGTAGAAAAAAACAAAAAAAAAAAACATCGAACATAAACTAACCCGTCAGATAGAATGACTTTGGCTCCATGAAGGAAGTCTTACGAGATGGACTAAAATGGTATAAACTGGTATAATACCTGCTAGACATCTATCAGTAATACTTTCATTTGTGTGTGATGTCTGTGTAACAGAATCATTTGGAACTAGAAATATGTGCCACACGGCATTAAACGGCAAGGTCCCGTGCTAATAAAGAAGTATTATTACCTTCAGTATACTAATCAAAACATTCTCACGTCCAGTCGGTGAACTGGGTCCTGAGTTACAGCAGTAGTGTTCCTGAGCAGGCATAACACGTCACTGGAAATTGTGAGATACTGAATCAGAAAATTCTCATCAGTCGCAGGTTTGCGAGTTCTGAAACACAGTGTTGAAGAAGGAGTGATCTGACACTGAGATAGAAAGAATTTGTTACGTGTGTCATTTTCTGCTGTCATGTAAATTTCGCATGAGGAAAACAAGGATTAAAATTGCACGGGATGAAACCAACGTCTTTTTAATGATAAGTGGTTGTGTGTGTGTGTGTGTGCAACCACTGTTTGGTGGTGGATCTCCAATCTCCATGTCTCTGATTCCTTCATTTCTGCTGTGCAGCTGCAGTTGAATCTTCCATAATTTCAGTGAGTTCATGTGGTGTTCCTCTGCCTACTTTCACATTCACAGATTCGTCTGTTATTGTTTTCAGGGGTCTTATACGTCTCAGCAGATAAGCGAATTAGCATTCCTCTTCAGATTCTGTTTTGTCTGCAGCTGTAGGAGGTGGTTACAACGTCGACGTTTTAAACTACAAGCACAAAGACATACAGTTGCGTGGGTAAAATTCTCACATGTTCATATGTTCATTTACAGCTTGTTGTAGACTGATAATGTGGTGCAAGTATTGCCTCGCTGCCTCTGTGAGGCTTCGACGGCAGTCTTCCAGTCTCGATGGTGCCTCCTCTATCCAGTTCGCTGCGTCTGTCGACGATTAACCAGTCACAGATGAACACGTTAGTCTGTCTTGAGTATGTAGCCGCTAGTGGCGGCTTCTGTTTGCATATGTGGTACCCGCTGTCCTCCAGTCTGGAGGCACTCGGCTGTCGCTGGAGCAGCGTGGTGCGTGTGTGCTTAGTGCAAACATCAGCAGTCCCATTCATTTCTTGTTTTTTTCCTTTTTTTAAATCCAAAGTGACTTTCTGAAATCGTGGCTTCACATTTTTGAGGAAATAAAATCATTATATCTGCTGGTTGGACAACTACACCAAACGCTCTGTAATTTCTCCCTTTTAAAGTCATTATTGTTTCTGTGATTGGAAATTAAAATGTTTCTTTCAAGATGTATGGATAGTTTTCCTCGTTCACTTATATAACACACGCAGAAGATCTTACATTCTGCGTGGTGTCTGTTTGTTCTATATCGTGTCTCCCTACCACTTTCGCGCAAAGACGCTCTGAGCGTGTTTTTTTAGGGAATTGACTAGTTTGAACCTGGGACCTGTTGCTGGTAAGGAGACGCCAGACCACACATGACATATATATATAACCAAATACTTAATGATTTCAGCGTCAGCTCCACTGCACTTCCTGTAAAAGAATCTTAATACTAACTAAATTTAGTGGAAGGGGTTCAATGCCTTCCTATTTTTAGTTAGCTGGTAAAATAACGTCGAAAAAGCAGTTAAGTTTACCATTGGAAATTTTATTCTACTCACAAAACATTGTTTATAAATTGCACTATTGATAAAAGGAAATGTTTTAATACAGGATGGTAAAGACCAACTGCATTCAACAAAAATGTGAACGAATATTCCCTGAATGGGTTTTCACGTTTTACAATGGATCAAAGGATGAACTATGCCATATCACATCTATAATCTAGGTTTAAATTAAGTTTCACAAAAGAGAAAACTATCAAAATGGTCTACAGTGACCCTCAATTATCTTTAATTACTTATCTAACTTGTCGTAAATTACGGTGGCTGATGTGGCTTCTCAATAACTATATAACAGAAAAATCATCGCGTTTCAGATTTTTACTTCAAGTGGCAAATGTGAACACCATGAGCTTTAATTGACGATCGATACTAGTATTACGCAAAAAGGGGGTGTAACAGATGAGACTTCTGCAGTTCTGAGTGAAGCTTTATGGGCTGTTATGTGGCATCGCGTGCGTTCATTACCTTGTCGGTGTTCGTCAGCGGGCGGCGGGCAGCACAGCTCCGCTCACCTCGCCGTCTCGGAAGCAACTCTCTCCTAACTTCTCCTTACTACAGTTTACCGAAGTTGGTTTAAAATAACTATCTGGCTGGGTTTTCATCTGACCAATCAGGGTCTCAATGTTAACCTTAAGCTCCACCTACAAAAATTCTGTCTATCCAATGAGAAACGTTATACTTTTCGTGGTGGGGCAATGTTTTTAAAGTTTGCAACGTAACAGAGACGCGAAAAAGTCTCACGCTAAAACTTACAGCTGGTGTGGTCCTTTTAGTGTTATCGTAAGATCTATACTGTTCTTCTGGAGGGCTCTAGCTTTTAACATGGGCTGGGGGTTGGTCCTAGCGGTTAGCTGGCGACGTGGGTGTCCGTCCCTTATCGTAGGGCCTTCTAGCTTAACATGGTTCTGCTCTCGGCTTCTGTTCTCGTTTCTCCCCTCGGAACTGCGTCTGTCTCACGGTGGGAAGGTACGACATGCATTTAGGCATTCTTGTGTTAGTCTGTGGTATTCCACAGTAGTCTGTGGTATTACTTTGGTTAATTTAATGTCACGATTTATTCGAAGCTATGTGACTACTACTGGATTTGCTTATCATGTCAGGGTTTTCATGGAAGGTGTAGGATTTGCCTGACACCTTACAAAGGTCAGCAGAAATATTGTCGGTACCTGGCCCATGTTAAATCCTCGACTCCTACAGAACTATTTCGAATTACTATTTTAAAATGGATTCTTCAGCGACTGTTACTAATGAAACATAGTAAATCCAATAAAGAAATAGTGATTTCCTGTCTTATTTTAGGAACAGTCTGGCTATCTAATGCTCACAGTCTACAGGGTGGTCCATTGATAGTGACCGGGCCAAATACCTAACGAAATAAGCGTCAAACAAAAAAACTACAAATGACAAAACTTATCTAGCTTGGAGGGGGAAACCAGATGGCACTATGGTTGGCCTGCTAGATGGCGCTGCCATAGGTCAAACGGATATCAATTGCGTTTTTTTAAATTCTTGTAGTACATAAAGAAGTATGAATGTTTTAGTAGGACCACTTTTTATCGCTTTTTGATAGATGACGGTGTAATGGTCGAAGAACATATGGTTCACAATTTTAGATGAACAGTTGGTAACAGGTAGGTTTTTTAAATTAAAATACAGAACGTAGGTACGTTTGAACATTTTATTTCGGTTGTAGCAATGTGATACATGTACCTCTGTGAACTTATCATTTCTCGGATCGCATGCTGTTACAGAGTGATTATCTGTAAATAGCGCATTAATGCATCTAGCGGGCCAACCATAGCGTCATCTGGTTTCCCCCTTCAAGCTAGACAAGTTTCGTTTTTTGTAGTTTTTTCATTTGACGCTTGTTTCGTGAGATCTTTGGCTCAGTCACTATCAATGGACCACCGTGTATGTATGTCAGGATAAGCAGGAACTGAGGACTCCTTCAGCGAAAATTAGACCTTGTAGTTGAGAAACTGTACGTACTGTTATCAGTACCATCTGCAATGCCGTGGTACTGTGACCTCAGTTACAATATGATAGTGTATGTGTTGCTTTAGAGGAAAGGATATTCCCTATAGCTGGCTCTGACATATTGTGTTGTGCTTGGTTGTTGCATGTTGTCCTATTGGACTATTTGAGAAGTGCAGAGAATGAGTTGCAGGCTGAGTAGGCCTGCTTCCCATAGGCAGAAACACCCTCCACGTTTTGGTACGTAGTTGATACCCAGTCTGAAACAACTCCTGCACTGCTACATGCACGACTGTTTGTTGAGTGACGAATAATACAGATTGCAGTCACTAAATAATATTGTTTTCTTCAATAACAGGAGAAGTAAAGAGAATATCTCAGTGGATAAAGTACTGCTACAGTTCTCTATAACCTTACTAGTATTTAGGTAGACGTCTATTTCGAATGATCTCGAGAACAAGTAACATTGCTCTGTAGAAAAGATCATGTAAATGAGGTCTCTGCCGATTCTGGACCTTTACGTCCAAATAAAATGTGCTGAACGAAAAGGTAGGTCTTGATAATTGTATTATTAAAGATTGGCAATTATTCGCAGATGGCATCAGTCTGAAAGAAAACATGTGTTAGTGCTGGAACTGACTGACGACCACATTAATCAACTGTCACTGGACACGGGTGTGTTTGTCGCTCATAGAAGTATCGATAGTCAACTGTAAGCTGAAAGGGCTGCTCGGTGGCGCCGTTTTGCAGAATCGTCCGCAATGGAAGCGGTTAAGGACATCACGGAGACGGCGGCCGTGGACCTGGGCGGCCACCTCGACGCAGGGGACGACGCCGTGGTGACGGTCGTGGCAGGCGGGACCGCCGCCGCTGCCACCACGACCACCACCACCACCACAACTTGCCAGACACCTGCTGCTGCGCGGCCCACGACTCCTCCACCTGATGAGGCCACTGTCTCTCGAATGCGGTGAGTTCCCTCACCACACACGCACACGTATACGCGAACGCACACGCACACAAACACAGGCGCGCGCGACCATTTTGTCGTACATAAGGGATAAATACAGAAAAGCAAAGTGTAAATGTTCAGTCTAGATTTAATAAGGTTCAGCAAAATGAACAAGGAATACAATCAGAACGTACAGCCAGGTGAATAATGAGCTGGTGTCTACAGGATTAGATCGTAGTATCACGAGAGAGTGGTTCATTAAGAATACATTGATAGGGAAAATAGTGAGTCATTGTCAACAGTTCATTGATTTATTCTCATCATAATCATCAAACCAATGCTAACAGTAATTTAGGTAACGTCACACACAGGAAATCTAGTGACAGGGAAATAGCACACTATGTGATCAAAAGTATCCGTAAACTTGTATGAAAATGACTTAAAAGGTCGTGGCGCTTTCCATCGGTAATGCTAGAAATCAATATGGTGTTGGCCCACCCTTAGCCTTGATAACCGCTTCTACTCTAGTAGGCATACGTTCAGTCAGGTGCTAGGAGGTTTTGTGGGGAATGTCAGCCCATTTTTCTTGGAGTGCTGCACTGGGGAGAGGTATCGATATCGGTTGGTCAGACCTGGCACAAAGTCGGCGTCCCAAAACATCCCACAGGTGTTCCATAGGATTCAGGTGAGGACTATGTGCAGGCCATTGCATTACAGGGATGTTGTTGTCGTGTAACAACTCCGCCACAGGCCGTGCATTGTGAACAGGTGCTAGATCGCGTTGCAAGATGCAATCGCCATCCCTGAATTGCTCTTCGACAGTGGGAAGCAAGAAGGTGCTCAAAATATCAATGTAGGCCTGTGCTGTGATAATGCCACGCAAAATGAGGGGTGCAAGCCCCCTCCATGAAAAACACAACCACACCCTAACACCACCGCCTCCAAATTTTACTGTTGGCCCTACACACGCAGGAAGATGACTTCACACGGCGTTCGCCATACCCACAGCCTGCCATCGTATCGCCACATTGTGTACAGTGATTCGTCACTCCACACAACGTTTTTCCACTGCCCAATCGTCCAAGGTTTACACTTCCTACACCAAGCGAGGCATCGTTTGGCATTTACCGGCGCGATGTTGGGCTTTGGAGCAGCTGCTCGACCATGAAATTCAAGTTCTCTCACCTCCTGCCTAACTGTGATAGTACTTACGGTGGATCCTGATGCACTTTTGAATTCCTGTGTGATAGATCTCTGCCTATAACACATTAGGACCCTCTTCAACTGTCGGCGGTCTCTGTCAGTCAACACACAAGGTCGGCCTGTATGCTTTTGTGCTGTACATGTCCCTTCACATATCCTCTTCACTGTCACATCGGAATCAGTGGACCTAGGGATGTTTCAGAGAGTGGAAATCTCGCGTGCAGACGTATGACACATGTGACACCAAATCACCGAACGACGTTTGAAGTCTGTGAGTTCCGTGGAGCACTCCATTATGCTGTCTCACGACGTCTAATGAATACTGAGGTCACTGCTGTGGAGTATCTGTCAGTAGGTGGCAGCACAAAGCACCTAATATGAAAAGCAGATGTGAGTGTCCGAATTCTTTTGATCACATTGTGTATGACTGCACTGAATCTGTAACACCCTCCATCAAGAGACGAACGTCTAATACTCTTGGTGTACTGGAATGGTCTAATAAGGGTCACACAAACACACATTAATGAGACAATTTGGGGTGCTTGGCAGGAACGAGAGAAGAGAAGGAACCCAATAATTTGCCGTAAGATTTCTGCTAATAACAAGAAATATACTCGCCATGCACAACACAGAAGCAAACGTCAGCACAGCCTCAGCTTTTCAGGGCTTGGAGCACTGTAGTTAGCTGTAACAGATAGTCCCAATAACCACACATACGCTAAGCAGAAACTCTGCCTGCTGTAGATGATGTTTCTGTCTGTTCAACAACAGGTTTAGAATGCCATGAGCACCGAAGCTACGTATAAAACTAGGGAGTATTGCGAGAACCTGCGTACGACCCAAAGTACCGTTATACAAGATGGCGGCGATGACGTCATCCATGATGGCGGCGATTAAGTCACCGAAGGTGGCGGCTCTGACGACATTGAAGGTGGCGGATTTTGGTGGCAAGTTTGAATTTTGGCAGGAAAGTGCCCCCCCCCCCCCCCCCCCGACAGAAAAAATGGCAGGAAGACAAAATCCCAACAGGATAATGCACCACACCCCAGTTATCACTACTAAGTAAAGAAAATCGCTGGAACATTGCTCACTTGCGCTGCCTCCACTAACCTAAGTCACCAGAGCGCCACATCCTCCGATGAACTGGTGCCAAGTTTGAATTTTGGTGGTACACAAAGCTCACTTGTTGTTTCGCTACTAAGGAAAGAAAACCGTGATAATATAGGTCACTCGGCCTACCTCGACTAACCTCAGTCGCCTGACCTCCACCTCCCCCAGGAAAATGGCTGAAAGTTCAAATTCCAGCAGGATAATGCATCACACCCCTGTTATCTCTACTAAGCTAATAAAATCGCGAGAATATAGCTCACTTGGCCTATCTCCACTAACCTAAGTCTCCCGACCACCTTCCTATGAACTGGCACCAAGTTTGAATTTTGGCAGGTAAACAAAGGTCAATTCACATATCTCTACTAAGTTATGAACATGGGGCGAAAGATAGGACACTTTTACTAACCTCAGTCACCAGATCGCCACCTCCTCCTAAGGATTGGTGGGAAAAGGAATTGGACATAAGTCTTTATTGAATCATTTTCATGCAGTACTTCCATCCATTGTGTTCACCACAAGTTCCGGACTCCAGCTAACTTAGTATACGTCGCCACAACCAGAGGGCGCTCTCATCTGTGACGTTAGCCAAGATGGCGGCAAACAGTGTGTTTGCCACGAGGTCTGGACTCAAACTGTCTTAGTACACAGCATCGGCACCAGAGGGCATTACCATGATGTGAGGTGATGACGCATGTACCATTATCCAAGACAGAGGCACACAATGTATTCACCAGAAGGCCTCGTACATATTGACATCACCAGAGTGCACTACTGAGGACTTGGAATAAATTTATTCGAATACCACTCCCATATGGAAAGAAATAGTTAAAGACTCCACCACGATCCTCAGCTGACTGCCACGTCCCCTTACCAACCTATGTTGTCAGGATAATGTGCACTACTGTGTACTAAAGTGTACTAATGTGCTCAGAGCATGACATCATCCAAGATGATGGGGCGAAATGGGGGAGGGGAGGGGGAAACGACTCTGCCTATGATGGACATAAGTTTTAATTTTGCAGGCATTGTCTCCACCACGAGATCTAGACTCCAACTGACCTAGTACACACTACAGCCACCAGAGGGTACTGTCATCCGTCCTGTGACCTAATCCCAGATGGTGGTCTGTTGGGGGAAAATGGAGCGAATATGACTGAGGCTGCGGTGAGCTGCTGGGGAGAGTAAGGAGTGTACTCTATTTATTTTGGAACATTTTATTTAGATATGGAGTATACTTGTCATACTGACACAAAGCGCCCGCCCTAATGTGCTTGGAGTCATAATACACAGTCTGCAGACATGAAAACTACTAATTTTCCGAAACAATTTCAGTACAGACCTGCAAACTGCCCCTAAATAATGCAGCACAGAGATTTGCAGACATGGTCAGTGCTCATAAACTGTCCAAATAGCGCAGGCAAAGTCAACAGGCCTGCTCGCAAAATAATGCAATCAACTTGCGCAAGCACAACCCCCCCCCCCCTCCCCGCCCCACCTGGCCCTTAGAGCATAAAGCGACGCGGTCGCCATCTATCAAATCCCTCACAAATGCCCGCACACATGTGGTGGGGACATCCCTTTCGTACTTGACACCATGGATATTACCATCCAAATACGAAATCACCTAGGCACCGTGTGTGACGCGATCGGACGGGAGAGAAGACATATTTACAGAGTGAAGACGCTCCAAGCTAGGCCGCGCGCATGGGTGGTTCGCTACCCTCCCTCTAACTGCGGTCCGGCGAAAATGCTGCAGAAATGTATTCCAGAAAAGCACAAGCTGCTTTCAACACACAGAAACGTTCCCACCGCGTTGTAGAGGCTCCTATATCCCAGCACAAAGGATGTAAATGAATCGATCGTTATGATTGGCTTTTATCGGATTTAACCGTCGAATTTCTGATACCGCCGATATAGAAGCACTGCCCGCCTTCTTTACTTCTGCACACGAGACGTTCAATGCTTATATTATACAGATCGCCATACTGCACTGACAAATGAATGATACTAACTACCATACATATCGTCAAATACGGAAAGACTCTTACAAGAGGACACACAATCACCCTCTCTATTCATGCCATAACATAACCCGTAGTAACTTTACAATGCAATATACACACATTTTACGCTTCGTAGGCCACAGTAACTTTACAATATACACACATTTTACACAAACAATGCAGTTATCATTTATATCTGTACAGCGCCCGAAAAAATTATGCTATGGCTACACTCACACAAGCTATATGTGACGATGCTCCCCAGTCCTATGAAAGCACCTTCAGCCTCTTCTTTCTTTCTACAGACGTGACATTCGGCGCCATACAAAATCATCTCTTTTACATGATAGCACCATCAGCAGACCGACGTCTCTCTCAGAACTCTTCTACAAATTCGAGATCGTTTCCCCTCGGCACAAACGTGCTACTCTTTCTGCTCTGAACCTGCTCGCTTTTCTAAAGACATCTCCAGACTCGGGGATTACAAGAACATACGTGTTTTGGCATGGTTCACCATAATATTATACCGTTTTCGCAGTACATCTCGATATCAAGCACTAGGCGGCCTCCTACCAATTGCTAGCGCAACGTAATTCCCAAGATATAGACTGCCAATTATCTCTCTACAAACTCCAAACTTTTGCCAGGTGCACCTTTCTGTAAACCACTGTGTAATTAGAAACAAATAGAGGAAACTGATATTTCCACTCTCGAACACCAAAGTCGGTGATATAACGAATTCCAACTCACCCCTATAATTTACATGCCAATTAAGGTCTTTCCCACGTCTAGAGAACAGGCAAACCTGTCATGCACATGCCAGATTCACACAGCATAATCGATCGTCTCTCAACTAAATAAAGATGCCAGATGTGAAGAATACAGTCAACCGAGCAATTTACATGGGAGGGAATAACAGTTCTGTGGAAACGCACTTCCGTACATAATCTTCTCAAATTTCCACTTCATCACTAAATCCACCCAACACATACTAAGTATTAGTTCACTATTCGGTCGTCTAGAGGATGGCAAAGTTAACACAGATACATTCCTGCACTCCAACAGGCCTCAGCATTGGGACAGCTGCTGCCGTTAACGGGAAACGTGAATGATTCTCACCACAGGCCATGCGTACACTGAATTATTGCACTATGCCGGTCACATATATGTGTTATCATATACCTACAATTAAATGTTACGATCGTACTCTCAGCTGAATGGCATTTGAGAATGAGCGAAGTATCGGAAATACACCCTGCTTTTGGCAGTGGCTCTGGAAATAGAAATATCACCACCTTTCTTATGACTTGACATAGTCTTCCTTTCATATCACAGTACTTCTAGTAAAATCCATACCCTCCTTACGACTAGACATAGTCATTTCCGTTCCACAAACATATACTTTATAAACCTGATGTTCAAATACGAACATATCACGCACCCATCGCTACTACTAAGTACAATACTTTGTCAATGATTGATTATCTACGTTACAAAATAATACTGATCGAAACTACTCCTCCTTTACGAATCGAGATACGACATTACCTCTGAATGAGGTGACTTTTTCTGTACAAGCACCATGACGGAGATCATAGGAGTGTGTAAGCCATGATGCACCCTTGGGATAAAATTACAGCATTTTGAACGGTATTTGGCTAAGGAACGCAGTATGTAAGCAGTATTTGCGACTCCCTCACAATGCCCCAACTCGGTAATTCTATAGTATTTCTAGTGCATTCTGTCTCGAGACCATATCAGAGGTTATTTGATGTTTCCGCTGAGTTACAGGCAATGACTGATTCAGAAAGAACACAGACAGTGCATGGGGGCTTAATTAAATAATAAAATGCTAATGCAAATAATTTTAGTAGCTGTAAGTCCGATTACGCAAGTCTCGTAAATGGCTGGCCCTGACTAGTTTTTGTACGCAATCTGACTGCATGGAACAACAACAAAGAATGAAATGAAAATTTTCATTAACACAATTAATTAATTAAGTCCCCAGCAACTATAAAACCAACGCCACAACAAGCACAAGTGTAGCTGTTCTGTATGTGGTAGTATGACTCAACGCACATCTGGCACGGTTCTTCTTCAACAAGACAAGAATTTTTAAATATTGACGTGATAAAAGAAAATTAGAAATACTATAATTGTGCAAGAAACCCAGAATTACACTCTAATACAAGAACACACGCCAGATGCTTTGTTGACTGAACCTGTAATGAAGCATTATTCAGGACACACAAATAATAAGAAAATAAAGAACAGTAGTTAGTTACCTTAATTTATATTGACGAAAAGCACTCAGATCATTACAACATCTCCATTGGAACAACATCTGCTATCTCTCCCATCAAATAACTGCATAAACATGGAACAACACTCTCCACTACCGCATCTCACTCTTACTTCAGCTACAAGCAGTGTCCACCACAACTTCTCGGTAAGAACTGCCTGTCGCTGCGTCTCAATAATCACTGCCAGTGGAGGCGGCGGAACAATACTCTCTGGCGCGATTTCTGGCGCTGTGGCTCAGTGTAGCCACCTTTCATATGCCCTTCCTCCACGGGCTAGAATTCGATGGTATTTTTGCCAGCATTGGTGGTGAAAATACCACCAAATTCGTCAAAAAAATACAGACAAAAATAAAAGATAATATTAATACGTAAATATCATATAACTAGATAAAATTTTGGCTTTGCACTGACTTTACAATAGCCTAATATATAAAATACAGTAAGGAATACAAATTTTTTCATACATAAGACTTTACATAATAGTTTATACAAATATCATGTGGTTAAACAATTCAATCGATAGCGTCAGCAATGACGAATATGTACAGGTACGAGTCTTATAACTTTTCACAAACAGTAATACACAAAAAATCAGTTTATACATATTTTCACAACAAGTAGTTGACAGTTCCAGCAGTAGCACCCAGCACTGTTGAATAGGTGCTGACAGCAACAAGTGACATCATCTCAGTAGAAGCAGTCCATCAGTGGCACCCAGCATTGTGGAACAGGTGCAGACTCCAACAGGTGACATCATTTCAGTAGAAGCAGTCCATCAGTGGCACCCAGCAATGTTGAGTAGGTGCAGACTCCAACAGGTGATATCATTTCAGTAGAAGCAGTTCATCAGTGGCACCCAGCATTGTTGAGTAGGTGCAGACAGCAAGAAGTAACATCATTTCAGTAGAAGCAGTTCCATCTGTGGTACCCAGCAATGTTGAAGAGGTACACACAGCAACAAGTCACATTTCTCAGTAGAAGCAGTTCATCAATGGCACCCAGCAATGTTGAGTAGGTGCAAACAGCAACAAGTGACATCATCTCAGTAGAATCAGTCCATCAGTGGCACCCAGCAATGTTGAGTAGGTGCAGACAGCAAGAAGTAACATCATTTCAGTAGAAGCAGTTCCATCTGTGGTACCCAGCAATGTTGAAGAGGTACAGACAGCAAGAAGTAACATCATTTCAGTAGAAGCAGTTCCATCTGTGGTACCCAGCAATGTTGAAGAGGTACACACAGCAACAAGTCACATTTCTCAGTAGAAGCAGTTCATCAATGGCACCCAGCATTGTTGAGTAGGTGCAGACACCGACAAATGACATCATTTCCATAGAAGTAGCTCCATCTGTGCACCTGGTATTGTTGAGTAGGTGCAGAGAGCAACAAGTGACATCATTTCAATAAAAGCAGTTCCATCAGTTGCACCCAGCAATGATGAGCAGGTGCAGAGAGCAGTCCATCATATTCACTATCACTGATCACACTGTTCCTCAGCAGAAATTAAACATGTCCTAGTGGCACCAATCATGTAGAGAAAGTACAAGTAACAGTCCATAATTTCACCATCACTAATCAGACAGTTCAAGCATGAACAATAGTTTGAATGCACATACAAATGCTTTTACAATGCTCTTACACTACATACAAATCATAACAAACACACAAATGATGTCAGATAATTGTCATATTAACTATTACAAATACACAAACATCAGTAAACCTATAATATTTATGGGTGTCAGTGCAAGCCACTACAAACAAATAAAATAATATTTAGGAGATAGGTGGGTAGGATTAGGAAAGGAAAACACACAAAACACACTCACTCATCTTTCATCCACATTAAGTACTACTGTGTAATTGAATAGTGATAACTGTGTGAATCCACTTCTGTCAAAATTTCATGTTCATCATGTGTATCAAGTAGTAGTGACAGCAATGTATAACAGTCAATAATAGTTAAGTCAACGTCATAGTCATCATGTCAAGACCAATGTTTGCCAAGCCAGATCAAAATGTATGGTTGCTGAACAACTGTCAGTGTGCCAAGATATGCAATGCTTCCTCTCTCCAAAAAAAAAAAAAAAAAAATACGTACTGCTTAGTGATTTAACAAAGTGTGTGTAGACAATCTTCCTTCCATTTTAGTTTTCTAGTCTGCTATCTTCATCCTCCTTGTTCCATATAGACCAACAAAAAAAAAATATGCACCTCACTTACTTTACCTTTTATACACCAAAACTCCAATCAACTTCATATAATCTCAATTCCTCAATAATACCTCTTCAATACGTCGATACATATAAACCTTGTCGCCAATATAATTTCACTTTCATAACAACTCTTTCCTCTAGTCAGTCTCCTCGAACAAGTACGGATAAAATCCTAATGCAAACCTCATCATCCCATACAATCCGAAGACACACTGTCAACACACAACCTCTGTGTAATCCATCTGAGCCAAAATCTTCTACTCATTATGAATTATAAACAAAGAAATGCATACAAGACCTCTAACAGACTTAGTTCGAATAACTCTCAGTAATTAAGTACGATTACGGAGTGTGAATGATCCTAATTTTTCACAGTGTGGACACCACTTCAAGAATTATGGCAAACAGAAGCAAACATGTGGAGTATTTCTGTGTCAAGTGTCACTTCCTATTTCAATTGCTCACGAAAAATGCAGTGTAATAACTGTCAATGGTCTAAACCTAGTTTTGGTATGTCATGTCGTTAGCTTCCTTCCTATTAGCATACATTTATACAGCTTCCATAAAACCTCCAGCTCATGTGACTTCTATGAAGTTTCTTGTACTAATGTCGTTCGTCGAATTATAGCAGTTCATTTTCCTATCTTAAAAATATAAGGCACTGAGCGTAAGCAAAACAAGCAATAGCGAGTAAATATACCAGTAGAGAACAGAATGTCAACAAGTGGATGCAGCACAATTCTTACAACGAGGCTCTGCCGAGCGAACAATCTGTAACCTATACCATAGTGTAACCTAAACTCTATGTTCATACACAGTATATCAGCATTTCTTTATACCAAATTAAAGAATAGTTATGACAACAAGCAGAAATGTGTAAATATGCAATCCATACGCAATGCAGCAAATATGTATCTTACATAATAAACAGGTCATTAGCATCGTATCAGCGTAAGGAAATAAATGTTCATATGTAATTATAATAAGTAAACATGAAGGCGCAAGCAGATAAATCACAAAGTATAACTTACATACATAATCACAGTCAGCACAATTAATCAGGTGACAATTATAATTTATAAATAAATAAGCACAGCAGGCACATAATTAAAAAATATGGCATCAGTGAAAAAGCAGTGCAGCCAAGCGATGCATAATATACACAAGTTACAACTCAGTTAATTAATAATCATTGTCAAAATCAGTTAACGTACGCAAGCACGTCGCTTCACAAGTAAATTCATAGAACATGAAATTTAGCACAAGGTATGAATCACGTAATCGCGAGCAGCAAATTACGTCTAAAGTACGTACCTAAGTGGAAATATGTTACCTGAAAATGAACTCAATTAACAGTTACCTTTTTTTAGTTTATTAGTTTCTTCTTGGAAATTACATTCTTCCTGAAAATTTCTCGATAGCAAGTCGTCTTAACGTCGGACACGCACAGAATTTACCTGAAGTTCTTAAATATTTTATAGAACCGTATCCTGAAAAATACTGAATGTTAATAACAGAATTCATCAAGTCACTATAGCTTTATACTGAATTTAGTCGGAGAAATTAGACTGTATTTGTTTATGGCTGTCAGTGCATTCGCACTGAGCGCTCGATCAGCTGTAGGCGCGTGACGTAGAAAGCAATTGTTTGCGGTCAACGACTGCCTTGTGCGGCGCGCAGACTTGACTGTTGCTTTGAGTATATGCCGCCGCCAAAACACAGCGCGGTATCGTTGTACTCTCCGTATGTTTACATGTAGCTGTTCGTTTCTCACAAGTATGTCATTCTACAAAAATTTTGACGTTTGATATATGATGTATTCCCTTAGAGCGTCGAGATTTAAGAGTTTCTACTTCAACAGTGTTATCATGTATAATTTTGCGAACTCTATATGGACCGTTATAAACCATAAAAAATTTGCGACACAAGCCCTTTCCTTTGTGAGACGGATGGTGAGACTTAATTAACACCTTCTGACCAACTGACAAGATTTTTAAACGACCAGGACGCTTTGCTGATTTCACTCTTCTAGCAGCCGCAGATGCAACTTCAGAATGCCGCAGTTTCCGTGAAGGCGGAAAAAGAACGATTTCAGAAACGCGATTTGTCGGTGCTTTGTTTTTTAATATCAGTATAGGCGGTAAAGAAGTTGAGTCATTAGGAAATTCATTCAGAATGTTTTGAAAAATATGAAGATACTGATCCCAAGTTCTGTGATTCTGATGACAATAAAGACGACACAATTTATTGATTTCCTTCATCCATCTCTCTGAAGCGTTAGATTGAGGGTGAAAAAGTGAAATAAAAATTGGTTTAATCTTACGACGCCGTAGAGTACGAAGCCAAATTTTAGAACGAAACTGTGATCCATTATCTGATATAACTTTATCAACATGACCCACTTCTTTAAGAAAATGTTTGATGAAAGCATTAGATACTGAACGAGCTGTTGCTTTGCGTAACGGTGTAAAACACACATATTTTGATGTCAACTCCACTGCTACGAAAATGTACGCAAAACCATTAGTAGATCGAACCGCTGGACCGAACAAATCAACTGCAGCCATGTCCTTTAATTTTGCTGGAATGATAGGAAACAACGGTGCTCTGTGAGAAACTGTCGGTGGCTTAGCCTTTTGACATAATTTGCATTTGGCAAGAACAATTCGAATACGTTTTTCCATATTATTGAAGTAGCAATTTTCTATTAATTTATGAAAGCATTTTCTGGGACCAAAGTGTGCATAACTGAAATGCGTATACCAAATCAGCTTATTAACCCACTCATCAGGAATACAAACTAACCAAACAGAGTTGTCGACCGATTTTCGTTTGAAAAGAATGTCATTGCGAACTAAATAATGCTGTCTAATCGCTACGCTTTCCTTTCTCTTCCACTTCTCCTTAATGTCCTTCCAGATTGGATCCTTATTTTGCTCCTTAGCGATGTCCTGGAGCGAAGACGAAATAAAGTTCTCAAACGCAACACCTTGAATATACATCAAACAATAATTGTTTTCCTTGCAGTCCTCTTCAGCACTTTGTTTCAAACACATAGGTGCACGTGATAAAGCATCAGCAACAATATTTGAAGAACCCTGTATGTAAACAATACTAAAGTCAAATTCCTGTAGGTACAACGCCCATCGTGACAATCTGCCATGAGTTAATTTTGTCGACATAAGAAATTCCAGAGCCCGATGATCGGTGTAAACCTTAGTATGTCTGCCAAACAAAAATGTCCGAAATTTTGTAAAAGCCCAAACAACAGCCAAAGCTTCAAGTTCCGTAATCGAATAATTCCTTTCTGATTTAGAGAGAACACGACTTCCAAATGCAATAGTCTTCTGCACTACAACGCCGTTTTCTTCTATCTCTTGAAATAAATGAGCACCTAGGCCTTTGTATGATGAGTCCGTCGCCAGACAAAAATCTTTAGATAAATCCGGGTGTGAAAGAAGTGGAGCAGCAACTAAAGCATCACGAAGTTGTTCAAATTCTGATTGAGCTTCCTCATCCCAATACCAATTAGATTTCTTTCCAGATAGTTCACATAAACGAGGTGTGGCCAAATCGTCCAATCTAACAAAGCGTCTAAGAAAATTACAGACACCAAGGAAACTACGAACATCACGTTTTGTGGTAGGAACAGCATAATTACGAATAGCGTCAAGTTTTTCTGGATCAGGAAGAATACCTTCTGTAGAAATAATGTGACCGAGAGATTTCACCTGAGAACGACCAAATTCAGATTTTTCCAAGTTCACTGTAATGCCAACTCTTGCAAAGATACGTAATAATGAATCCAAAATATTGTTGTGCTCACTCCAAGAATGTTTAGCAATAAGAATGTCGTCAACATATGAAGTAATATTGTCACGAAGATAAACAGGTAAAATTTCATTTAAGCTACGAATGAATGCTGCAGAAGATACAGTAAGTCCAAACGGTAATTTCCGAAACTGGTAACAGTTACCAAAGGCTAAAAAGGCAGTATATTTTCTACAATCAGGGTGGAGTTCTATTTGCCAACAACTTGCGCGCATATCAATCGTGGATAAAACTTTAATTCCATGAAAATGTTGAAGAAGTTCATCTAAATTTTGTGGACGGTCAGTTTCAGGAATGATGATATTATTTATCTGTCTGGAATCCAGAACCAAACGAATTGACCCATCCTTTTTAAGAACAACGTGTAATGGGCTAGTATAAGGACTGACTGCAGGCTCAATAATGCCCTGATCTAACATGTACTGAAGTTCATTCTTAACCTTGTCTCTGTAAGCCAAAGGAATAGCGTACGTTTTCCCGCGAAATGGTGTGTGTTCTTTTACTTTAAATAAATATTGTAAGCCTTGTATAGTTCCCGTGTGATGACTAAACACTGTAGCATGTGAAGTCAAAATTTGGTGCAGCTCTTCTCTTGCAACGTCATCTGGCACTTCAGCTTTCTTAACCTTTTCATTAATTAGTTCTTCGCTATTAATTATATCATCCATCGCGTCTCTGTATCTATTGTCATTGTCATGAATAAACACATTGTCGTCATAATGCTCAACGAAAACATCAGAAGTAAGAAACCTGAAACATTTTGTATCTGACTCAGGTCTTGTTAAACACTCGAAAAATTTCAAACATTTCGGCATTCCGGCAACAGTCAAATTCACACTTCCTTCTTTAAAGTTCAAAATTGCCTTATGTGCGTTAAGAAACTCCATACCTAATATAATTTGTGTACTGAGTAATGGAACAATAATAAAATTAGCAGAAAATTCGTATCCTTGACAATTGAAATTTAGGTTGGTCTGTTGTTTAACTTCAACACCTTTTCCAGAAATCGCTCCTCGAATTGTAGTTTTAGAAATAGGTAACACAGGACAGGCAATAGTCCTTTCACATATACGAAAAACTGATTCACTAATGACGTTCAATGGGCTCCCAGAATCTAAAACTGCAGTGAACTTATTCTTACCCACACATACTTCAATAACAGGATGTAAAAATGCGTCTACATTATTTTCCTTTTCGTCTAACAAAATGTCTCTCATGTCTTCCAGGCGTACGTAGTGTAAAGCCGTAGTGTCATTACTTTCTGAACCGTCTATATTGCTGCCAGAAACCGAAGCTGCTAGTCATTGTCGATTGTTTGCGTCTCGTCTTTGATTATTCGCGTCATTTCGTGGATCCATTTCTACGATTTGCACTTGTCTCTCTGAAGTTCTGTCACGTGGAGGATGCCAATTAGGTCCCTCCTGTCTGTTAGATACAAATTCTTGGTTGTGTCTGTTATTAAAATTTCTGTTTTCCTGTCTGTCTGCATAGCTACTTCTTGTGTAATTTCGACTGTCACTTCTGAAATTATTGTTGTATCTACTACCCTGATTATTTCTGTAGTAAGAATTTCTATTACTGTTTGAATAATTTCTGTCTTGATAATACCGATTACTGTTTCCGTATGATTGATCATTCCGGTACGAAATACCGTTATTATAATTGTCTGTGTAATTTCTGTTAGAACGTCTGTTATTGTCATAGGGCTGATATCTATTGTCCTGTCTGTTACGTCTGTCATTCTCAACATTACCCATATAACCCCCGTTCCGATCACCATCCCTTTTCTCTGAAAATCTACTGTAATTACTGTTACTGAAAAAATTACAGGAAGTCCCATCGTCGTTGTCATACTCAAGTTCTTGCAACAAAGTCTTAAAAGTCTCAATGTCGTCTTTACATCTTCCGGCTAAAGCAATTTATCTTATGGATTGTGGCAGCTTAGTTAAACAAATGCGAATTAATTCAGTCGGGCTGTAAGGGTTGGAAAGGAACTGATTCTTTCGAATCATGTCTTCAAAATATTCCGCTGGCGTGCGGAACTAAGACTGTTTGAAATTACGCTGCATGATAAGACTGTGTTTGACTCTGTCTTGCGTGTTTTCGGACCAATATGCCGATAGAAATGCATGATAAAAATCATTTAGGCTATTACAATCTCTAATGAGTGCGCGCATCCGCGTCGCCGGTTCGTTTTCTAAATACCCACACAGAAATTCCAGTTTGTGACTTAGTGGCCAATTTGGTGGAAGTGTGTACATAAATTGATCTAACCATGAACATGGATGTATGTCATTCTTAGAATTGCGGAAGATCTTAAATTTCCGAACAGTCAAAAAGTGTTTATAGTCAAAGTTTTCGCCTCGTGGCGACAAAGACCTACCGCGTCTGTCCCAGTCCGAATGTCGATTATTGTCAAGTTCGCGCGCCTGGCGCTCTCTTGTTGCATCCCGTAAATGAAATAAATTATTTTCTTCAAAGCCCTCTGCTATCTGTGATTCTAGATTTCTTCTGCTGTCTTTTCCTACGATCTCGCCTTCGATCTGTTTGACTTGCTTTCGTAATGCCTCAACTTCCCTTTTAACGCGTTCATTAAATTTTCCCTGATTTTCAACATGCTTATTTATGTTCTGGTACTCTTCGGTTTCTGCAAATGGCAATGGTGCTGTATCATCTGAATCTCTGTCCCCATTTAAACTAAGATTTGTCAATTTATCTGAAATCTCCTCCACTCTTTCAGATAAGTCACCTATTTGTTCTTTCTGTTTATTTACGTCTTCCGTAAGTGTCGCGACTCGGGTTTCGGTATGGTCACATTTAGTAGTTAACTGTTCACACTGTTGTGTTAGGTTATTTATTCTGTCATTTGGTACGGATTCCTCGATTCTTTCAAGTATTTCTTCCTTATCGTGTGCACATTGTAAATTTAATTCTGAAAATTTCTGTACTATCACGCGATCTCTTTCCGCCTGTTCTCTATCCTGTTCCCTTTGTCTAATCTCTACTGCAATTAATCTATTATTGTGAGAATTCAAAATCGGTTGTACTTCTTCTCTGATTTCTTTCTTTAATTCATCTTTCATATTTTTGAAACATGTCCCTATTCGTGAATCTAACCGTGTTTCCAAAGTTCCCATCTCTGTTTTTAATTCAGATCCAAACCGTGTTTCCATTGTTCCCATCTGTGATCCAAGTGAGTCTAACCGTGTTTCCATTGTTCCCATCTGTGTTTTTAATTCAGATCTAAACCGTGTTTCCATTGTTCCCATCTCAGTTTTAAATTCAGATCGAAAATTTAATATTGCACTCATCAACTGCTCCATATTAACTTGTTCGAGATTCCTTTCGCCCCTAACATTTCCCACAAAACCAGCTTCCTTCGTCATGGCTGTAAAGCTATCTGTGTTTGATACTATTCCAGAATCTTCTATCGTTACTCTCGTATTCTGTGAATTTTCTGATTGAGAAAAACCTTGAACTGGTTCCGGACTGTCTTCCCGACTTATTAAATTGTTTTCAACTCCATTATTCATGATACTGTTGTCCTGTGTTGGCGAGTTCGCCATGTCAACAATTTCGTCATTCTGACTATCCATCATTTTCGCCTTTTTCATCGATCGCGTAATCATTTGCAAAACATACAAAACTCGTCACAATACGAAAATTACGGAGAATTTAACACGTTATCACCAACAATACCATTCACACGATATGCTTGCCTCAAACACGATTAACGAACAATTGAAATAATTGCACTAAATTATCAAACCCGTAGACAAGACCACAAAAAATAAATAAATTTTGAAAAATACCATTAGAAGAATACCAATTACCAAATCTACACATGCAATGTAGACTACAATTACTAACTCAAATTACTACAACAATACTACGGTCTACTATTTTTACAATCAGAAGATTCCAAGGGACGATCCGAAGCAGCGGTCGCCACGTGCATGGGGGCTTATTTAAATAATAAAATGCTAATGCAAATAATTTTAGTAGCTGTAAGTCCGATTACGCAAGTCTCGTAAATGGCTGGCCCTGACTAGTTTTTGTACGCAATCTGACTGCATGGAACAACAACAAAGAATGAAATGAAAATTTTCATTAACACAATTAATTAATTAAGTCCCCAGCAACTATAAAACCAACGCCACAACAAGCACAAGTGTAGCTGTTCTGTATGTGGTAGTATGACTCAACGCACATCTGGCACGGTTCTTCTTCAACAAGACAAGAATTTTTAAATATTGACGTGATAAAAGAAAATTAGAAATACTATAATTGTGCAAGAAACCCAGAATTACACTCTAATACAAGAACACACGCCAGATGCTTTGTTGACTGAACCTGTAATGAAGCATTATTCAGGACACACAAATAATAAGAAAATAAAGAACAGTAGTTAGTTACCTTAATTTATATTGACGAAAAGCACTCAGATCATTACAACATCTCCATTGGAACAACATCTGCTATCTCTCCCATCAAATAACTGCATAAACATGGAACAACACTCTCCACTACCGCATCTCACTCTTACTTCAGCTACAAGCAGTGTCCACCACAACTTCTCGGTAAGAACTGCCTGTCGCTGCGTCTCAATAATCACTGCCAGTGGAGGCGGCGGAACAATACTCTCTGGCGCGATTTCTGGCGCTGTGGCTCAGTGTAGCCACCTTTCAACAGTTGTAGTACATGATGTGCCGATGGAGGTCAAAAGAAGAAAAATGTACACTAGCATCTCAGATCTCTAGTGTTACGCTATCTGCTAGTAATGATGTCAATGATTTGGAATCAGGTCTTTTCATTCAAGCACATACCTGCATCGAATCACACCTGTAAGTGAATCATATTTCTGGCACTCCAATATCTTGAAACGAGTCACCAAAATTCCAACGTGGTTTCAGTCACCCGCTATGGGTCTTGCAACTGCTCCCGTTTCTATAGCTTTGCTTGTGGTCGTTCTAATTTAGTCGGAACTGTGCAGAACTTGGAGTAAGACATATCCACCACTTTCCGTAACCTATGTAGAAACAGAACGACCTGAGTAAGTGCAACAGGAGCATGTTTTGAACATTCGGCAGAAATGCGCAATATGTGTTACGTCCCCAAACTAGATACAAGTACTACGGATACACGTCCATTGAACTCAATCAGCCCAAGATGCAATCATCGTTATTCTCTATCCGCCAACATTGTAAAATTACGAACTATAATAAGCTCATCAGAATTAGGAGTCACCTAGGCACCGATGCGGATGCAGTGACGCAATGCTGCAGTGGACCTCCAGTGCACATATGCAGATTCCGCAGTGCTTGCCAGAATAGTGTAGTGTGCAGCCATCCAAGCATTCCTAAGGGTTTACCTCCTAACTCATCCAAACTGTTGCTGCTGCTGCCGCCTATTAAATACACAGGCACTGCAGAGGCCACTTTAGAGTTTCATCACCTACACTATAGGCGAATGATCGTAACCCACGGACTATACCAAGTCGCAAGGGTTGCTCTGTATGGCCCTGGTTCAAACACTGTTTTCTAACACGCTTTTGTACAGTGCCAAACATTTCCTTTTTCTGCCACGACTTCGAGTCGAGTGACATGATCTAAACTGACATTAAGAGGCTCAGAACGATGGCCTTTCACAGGAAACTAGATGCTGCATGGTACAAATCATAGTCTCTTGGCGGATAGCGTAACACGTCACACATCAGTTGATTTTAAATAAAAGACAGTTACAACATAAGCAAACTGGAAAAATTTTACGGTGTTGTCGTAGGTGTCCAAATTACCATCCGAAGGTGATTCACGAGCTTTACATTTAGGCTCGTCTCTCCATTTGATGGAACAGCTGATGACTCTCCCTGCATTCCCTTTCGACTGATACCTCATATTGCACTCATGCCCGTGATCAGTGTTTCTGTGCTATCCACCCCAGGAGTTGCTGTCCATCCACCAAAACTTTTTCCCCAGCTCAAACAAGCGACATCAGTCAATCATTATGTGGTAACCAGTGTACAGATGGGATGAGAAAGATACCATCGATGTACGCTAATAATAAGCATCACAGTTGATAGTGTGAACAATTTTACAGTAACTTCAACATCGGTCATTGATGTGCCAGCATGTTTCCCTAATTTGAGTATCATAGCTGATCCACCCCTTCTCCACTTTGAGAGTATCAGTACGAACATGGATAGATGACTGTGCAGTACATCCATTCAGTGTTAATTCTCCAACTCAAAAATCATCAGAGTCTACAAGACAGCACTCCACATATTTCTATCACCTTGAGCATAGACCCGAGTTAGCGTTCGAATGTGGATCAACTATGTGTTATACCTGGATCGGTGTTGAGATGTGGGTCCACAACATGCCATGCATGGGATAGGGGTTGAAGATGGATCTGAAGTGCACTATTTCTGGAGCAGTGTTGAGATGTGTATCCACAATATGGCAGGCATGGGATAAGGTTTGGAGGTGGATCTGTCACATGCAATGTACGAAGTGGTGTTGGGATGCAGATTCACAATGTACCACATCTGAGTTAGCATTCGAGTGTGGATCTGCCGCGGACTATGTGATGTTGTCCCGTAATCGTATGAATAGATCTGACTTAAAATCGATAGAATTGCGAAAAATGATGAGAGCATAGGTATAAATTAACACAATATACACAAAAATGCTGTGAAATTGAGGAAATGCTTTCTTATCTTCTGATTTGCCTCGAGCAATTTGTACATGAGAACAAGTATGTGGCAACAGGAGGAATCCAGAAAAACGTTGACATCGAAAAGAAGGGAATCAGGGAGGTTGTGATGTATTTATATGATGTATTCCATCCCCTCCATGTCATCTTGGGTGTAAAATCGAGACTTCAGCTTCATAACTAAGTTAGCCATAGGAGCTTGCGAGGTGTTGCAATTCCGATGTACACATCTGCCTGACAGATGTGTTGTTTACAGAGTTAGTGGTGGAATGACACATGTTGGACGCTGCTGCTATGGGTTTATTTGTTTGCTTGTAGGATGTATGCCCCATTACTAAAGATCATTTTATATTGGTGTGAAGCAGGCATCGTATAACTTCTGAACAGTGTTCGGATGTGAACAGTGGACACTAAATGTCTCCGGAAAGCTATATTGTGCTTGTGTCATGCAAAGCAAGTGTTTTACGGTTCGATAACATAGTTTTTCGTAGAGAAACTGGAAATGAGGATGTATGTCATGCGCTCGAAATATATTTCTCACTAAGGCATATTAACAACCCTACATTCCATATGTGTGATAGGTCGGAAACGCAGGTGATCTAACATTATAGGTCCATTTCAAGTGCGCAACATTGTAGCCTTAGGAGTGCATGTGTTTATGGTCTCTTACCAGTACCTTACAGGTACCGATTCTGGACTGTAGAACAGTACTTTATAGTTGGTAGCTTGGTTGATATACACTCCTGGAAATGGAAAAAAGAACACATTGACACCGGTGTGTCAGACCCACCATACTTGCTCCGGACACTGCGAGAGGGCTGTACAAGCAATGATCACACGCACGGCACAGCGGACACACCAGGAACCGCGGTGTTGGCCGTCGAATGGCGCTAGCTGCGCAGCATTTGTGCACCGCCGCCGTCAGTGTCAGCCAGTTTGCCGTGGCATACGGAGCTCCATCGCAGTCTTTAACACTGGTAGCATGCCGCGACAGCGTGGACGTGAACCGTATGTGCAGTTGACGGACTTTGAGCGAGGGCGTATAGTGGGCATGCGGGAGGCCGGGTGGACGTACCGCCGAATTGCTCAACACGTGGGGCGTGAGGTCTCCACAGTACATCGATGTTGTCGCCAGTGGTCGGCGGAAGGTGCACGTGCCCGTCGACCTGGGACCGGACCGCAGCGACGCACGGATGCACGCCAAGACCGTAGGATCCTATGCAGTGCCGTAGGGGACCGCACCGCCACTTCCCAGCAAATTAGGGACACTGTTGCTCCTGGGGTATCAGCGAGGACCATTCGCAACCGTCTCCATGAAGCTGGGCTACGGTCCCGCACACCGTTAGGCCGTCTTCCGCTCACGCCCCAACATCGTGCAGCCCGCCTCCAGTGGTGTCGCGACAGGCGTGAATGGAGGGACGAATGGAAACGTGTCGTCTTCAGCGATGAGAGTCGCTTCTGCCTTGGTGCCAATGATGGTCGTATGCGTGTTTGGCGCCGTGCAGGTGAGCGCCACAATCAGGACTGCACACGACCGAGGCACACAGGGCCAACACCCGGCATCATGGTGTGGGGAGCGATCTCCTACACTGGCCGTACACCACTGGTGATCGTCGAGGAGACACTGAATAGTGCACGGTACATCCAAACCGTCATCGAACCCATCGTTCTACCATTCCTAGACCGGCAAGGGAACTTGCTGTTCCAACAGGACGATGCACGTCCGCATGTATCCCGTGCCACCCAACGTGCTCTAGAAGGTGTAAGTCAACTACCCTGGCCAGCAAGATCTTCGGATCTGTCCCCCATTGAGCATGTTTGGGACTGGATGAAGCGTCGTCTCACGCGGTCTGCACGTCCAGCACGAACGCTGGTCCAACTGAGGCGCCAGGTGGAAATGGCATGGCAAGCCGTTCCACAGGACTACATCCAGCATCTCTACGATCGTCTCCATGGGAGAATAGCAGCCTGCATTGCTGCGAAAGGTGGATATACACTGTACTAGTGCCGACATTGTGCATGCTCTGTTGCCTGTGTCTATGTGCCTGTGGTTCTGTCAGTGTGATCATGTGATGTATCTGACCCCAGGAATGTGTCAATAAAGTTTCCCCTTCCTGGGACAATGAATTCACGGTGTTCTTATTTCAATTTCCAGGAGTGTATGTAAAATTGTGTCGACCTAAATCCTTTTGGAGCTCCAACGCCTATAAAAATCATTCCTTTCTTGTTCTTCTTAATTGTCTGCTATCACATAATGGAACCTTCATATCTGTTACTATACGTCGATAAGGAGTGCTAAGCTCCTTGATGTGGACGAATCTCGAGATGGGTGAGGATTTAGAATGCTCCATTCATTCACAATTGGTGGAGTAGCGGTCTTCTTCTGGTCAGTTGCAGATTAATGCGCTAAGGGTGTTGCATTGCGAGTTGGTCAATGACAATGTGAAGAGGGTCTTTCACTAATTTTACCCTAAGACAGCGAATATGCTCTGTGAATCCCATACGCAGAGAGATAGATCGTAAATTAATCACTATGCTCGGGATGATAGAAACATGTGGAGCGCTGTCTGGTATACTTAGATGATTTATGCATTGGAGAATTAACACTGAATGGATGTACTACACAGTCATCTATCCATGTTCGTACTAATACTCGCAAAGTGGAGATGGGGGGGATCAACTATGATACTCAAATTGGGGAAACATGCTGTCACATCACTGGCCAGTGTTCAAGTTACTGTAAAATTGTTCGCACTATCAACTGTGATGCTTATTACTAGAGTACATCGATGGTGTCTTTTGTATCCCAACTGTTCACTGGTTACCCCATAATGAATGACTGATGTCGCTTGTTTGAGCTGGGGAAAAAGTTTTGGTGGAGGGACAGCAGCTTCTGAGGTGGATAGCACAGAAACACTGATCACGGACATGAGTGCAATATGAGGAATCAGTCGAAAGTGAATGCAGGGAGAGTCATCAGCTGTTCCATCAGAGTGAGAGACGAGTCTAAATGTAGAGCTCGTGAATCACTTTCGAATGGTAGTTTGGACACCGATGCCAACACAGTAAAATTTATCCAGTTTGCTTATGTTGCAACTGTCTTTTATTCAAAATCAACTGATGTGTGACGTATTACGCTATCCGCCAAGAGAATATTATTTGTACCATGCAGCATCTAGTTTCCTGCGAAAGGCTATTGTTCTGAACCTCTTAATGTCAGTTTAGATCATGTCACTGGCCTCGAAGTCGTGGCAGAAAAAGGAAATGTTTGGCACTGTACAAAAGCGTGTTAGAAAACAGTGTTTGTACCAGGGCCATACAGAGCAACCCTTGCGACTTGGTATAGTCCGTGGGTTACGATCATTCGCCTATAGTGTAGGTGATGAAACTCTAAAGTGGCCTCTGCAGTGCCTGTGTATTTAATAGGCGGCAGCAGCAGCAACAGTTTGGATGAGTTAGGAGGTAAACCCTTAGGAATGCTTGGATGGCTGCACACTACACTATTCTGGGAAGCACTGGGGAATCTCCACCTGTGCACTGGAGGTCCAACGCAGCATTGCGTCATTGATTCGGCATTGGTGCCTAGGTGACTTCTAATTCGGATGAGCTTATTATAGTTCATAATTTTACAACGTTGGCGGATAGATAATAACGATAATAGCATGTGGGCTGCCAGCCGCCAATACTTTCCTCTTTCTTCTGGTTGTTAGGCCTAATTCAGTGCTCATTCGACTGTTTATTACATTCGCCAAGCCCAGTGATTCTTTCTCACCTTTAGTGAACGCAGAACTATCACCACTGAATTTTATCAATGTAGTCCTTTTCACCATCAATTTTAATTAAATTCCTGGAAGTTTCTTCAATTCCGCCATCGATTCTTGAGTGTTCAGTCTGAACATTTGTGGAGACTACCTGAATCCCTGTCTTTCATCTACTTGAATCAGAGTACCAACTCGATCCTTTACTCGAAATTTAGCGTCCTCAAACAGATCCTCAACTATGTCTTACATTCTCCTGCCTGTTATTATTATTCTTGTCAGTAATTTGGATTCATGAGCTGTTCAGATATAGCAATTATCGGCCCTTGGTCGCTTCTGTACTGTCTGGATGGTCTTTATATGGCAGTGTTTTATTAAGACTCCTGTCTCATGGATTATATAGACAAATGTGAATACTCATTTGATTGCCACCTTTCCCAACGATTATGTAAGTCCTGAAGGAATGTTAACTAACCATTTCACCTCGTTTGTGTGGTAAGTTTTCCATAGTTTTGTGAAATTTTGATTCGAATTGCCAGTCTCCCTCATTTTCCATTTCGGCTTCCATCTCTCTTCTGTCACATCGTCTGATAGTTCCTCCTACTCGTAGATGTCTTTAATGTACTGTGTTCTGACGTCTAGTCTCTCTTGCAAGTTTAACAGTGGAATTCCTTTCAAACTCTTGTTGACACGTGTGCGTTTAATTTCACTGAAGTTAGTTTCAACTTTTCTACGTGCTGGATGTGTTGTTCCTGCGATCATTGCTTCTAATTATTCCTGGAATCACTCTTATTTCCTTCAAATTTCCAATTGATTTCATTCCTTAGCGACCCATATTGCTGTATTCCTGTCTTGTCCTTCCTCTGTTTGTCAAACAGTTTAAATATTTTTTCCCGTTTGCCGTTTCTTCAAATTACGTCTCCCTGTACCTTCATTTGTCTGTCAAACTTTTGTTATTGGGCTTTTCAGAGACATGAACTGCTGTTTGCCTGAACATCCAGCTATGACTTTCATTATTGCATTATCTAGAGCTTCATAGAAGTTAAAATTCCAATTACATTCGTCATTACTCCAGTATCCCATTTATTTACACATTGATTCCTCACCACAATTCTCTTAAAAATCACTTCACTCATCATCATAACAAAATTGTGATGTGACTGTACATCGATTCGTGGGTACACATTAAAATCCAGTACCTGATTTTGGAATGTGTGTCTGGTTGTGATGTACTTCAGCTGGAAACGTCTTTACCAACTATGCCTCTACCTCCCTCTCTAAGAGCCGATAACACCGAGACACAGAAGCAACCATACGAATGTCATAGAATACAGGGCGTTGCCTTGCAGCAAGTCTGCCATCCAGAACATATAGTGCAATCGTGCAGGAGGGCTCCTCCATAGGGAGCACTTGTAACGGTAATACTGACACCTTCAATGCCAATCGATGTTAACATTAATCCTGTGTGAGGAACTTTTGAGAAAGCTGTGACCGTGAGATAACCTAATAGGAATAGTGCAAACAGATCGGGATTCGTTTCCTAAACAGTCCAACAGAGTATAAACAACAGTAAACAGGTGGGTCAGGAACAGACTTTCTCCCAGCACAAAAGCAAGTTGTAAAGTTACATATTAATATCAGTCACCTGCAGAATTAGGCAGTCTTGTTTCAAACAATTTAATAAAGCAGAAGGTAGTGCTAATGCTAAACTAACCATCCTTGACACGCACAATAAACTCTTTCTTTATATTTGTTCACTCTATGACTCAGTCACCTAACCTTGCAGATATATGTAATACTAACTGGGGCAGTCAGATAAACAAATGGCCAATGAGATAGCAAACAGTAGCGTATGCTTCCCAACAACACGTACCTTAAATCAACTGGATGCAGCAGTTTATAGAACCATCACGAACACATATGAGACTAATAGCAATATTGAACAGGGCAGAGCATGAAATGATTGTGGTTTAAATGAGGACGTCTATTGAAATCATACTCTATAACATCATTGCTTGGTACAGGGTCAATATGTATGTGTATTAACCAACTTGCATTAGAGTAGTTAACACAGTAAATATTTGTTTCTTAGCTCAGTTTGAAGGAATTCTAAATACACTGGCCCCGAAGGAACCTTTCGTTTGCTTCATTAACTAGCTAGCCTAGCACATGAGGGCACTCAAACTTTCATTGTGTGAAGAACCATGCTCATTTACAAAACTACTCATGTATGTGTGGGAAATGATAAGTATCATCATCAATAATTATTAAGTAAAGCACAACAAAGTCTTTTAACCAACTGAAAATATAGTTGGCTGCGTGAATGCCAACACAACACTAAATTCAAATTCAAACACTTTATCATGAAATGGACAGTTATAAAACTTTGTAATTCGGATCAAAGTGCATAAATGCAACAATTAATAATTTTTTCACTTCAAATCAATATTATTGCTCTTTAACTAACAGCATTACTATTTTCGGGCAAATTTTCAAGTGAGAAAAATTATTTAAGAAAATGACTACAGATTGAATTAAAATTGCAATTTTTGTGAAAGTATAAAGCTGAACCTTAAACACTATAGCTTCATGCTATAGTGCTATTTTTACAGCTGCCAAATAAGCCTTTCCATAATACATTAGGACACTTGGAATTAAATTCACTGGGATAGGATTCCTTGGAATTAAATTCACTAGGATAAGATCCCTGTCCAGGTTTTTGGTTTGGGATAATCACAGGTGTAAAGGTGATTAGCAACACCATGATTATTATTAAAATGAGCCACATTTCACAAATACCTGGTACATTTACAGAGTGCCAAATACAAACAATTTGGTGGGAGGCTGGTGGCACTGGTGGCGAAATTTGCAGTGGCTGTTAACATGGCGACGATGCAGTCATGGCAGTACTGTTGGCCTCATGCTGCTGCAGACCTTCTTGGCATCGGAATTATATTTTTACAGGGTTAAAAACCATGATAATAGTACCACTAAATGCAGTATCTGAAGCCCATAAGCGATGCTCTTAAGCTCCTCTGGCCTCAGAACTCTAAGGATAAAGCCACCATGAACCGCTACTGCTAGCGAGATGTTGACCACAGCACTGCTCAACCCAGACTCCATACCTGTCACAGGGGCGAGTTGCATGCCAACCACACCTTTTCCACTCTGCCAGGCTAGTTCCATAGCTGCAGGGTTTCCCCATATCTCATACATTCAACCCTGCGATCCCTAACTATGGACAAAGTCATTTACAGTAAATTATGTAACAATCATTCCAGTCGTTACTGAAATCCACAAGCACAGTTTATACATTGTTCAAAAAGTTCGACAAACTGAAATAGGTCATAGTCAAAGAATTTCCATGACAGATATGACACTCTGCATAAGCAACACTACAAATAGACACAGAAATATCGATACAAGTACCAGATAGGTCGAAAATAGGCGTTACACATGCCTGATGGTTCACTGATGTTGAGCAGTCAGAAAAATAATCAATCCAACCAGAGTTGGGCACGAAAAAATACATCACAAAACACATTAAAACACTATACACTTTATGCACATCATTATCAAAACAAGAAACAAGCTGAACTATTCAGTTCTGTACACCTATCATAATTGACTCTCATTTTGTGAACAGTTAGTTGAGTAGTAATCAAAATATTTCGGTACTGCCACGAGTTTGAGTAGCAAGTTGTAAGCATTCAAAAAATGTAGGTACTTATATGCAAATATACCCTTACAAATATCACAAGAAATTTTAACACTGTACATGAAACTCATGCTATTGCAGCATTCTGAAGTTATGAAGCAAGAAACTTTCAATGCTGCTTCTAATAATAGCAGTCTATTCTTTGACATTTACGTGAAGATACAAATGTATTTAAATTGAACCTAGTATTCTTTTCTCACTGCCATTATTAGACAGTCCATCTATGAAAACCATATCAAAATACATACAATACTAACCAAGATAATAATCAAACAATTTTGCTGCCTGCAATAGCATCTCACATTCCATTCGACAACTTTTTACCACATAACATATGACATTAATCAACTGGCTGCCCAATTTTGATTTTGGCAGTCTTTCAGACATATTTTCTTGCCACACTTTGGCAAATATTTTATGCTTTCCGCTCTGTATTTAAGACAGTCCACATTTCTTTTCAATTCAGCAACATTTGGCTTTATCCATTTCAGTTTAGGGTTCACATATTTTACAACAGGTTTTAGAATATGTAACTTACAAGAAAGTATCAGCAATTTTACACAGGTACCAAAACTTTTATAAAGACATAAATTAAAGTTAAATACAGAACAGTAGCTTAAGAAGATAGGTGTATTTCTTCTACAGTATAATATACATTTTTATTCTGGTATCAGTTTATCATTTATTCATTCCTAGGGACATACAGTTTAAGAAACCACTATGTTACAGACACCAAGGGGTTTCTTGGACTCTGGATAGATTAAATAGTAGGCATTGTTGTGAGGTGTGTCTTGTACTATGAATGGTCCATTGTATATATACATAAATTTTACAAATTTCATGGTTACGTTGACTTCATTTTTCATGGGTATTCAGAAGAACATAGTCTCCAGTTTTGAACCTGGCAAACTATAGGTTCCTATTGTGCCTTTTAGATCTCGCTTCTGTTTTCTACTTTGTTTTGTTTTCTTTACCAGTTGTTTCTCCTGGGCTGATCCCAAATCGGTACACAGTAAGAACTCTCGTTTTTCATCAATTAAACATTTGATATTATTATTGAGTAGGATTTCCTCAGGTGTGAACCCATTAGATTCATGAGGCAAGGTATTAATTACCCTCTGAAATTCAGATACGAATCTGCCCTATGCCTGATGGTTATCGTGGCAATAGGTCCCACATAACTATCCTATTTCCCTCATATATTGTTCAACAGGGTTGCTGGCTGCATGGTAGACTGAAATATTTATATGTAGTTTCTATGCCATGCTGCTCAATGCCACCTTTCAGGATTCAGGAATAAAATTAGGGGTCATTATCGGACAGTACTACTTTGTGTTTCCCAATGGTTCTAAAATAATTATCCTATTGAATACTGACTTTGCTTTCGCCTTTTTAAGGGGACACAATTTTGTAAATACTTCCAGAATCACTAAAATTACCAGCAGGTTTGGGGAGGGGAGCCATACAGATCCACAGACAATAAATCCATGGTATCTTCAGGTAACGTGTTCTGCATTGGGCCTTGATTAACTCTATTGGTTACCTTAGCTTTCTGCCAGATGTCACAAGACCTAATACATTCAGTTATCTCTCTACTCGCAGTATTGGCTGTCACTACAACGCTAGCCAGTTTATCTAGACACCCACTTTGGCCCACGATGGCAAACGCTAGGTGAAAATAATCTAAAATATATGTATGTGTACCCTCCATTCTTCAATAAAGAAGTCTTTCCTTCTATAGAAGATACTTTTAAAAACTTTATAATATTTCTTAATCTGGGATACTGTATACTATCAAAATTTACTTTCACAGATTTCCAAGTTGGATCCTCATTTTGGTGGTATCTCATGTTTTCGCAAATCAGTTCAATTTTCTTTTTGCTTGAAACTTTGTTCATGTAATTAATTTAGAGAGTTCAATCTTCATTCCGTTCCTTGGAAGGCGACAATCTTTAAAGAATGTTAGAGCTTTGTGGTTAGTGCGTGTGATGATCCTATGACCCTGCAAGTAATTTCTAAATTTCCTTGGGATCCATATTATGGCCAAGGAATCCTTCTCCAGTACAGTACAATTCCTTTTGTATTTCGTCAACGTCCTGCTGGCGAATGATTTGTGAACTTGATTTTGTTGTGTGTGTGACCACCCTGCTACTTTTCCATACTTACATGGTAGTCCTGCAACGCAACTTGATTGCGACTATGGGCTGCACACGGTCAAAGCCTGTTTTCACAAGAAGCGCACAGTATCTCGTCAATTCGTGACGATATGGGGCGTTTGTGTTATTGGAATTTTGTTTTATTGTAAAAGACTTTTGTTTAAGGTTAGCATGGTAAGTTGCAATTCGTTTGTGTTACTACAATGTACACTTCATTGCGTTTATTTCGATGGTTTATTGAACATGATAGGTAAACATAAGAAATAAGTTCTCATAAGGAATGTAGTCTCTCACATCATCTAACGCTATCGAACTTACACTGTTTTCATTCGCTGGTTTCGTTTTCTTCACAAAATTTTGAGTGCTTTTTCTTTGGTCAGTGATAGCATTTTCTTCTGGTGTTGGCTTTTCAAACAATCTAACAGTGTTCAGAAAGGATATATTTAATACAGTTGGTGGTGGAGTATTTATTGCTGTCAGAAGTAGTTTGCCTTGTAATGAAATTAAAGTAGATAGTTCCTACGAAACAGTATGGATGGAGGTTATACCTGACAATCGGTCTAAACTATTAATTGGATCATTCTACCAACCCCCCGACTCAGAAGATATAGTTGATGAACAGTTCAAAGAAAACTTGAGTATCATTTCAAATAAGAACCCCACTCATGCAATTATAGTCCGTGGTGACTTCAATCTACCCTCGATATCCTGAAAAAATTATACGTTTGAAGCTGGCAGAGGGCATGAAACATCATCCGAAGTTGTACTGAATGCTTGCTCCAAAAATTCTTTTTTTAACTATTTGTTCACGAGCCCACTAGAAGCGTAAATAGTTGCGTAAGTATACTTGATCTCTTTGTAACAAACAGTCCTGGACAAACAGTAAGTATCGTGACGAATACAGGAATTAGCGACCACAAGGCAATTGCTGTTATGCTGAATACCGTAACACCTACAACCGCTGAAAAGAAACGTAAAGTACATCTATTTAAAAAATCTGATAAAAATATTCTTAACGCCTTTTTAAGAGACAGTCTCCACTCCTTCTGATCATGTAAGCGTAGAAAAGTTGTGGAATGATTTCAAAGAGATAGTATTGACAGCAATTGAGAGATATATACCACATAAATTAATAAATGATAGTACACAAAACGGGTCAGATCACTGTTGCAAAAGCAACGACAAAAGCATGCCAAATTTAGAAGAACTCAAAATGTCCATGACTGGCAAAATTCTGCAGAAGTTCGAAATATAGCATGTGCTTCAATGCGAGATGCTTTTAATAATTTCCAGAAAATTTGGCAGAAAATCCAAAGACATTCTGGTCGCACACCAATGGCAAGACGCATTAAATACCTTCACTGCGCGATAACAACGGAGAAGTCACTGATGGCAGTGCCACTAAAGCAGATTTATTAAACACGGTTTCCTGAAACTCCTTCATCAAAGAAGACGAAGTAAATATTCCTGAATTCCAATCAAGAAGAACTGTCAAGATGAGAAACATAGAAGTAGATTTCCTCGGTGTACCAAAGCAGCTTAAACCACTTAATAAAGGCACGATCTGAGTATCTCCCTTAAATTGTTCGCGGATGATGCTGTCAATCACCGTCTTGTAAAGCCATCAGATCACCAAAAATAAATTACAAAATGACTTATATGTGTATGGTGTGATAAGCGGCAATTGACCCCGAACAAAAAAAAGTGTTATGTTATTCACATGAGTACGAAAAGAAATCCACTAAATTTCGATTACGCGATGAGTCTCACAAGTCTGAAGGATGTAAATTCAACTATATACTGAGGGATTACAATTACAAATAATCTAATTTGGAACGATCACATAGATAATTTTGCAGGTAGAGTAAACCAAAGACTGCTAATCATTGGCAGAACACTTGGTAGATGCAACAGGTCTACTAAAGAGACTGCTTACATCACACTTGTCCGCCCTGTTCTGGAGTACTGCTGTGTGGTGTGGGATTCGCATCAGGTGGGGCTGACGGATGACATCTAAAAGTACAAAGAAGGGGAGCTCGTTTTGTATTATGTCGAAATAGGGGAGATAATGCCACAGACATGATATGTGAATTGGAGTGGCAATCATTACAACAAAGGCGTTTTTCGTTGCGACGGGATCTGCTCGTGAAATTTCAATCACCATTTTTCTCCATCGATTGCCAAAACATTCTGTTGGCACCCACCAACATAGGGATGATCACGATAAATAGGAGAAATCAGACCTCGCACAGAAAAATTTAAGTGCTCGTTTTCCTGGTGCGGTGTTCGATGGTGGAATGGTAGAGAGACAGCTTGAAGGTGGTTCATTGAACCCTCTGCCATGCATTTTATTGTGAATAGCAGAATAATTACATAGATGTAGATGTTCTGATTAGAATCTGTGTGGTATTCGCAATTCATGAAAAATCTTTGTTGATGTTTGTATTTCCTAATTGGTATTGCGCTGTATTCTTATTCAGGTTATTCCATGCTCGAGTTGATGCCAATGAAATAATTCTTAAGGAACACTGCTTTAAGTGAATAATATTATAAAGAATCTTATTTAGTCATAACGTTAACAGTGTGAGGTGCTGCTGAAAAATTGTGTCACTTCTGGTGGAAGAGCTCCATCTCTACAGCACACGTAAGATACAAATGTAGAAATACATAAAATAGCTACTGAAGACTAGGACCATTCAAATGTTTCCCTCTGCTCTTTAAATATGACGTTATATTTGCTGTCGTTGAGTCCGGATATTATTCGTAACAGTGCTTTGGATGGAAATCGAAGTGACAGAAACGTGAATGAAACTTTGAGACATGGTATTCTGTCTGCCAGCCAATACTGCAGCAGACAGTTTCTCCGAGTCTTCACGAGGCGAGATAGTCAAGTGCTAGCAAGCTCAGTACACTAGCTGAGGAAAAGTATTCTCCCTGTCACTAGTCTAATGCAGAGTTGGCAACATCGCAGAATACATTTGGCAACTACGTGATCATCGTTTTACTTCCTGGTGTGATTCAGATTTGTCCTACTAAATGCGCCTGATATTTCGTTGTTATTTCCGGTATATAATCTGACCGATTCCCACTTAAGGTTGAACATAAGAGTGTCAAATGAATTACTTGGTTCCAGAAAGATCCTTCCACACAGAACATGTAACTAATCTCATATTTAACGTTACCAGGAGTCTCTATTGAAGAACAACACCGCAGTAGGAGCGCACAAGTAGGGGCTGTGGCTCGCCAGCTAAATGGTGACCTGGCTGCTGTGTGTGGGGAACGCTGCATTAGTTCCAGGTTCTGCACACGCTAAAAGCCTAAACATCTTGTCTGCTTTTTACATCTTCTGTTACCAAGTTGCAGAATTCCAGACCTAAACCATTCAGGACAGCTCAGCTTCACCATTTTAAGTATCATCGCAATTTCCATTTAATACCCCATCGATATAGAGGTGAAAAATTTAACAAATTATGATCTTGTACACTATTTAAAAATTATATTTTCCTAATTATACCGACACGCGTGTCAATATTTTTGAATGCACAATTCAGTTGATTACATGTCTGTCTGAATAATTTAACTGCATTTCTTTTTGCATTTACTCGCACTGCAAGGTTTATGCAGTTTTGTGGTAATAGCGAAGTGCTTCTTGGGTAGGACACAGAACTTCACGTAGACACAGACCATATGGGATATAATCTGTTTTACTAAATTAGACTTCGGTCATAAGGATACGTTGATAAACTGTAATTAATTTGTATTAGAGCAGAGCATATTTTTGTAGTGTTTTTCTCATTGTGTTGTACCAAAAATATTAGATATATCAACAACATATTCCCCACTATGCCACTAGTTTGACAGTGGTCATTATGGTTTTCGATTTCATGCCCGCAGAGAGCTACTGCTTTTGGAAGATAATCCAAGTTTGAAGTGCATTTTCGTCCACAAAGAAACGTTTTGGATGGTTGTTTGATAAGGACCGAGAAAGATTAAAGCCTGAGATTGCTAAATCTGAAGAAGCAGTGCAGTTGTGATTGCTTTCCAGCCAAACTCCTGGGCAGTTTCTTCAGTGGAACCAGCAGAGTGTAGAAGGGCGTTCTGGTGCAGCAGCAGCACTGGCCGCCGTTTCCCTGGTCGCTTTTCCTACGTTCCGGCCACAAGGCGTCTCTAGTGCTGGAAAAGATCACAGCTGTGATGAACAGACTGAGTGAAGTATTCAGTGATAACGGTGAACTGCTGTGATGTGACGTCCACGAAGACAAAATCACGAGAACAAAGACGTTGTTGTTGTTGTGGTCTTCAGTCCAGAGACGGGTTTGATGCAGCCCTCTATGCTTCTCTATCCTGTGTTAGCTCCTTCATCTCAAAATAACTATTGCAACCTACATCTGTCTGAATCTGCTTAGTGTATTCATTTCTTGGTCTCCCTCTACGATTTTTACCCTCCACGCTGCCCTCCAATACTAAATTGGTGATCCCTTCATGCCTCAGAACATGTCCTACCAACCGATCCCTTCTTCTAGTCAACTTATGCCACACATTTCTCTTCTCCCCAAATTCTATTCAGTACCTCCTCATTAGTTACGCGATCTACCCATCTAATCATCAGCAATCTTCTGTACCACCACATTTCGAAAGCTTCTATTCTGTTCTTCTCTAAACTAATAATCGTCCATGTTTCACATCCATACATGACTACACACCATACAAATACTGACATTTAAATCTATACTCGATGTTAAGAAATTTCTCTTCTTGAGAAACGCTTTCCTTCTCATTGCCAGTCTACATTTTATATCCTCTCTACTTCGACCATCATTAGTTATTTTGCTCCCCAAATAGCAAAACTCATCTACTACTTTACGCGTCTTATTTCCTAATCTAATTCCCTCAGCATCACCCGATTTTATTCGACTACATTCCATTATCCTCGTTTTGCTTTTGTTGATGTTCATCTTACACCCTCCTTTCAAGACACTGTCCATTCCGTTCAAATGCTCTTCCAAGTCCTTTGCTGTCTCTGACAGAATTACAATGTCATCGGGGAACCTCAAAGTTTTTATTTCTTCTCCATGGATTTTAATTTCTACTCCAAATTTTTCTTTTGTTTCCTTTACTGCTTGCTCAATATACAGATTGAATAACATCGAGGATAGGCTACAACCCTGTCTCACTCCCTTCCTAACCACTGCTTCCCTTTCATGCCCCACGACTGTTATAACTGCCATCTGGTTTTCCTACTAATTGTAAATAGCCTCTCGCTCCCTGTATTTGATCCCTGCCACCTTAAGAATTTGAAAGACAGTATTCCAATCAACCTTGTCAAAAGTTTTCTCTAAGTCTACAAATGCTAGAAACGTAGGTTTCCCTTTCCTTAAACTATCTTCTAAGATAAGTCATACAGTCAGTATTGCCTCACGTGTTTCAACATTTCTATGGAATCGAAAGTGATCCTCCCCGAGGTCGGCTTCAACCAGTTTTTTTCCATTCATCTGTTAAAAATTCGTGTTAGTATTTTGCAGCCGTGACTTATTAAACTGATAGTTCGCTAATTAACACACCTGTCTTCACTGGCTTTCTTTGGGATTGGAATTAATATATTCTCCGTAAAGTCTGAGGGTATTTTGCCTGTCTCCTACATCTTGCTCACCAGATGGTAGAGTTTTGCCAGGGCTGGCTCTCTGAAGGCTATTAGTAGCTCTAATGACATGTTGTCTACTCCTGGGGCCTTGTTTCGACTTAGGTCGTTCAGTGTTCTGTCAAATTCTTCACACTGTATCATATCTCCCATTTCATCTTGATCTACGTCCTCTTCCCTTTCCACAATATCGTCCTCAATTACATTGCGCTTGTATAGACCCTCTATATGCTCCTTCTACCTTTCTGCTTTCCCTTCTTTACTTAGAACTAGTTCTCCATCTGAACTCTTGATATTCTTGCATATAGTTCTCTTTTCTGCAAAGGTCTCTTTAATTTTCCTGTAGGCAGTATCTATCTTTCCCCTATCGATATACGCCTCTACATCCTTACATTTGTCCTCTAGCTATCACTGCTTATGCATTTTGCAATTCCTTTCTATCTCATTGTGGAGACGCTTGTATTCCTTTTTGCCTATTTCATTTACTGCATTTTTATATGTTCTTCTTTCAAAATTTAATTCAATATCTCTTACGTTGCCCAAGGATTTCTACTACCTCTCGTCTTTTTACCTACTTTGTCCCCTGCTGTCTCTACAATTTCATCTTTCAAAGCCACCCATTCTTCTTCTACTGTATTTCTTTCCCACGTTCTTGTATATCGTTCCCTAATGCTCTTTCTGAAACTCTCTACAATCTCTGGTCCTTTCAGTGTATCCAGATCGTATCTCCTTAAATACCCACCTTTCTGCAGTTTCGTCAGTTTTAATCTACAGTTCATAACCAATAGATTGTGGTCAGAGTTCACATCTGCCCCTGGTAATGTCTTACAATTTAAAACCTGGTTGCTAAATCTCTGTTTTACCATTATAAAATCCATCTGAAACCTTCCATTATCTCCATGCCTCTTCCATGTGTACAACCTTCTTTCGTGATTCTTGAACCAAGTGTTAGTTATGATTAAATTGTGCTCTGTGCAAAATTCTACCAGGCGGCTTCCTCTTTCATGCCTTACACCCAGTCCACATTCGCCTACTACTTTTCCTTCTTTTCCTTTTTGAATTCCAGTCCCACATGACTATTAAATCTTTGTCTAACTTCACTATCTGAATAATTTCTTTTATCTCATCATACATTTCTTCAATCTCATCGTCGTCTGCGGAGCTAGTTGGCGTATAAACTTGTGCTACTGAGGTAGGCGTGAGCTTCATGTCTATCTTGGCTACAATAAAGTGTTCACTGCGATGTTCATAGTAGCTTACCCCCGCTACTATTTTTTATTCATTACTAAAGCTACTCCTGCATTACCCCTATTTGATTTTGTACTTATAACCCTGTATTCACCTGACCAGAAGTCTTGTTCCTCCTGCCACTGTACTTCACAAATTCCCACTATATCCAGCTTTAACATATCCATTTCCCTTTTTTCAATTTTCTAACCTACCTACACGATTAAGGGATCTGACAATCTATGCTCTGATCTGTAGAACGCCAGTTTTATTTCTACTGATAACGATGTCCTCTTGAGTAGTCCCCGCCCAGAGATCCGAATGGGGGACTATTTTATCTCCGAAATATTTTACCCAAGAGGATGCCATCATCATTTAACTATACATTAAAGCTACATGCCCTCGGGAAAAATTACAGCTGTAGTTTCCCCCTGCTTTCAGCTGTTCACAGTACCAGCAAAGCAAGGCCATTTTGGTTAATGTTACAAGGCCAGAACAGTCATTCATCCAGACTGTTGCGCCTGCAACTACTGAAAAGGCTGCTGCCCCTCTTCAAGAACCACACTTTTGTCTGGCCTGTCGACAGATACACCTCCATTGTGGTTGTACCTATGGTACGGCTATCTGTATCACTGAGGCACGCAAGCTTCTCCACCATCTGCAAGGTTCATGGTCCATGAGGGGAAGCAATGATGTACAAAATAGAAAAAAGAGCTGTTAAGTTTGTGCCTGAAAACCGAGAGGTGGCGGGACCGAGACCTGGACAGGGCAGGGATTTTTGAGTCTCGCGTTTCACTTTGTGTTCACAACCCGACGTTGTGCAGATTCGCTAGAAACAATACGTGATTCTGATTCCCAGTTAAACTGAAGGTCCCATTTCTCTTGTTGGCTAACTGGGATAGGCTAGAGACACCAAAGTCGCCATAGTGACGTCCAGGAGAAAGACAGGAGACTGAGTCAGTAGTAATAATAATTGTAATATTACTATTATCTGCAAATTTACTTTAAGTTTTCACAGAATCCCCAGAGCAAGATTTGTACTTGCACTTTTCCAGTTTCAGTTTTTTTTGGGCATAATGTACCCTGGTAGATTACATACATCAATACTCTCCATATAAAGTGTTGCAGGAATGCAATTGTACGTGACTAAATGCTATTCCAAACCCAAACACGAGAGTATGCTCAATATTTGGCCTTTGCGTTTACACATATTTCTGAATGGACCAGAAATACATCCATCAGCACAGAATCACAAATGGAAAGCAACACTTACTGCAGAAATTTGTGCATCGTACCATGTTGCCACTTGGTGCAGCTGGCTGTTATGCAGTTGTATTGAAGTGATAACAGGATCAAGTCAGAAGAATGCATTGGGTAGCCAAGGCTGCTAGTGGATAAACACTCACGCTCATTAATTAAGGATAATTGCAGAATGTGGTGCCACACAACGTGGCACTTCACATAACTTGCGTTAGTAGCATAGGCACATAGGGAACACACACAATACAGATCTGTAGGTCCACAGTATTGATGATAAGTTGAGAAAACTGTCCCAAAACACATGTGCTAGAAAACGCCACTGTTTCCTGCGCATGTACCCCGACATCAGTATGGGATATGATCACCATGCGCACATACACAGGCCGCACAATTGGTTGGCATACTCTGGATTAGGTGGTCGAGCAGCTGCTGGGGTATAGCCTCGCATTCTTGCACCAGGGCCCGTCAGAGCTCCTGAAGTGTCCTAGGGGTTTCAAGACGTCTTGCGATACATTGACCGAGAGCATCCCAGACGTGCCCGATAGGGTTTAGGTCTGCAGAACAGGCAGGCCACTCCATTCGCCTCATATTTTCTGTTTCAAGATACTCCTCCACGATGGCAGCTCGGTGGGGCCATGCATTATGATCCATCAGGTGGAATGTGGGACCCACTGCATCCCTGAAAAGGCAGACATACTGGTACAAAATGACGTCCCGATACACCTGACCTGTTACAGTTCCTGTGTCGAAGACATGCAGGGGTGCACGTGCACCAATTATAATCCCACCCCAAACCATCAAACCACGACCTCCATACAGGTCCCTTCCAAGGACATTAAGGGGGTGGTATCTGGTTCCCGGTTCACGTCAGATGAAAACCCGGCGAGAATCACTGTTCACACTATATCTGCACTCATTCATAAACATAATCTGGGACCACTGTTCCAATGACCATGTACTGTTTTCCTGACACTATGCTTTATGGGCTCTCCTGTGACCAGGGTTTAGTGGAATGCACATTGCTGGTCTCTGGGCGAATAAACTGTGTCTGTTCAGTCGTCTGTAGACTGTATGTCTGGAGACAACTGTTCCAGTGGCTGTGGTAACGCCCCCAAGCAAGGCTTCCTGCAGTTCTCTGTGGCCATCTGCGGGCACTGATGGTGAGATATTGGTTTTCTTGTGGTGTTGTCCATTGTGGATGTCCTGTATTGTAGCGCCTGACAAGTTTCCTGTCTGCTGGAATCGTTGCCATAATTTGAGATCACACTTTGTAGCACATGGAAGGCCCATGCTATGACCTGCTGTGTTTGACCAGCCTCCGGCCGCCCTTGTGTTCTACCTCTCATAACGTCATCAATATGTGTTCTTTGAGCCATTTTCAACACACAGTCACCTTTAGCGCGTATGGAAACGTCTGCACACTTACTCGCTGCAACGTACTCTGACGTGCACCAACACACCTCTGCGGGTGTGAACTGCTGCCAACGCCACCGTGCGGCGACCGCAGGTCAAATGCACCGCACGGTCAGACCCCGAGGTGATTTAAACCCGCAAACCGCCCACCAGAGCGTTGTTTCACCATGTGTCAGCATTATCCTTAATTTATGAACCACAGGTCAGTTCGAATGATTCTTGTGCTGAAGGTTTGGGTTCGATTCTCAATTCGGCCATTTGATTTAACAAGCGCAAACAGCACCTCTTCACGTCTGGTGACATCATTTGAGCAATGTATGGTTGCACTACGGTTCTAAACCCACATTAAACGCCTCACTTGGCTACCTGTTGCAGGAGAGTCGGTATATGCTGGGCCTTGACAGTGGTGGAAGTCATGCCAAGTTGAAAATCAGTGACCAGTAACCTATCTTACGCGAGAGTGGGTTTTAATGAATGTGCCACTCGTCATGTAAGGTCGCCAGGCGGTTGATTCTTATTGTATTTGAGCTTGAGATGTGCAACATATTAGTGCTGGACTAAGATTCGAACTCGAGTCTCCCTTGCCGTCACTTCTGATCCCTTTGATACTTTTGCACTGCTTCGTTGTTTCCACATGATTCCAAAGCCCTCAAGCTCTGCACGAAAAATGTATGTGTGGGTTCGAATCTTGGTATGTCTTTTCAAGTTGTAACATGCACATACCGATCGTCATGTGATAAATTACTACGATTTTTAAAATGGACATCGGTTTCGACTCAAGTCAATCAGACACCGGTGAAAAAGAATTGGAACAATATCTCTTTTCATGTAGTCGAGAACAGTACGTCGAGGGTTCGATTCCTAGTCAACACTGAAGTTTTCGTCATTTTCTTCCAAATCGGACGCATGCACATTTCTGTTAATGAGTCTGGATTGACCAGGAGGGGAAAGCAGTAGGCAGCTGTTGAGATGAAAAATGAAACATAGTTTTAACTGTATGAAGTTTTAATGCCGTAAGAAGGAAAGGCAGACGTGGAGAAGCCGCCGAGACTGGATGGGCAGCCGCCCAAGAGAGCAGGTGAGGAGGGCGTCTGGTCAGTTTGGAAGCTGCCAGTAGAAGAGAGCGATCGGCGTGTCCCTTCCCGGTTGGCGGCTGCCGTTCCACACCCACTTGACCAACTCCAAGCCGGTCAGATCGTAAGACGCGCAGTTCGGTAGCGTTACCTCGTAGAACAATCGCGCAAACACCTCCTCAGCGGGGGTAGTGATATTACAGGAAGAGCTATTAAATGGTAAACAGCTACCATTAAGTAGCACACGGTAAGGCTGGGTTGCTCGAAGGTATTCGTAACATAGTTATACTCACTGTACAGTGTCACTCAAGACTTGTACAATAAATGACGAATAAAGAATATTAAAATTAGAATTACTTACGGCAGACAAGACGAAGAACAGGGAGGAAGTGGTAGTGTTCGGGGACGTGACTGGCTTATTGCAAAGCGACAGCTGTGCCAGTCAGCATGTTTGCACCATGCTCTGATTATAGTAAGCATACACTGACAGCGTAACATGCAATTTAAAAGACTCTATAACTTTGTATCACTGGAAACTCCCTGAATGGTAAAATGAATCATGGCTGACGGCTTTGCTCTGACTTCGAGGTGACAGCATAAAACAGACCATTTTACATCACCTACAACAACTCAAACAGGAATTCTTGCCTGTACATAAATCAACATACAGGGGTAGAACAAATCAATTCTTTTTCATGATCAACAAAACTTTGCTGCCTTTTGGGGCTTAACAGCCGGAAGTCATCTCGTAGCGTCATACACTGAATAAACCAATCAAGAAACTACCACTTACGAAAAACAGAAGGCATGGACAGAAAAGGAATAAATAGTTGGGGAAGGTTCCAAGCAACTACAGGTGTGGACGTTAGTAGCAGTGGGGTAGTGAGGGGCTGATGGGGGGGGGGGGGCGAGTGTATGGTCGTGCATACTCGTCATCTAGCACAGAAAGGGTGAAACAATGAGGGGTTGCATTTACAAATGCCTGCAATCGGTGTGTAGGTGGAATTCGCTGTATGTAGCGGTTTCATAGGTGATTCGCTGAATGGAAAGTTTTAGTACTGGATTTTGGGGCTTAGGAAGGAAAGGGATTTTACCAATGGGAAAAATCATCTCACGTTTAACGCGGGGTTTGTTCTGGGTATAATTGTGTACAGCCGTCGGCGGTCGGAACGCCAGGGTAGCCCGACATATTGGCCATTTATGTCGAGCAGCCCGCCCGCGGCGAACCGGGAAGGTGTTCACGTTAAAGAGTAAGTAATGGAGTATAATCGGCAACAGGCTCAGGTAACGGGTTTCAGAATAAAATTAATTCAGCGGTGATGTCCACTAGTTGCAGGGGACCGAGATATGAGATCGGACACACACGTCTACTGGGTGATCGGACACTTGCTCGAGTAACTAATCAAAACGCAGAATTTCCCCAACGGTAATCCCTCAGAAAGTAGTTAATGGGCTATGATGATTGGGGCAGACGACAACAGAGAAATTCTGACTGCAGTAGCCATTTTGAAATATAAAAGGCTTCCTTCCCCCTCCCTCTGGGGGACGCACAAATGAAAGGGATGGGTAGACGATCGTAAGAAATCTGTCCTTCCTCATGCTTCAAGAGGTCATCAATTGACGTTAAGAGGTGATCATTTGATGTATTGGACAAAGCAGGCAAATCAGTTGACAGAGGCACCTCAAATGAGCTTTCAGGCAGAAAAAACGTAGGTAAATGGGCGCGAATACTAAGGGAGTAAGCCATACTGGCATGAAAGTTCGTGGTAGCACTACACTATGTCAGAGCAGCACGTGGTAGCTACGTCACTGCGCTATGCAGGAAGTAAGTGTCAGGTATAATAGTGAGAGGGAGATAAAGCTTAGTGGCGCTGTTCGCTGGGATGTCTTTACTTGCGGCACGGAAACTTCACATGTTTTTGGGTTGATGTACCTGATGAACATATTTAGATGATTCGGAGTGAGAAGTGGCGAATATAACTGTCATATAAGGGGTATAAATTACTAAACAGTAGGGGTAGATGAGCGTAATCGAGATGGTTTATTCAACAATAATCAACAAAACAATAATTTTAAGGCATGTAGTTAGGCGGTATACATAAAACATATTCATTTAAATTCAGTATCTTCAACAGTGCAGAAATGCTAGCTTGGTACCTGGATCCTCCTATATAATAGGCTTTAGTCAACAACGACAGGTGTTGACACGATAAATGAGAAGGGTCTCAGCAATAGAGACATATGCATATGGACAGAGGGAAGAATGGGTTGGTACTCTGATGAAAATGAAATGTCGTGTGACGAGGGCCTCCCGTCGGGCAGACCGTTCGCCTGGTGCAAGTCTTTCTATTTGACGCCACTTCGGCGACCTGCACGTCGATGGGGATGAAATGATGATGATTAGGACAACACAACACCCAGTCCCTGAGCAGAGAAAATCTCCGACCCAGCTGTGAATCGAACCCAGGCCCTTTGGAGTAACACTCTGTCGAGCTGACGACTCTGCTACCCGGGGCGGACTGGTACTTTGATGAGAAGTAAGAAATGAAATACAAGATTCGGACTGTAGGAGTCGAAAAAGGAAAGATGACAGACTCCAAAGACAGGAAACCCCCCTACACCTCTACCCAGGATCCCCCACTGTTACAGTTCTTCACTGTGGCACCAGAGGGAGAAGTGTGTTCGGTATTCCCTGCAGAATGGATTTGCCACAACTTCACCTTCCCAGTCCCCGAAAATTAACCCCAACACTCCCTATTAACTGATCAATGAAGGGCAAACAATTAGCATTCTGCAAGGCAAAGTAATTGAAATATTTAACATTAAATTACTGCATATCCCATTTCAATAAATAAACAAAGTTAAATGCCTCTTTAGGCTGAGCATACAAGTGTCATAATGTTCATATTATGAGGAGAAGCTTCGCATGCATCAGTATATTTGCTAAACATCATAAAGTCATGTGTGAGAATGACAAAGAAACGGTATGTCACAAACCAGGTCTCAGTGGGTGTGCAGGTGGCGCATCTCATTGCCCGGGACTATGAAAAATCGCATAGCCTCGATGGTAGAAACGGTTAATGTGGGAGGACAGTGGCAAATATCTGGGACTACTAGTGTGAATGTATGTATGTGTTGTTGAGTGAAAAACATCTCTGCTTAACACCAATGCCAGATGAAAGTGGGGGCAAGCAGTGTTACTGCAGTTGTACCGTTCACTGGGCAAGAATGGGTGGATTGTTTGAGAGCATGACTCAGATCGAACCCCCGTTAAAATAGAGGAATAGCCTAAGAGTAGGCCGGGTGCAGGATGAATGCTGCTAGACTATAGTAGTCATATTGAGAGATAAGAGGCACTGGCGCATAGATGAAAGAGATTGGTAGGCGATCGGTTTACGAAAACGAAAACTGAAAGAATAAACCCAACAGCTGGGTACTCTATGGGCGCTAACCGCAACTTGTAAAGCTCACGGCCCTGGAGGAGGGAGATAGAAAGTAATTGTTGAGGTGGGAACGAGCAACTCTAAGCAAAGGTAGGGACCCAGTGGAATGCACGGGCAAGAAAGACATAGGGTGAATACATTTCAGGGAGTTAATTACTACAAAATTTCTAAAATCCTCGAAGTAACAGGGTGAACTATGAAAAAGAGGGGCGCGAACTACCACAATAAAGTATAACAAACTACTGTAGTGTAGCAGTACAATCTTCAACTAGATAGCGCGTTATTGAGCTTGGGCAATGACATCACGTGATGACGCTAATCATCCAAAACAAATGCTTATTTCAGTGGGAGCTTCCATCTTCGAACCTCATGGGTGAGTTTGTTTGAATAAACAAACGGGTGTCTCTCACTTCCTAAACGCACGGCGGGGCACTGTATCCAAAAGGTAGCAGTGTCGATTGTCATGTTCGCTTATAACAACGTCACATCGTCAATCAATTATTTTGTGAGAAGTACGGTGAATAATAGCGAAACCTAAATTCGTCTGGGTGAACTCTTAAATGTGCAACAAGCACGTGGGGCGCTAACTACTATTCTTCATGTACTTGGGTGAAACTTAATCACATCTCTCCCACCACAAAATCTATCTCGCTTACCGCTCTACAGTGAGAGGGCAGCACACTTCTTCTCAACTTCAGCGGCTCATTCAACTCTTCTGTAACTGGCGTGTTTCACTCACTTCTAAACATGCCAGTCTGGCTGTGGGCACAAATATGGCGCATAATAGGATTCCGGAATCGCTAACTCATAAAGTCGGATAACATGACTGTAGGGGGAGTCTTACAAAATTGGAGGATTGATGTAGAACAATATATCTAAAATCCAGGGCTTTGGTGGGCCTTTACATACTGGGTTTAGCAATATAAACTACAAGTACATATTACACAAAAGAAATGGCATAAATTATAAAAACACGTGCATGAAATAATACGCCATAATACGTAATATAATGAAATAATATGGGATATAGCAAGGGCGTTGCTGCGCTACAAAATGATGATGAAGTGTTTAAACCTAAGATAAAGGCATAAGAGTAGTGAAAAAAAGTAAAATACAAGTTATTGGTACCAACTGTTAACTGGCAATCAACTGACAGCGCGTAGTGGGTCTGACATCGCCCAACATTGCTAATCATGCAAAAGGCATATAATAGAGAATGGTGAAACAATTTATCGGACTCCGTACTGGGGAAAACAGGTAGCGTTATGAAGCTGGCTGGAGGCAGAAACAGACAGAGGTGACAGAAGCAGGTTTCAGATTAGTGCTTAGGTTGCAGCGCAGTGCGCTTGTGTGGCACTTGGATGGTGGAACAGTTGCGAGGCCCATGTAACGCTGAGCTAGCCAGGAGTAGTGCGTCTTCGGTGAGTGACGCCTTGGGCATTGTAACTAACCAGTGGTAGACATAGTCCATAAAAATTAGCGAAGTTAAAGCGAATTTAGTGTTTGTAGCGAATAGTATTGACCAATGAAACGACAAATAAGGGTGGAATAGGCTGTAATGAGCACAAAATGGGAAAGCCATTTATGAATTTGGAAAAAGAGTAGGTAGTCGGTTATGAAGGTACGTGAGACTAGACGGAGGGTGGGAGGATGGTACTATTCTTCGGGGGAGGTTCCGAACCGCAAAGTGCCACCAAACTAAATGTCGATGCACTGTAAGACAGCTTTTTAACAGCGCACTTCGTTATTGAGGTTTGTTTCCGCTTCACGATCCATCAGCTGGAGGTCGCTTGCTTCTGAACTTTCCTCGGAGGTATAGCCTGATTAGCCGACATGAGAGTGAGAAACTTGAAATCATTTTTAATCTTAGCCAGCTTGAAAGAAAACAGGGAAATCAATGCTTCTAAAACGACAATAGACTTAGCACATCTGCAAAGCAGTGGAACAGTGGAGTATTATTTGCAAAAATTAAACGAAAATTCGAAGTATCACAATCTGTTGAACAAGAAAAGACACACAGAATGGGCAACGCAAGGAGGGGCTCCACATTCTAGGTTTGACGACAAAACGAAATGCTCAACGACGTAGTACTGAAAAAAGAAACATCGTAGAAAAAAAAATTATGAGGTAAACTTCGTGCAGTCTTTCGAAAGGCAAAACAAAATCATTGTTAATAAAGCAGATCCAAAAACGAAACACAGTATAATACAAAAATTGTGCAGCAACGCTGAGTATAAGGCAAATAGCTTAATATCATGAAATAAGACATAGAGTAGTTGGGAGAGGGTACTTTTAAACACTTAATACTCTCCGTGCATGATTAGCGGACATGTTATGGGCTTAGGAATGCAAATAAATTTACGAGTTGAAGTTACTCGGTCAGTGAGGCGGAGGGACGGAAGAAATTACGTTTAAAATAGGTACTGCGTGAACAATGTGGTTACTTTCTATGTTAAGGTGGTATGTAAGGATAGCGAAGATTGTTTAGGTGTGCGTGTATTAGTTGAACGGCGTAAGGCAGGCGCGCAGAGGGCGCGAGTTGGGGAGGGGCGGGGAGGTACTGCAGTGTCAGATGAATGACTCTGCCCTTTACATGATGGTGGCCGTGCATGCGGCTCCCTGTTGTACAACACCAGCTGATTTTGACAGGCGAAGTGCACGTGCTCCCAATTTCGCTGCAGAAACGTTCAATTGGGCGAGTCACCCAATAAAGTAATACTCTTATTTGAACTTAACTATAATAGTACTGGGAACAGAGCTGCTCTCTGATCCCTAGGCGTGTCATAACACATAAAGAACATAATGAAAATAACATCAGAAAAACACTGGTTAGAACTAAGAATTATTTAAGCGAGGCTAGCATTACAGAACAGGCTGGGCGGGTAAAACCCTATCTCTTTCAGAGGGGGATGCAACGCTCACATTTTAGTTATTATGGTATGGGAGCATAAAATACAAACTGAGGGGGTAAAATGTTCACTTGCAAAGAGGAAGAAGAAGAAAAAAATGTAGTAAGGTTGTTGCCTGAATATTGTTACTTTTTCCTTCGGTTGATCAAAGTGGGAATCTCTTAGGCACTTTTCTAATCCCTGGATCGGAGAGCATATGGATGTTTGCATCTCAGCAAGTATCTGGGGCGAGCTAGGGGTGGGGGAACTTTCCGTTTTGTCCACTTCACAGGAGGAGAAGGACCTCCGGAAGATCCGGCGTTTGTCTCAGAAGGCGGTGGGAGGGGCATAGTTCCTGAATAGGGTTTTAACCTGTCAAAATGGACAATCACCTTGAGGTCAGGTACTTGTAGTTCCGCATTAACAGGGGAAGTTAGCCGAATAATTGAATACGGTCCGTCATACAGGGGGGTTAGTTTCTTCACTCTTCCTTTCTTTACATTAGGTTGTTTTAGTAAAACCAAATCACCCAGTTTGAAGGGGGGAGGATGGCGTTTTTATTGCTTCTTTACATCTGCTTCCTGGTTGCCTTGTGGTTATTCCCTTATACCTTCTCCAAAATGGTTCAAATGGCTCTGACCACTATGGGACTTAACTTCTGAGGTCATCAGTTCCCTAGAACTCAGAACTACTTAAACCTAAGTAACCTAACGACATCACACACATCCATGCCCGAGGAAGGTTCGAACCTGCGACCGTAGCGGTCGCGCGGTTCCAGACTGTAGAGCCTAGAACCGCTCGGCCACTCCGGCCGGCCTTAAGGCAGCGGGTTAGCCCCTTAACGACTGCGTGATCGATTCCCAGAGGTAATTTATCGATCTCAAAGGGAGATTACTTAGGGCGGCCACACACTGTCTCATAAGGGGTATGTTCATTGGCCTCAAGGAAACGGCTACTGTACGCACTTTACACGTACAAAATGTATCTTTGCCAGTCGCTGTGGATTGAGTTAACGTAATAGGAAAGCATTCGTTTCAGAGTGTGATGAACACGTTCAATGCGGCCATTTCCCTGGGGGTGAAAAAGGGTGGTTCTCCATTTTTTAATTCTCAGCAATTTGCAAACTTGGATAAATAAGGCGGACGTAAAATTGGTTCCTTGGTCGGTTATAATGGCTTCAGGGCTTCCGAAAGGAAGGACAAGATGATCTACAAAACTCATACTATGGTTTCAGCTGACATGTCAGCGATGGGTATCAAAATAAGGTATCGGCAAAAGTGATCAATAATAGATATAACATATTTACATCCTTGTGTACTTACTGGAAGTGGCCCGACCATGTCTAAAGTGACGCACTGAAAGGGTTTTGTTGCCTCGTGATGAGATTGTAAGGGAATTTTGATTCGTCGGGGTAGTGCTCTTTGGCACATGGTAGGCAATTATTTAGATACTTAGCAACATCTCCCATCTGTTGTCCGACCAATACTTCGCAGAAATGCGGGCGTTTGTGGCTCTTCATCCACTATTGCAGGCTTGGATGCTGTTGTGGCACTGGGCAATAATTCTTGATTGCAAGTCTTTTGGTATTACTATGCGTTTATCCAGGGTGTTCTTACGATACAGAATTCCATCCTCTGTAACAAAATCAGGATGGGAGCGATACTGGCAGCATTTTGCATCATTTTCCTGGGAGTCTTTCAGTTCGCAGTTAGTACATCGCCTGTCTCAGCTACTCTGACCTTTCTGCTAAGGGGGTCACCATTCTGGTGCAATCTTCCAGCTTTGTGTTGCACTTGGTAATCATACTCACTCAATTTCAGGGCCTAGCGTGTGAGACGACTGCTAGGGTCTTTTAAATTCAATAGCCACTGCCGTGCTGCATGATATGTTACTATTGTAAATTTCCTCACGTGGAGGTAGCATCTAAAGTAGTTAACTGCAAACATTAGTGCCAGTAATTCTTTCTCTGTCGTATTGTAGTTAATTTCCGCCTGGTTCAGCTGACGGGATGCGCAACCAATAGGTCTTTCCTCACCGTCAATAATTTGACTCAGAACAGCTCCAATGGTAAAGTTGGATGCATCACATGTGAGAATGAATGTTTTTTTTCGAAACTGGGATAGATCAACAAGGGGAAACTAGTTAGAAAATCTCTGAGATGCTGCACAGCAGCTTCGCACTCTGTTGTCCATTGATAGGGTACTTTTTATTCAACAGGTGGGTAAGGGGCTTAGCTATTGTGCCATACTCCTTTACAAAACGCCTATAATAATTTATGAGTCCCAGAAAGCTTTGCAATTCTTTTACATTCTTAGGGGAAGTGCTTCAATTACACGGGGTCGGGTTTTACCCCATCAGCACTAATAATGTGCCGACGATACTGTACTTGACTCTCAGCAAAGGAACATTTTTCTATTTTTCAGCTTAAATTAGCATTTCTTAGTCTTCCCAAAACATTTCTTAACCAGGTAACATGATTCCTATGGACCTGGAGAAAACAATGATATCATCTAGATAGACTAGGCACATTGTGGGTTTCAGTCCTCTAAGTAATAGGTCGGTAAATCTTTGGAAAGTGGCTGGTGCGTTGCGCAACCTGAATGGCATTCTCAGAAATTCATATAGACAGGAGGGAACTACAAACGCTGTTTCTGACCTGTCCTGTGGTGCAATCGGTATTTGGTGGTACCCACTCTTCATGTCAAGGGTAGTGAAGTATTTACAATTTCCTAACGTGTCCAGGCCGGCCGGTTTGGCCGAGCGGTTCCAGGCGCTTCAGTCTGGAACCGCGCGTCGCTACAGTCGCAGGTTCGAATCCTGCCTCAGGCATGGATGTGTGTGATGTCCATAGGTTGGTTAGGTTTAACTAGTTCTAAGTTCTCGGGGACTGATGACCTCAGATGTTAAGTCCCATAGTGCTCAGAACAATTTGAACCATTTTTGAATTTTTTTTAACGTGTCCAGTGTTACGTCAGTACGGGGGAGAGGGTAAGTATCAGGAGTGGTTACCTTATTTACTGCTCTCATATCGACACAAAGGTGGTACGTCTTCTCTCCATTGACTGACTTCTTGGTGGGGACGAACAGGGACTAGTGAAAGGTTGTATTATCCCTGCTTCTAGCTGTTGTTGGATAGAATCTTCAACAATGGGCTGGAGATGGTACGGTATTCTATACGGTTTCTGTGCAATGGGCCTTGCTTCTCCGGTGGGAATTTCGTGGTAAACAAGGTCAGTAGCCAGCAGATAACGCCTTTCCTCGGATAACCAGGAGTGTTCTTCCAAGACGGAGTACAATTTGTTTTGGTCAGCCACAGGCAGATGAGCTAACTTATCCTTAAATTTGTCTTTGAGCACGGGAGCGATATGACATATGTTACGTTCCGGGAGCCGGTGTCTTCCGTTAGATTTTGGCTTCTCTTTTACAGGGTGGTTTTCTTGAATCTCGTGGCCGCTAGCTACAATGGTGCCATTAGGGATCTGTACTTCCTTCTTCCCAAAATTACGTACAAAGACAGGAATGTAAAATAATTTCCCTTGTACTTCCGCTGTTGTTAAACCGCGTTTAACATGAACTTGTAATCTGTCAAGGACATCGTTTTAACGGAGTGGGTCCACTAACGCGGCTGTTCTCGGCAGTTTGCGGGATTTGACTCCAAGCCCGTGCCACCGCTGATTCTAACAGAGGTAGTTGTGCGTAACGCCCACGTTTGCGCGGAAGGAACCTGTGGAAACGGTCACGTTTCACAAATTTCTTAATGACATGGGAACTGCCGAAACGGTGGGTTTCCTCACCGAGACGGACCATTTGCGTTCTGTAATCGACTACAGTCTCGTGGTGGTGAAAGAGATCACTCCCCAGGATGACGTCGAAATCTCGCCTTCGTTTCCGAATTACGTTCATGTCAAAAGGATAGTAGCTGGCTCCGATTTTCAACATAACTCTGCGATACCCAGCGGCTACACTTATCTCGTGATTCAGACCATTAATGTGGTGACGGGGTGGTTTTAACACTTGTCTATCCCCTTGTCCTACGAATAACAAGCTCGTCTGTGCTCCCGTGTTAGTAAGTAAATTTACCGTCTATCCTCCAGGGTAACTGGAGGAGGATACTCGCCGCCTCATTTACGACACTATGGCGGACTGGATGCATAAATTTTACAAGGGCACGGTCTGGCGGCGTCACTTGCTCCTCGACCGTTTCCTGGCTGTCTTTGTGGTTGGGGGTGGATTGTTGCTGAATTGTTCCCTCTGCTGGTTATATGAGGGGTCCCCATTTCCCGAGTTGTGCGGGCAGTTTTTACTCGTGTTCCCTATGATTCCACACTGAGAGCAATAAGGTGCACGGGACCGCGCGTCAGCACGGCGTGCCTTTCGGCGCCGCTGGCATGCCTGCTCGTATTAGAAAATTGGACGCGGCCGTTCGTCCGGGCGCGCCTAACTACCAACAAAATCTGCTACCTCCTCCCACTAGTCGTGTGGGATCATGCCACGAGGCGGGCGAGGCTATTTTGACCTCCCCTCCCACGTATGGGTCGATTCCACGTATAAATATGTCAATAGAGCGGGCTTCCGCTTGCTCGATTAATACCTGCGGGATCCGAACCTAGCGTGTAAGTGCGGCAAGCCACAGCGCCGACTCGGTCAGCCAATGCTTCTACGTCTTCCCTTTGCTTCTGGCGGAGGGTAGATAACGTGTCCCTGTAATAGCGGGCATCACGTCGGTCAGAATACTTTTCTTTCAACCCAGTTTCTAACGTGGCGGAAGAGGCGGTCTCTCTAAGGGCGTGCACTGATTCAGTATAGGTACGGACGTCACCTGACAATTGAAGGCGGAGTACATTTAACAAGAAATCGTCTGGCCAAGCGCAAGAGCGGCCTACGCCAGGGACAGTTTGCAAAAAGGAGTTTACCTTTTTATTGGGTTTCCCACAAAATGTTGGGATAAAGTTGACTGCAGAGAAACAGTTGGCCAAGGTTGCAACGTATGACTGGGATACTATGCTACTGGAGGTGCTTGCAGCGATCACTTTTGCTGTGGCAGTGTGTCTTTCTGGCGCTCTTACATTAGCAGGCCGGGCTTGAGCAGATTTTTGGCATTCCCCCATTACTTCTATCTTCTGTAATAGTGACCTGTCAATTTCTGCTTGGAGGGCAGCTACCGGCTCTGGTTTCTCGGTAGGTGGAGAATTGTCTTCGCCAGTGGCGGTACTACGGGTCTGAGGCAGGGTTACAATGGTAGGGCACCTAGTGCTCGCTGAAGACTTTTACAATCGGAGCGCAGAAAGAAAAGAAAGGGCCTATATTGGGCAGGACGACGGCCTAGCTGACAGCATGGAGGCGGCGGTGTAGGAAAATGAAGCGACGAACTTAACAGAAGCTGTGGCGGTGGTGCGCTGGGCGATGGTGGCAGGAAGCGGCGGCGGAGGTGAGGGCGGCGGTGTCGACGGTCGGGGCCCGCGTCTCACCTAGCCGGCAGGAACATGTGGTGTGGAAAGCGGCGTGACGCTAAGGCGGCTTCCTGCAGCGTAGCGCGTCCCCAGACTGTCTGGAGCGGCCGCAACTCGGCTATTCGTGGTTATGTGCAGCGAGGCGCCCGGCTAGGCGGCCTGCCGTTCGCTGTGGCAGCTGCTTGGAAAAAAGCGCCGAACGTCGGAACGCTGCGTGGCGATGATACGAATCAGTGCTCTTATAATCGTGCGGCGCATCTGGCACGTCAAGCGTGAAGTATTGTTGGCAGCTTCAGTAGGTACGCCTGGTTAAACTTCAAATGAGACGGGCCTAACGGTGAGCAATCCCACTTCTGACACCAGTTGTTAATGAGTCAGGATTGGCCAGGTGGGGAAAGCAGTAGGCAGCTGTTGAGATGAAAAATGAAACATAGTTTTAACTGTATGAAGTTTTAATGCCGTAAGAAGGAAATGCAGACGTGGATAAGCCGCCGAGACTGGATGGGCAGCCGCCCAAGAGAGCAGGTGAGGAGGGCGTCTGGTCAGTTTGGAAGCTGCCAGCAGAAGAGAGCGATCGGCGTGTCCCTTCCCGGTTGGCGGCTGCCGTTCCACACCCACTTGACCACCTCCAAGCCGGTCAGATCGTAAGACGCGCAGTTCGGTAGCGTTACCGCGTCAGCAACATGTGAGTGTAGCTGCTGACGGCTCAGCACCTGAGTTTCCAAGTGGTTCTGTCGGGTTTCTTGTAACGTGACTGATCTGGTGCAACTAGCCGCCAGGCAGAAGGCACTGACGAACATCAAGTGAAAATTAAAACTCAAATTTTTGTACTAGTAAATCCATTCGGTATCGGCCCCCACTGTACATTTCGCTGCTGGTGAAATCAACGCCAGTGTGCCGTCAGCGGCCGTCACGTGCAGACCACTGCTGCGAGCTGTGGTGAGCCTGAGCGATTATCACAGCTCTCCGCTCTAAGTATATTCGTGAATGTCAGGAGATGCTATTATGAGTGAACTTAACATAGCAGACACAAACTGCGCGAAAAGGTGGTGCAAGCTGTCCGAAAATTAAGTGAAAGTTCAGAGGAAGATTCTAATCGTACTGCTCAGCCTTAATGTGTCCACACCGACCAGTCGCCACTAGTGCGCCCACCCCCGCGGAAGCGCAGCAAGATGCAAGAGCAGCTTCCTACAAAGATACCGCAGAAATGAGTCGAACAGCCGCGGATGGCGTGTACAAGTCTGTGCCTGCAAAGAACTGGGCGGATCGGGAAATGAGAGACACTCCTTCGGCTTCCAGAGACATACTATCCGTCTCTGCTCACGAACGGTTACCTCACACGGACCATGTGGCTGGCGGTGGATACGTATGTCACACTTATTCATAGCTTTCATACTGACTGAATTTGATGAAAGAGTGGAATTTATAAAACGTGGTACATTATGAACCCATCTCAAGTATACAGGATTGTAACTGTGAACACTGACAGGATACGCAACTCCCTACAACTAAGTAGCTTGAAAGGCTTTCTGCATGCGGCAGACATTGACATTATTCTATTTCGAGAAGTAAAGGCCACTGCACTACACGATATCTTGTGGTATATCACATTAATTAATGCTGGAACTAGAAATTAATTGGGGACAGCGATATTTTTGAAGGAGTCAACCACATTGAACAACTCACATATAACAGAGGCGACGCTTGTACAGTTTGCAACACCCAGATAACCAACACAGATACTTCTCGTAGCAGCAAACGACGCAACCAAGCGGAGTTCTTTTAAATACAAAATTGTCCCTCTCTCCGAAGATCATTACGACAGGATTTTAGCGGGAGATTTCAATTGTGTCCTTCATCCCAATGATCATGTCCCTAAATGTAACTCGTCTGCTGAATTAGAATACATAATTAAAGAGTTCCATTTAACTGACACGATGGGGCACAAAAACGGCGGCGCGGCTGGGCTTACGTTAATTACTCAGTGCTCGGCAAGTCGCTCGGACAGGCTGCACGTGTCCGGCAACTTGGAGGCCAGTGTGGAGCACACAGAAGTGCTGAGCACAGCCGACGTGGAGGGACGGGCCGGCCACCGCGCCAGCAGCCACGGCGGGACCTGAACGCTGCACCCCTGCGGCCAGGTGCCGTTTCCTCAAAACTCGCCAGGAGTGCGGAAGTAAGTCAGCATCCCACGATTCTTCCTCCACCTGGTGGTCAAAATGTGTGAAGATGCGCCTAAGGAAGACGAACTGCGTTCGTGGGAAAACTGTTTCGGGTACAGGAAAACAGCTGGGACCTCTACAGAGTGGTCGCCCCTGGCATTGGAAATTATGTCGCCATCAAACGACTCGAAGCCCAAGCTTTGTTGCGAAAATAGTTAGAATTTCGAATACTTCAAAGAAGTTAGAATTTCCAATACGTGCAAGAAGAACGCAGAGTGCTGTTTTTCGTGAATATACTTCAGTGTTTCGTGTCATATATGAACAGAAGAGAGGACAAATAAAATTTATCACAGAACTTAAAAGAAATCACGTGACTCTTCTCACAAAACTGAACGGCTTTAAAAAGGAAATTGTGCCCATCTTGCTGACTTAATGTAGGGCAGCGCTGTTGATTGCGACGCACAAGAAGACCTGTTACACAATCTTCAACTTAGACTTAGCACTGCGGCATCTCGGAGTCTTCTACAAGAGATCGACGACGCTGATCTGGTAACCGCAGTTGTGCAGCAAAGAACCAGGGCCTGCCGGCCTCTCGCCAAAGTTTTACCAACTTTTCCTGGTGCAGATAAAATCTAAACTGCTACTGGTATGTAATGTAGAAATGAATTCTGTAAGCAAAATCTCAAGGAAATTTTTGGAAGGGACCATTATGCTAGTTCCGAAACATCCACATAGTATGTCAGTAAACAACCTAAGGCCAGTTACTCTCCTGATTACATAATCATGGCGCGCGTGTTCGTCCCCACAGTGTAAAAATGATAACGCATGAGGTAATTGGGCCATATCAAACTAGTGTGGGTAGAGACAGATCAATTATCCAAACTCTTTGTGAATACAGCGACATCGTAGCTACGGCACGTGTTGTCAGACTTAAGTCTGTTGTAGTCTCACTCGATTTCAAGAAGGCTTACGACAGGGTGAGCCACCAGTGCCTTCTGAATACAATGACAGCACTCGATTTTTCCCCAATGTTTTGCCAACATCATTTGGGAGAATTTTGAAGAACACCACTTCGAAAATCATGATGAGTGGTCAGCCAACCAGTCAAATTGCGCTCACGAGCTGGTTGCGACAAGGTTGTCCTATGCCAGAGACCTTGTTTGCCATTGCCACTGAGCCCCTGTTAGCAACTCTGCAGAAACAACTACGAGGGATGCACATACATGGCCAAAATATCCTATGTAAGGCATATACAGATGATTTGGGTCTCGCAATCACTGGTGAAAGCGACTTGGAGAAGGCATTGAATGTCATCAGAAATCATCATTAGCATCAAGTGTGAAGCGAAGCAACATAAAATAATGCGTGGAATATCTTTCCAAATACGAGAGATCTCAATGTGGCTAAAAATATGAAAATTCTGTGTCCCCATTACTGGTCTAATATAAATCGTACCACAGCTGCAAACTCAAGGAAACTCCATGCCAGCTAGCCTGAAAAAAAGTTCTATCAGACGACTTCAAGACATCCAAAAGACAGAGGTTGCCACTATGTACATGGTTCTAAAGTCAACTGTGTGGTACAAGGTTTACCCATACAACATGAAACAGGAGCAATATTTCTCATAGCTTTGGGTCATTTTGTAACTCGTGATAACATTTTCAAGATAAAGTATGAAGTTTTGACCCCCTCATCTCGAAATGGGGGGGGGGGGGGGGGTAGAGGGACGATAGGGTTCCCACCCCTAATCCAAGATGGCGGACGTGACGTCACAGACATACCCCCAAGATGTCGGATGTGATGTCACAAATACATTCCCAAGATGGGAGCTGTAACGTCACATGGTGACGCAAGTACCGTTAGACATGTGATGTCACAGACACACTGACACGCGAGATGGCGGCGATGATAATGCAAGTACCATTATCAAAGATGGCGGCAGTGGAAAAGTGCCACACCCCCCTTCCCAGGTGGGCATTTCAAATTTTGTCAGATTTTCGCGAGTGCCACCTCCACCTGGACTTGGAATGAATTTCCATGACTGCCATGCCTACCTGGACGTGGCAAAAAATTGTTAAAAGTCTCCACCACGATCCTCAACTGACTGCCATGTCCCCTTACCAACCTACGTTGGTGGGCTAATGTGTACTAACATGTACTAATGTGCACAGCGCATGACTTCATCCAAGATGGCGGCTGTGATGTCTGTTGATGATGCAAGTGACACACCCCCTTAACTGGAAGTTTGAATTTTGGCAGAAATAAACGTCAATTGGGCTATCTCCGCTAACCTAACTCCCCTCCCCTCCCCTCCCACTGAAAATGGCGGGATTTTCAAATTCCATCGGATAATGCATCACACCATGGATATCTCTACTAACCTAAGAGAATCGTGGGAAGATACGTCACTTGGGCTACCTCCACTAACCTAAGTCACCCGACTGCCACCTCTTCCTAAGAACTGGTGCCAAGTTTGTATTTTGGCTGTAAAGAAAGATCACTTGTGGTTTCTTTACGAACCTAAGAAAATTGCGGGAAAATTGATCACTTGAACTATCTCCACTAACCTAAGTCACCTGACGGCCACCTCTTCCTAGAAATTGGTGAGAAAAGGATTTAGCCTGCTCTGGGCTGGTGGAGAGGGGAAGGAGTGTGCTTTATATATTTTGGAATAATTTTTTTAGAGGTGGAGTATATTTATCACAGTGACACAACACACTCGCCCTGATGTGCTTGGGATCACAATACACAGCCTGCAGACCTGCAAACTATTCGTAAATAATGCAACAGACACACTTACTAATTGTTGACTATAGAAGTAATTTATTCCCCCGCCTACACACATGCAAACTAATACACCGAAATAATATCAGTACAGACCTGCAAACTGCTCCTAAATAATGCGTCACAATGATGTGTAGACATCCTCAGTATTCGTAAACTGTCCAAGTATGGCATAGCACTGCCTGCAGAACTGCTCGCACAATAATGCAACAGACACACAAACAACGTACGCAGGCACCGCCTGCGGCCCCCCTGTCCACTGGACTGCAGAGGAGGCTAAAGGCAACCCCCTCGAAGTGATGCTGCCCTCAACTGCAAAGCCATGCACAGGTGCACATTCAGGTCCCTCAAGCACGAGTTGGGGGCATCCCCATGATACTTGGTACACCCAAGAAATTCCTATCGAAATACATGATCACCTGTGGGTCAGCAAAGAGCTAATTACCAAGCGACACTGCAGAAACCTGTTTCAGAATAGCACAAGTTACTTTCTCCCCAGCGGTTGGAATGGGCCATGCGGGACGTGTTCAGCCATGCATGGATACCCAGTGTGGCTCATGTTTTGCAGTGGAATGTGTCAATATACATCCTAGAAACATTAAATGATCACACAGCTACAAGCGTATGAACGCCTGTGAAAACATCCTTAACCATAAGAGCATTCTCCATTTTTGGAAATACGTCACTGTCTAAGCACAGACGAGGCCGATTCAGAATAATTACACAAACAGAATTGGAACAAAAGAAATGTCATCAATTTTAGGTATCCTACAGCTACAGGCCTGGAGATCCTCTAATGCCACAGTGGTGGATGAGTGATGGCAGAGATGGACGGTATGCTTCAATTTGTCTTTGAACACTTGTATTCCCAGAACTTTCTGTACATACCTTGCCTCCATCTTGTTCGAATCAGTTTGTAGACACTCCTACTTCCTGGCACAAAGGCTGTCTTGTGAATGAATCTAGCATTATGATTGGCTGTTATCGAATTTACCAGCTGAATTGCTGGTGAAACCGGTGTGGAAATACCATCCGCCTTTCCTTTTTCTTTCTGCAGATGGGACTTTGAACAGCAAAAATCTATTTTACACCGATCGCGATATTGCACCGTCAATTAAACCTTGTGAACTACGCTACACATCGTCAAATATGGAAAGACTCTTACTGAATTACACTGATCTCCCGCTGAGGACATGAACTTGAATATTAGAATGTGAAATCAATCTGCAACCACCTAATGCATCACTGCGTACCCTACGAAACTGATCTCCAACTTAGCAATATATCACTGCATACCGTGTCGATGTAGTGACCATACAATTGGTATCCTATGCCATACAAAACGACCCCTTTTAGATCAGAAGGCCCTTAGTGAATCGAAGTCACTCTCAGAACTGATGTGCAAAGACTGTCCCGTTTCCCTCTCAGTACAAACCCGCTAGTGTTTCTGGTCTCCACCTTCCTGCTTGCTTGCGTTTATACACCCATCTCCAGACTCTGGGATTACCCAAACGCAAGTATTTCCGCAATGTTTGCCATAGTATTGTACCATTTTAGATGTACTTCTAGATATCAAGCGCACAGCAGTAGCCTACCGATCGCTCATGCAACACAATTCCGTAGATAAAGACTGGAAATTATTTCGCTACAAACCCAAAACTTTATAACGCTATCCCCGTCTGCAAAGACCTTTATGTGAAAATACTCGAAACGAATAGAAGAAAAAGATATTTACCCTCTCGAACACTGATGTCGATGATGTAACAGATTCCTAATCATCCCTATATTTTACAAAGTCAACTGACGTGTTTCTCAGGACTAGAGAACCAGCAGACGTTTCTTCCACATGCTAGATGCTCACACCACAATCGATGTTCTCTCAACTAAATAAAGGCGCGAATTGTGCAGAAGCGAACATTTACATGACAGGGAATAGGTGTCCAGTGGAAACGCACCTCCATATTCAACTTCTCAGATTTCCAATTGATCACGAAAGCTATCCAACACATACTAACTATTAGTTCGCTATTGACTCGCCTGGAGAACAACACAGTTAATTCATTTACATTCCTACACTCCAACAGGCCTCTCCAGTCTGACAGCTCCTACCGTTAGCAGGAAACGTGCATCACCCCTGCGCAGGTCAACAGCGCTGTGGACTGAGAAAGAACAGGTAGAATGTTTATCGTAAGAAGTTTATCCCTGTACTTACAACTAAATGTTACAATGGTGATCTCAGTTGAATGACATTCGACAATGAGCAAAGTATCGGAAATACACCCTCTTGATGGCTAGGGCTCTGGAAATAGAAATATCAGTACCATTCACATGACTTGACATACTCTTCTCTCTGCTATCACAGTATTCCAAATTCATCTCCCTTGCATATATCGGAACACAAGCACATATTTTATAGGCCTGATGCTCAAGGTGAACCTACCACGCATACCCCTCTACTACTAAGTATAATACACTACTGGCCATTAAAATTGCTACACCACGAAGATGTGCTTTTTTTTTATTTGGTCATCAGTCTACTGACTGGTTTGATGCGGCCCGCCACGAATTCCTTTCCTGTGCTAACCTCTTCATCTCAGAGTGGCACTTGCAACCTACGTCCTCAATTATTTGCTTGACGTATTCCAATCTCTGTTTTCCTCCACAGTTTTTGCCCTCTACAGCTCCCTCTAGTACCATGGAAGTCATTCCCTCATGTCTTAGCAGATGTCCTATCATCCTGTCCCTTCTCCTTATCAGTGTTTTCCACATATTCCTTTCCTCTCCGATTCTGCGTAGAACCTCCTCATTCCTTACCTTATCAGTCCACCTAATTTTCAACATTCGTCTATAGCACCACATCTCAAATGTTTCGATTCCCTTCTGTTCTGGTTTTCCCACAGTCCATGTTTCACTACCATACAATGCTGTACTCCAGACGCACATCCTCAGAAATTTCTTCCTCCAATTAAGGCCGGTATTTGATATTAGTAGACTTCTCTTGGCCAGAAATGCCTTTTTTGCCATAGCGAGTGTGCTTTTGATGTCATCCTAGCTCTGTCCGTCATTGGTTATTGTACTACCTAGGTAGCAGAATTCCTTAACTTCATTGACTTCGTGACCATCAATCCTGATGTTTTCTCGCTGTTCTCATTTCTACTACTTCTCATTACCTTCGTTTTTCTCCGATTTACTCTCAAACCATACTGTGTACTCATTAGACTGTTCATTCCGTTCAGCAGATCATGTAATACTTCCTCACTTTCACTCAGGATAGCAATGTGATCAGTGAATCGTATCATTGATATCCTTTCACCTTGTATTTTAATTCCACTCCTGAACCTTTCTTTTATTTCCATCATTGCTTCCTCGATGTACAGATTGAAGGGTAGCGGCGAAAGGCTACAGCCTTCTCTTACACCCTGCTTAATACGAGCACTTCGTTCTTGATCGTCCACTCTTATTATTCCCTCTTGGTTGTTGTACATATTATATATGACCCGTCTCTCCCTATAGCTTACCCCTACTTTTTTCAGAATCTCGAACAGCTTGCACCATTTTATATTGTCGAACGCTTTTTCCAGGTGGACAAATCCTATGAAAGTGTCTTGATTTTTTTTTATTAGCCTTGCTTCCATTATTAGCCGTAACGTCAGAATTGCCTCTCTCGTCCCTTTACTTATCCTAAAGCCAAACTGATCGTCACCTAGCGCATTCTCAATTTTCTTTTCCATTCTTCTGTATATTATTCTTGTAAGCAGCTTCGATGCATGAGCTGTTAAGCTGATTGTGCGATAATTCTCGCACTTGTCAGCTCTTGCCGTCTTCGGAATTGTGTGGATGATGCTTTTCCGAAAGTCAGATGGTATATCGCCAGACTCATATACTCTACACACCAACGTGAATAGTCGTTTTGTTGCCACTTCCCCCAATGATTTTAGAAATTCTGATGGAATGTTATCTATCCCTTCTGCCTTATTTGACCGTAAGTCCTCCAAAGCTCTTTTAAATTCCGATTCTAATACTGGATCCCCTATCTCTTCTAAATCAACTCCTGTTTCTTCTTCTATCACATCAGACAAAACTTCACCCTCATAGAGGCTTTCAATGTATTCTTTCCACCTATCTGCTCTCTCCTCTGCATTTAACAGTGGAATTCCCGTTGCACTCTTAATGTTACCACCGTTGCTTTTAATGTCACCAAAGGTTGTTTTGACTTTCCTGTATGCAGAGTCTGTCCTTCCGACAATCATATCTTTTTCGATGTCTTCACATTTTTCCTGCAGCCATTTAGTCTTAGCTTCCCTGCACTTCCTATTTATTTCATTCTTCGGCGAGTTGTATTTCTGTAATCCTGATTTTCCCGGAACATGTTTGTACTTCCTCCTTTCATCAATCAACTGAAGAATTTCTTCTGTTACCCGTGGTTTCTTCGCTACCTATGTTTTCCTTCCCAACTTCTGCGATGGCCCTTTTTAGAGATGTCCATTCCTCTTCAACTGTACTGCCTACTGCGCTATTCCTTATTGCTGTATCTATAGCGTTAGAGAACTTCAAACGTATCTCGTCATTCCTTAGTACTTCTATATCCCACTTCTTTGCGTATTGATTCTTCCTGAATAATGTCTTGAACTTCAGCCTACTCGTCATCACTACTATATTGTGATCTGAGTCTATATCTGCTCCTGGGTACGCCATACAATCAAGTATCTGATTTCGGAATCTCTGTCTGACCATGATGTAATCTAATTGAAATCTTCCCGTATCTCCCGGCCTTTTCCAAGTATACCTCCTCCTCTTGTGATTCTTGAACAGGGTATTCGCTATTACTAGCTGAAACTTGTTGCAGAACTCAGTCTTTCTCCTCTTTCATTCCTAGTCCCAAGCCCATATTCTCCTGTAACCTTTTCTTCTACTCCTTCCCCTACAACTGCATTCCAGTCGCCCATGACTATTAGATTTTCGTCCCCCTTTACATACTGCATTACCCTTTGAATATCCTCATACACTTTCTCTAACTGTTCATCTTCAGCTTGCGACGTCGGCATGTATACCTGAACTATCGTTGTCGGTGTTGGTATGCCGTCGATTCTGATTAGAACAGCCTGGTCATTGAACTGTTCACAGTAACACACCCTCTGCCCTACCTTCCTATTCATAACGAATCCTACACCTGTTATACTATTTTCTGCTGCTGTTGATATTACCCGATACTCATCTGACCAGAAATCCTTGTCTTCCTTCCACTTCACTTCACTGACCCCTACTATATCTAGATTGAGCCTTTGCATTTCCCTTTTCAGATTTTCTAGTTTCCCTACCACGTTCAAGCTTCTGACATTCCACTCTCCGACTCGTAGAACGTTATCCTTTCGTTGATTATTCAATATTTTTCTCATGGTAACCTTCCCCTTGGCAGTCCCCTCCCGGAAATCCGAATGGGGGACTATTCCGCAATCTTTTGCCAATGGAGAGATCATCACGACACTTCTTCAATTACAGGCCACATGTTCTGTGGATACACGTTACGTGTCTTTAATGCAGTGGTTTCCATTGCCTTCTGCATCCTCATGTCGTTGATCATTGCTGATTCTTCCGCCTTTAGGGGCAATTTCCCACCCCTAGGACAAGAGGGTGCCCTGAACCTCTATCCACTCCTCCACCCTCTTTGACAAGGCCGTTGGCAGAATGAGGCTGACTTCTTATGCCGGAAGTCTTAGGCCGCCAATGCTGATTATTTATCAAAATTTAGGCAGTGGCGGGGATCGAACCCGGGACCGAAGACGTTTTGATTATGTATCTAAGACGCTACCCCTACAGCACGAGTACAGACGCGAAATTTAGCCGACAGGAAGAAGATGCTGTAATATGCAAATGGTTAGCTTTCCAGAGCATTCACACAAGGCTGGCGCCGGTGGCGACACCTACAATGTTCTGATATGAGGAAAGTTTCCAGCCAATTTCTCATACACAAACAACAGTTGGCCGGCGTTGCCTCGTGAAACGTTGTTGTGATGCCTCGTGTAAGGAGCAGAAAATCATACCATCGCGTTTCCGACTTTGATAAAAGTCGGATTGTAGCCTATAGCGATTGCTGTTTATTACATCGCGACATTGCTGCTCGCATTGGTCGATATCCAATGACTGTTAGCAGAATATGGAATCGGTGGGTTCAGGAGGGTAATACAGAACGCCGTGCTGGATCCCAATTGCCTCATATCACTAGCAGTCGAGATGACAGGCATCTTATCCGCACGGCTGTAACGGATCGTGCAGCCATGTATCGATCACTGAGTCAACAGATGGGGACGTTTGCAAGGCGACAACCATTTGCACGAACAGTTCGACGACTTTTACAGCAGCATGGACTATCAGCTCAGAGACCATGGCTGCGGTTACCCTTGACGTTGCATCACAGATAGAAGCGCCTGCGATGGTGTACTCAACGACGAACCTGGGTGCACAAATGGCAAAATGTAATTTTTTCGGATGAATCCCGGTTCTGTTTACAGCATCATGATGGTCGCATCCGTGTTTGGTGACATCGCAGTGATCGCACATTGGAAGCGTGTATTCGTCATCGCCGTACTGGCGTATCACCAGGCGTGATGGTATGGGGTGCCATTGGTTACACGTCTCGGTCACCTCTTGTTCGCATTGACCGTAGTTTGAACAGTGGATGTTAAATTTCAGATGTGTTACGACCCGTGGCTCTACCCTTCATTCGATCCCTGCAAAACCCTACATTTCAGCTGGATAATGCACGACCACATGTTGCAGGTCTTGACGGGCCTTTTTGTGTACAGAAAATGTTCAACTGCTGCCCTGGCCAGCACATTCCCCAGATATCTCAACAACTTCCTGGCAGATTAAAACAGTGTGGCAGACCCAGACTCACTCGGGACCTTTGCCTATCGTGGGCATGTGCTCTACCATCTGAGCTACCCAAGCACGACTCACTACCCGTGTTCACACCTTCAGTTTTGCCAGTACCTCGTCTCCTACCTTCCAAACTTCATAGAAGTTCTGCAAACATTGCAGAACTAGCACTCTTGGAAGAAGGGACATTGCGGAGAAATGGCTTAGCCACAACATGGGGAATGTTTTTCAGAATGAGATTTTCACTCTGCAGTGGAGTGTGCGCTGATATGAAACTTACTGGCAGATTAAAACTGTGTGCTGGACCGAGACTCGAAGTCGAATATTTGATGATGTGTAGGGTAGCTTCGCAGGGTTTAATTGTCGGTGCAATATCACGATCGGTGTAAGATATTTTTTTGCTGTTAAAAGTCTCTTCTGCAGAAAGAAAACGAAAAGGCAGGTGGTCCTTTCACACTGGTGGCATCAGTAATTTGGTGGGTAAATTCGATAAGAGCCAATCATAATGCTAGAGTAATTCAGAAGACAGCTTTTGTGCCAGAAGGTACGAGTGTCTACAAACTGATTCGAACCAGATGGAAGCAAGGTATGTACGGAAATATCTGGGAAAACAAGTGTTCAAAGACAAATTGAAGCATACCATCCATCTCCGCCATCACTCATCCACCACTGTGCCATTAGAGGATCTCCAGGCCTGTTGCTGAAGGATACCTAAAATTGATGACATTTCTTTTCTTCCAATTCTGTTTGTGTATTTATTCTGAATCGGCCTCGTATGTGCTTAGACAGTGACCTATTTCCAAAAATGGAGAACGCTCTTGTGTTTAAGGGTGTTTTCACTGACGTCCACAGGCTTTTAGCTGTGTGATCGTTTAACGTTTCTGAGATGTACACTCATGGAAATTGAAATAAGAACACCGTGAATTCATTGTCAATAAAGTTTCCGACACATTCCTGGGGTCAGATACATCACATGATCACACTGACAGAACCACAGGCACATAGACACAGGCAACAGAGCATGCACAATGTCGGCACTAGTACAGTGTATATCCACCTTTCGCAGCAATGCAGGCTGCTATTCTCCCATGGAGACGATCGTAGAGATGCTGGATGTAGTCCTGTGGAACGGCTTGCCATGCCATTTCCACCTGGCGCCTCAGTTGGACCAGCGTTCGTGCTGGACGTGCAGACCGCGTGAGACGACGCTTCATCCAGTCCCAAACATGCTCAATGGGGGACAGATCCGGAGATCTTGCTGGCCAGGGTAGTTGACTTACACCTTCTAGAGCACGTTGGGTGGCACGGGATACATGCGGACGTGCATTGTCCTGTTGGAACAGCAAGTTCCTTTGCCGGTCTAGGAATGGTAGAACGATGGGTTCGATGACGGTTTGGATGTACCGTGCACTATTCAGTGTTCCCTCGACGATCACCAGTGGTGTACGGCCAGTGTAGGAGATCGCTCCCCACACCATGATGCCGGGTGTTGGCCCTGTGTGCCTCAGTCGTATGCAGTCCTGATTGTGGCGCTCACCTGCACGGCGCCAGACATGCATACGACCATCATTGGCACCAAGGCAGAAGCGACTCTCATCGCTGAAGACGACACGTCTCCATTCGTCCCTCCATTCACGCCTGTCGCGACACCACTGGAGGCGGGCTGCACGATGTTGGGGCGTGAGCGGAAGACGGCCTAACGGTGTGCGGGACCGTAGCCCAGCTTCATGGAGACGGTTGCGAATGGTCCTCGCCGATACCCCAGGAGCAACAGTGTCCCTAATTTGCTGGGAAGTAGCGGTGCCGTCCCCTACGGCACTGCGTAGGATCCTACGGTCTTGGCGGTGCGTCGCTTCAGTCCGGTCCCAGGTCGACGGGCACGTGCACCTTCCGCCGACCACTGGCGACAACATCGATGTACTGTGGAGACCTCGCGCCCCACGTGTTGAGCAATTCGGCGGTACGTCCACTCGGCCTCCCGCATGCCCACTATACGCCCTCGCTCAAAGTCCGTCAACTGCACATACGGTTCACGTCCACGCTGTCGCGGCATGCTACCAGTGTTAAAGACTGCGATGGAGCTTCGTATGCCACGGCAAACTGGCTGACACTGACGGCGGCGGTGCACAAATGCTGCGCAGCTAGCGCCATTCGACGGCCAACACCGCGGTTCCTGGTGTGTCCGCTGTGCCTTGCGTGTGATCATTGCTTGTACAGCCCTCTCACAGTGTCCGGAGCAAGTATGGTGAGTCTGACACACCGGTGTCAATGTGTTCTTTTTTCCATTTCCAGGAGTGTATATTGACACATTCCACTGCGAAGCGTGAGCCACACTGGGTATCCATGCATGGCTGGACACGTCACGCATGGTCCATTGCAATCACTGGGGTGAAAGCACCTTGCGCTATTCTGGAACGGATATCTGCAGTGTTGCTCGGCAATTAGCTCTTCACTGGACCGCAGGGAGATGCCCCCACCTCATGCTTGAGGGATCCGAACGTGCATCTGTAAATGGCTTGGCAGTTGATGGCCGCGTGTCATTGCAGCGGTGGAATCTAGCTTCTCCTGCAGTCCAGTAGACAGGGAGGCGGCAGGCGGTCCCTGCGTACATTGTTTGCGTGTCTGTCGCATTATTTTGCGATCGGGTCTGTAGGTTGTGCTAAATGCTATTTGGACAGTTTACGAGTACTGGGCGTGTCTACACATCAGTGTGATGCACTATTTAGGAACAATTTGCAGGTCTATACTGATATTATTTCGGTGTATTAGTTGGATGTGTGTAGACAGTGGAATGCATTACTTCGGCAGTCTACTATTAGCAAGCGTGTCTGTTGCGTTATTTTCGATACTTTCGCAGTTCGGCAGACTGTGTATTGTGACCCCAAGCACATCATGGCGAGTATTTTGTGTCAGTGTGATAAATATAGTCCATCCCTAAATAAATTGTTCCAAAGAAGATAAAGCACACTCCTTCCTCTCTCCAGCAACCAGGCACAGGCTGAGTCATATTCCCCTCCTGACAGTCATCTTGGGTTATGTCATAGAATGGATGACAGTGCCAAGTGGTGACAGTATTGTGTACTAGGTCCATACCTCATGGCAAATATCTTGGATAACAGTACTCGCATCATCAGCTGATGTCATGTCTCATCTCAGATGACAGCACCCTCTGGTGAGAGTACTGTGTACTAGGTCAGTTGGGCTCAGGACCTTGTGGCGAACACGGCTGATGGCGGAAGTCGTTCAGATTGTTTAAATTAAGACTGGTGCATGATTTCGACAGCTGACGATTAGCAAGCATGATTGCCGAGTTTTAGTGGTATGCACATTCGTAGGCTGTGTGACATGACCCCAAACATGTCAGAGTATATGTTTTGTATCAGTGTAATAAATATACTGCATCTCTAAATAAATTGTTCCAAAATAAATAAAGTACACTCCTTCCTCTCTCCACCAGCCCAGTGCAGGGTGAGTCCTTTTCTCACCAATCCCTAATAAGAGGTGGCAGTCGGGTGACTTAAGTTAGTGGAGGTAGGCCAAGTGACCTATCTTCCTGTGATTGTCTTAGGTTAGTAGAGATATCTGTTGTGTGATGCATTATCCTGATGGAATTTGAACTTCCCACCATTTTCTGTTGGAGGGGAGTGGAGGGGAACTGAGTTAGGTTAGTGGAGATAGCCCAGGTGACCTATCTTCCCGCCAAAATTCAAACTTCCAGTCAAGGGTTTGTAGCACTTGCGTCAGCAACGGACGTCACAGCTGCCATCTTGGATGGCATCATGCACTGTGCATGTCAGTACACGTTAGTGCACGTTTGTACACGTTAGTCCACCAACATAGGTTGGTAAGGGGACGTGGCGGTCGGTTGAGGATCGTGGTGGAGACTTTAACATTTCCTTCCAAGTCCAGGTGGGCGTAGCAGTCACGAAAATTCATTCGAAATCCAGGTGGACGTGGCAGTCTCGAAAATCGGAGAAAATTTTAATATCCCCCTTGGGAGAGGGTGTGGCACTTTTTGAATTTCCCGCCGCCGCCACCTTGGATAATGGTACTTGCGTCATTACTTTCGCCATGTTGGATTTGGGGTTGGAACCGTATGAGTGTGTCTGTGACGTCATGTGTTTAATGCTACTTGCGTCATTATGTGACGCCATCTTCGGGGTGTGTCTGTGGTGTCACGGTCCCATCTCACCAACATTGGAAGAAAGTCATAAGCTCTGTTTGTGTCTTCCACATAAGAGCTGTGTAAGAAGACACCCACTACTGCCCATGTTCCACTTACCAGACAAAGTTACTCCCACTGTTTGGAATCCGCCCACAGATGTACGGCATGTCCCCAATGGCTTTTACCATTTTGCTCAATTTTGATTCTAATTCAGTTATACTCAAACCCGACTTCGCCTGATGGATATGGTTGAAAGTTGGGAACATACAGGCACGTTAAATTAATGGCAATCAAAAGCAGAAATGTGACTATACAAAAGTAGCTGCATTACAGCTGGAAGGTCATTTGGTTGAACATCAGCAATCAGCACCCCTCAGATACCAAGAAAGTAAAAACTACTCCGTACAGGGCAGTAAAAAGGAAAGTAGCAACCAAAGCGAAACTTCAGGCAATCCATCGGGGTGATTCGCCAACACGTGATAATTGCGACCTGATGGACACTGAAGAACACAGGTTTGTGTGCGCTCAAGTGAAGCATGTCTGGCGAGTTAACAAACAAATGTGGGCCACGATAACACGACCAGGACCCCCAATATCTTGCCCGCCAATTTTGTGAATCCTAGCGGCGTGCCATATCCATTTGCAATGCAGAAATGCTGTAAACTAGCGTAAAGGACAAACAGAGTGTTAGCTCTTAACTGATGGAAACGGAACGAGCAGGCGTTGGGTGAGGCGCCCCGCGCGCGCCGGCACAGTGCCGGGAGCCAGGCACAAGCGGGCGCGGCGCGAGCCACAGGGCGGCACGTCGTCTCCATGCTGGCCCCAACGTGCGATAAACTACAAGGAAAACATCGCAAAATTTTCGGTAAATAGAGTTACATGGAACTTAGTGTGCAAAGTGAATAGAAAAAGACTTAAACACAAGAAAAACGTAAGGAAGCGTCGTTATCCACTTTCTGCTCTCATAGTATTCTGTTACTTATTTGTTTATTTTTAGGGAAACAGAAATCTACTCTGAAATACATACCTCAGGAGCACCTTACGTTGTGCTCAAGAAATCTCAGAGGAAAAGTTTACCCTCCTGACAGAAGACATTGTACTTTTTACTACATTTTATTTTACTTTATTCTGCATGTCAAAACTTCCTTCAACTAGAAGAAGCGACGGCCTTGATTCCTTCTGTTCTGTGTTACATTCATCATTACTCGAAGCAGCGAGTGGAGTGCTTGTAAGCAACAGAAGAGCAACATGGCAAACAGACCTTGGGAAACTGATGCTTTGGATGAGTGGCAAGATACTGCAAAATAAATTAAAAGTAGACCATTGTGAAAAACTTTGAACCTGTTGCAGTGCTGAGAGAATTTCTGTGCAGTCAGTCTTCCAGATGAAGTATTAAAAATTGAAATATAAAGAGTTAAAAAGATCAAACACGAAACTAGCTGAGCGACTCGGTGAGAGGTGTGGGGGAGGCGTCGCGGTCAGGCCTCGGAGTCCTTGATAGCTGGTCTCTTTGCCCCCACCTACCTGCCTGGTGCAGACCAGCGTCTACTGGAAAAAGAAATCCAGCGGACAGGCAACAGATATGGGAGTGGCATAGTGGACAGGTCTGTGAATTCTTGACCCCTGCAATCTTGATCGCCACCTGACAGGCACTGGCTCCACAAAATAAAAAAAATAAAAAAAACCTTGGCACAAAAGATACCTTGCAGAAAAAGCATGATGTAGTCATTAAAAAATTAAATGGAAAAAAATGGTTAAGGCAGCCAGTTTATAGTCCTCACATAGTGGCTTCGCATCCTGTCACTTAATGAATTTTACTTCGTGGTAGAAGTTTTTTTTTTAATAATTAGTTTGAAAGTTACGTATGCTGAAGTTCTAGATTCATTTCTCACACCGGGCAATCCTTGTTAACAAGCACAAGCAGCATCTCACCGCCCTTGGTAACCTGGAGGAGAGTCGGTATAGCCTGGCCCCTCACAAAGGCGGAAGTGATGTCTGGTTGAAAGTCTGTCACCAGTTACCTTTCTTACGCAATACCTCTTTTTATATATCTATAGGCCAATCACCATATGAGGTCACAGGGCAGTTGACACTTACTGTATATGAGCTTGAAGTATAAGAAACATTGGTGCTGCACAAGGATTTGAACTGAAATAATTCTTTTCGTCATGTTTGATCCCTTTGAGATTATACATTTCCACTGTTTCATTATTTTCCCATGTTTGCAAAGTCTTCAAGACCCTCACTAAAGACACATGTCTGGGTTAGAAACCAGGTCTGTCATTTCAAGCTGCAAGATATACACACCACACTACACATGAGAAATTGTTCTGGTTTTTGATGCCCCTCCGGGTTTTCTCTACGATAATGATGGGTACCACTTTCAACTCCCAAATCACACAGAACTTTTCATGATATCATGTCGGGTTTAAACATGCTACTCCTACCTACTGGTGAAAAATAATTCTACAGTCAACAACTCTTGGTACGTGTGTTGGGTTGGATTCCTAGTCAGCACAGAAATTATCGTCATGTTATATACAATTCAGACATGAGTACATTTCGTTGCTGTTGAAGTAAACAAGTATTTGTCTACTCATGACTGGAAGTCGGTAGGTACTGGGTTCGGATCGTGGTAAGGCAAAACATTTTCGTCTCGCCATTCCAGTTTGTCATCTCGCTGCTCGTTAAAAAAGAAGATTTCTCACGTTTGATTGTGCTTAATGAACCACCCTATTAAGTGCTGGGTTCGAACGTCTTGCCAACACAAAAGTTTGTCATTTAAAGTTGAAATACGAGCACTCTTTGTTACTTGTGATTCAATCTGTATTTAATATATTTCGTCTTTAGTTGACAGGAACAATAATTGCCAGATTGCATTCCCTGACGCTAGTCCACAAAAGAATTTTTGTCATATAATTTCAAGGTGGAAACTGCTTTCTGAAACGTCGGTTTGCGTTTGCAAGCGTAATCTCTATAGTGTGTTCTGATATTTGCGTCATGGTAGTATTAACTGTCTTCTAGACTGATAGTCACACAGAGTAGTTATGTCTTGTGGCCCCTTGCAGTAACCAATTTGTATAGTGAAATGACTGTACCGAATAGAGAACAGAGGACCTGTGTTACGTGGATTGCATACAAATAAGGTGAAACACAATTCAGATTGTTCGGATAGTTCTAATAGTTCTGTGCATGATAGCATATGTTAAATACATATGCATACACTATGAAGCGCACACACACACACACACACACACACACACACACACACACACACGCACGCACGCACGCGCGCGCACACCCTTTTTATGGGGGTGAAGTTGCCAATTTGGTGTTAATTACGTCTGCAATGTTTTGAACGAATCGGTGTGTGTGTGTGTGTGTGTGTGTGTGTGTGTGTTTGTGTGTGTGTGTGTTTGTGTGTCAGAAATTTTAAGTATTTGGTGAGGCAGTGTCAAGAAATCTGCCGATAACAGGACTGAAATTTTTTGGCTGCGTATGAGGAGAGTGCAACCTTGATGAAAATCTGGATATGGGGTTCTTCTTGTTCGTGAACTCTGGTAGTTAAGCTGCAGACAGAAAACCACTATTAGCTGCTACAAGCCTGTATTGTAGTTGAGGTGAGCGACTGGTTAGCTGAAGCATCCTGAGATCAAAGGAGCTGACTTCCGGGAATGAGTGAGACAAAATGTGACACTGTAATTCCTTCAGAGGTTGTGTAATGCTGTTTCTAATGGACGGTGAATGAAGATTTTTTTTATAAGTGGCTAAAACAGATTCGCTGTAGCTTAATACACGAAGAGTTACGCACTGTTTTGTATTGTAGGAGGGAAAATATGGTGGGTTCGTTTCAGTACAGAATTGTAATCACAACAGTTGTTTCCTTGTATGGCAGTTTTCCTCATTATGTGTGTCTTTTGTGTTTGTGGCAGAGAGTGGGAGTTCCTGTGTCTTGTGCAGGAGGCTCTCTGGAAAGGAGAGAAACATGAAGCTGATAGAGGTGGCCGAGCGGGGGGCAGTGGGGGAGCTGAGGGCACTGCTCGCTGCAGGGGTCGAGGTGAGCGCGAGGGATGACGATGGGAAGACGGCCCTGCACTGGGCCGCAGGGGCGGGAAGCGTCGAGGCGGCGAGGCTGCTGGTGGCGGCTGGGGCGGCAGTGGACGCCAGGGACAACTTGCAACAGATGACACCTCTGCACTGGACTGCAGTGTGTGGCAACGTGGCTACGGCGCGGCTGCTACTGTCGGCGTCCGCCAACCCCAACGCCAGGGATAGCGGTGGGTGGACGCCGCTGCACTTCGCGGCATGCTGCAACCGCACAGACATGGCGGCGGCGCTGCTCGAGGCGGGGGCCGATAGGGGCGCCAGAGATCGTGGTGGGTGGACACCGCTATGCTTCGCCAGGCAGTGGAACAACATGTGGCTGATGGAGATGCTGTCATGAGGCAGCCAGTCCAACAAACTCGTCTGCAGAAATAAAAAAAATTAAATAGCTTCTCCAAATGGAATTTTAATCCTTTTTAAGTGAAGGCAAATATTCAGTCCTACTGTCGCTCACTAAATTCACCCCTCCTTAAGTTGCGTACTGCACACAAATACACTAAGCAACACTGCGGATAAAGTGAGACGACATCAGATAACAGTAAAGTAATTCAGGTAAAAGGCAACCTTTCTCTCGAGTATGCTTATAGACTAAACTTTGTAAAAGTCAGTAGTTCATTGCGATAAAACACAACTATTTTATAATGTCTTATCGCTGGAAAGTGTTTCGCACCAGGCTACAAGGTGCTGCATCAGACTATTGTAATTTGCAACATACTGAGATCACTACCATATGAGTTCTATCACCAGAATTTTCGCTTCTGATATCAGACTCAATTTACTTCTGTGTATTCAAGTGGCTCAAGTTCAAGTGGCTCTGAGCACTATGGGACTCAACTGCTGTGGTCATAAGTCCCCTAGAACTTAGAACTACTTAAACCTAACTAACCTAAGAACATCACACACATCCATGCCCGAGGCAGGATTCGAACCTGCGACTGTAGCGGTCGTGCGGTTCCAGACTGTAGCGCCTTTAACCGCTCGGCCACTCCGGCCGGCTCTGTGTATTCAGAAAACATTGTACACTATCTACTTCACATGTTTAATCACGATGTGATATTAGTAGCAATATTTACACCACTAAAGCACTTACCATCTGTAACTATACAGTCAGTCGACATTTAACTAAACACAACCAAAGCACAACCTCATACCTCAAAGTTCCCCCACAGGTGTTACGCTGCTCTTGTAAAACGCGCCACCACCTATCGGAAGACGTGCACCTTTACTCTGATGTTACAGGATGACACAGTAGACTTTCTCACTCTCTCTTCCCCATCCCCCCACGCTCGGACTGCACTGCATTTCCCTCAGCCAGGCGCCGCTGCCAGCAGCGCCGTCACTGCCCCAGGCGGCAGTCTGCGGAAATACGACTCTCACCAGCTCTGCGACCGGCAACGGAATGTCACGCCTGCTCCACTACCAAAGCACCAAAACCAATGACGATGGTACCATTCTGTGAAACGAGTACACACACACAGAGAACTTAGCAGAAAACAAATAAGTAAACAGTATCATCAGCACTGCCAATGGTTAAACACTGAACTACAGTGACTGTCTTTACAGTATTTTTGTCAGATTGGAACAACCAGAGTAATTCTAGTTGTATTTGAGACAGATCACTGGGAGTCAAATTTCTGCACAAGAAAGCAAAACAAATTTCACAATGACGCACACGAATCTCGACACTCATCAGTCCTGATGGCACAGCTGAGACGGCAACGCAAGCCGCGGAACTACAGGTAATAAAATTACATTTACTTTGACTCATATATCGAGTAAGTAAGTGTAGTGAAAACTGTATGTCTATCAACTCAATTACTATTATGTTACTTAAGTCTGCACAGTTTGTCTGACTTCAAACAGATTAAGTTGAAATAATACACACGTATTATTTATTTTTAAATAGCAGCTATTCCATATCGATAGAGGTACCAACAGCCAGGGCCGGCACAAGACTTACTGGGTCCTGGCTAAATGTTGTTGGCCCCTCTTCCAAATTTATTATTTTAAACTTTCTTAATTTGGATAAAGTCAGAAAGTGTTAATGCAAATAAATCAGTAAACGGCGTTTTGTTAAGAAACTTTAACTCTCACAGTTTGCATAAGTTCGATACTTTACCAAACTCTACTTTCTCTCTACCTTTTTTTGGAAGCTTAATCTTCTATAATCCCAATATAGTGCAACGAGTTGACAAACTCTGACGATATTGCCATCGTAGCTGATCCCACATGCTGCTCTTGCCCCACTGCCGTTGTGTAACAGTTTGTAGCTCTTGCAAGAACGCTCAGTAGCCACTGTGCTTGCACGATGCTAACAGGCAAACTGCAGAACAGTCCATAAAGGCCGTCATTGTATTTTGCAGTACATCGTTAAAATTTCACTTGTGAAGGGCGTTAAGAAGGCGCAAAGGACTGGCTCAGATCCAAAACTGACTTCATGAATATTGTTAATAACGAAATTTCTTCTCTCAGAGCCTGTTTATTAATGTCTACACGGTGGAAAGATTCGTCCTTTTGCACACGCTTTTCTACTGTAGAATCTTGTTTGCTTACGTAGTTCCACAGGAAACAGAATGTGTCTATCTTGTCGGTGGCTACACACGGTACAGTGCAGTTTCCTTCAGCTCTGTTTTAACATGGGAAACATTCAATTTCACACTGTTCTTCCCGCTCCGGTTTAATTCTTCTTCTGGTGCTCCGTCAACAAAGTGTTTTCTTCTACCTTTCCGTTTCTCTCCGTCACGAATCATTACACTCATTTCAGGTGATATTCCATATTTTCTGCTATTTCCCAACTTCCTGCGTGAATAGTATCCCAAAATTTGTCAGTTGACATAATTGTTCTGCGAGACTATTTAGTAATACTACTTAAAACATCTGTTGTGCCTTCCCTCGTTTTAAGTACAACTTTACATATGTTTGTTGCAGATCATAATTTGTACGACACTGAACACGTCAAGACACATTGGGATAATTTTAAATACTTCTGAATGCTCTTCAGTGTGTTGCTCCCGCAGTCCAACTTATTCAGAGGTTCAACTGCCCTCTGGCAAATGCTCAGCAAATGGACGCACGGCACCTACCCACACAGACCATCTCGTTGCCGATACTTTCCTTTAACACTTTCCATAGCTGGCACTCTCATTTTAAATGAGTTTTTTAGAAAAAGCAGCCGTCCTGAAAATAGAGGAGAAACGTCATCGTGAAATACCGTGCTTGTTTTTCCCAGATCTTCGCCACAGGTGGCAGATGTGGATTGAGGTCTCACTACTCTGTGTGCAACAATAACTTCCATCTCAGACACAATGTTACACTCGTCCGCTGTGATATTAAACGCCCTTTATGGAGCTGACACAGAGCCAATTCGGAATGCGCCTGACGCCCTCCACCTGGTGCTGCCTGCTACTGCGGCTCACTGGAACGGCACAGCACGCCACAGCAGAGGGGAAACAGCCCAGAACTCCACTCCTTTCCTCGTGTCGTCAAACACGCCGGTATTCACCGCTGACAACTGCTCAATAACGGGGCGTCATATATTCTGAAGAGTGTTCGTATTTATTCAAACGTGTTTGTAAATGTCTGGTTGGTATTTGCGAAATTGCTATATTTATTTGGATATCGAAATACGCAAGTAGTGCAGGGCAACAGAGCTCCGTCAAAATTAAAGTTTAAGCGGAAGTATGTGAAGCACACGCTACACGATGCGAAATTCAGGCAAGCCAGTACATAGTTAATGATTATCTTTAGAGATCTAAACAATCACTGTACTAGAACTCTTGTTGTGATTCTAGGGCAAATGAACGTAATGTTTTACGGATATGACCTTGTGTTAAAAGTGCAAACAATTCACAAGGCAACATCTTTCTCAAATCACTTACCGATTTGAAACCCCTGATATGATATTTTCACAGATACATTTTGACAGTCACTGTACTTTACAGAGGACATGAACTTTTCTGGTTATTAAATTTGTTGGCCTAGCTGTGCGAACGGAAGGCTTATCTGTTATGCAACCTGTTACTATTAAGATCGTGATGGAACTGTCAAAAACCAAATTTCATTTAGCGTCCTTGCGAGCGGATATGCAGTGCCAGACGGTGTCTTACCAGTTTCCATAAAAAAGTTTTTGCTGTATGCAACTCGTGATGTGCAATGCGAGTATGCAAACACATTCATAAAGGTAAAGAATGAAAAATTAGGAAGTAGAGTCAGCGACTGATAGATGAGAAGTAGGCTCCAAGTATAACTGTGCCTCATTAAGCCGTAACAATAAAGGGTTCACAACTAGACAGGTTAGCAAAATATTTGTTTATAAATTTCCTACGTATAATTACTTTCCTTAACTTGTGTTCCCATTATTAGACAATACCTTATGATGCGTTATAAAATTTCAGCTGCAAACTTCAGCCAGACGCAGTGTCCTAACGGTAATAAACTACACAGTTACAAATATATGAAATATAAACTTGGTTTCATTACTCGAAATATGTTAGTACAAAACTCTTCTTAAATAACGCTGTCTCCACTACACGGCAAGCCAGCTTCCAGCCGAGTACACAGCCAGACTGTCCAACACACACTGCCTGCTGCTGGCTTGAGAAGAGTAACACCCGTGGTCTCAGGAACAGACCCACAATGAATATGGTTATATCGATACTACAGAAGGTGAGTACACTTATCAAAGTGAAAACTTCACTCACGAATATGGCCGAAAGTACTTGAAAATCGACATAGCAAATAGGACATTCCCCTCTGAATGTCTCATTTAAATGGCGACACGGGATACTTCTGCATTTTGGGCATTTTATAGAAAGGGTGTGCCTGCAGTTTAGTGGCAATATCAGCTCCTGAATCCAGTCGAGGGTGGAAGGTACTTACACACGTAATTTCATTGCGGCATTGTACATAATGCATGAGATATTGCCCGATTTCGGCCGATAATTGTGAATTCTGTGTGTTTGGGGAGATGCCCATACGCAGGTACCTCTTTCAATACGCCGATTCTCGTCCACCCACCCAAGTCAGGCTATTTTGGATGGGGACCGACTATTGGCTGTAGGTTTGTTTTTTCGCGTTCTCTGCTATTTAGCCGCGCGGCTCCTCCCGTCGGAGGTTCGAGTCCTCCCTGGGGCGTGTGTGTGTGTGTGTGTGTGTGTGTGTGTGTGTTGTACATAGCGTAGTCCAATTAAGTAGAGTGTAGGCTCAGGGACAGATGACGTAAGCAGTTTGGTCCTGCAAAATCCTACCACAAATTTACAAATCTGCTATTTGTACCCAATATTCCGATAGGAACTCCATTAAACGTTTTGTACCACGTCACACGCAATCTTCCACACCGTCGCCGTGGTATTAAACGATCGGTGTACGTGTAACACAGAGTAATCCTGAAGCCAGTAGCCGAAAATGGGTGTTGCTACCTGTAGCAAGGTTTAAATAGTTATGGAAAAACATACATCCTGTTCTGCAGAACATTACGTGCTGCAGGAAAAAAAAAGTAACGGATACTAACAACTGAAAGTAATTCCATTAAGTAGACCTCATGTCCTACGTAGTTCACGCCACACTCGCTGCTTACACGTTTCGTTATTTATCGCATGCCACAGCCACACAACCGTCAATAAGCAGTGTGATTATGATTCATTAAGCCATAACAACAATACTCCCTTTCATGCAGGGCTCACAACTAGACAGGTTACCAAAATATTGCTCAATAAACTTCCTATGTACAGTAATTTCCCGTAACAGTTGTTTCAATTATAAGACAAAACCTTATGTTGGATTGAAAAATTTCGACTGCAAACTTGAGCCATACGCAATGACCTAACAATCAGAAACTACAAAGGTTCAATTTCGGCACAAACAGAAAGTGATCTTGCTGTGGTATTGCAGCATTACGTACCAGAGGTAGTATTCACTTCGGGCTAGAGATATTACATATGTAGCATTCCAACTTGCTGAGCACAAAACGGTACCAAGTGTTTTAAACGAGGATAACGATTTTCCGGTTAAAATCTGGTTGTGATGGTTACTGAAACGGGAACTGAGATTTCAGACACACGAGAAGCTAAGACCTTCACAAAGGAGGCAGGGGACTTTTTCTTTCATTATGATAAGCGTATCTAGGAATGGCCGTCTCAGATTTTCTCCAGTGTCCAGGCTCACCGCAGCCGGCCCTCTGTCAGTGACCACCCAGCTCTGCGAGAGGAGACTCCAGCCAGAGACCAGCGCTACTGGAACGCGAACGCCTTAATCCCCTGCAAAAGTGCCTCAGCCACTGTTTCACGGCGAAACGTTTCCACAGCCGTGTCTCAGTGCAGAGCGCGACCACCTACACGTTGCGTACATGTCTGAGTGCCACACGAAATATTCGCCACACTGAGTACGTTTACTCACACCTGATTAATAAAGGCATAAGTTATAAACAACAGTTTGCTTCTGTCCCATTACCGTAACGACGGTTCTTACACGTGGCAAGAAAGTGTGTCTGACGAAGGAATGTCCGGCTCCGGTGTGAGCAAAGCTCCAACAGATGAGGAGCGGACAGCCTGTCCAGAGACACCCGAGGCGGCAGGTGGCGGCCCAGTCACGACTACACAACACAGCCTCGCAGAAGCCATCAAAGAAGAGGCCAACTACTGGGGAGAGATACACGAAATTAAATCCCATGTAAAATCAGTAATAGTGTTCCGCAATTCGAAACCCCGTTCTACTAAATTAAGAATTTAGTCGCAGCTTGCAGTTGTAAATTTATGTCACAATATTACGAAAGTACTTCGTTCCGCTCTCTCAGTAATAAGGAAATTCTATCACAGGACGAAACGTCTGTCTTACGTCACCCTACTGTGTGCTGATCACAAAAATTATTTCGATAACAACCTCTGTTACAATTAGTCCACTAAATTATTTTATCCAGCGTGGCAGGTTCGGTGTAATACTCTTGCTGCAAATCTCAGCGTCAGCAATAGGAGCATTAATAGGCTTTCAGGCTCTTGTTAACACCGACCCAGGAAACAACTGCTGGACGGTTGTGCTCTCAAGGGACAGCTTTAAAGTAAAATATGTCCAAGAAAGCGCATTTCTTGCTGCACTTTTTTTTATGTCCTCCAGACATGTTTTGCTTTTTTCCACTTTAAGGCATCTTCAGTGGGATATAGAGTGATACAGTTTTGTTTTAATAAGTCTTAATTGTTGATTATAAAAGCAAAACGCGTCTGGTAGAAATAAAATACAATGCAGCAAGAAAGGATGTTTTTTATTTTCCATACAAATATTCCGCTGTCCGGAACTGGCGTTACACATGCACGATCGGACTTTCTTAATCAGGATGTTCCAAGTCCTGCGGCATGTGTTAATTGTAACCTAATATTGGGTACGGATTTTCATTGCGTGCTAGATGCCGCAGACGAAATTACAACACATAATAAAATGTGCAGAACATCAACAGAAATGAATTGTTTTCACTTAAATGATGTAAACCGCATTCTTCATGAAGATCAAAATGATTTCACACATTTTTATCCGAGTGTGGCCAGCAGAACATACCTAGTTTATGTTTCGCGTAGTCTAACCGATCATTTGGTTTACGTTGAAATTTTTCCTGCTTATTTTACGGAGTATTTTGGTTTCTAATACGGTCTAAAATTAACGAATATCTTCACGAATAGACCTCTGTTCTCCTAACAAATTGAGTACTTGCTACCGTCCTTTTCAAGACCTTCGTTCCAAAATCATTGACAGCCGGAAAGTGTGTCAACACAAACTCGTACACTAAGCCTACTATACGAAAGGCCCTTATCCGCGACTGTCCTAAGGCAGTTTTTTGAAAAAAAAAATTAAGTCCAAGTTCACAATCAGTGTCTCAAAACCGCATTCGGTCTTTCCGCGAGTCATAATGGGAACTCACGCTTTCAGCTAAAACAGATCAAATTAATGCGCACTAAAGAACAGCAGGAAGGAAGGTCAGTCATTCGGGGAAGGCCTGGAGGGAATTTTTCATATGAAAACCTCTGACTGAACAGCTTTCAACATGAAAAAACATAGCCCGCAGAAGAAATTTCTTTCATTTATTCAGCAGAAGAAAGGCCATCGTTCAACAACACAAACCGTCATAACTGCACGTGGCCACTCATTCTGCGTCGATCTTTTCTATCACAGGCCGACTGGCCGTTCTGAACGTCGTCTCTGCTACGGCAGGTTCAGAGCTCACTCACCTCGGTACACAGAGAGGCCCCAAAAGTCCCACCCGACAGCGATGGCGTCAGACAAACTTCCAAACAATGGCCCAAAAATAAATCGCGAACCACGACGGCAGCCCCCATCGCATTTTACCTGACGTATTGGAGTTTTATTGGAACCACTTCTCCAGAGACTCAGAATGAAGTTACGCCTTCCACCGAAATCGCTGCAAAATTTCTCAAACGGATGATTATACTCCTACCAAAACACACTTGTAAGCACTGAGTAAGAGATATTTTCGCAGTAACTCAGCTATACACACGTTGCAAAATGCGTAGCATCAAAATTAAAACCTGCTACGTGTAAATGAATTAGTCATCACGGTAGATGCGGAACTCGACAAAGGACTATTTTTCATGTCGTTGTGCGACTTCCATAAGGCATTTGATTGCCTTTGCCACGAATACCTATGGCAACTTATACACAATCTGGGTTTGGCGTACATTTTACAAACTCACTGCGAAAGCTGTTAAGCAGTACATATTCTTTGACATCTATGAATGACTCAAAAAGAGATCCTGTGACAATGTGTGGGTCTCTCAGGCAACGCTCTCCGCTTTCAGTGCGCCTGTATGAGCTAGCCCCGCATCCTTATCTTAGGATGGTCCACAGAACAGGAAGCGGAACCTCAACAGAAACAGCAAAAGTCCCTCGTCCTAAAGAGTCGGATCTGTCCTAATCTAGTAGGCCCTTTAGCGTCCCTACTAAACCGGGACAGGAAGTTCCTACCGCCCACTGGGTCCTGTACTCCGTACCGCCAGTGGGCTCGGTGCTGCCCGCCAACATATTTAGTGCTCGGTGTGCAGACAACATCTCGCCCCCAAGAAGACAGCAGTGTTAGGTTGCGTAAAATATTCCATAGTGTCAGGACTCTAATGTAGAGACACGAAAAACGCAAGCCGAGCCTCATCACGAAAAGCCGTGCTAGTCGCCACGTTTCTGCTGTCAAAGACCCGGTACGTGGCCCAGGTTACCAACGTTCCAGAACCAATAGACAGGGCGATTAACCAGGCTCTTAACTGGCTTTTGTGGCGGGTAGATATTCGGTGCTATTCTCCAAGTTATTTCAATCGGTTCACATCCACCTCCACCTCCCCCCCCCCCCCCTCTCCCTCCAAAGAGCTGCACAAGAGCCGCTGCGCGACTTTCTTACAATGTCGTAAGACGCAGAAAGTGATCCACCATTTTAATACCAGAAATCCTACCAGCCGCACGTGTATTTAAAACAAAGGTTTACTTCGCTAACGTCCCTAATGATACTAAACACAAAATTTTTACAAATCAACACTGCCACTTAAATAAATATGTTCAAATTTTGCACATAGTCATTTGTAATAAAATAAAGTGCTAAGAAAATCATCATATGTGGAGGACCTTTCTGGTGCGACACCTTTACATAATAAAATACTTAAAACGACTCACTATACGGGAACTGGAGAATGTACTGTGATTTTACATATCGCCTTAACAACTACAGTGCTGCGCTGTTATCCAAAGCATATGGTCCACCATTCCACCGTGATTGTCTATATTGCTTTTAAATGTTTGTTGGAAAGTTATTAGTTTTGAGGTAGTTTCCATTTTCTCCATTTTTATTGTTACATTTGTGGTCGGCATTTTATTAGATGCATGGAAATTCGGTCACGCACTCTAGAGGAAGCGATTCGTTGGAGGCCTCCAGCTGTTCCAGGACAATTCGTCTCCAGAACTGTGTCTCAATGCAGTGCTGCACGACTAACATACAACATGAGGAAAGGATTACAAAATATTATGACCCCTGAGTGTGTTTACTTACAGCTACACATTACAGCTGATATAAAAATATTTTCTCTCCCATTGCCAGTTACAGAACTGTTCTTATAGGTGGCGAAAATGTCTTAGAGACAACAGAACTATCTGGTGAAGGAAAGTTCAACCGTAACGTCAAAAAATAGTAACGTAATTGAAATGACGCAACAGGTATCTAATTGTACAAAAAATGTCTGAGAGGTGAAGTGCCAAAGTAATCGGTGTCGAGCGCACTGCTTTCGAAAAAATGAAAAAATCTACACATTAACAACGCTAAAGGACTCTGCGATTACTCCAGACCTTTGTTTTAGGCCTCTCTCCTTTGTCAGAGTTAAAATACGATGTTGTGTGCGTCTCTGTTTTGACCACTGCAGCTGAATGTAGCGCCGTCAAACGGTTGTTGTCCAGTAACTAAACTGCGGAAAATCTTTTCTCAGCGCTTCTATAATTATCTGTTTTGTGCTGCTAAATCCAGATATTGTGTTTGCTGCCGTTTAGGAGGTCGGCATTGGAACGCAAGACCCACAAATCCTCAAAATTTTTGCACTTTTCTAAGATGTAACTACAGCATCATCCGCGAAAAGCCGCACGGAACTTCAGGCACTATCTACTAGGTCATTTACATATATTGTGAAAAGCAATGGTCCCATAACACTCCCCTGTGGCACGCCAGAGGTTACTTTAACGCCTGTAGACGTCTCTCCATTGAGAACAACATGCTGTGTTCTGTTTGCTAAAGACTCGTCAATCCAGACACACAGCTGGTCTGATATTCCGTAGGCTCTTACTTTGTTTATCAGGCGATAGTGCGGAACTGTATTGAACGCCTTCAGGAAGTCAAGGAAAATAGCATCTACTTGGGAGCCTGTATCTAATATTTTCTGGGTCTCATGAAGAAATAAAGCGAATTGGGTCTCACACGATCGCTGTTTCCGGAATCCGTCTTAATTCCTACAGAGTAAATTCTGGGTTTCCAGAAACGACATGATACGCGAGCAAAAAACATGTTCTAAAATTCTACAACAGATCGACGTCAGAGATATAGGTCTATAGTTTTGCGCATTTGCTCGACGGCCCTTCGTGAATACTGGGACTATCTGTGCTCTTTTCCAATCATTTGGAACCTTCTGTTCCTCTAGAGAATTGCGGTACACAGCTGTTAGAAGGAGGGCAAGTTCTTTCGCGTACTCTCTGTAGAATCGAATTGGTATCCCGTCAGGTCCAGTGGACTTGCCTCTGTTGAGTGATTGCAGTTGCTTTTCTATTCCTTGGACACTGATTTCGATGTCAGCCATTTTTTCGTATGAGCGAAGATTTAGAGAAGGAACTGCAGTGCAGTCTTCCTCTGTGAAACAGCTTTGGAAAAAGGTGTTTAGTATTTCAGCTTTACGCGTGTCATCCTCTATTTCAATGCCATCATCATCCCAGAGTGTCTGGATATGCTGTTTCGAGCCACTTACTGATTTAATGTAAGACCAGAACTACCTAATATTTTTGTCAAGTCGGTACTTAGAATTTTACTTTCGAATTCACTGAACGCTTCACCCATGATGACCAGCAAAACAGAAGTGGGATTACGCGTGACAAAGCTAGATGAGTTGTTACAGTGGGTTGTGTTTAAAATTACATTAACATGCATAAATATAGAGATGAAGCACACCAGTATCATATCAAATTGTTGGAAATACCATATCAATAACTAAAAAAAAAAGTTAACTGTCTCCTTGGGCTAACCATCCAAGTGTAATAACATTCATCTTTTGAGAAGACGTTTCTCGTAACTCAATATATTTTCTGAACACCATAAAGTGAGAATGACAAAGAAAATTGACACCAGTTTGGTGCAGGTGGGACATAGATTGTGTCGTAGGATGTCAACGCTGTTGCTAACGAAAGGAGAGATACAACACTCGACGAGAATCTAGAGATTTCCACAGTGAACACAGAAAGCGTAAGGAATTGAATTAGAAAAGACTAAGTTGGGCATAATTTCTGAAGGACTTTTCCTTTAAGTAGATATAGTGCACGGCGCATCGTTGACACGACGGTGTCGCCTACTTAACTGTGTAAATGACAATTCTGCGACTCCAAGATAGTTCCTACTTACTTCTTCCTCAAACTCTACATCTCTTACATAAAAAAAAAAACTTTACTGTGCTACAAAATTCACCGTCTTCATCCTCTCAACATCTTGCGACTAACTTTACTTTGCGACCAAATTCGCCGTCTTTATCCTCTCAACATCTTGCGACTATACTCGCCGTCTCTATAACTCCATGGTGCTGGCCTCCTCGGGCCCAGCTGGTTGCTTAAAACTCTGTCTATCCTTGGTTATATCGCAGTGTCCTGGGACACGTCATACAGTTAAATGGTACTACTTCAATAGTCGGTATTGGGGAGCCAATTTTGTCCGTGATTGAAGCGAGCTGGAAACCTGAGTGAAATGATCCGCATGTCGAAATGCTTGTGTAAAAACTCCAATAGTCCAGACCTCAATCCATGTGACTCTTTTCTTTGGGGGTTCCTAAAGGAAAAAATTTCCCCGAAACGTCCACAAGATTTAATGGAGCTCAGAAGACTTATTCTTCAAGCTTGCAGTGAAATTACGGACTACATGTGCCGTAGGGTAATCACTAACTTCAGTATTCGTTTGAAGGAAGGTCGGAAACGAAATGGTGGCCATATTGAGTATGCACTGAGTTGGAACAAATCTCCATGGGCGGCTCTTCATTGTAGTACATGTTCCTGTCAGATCGTATTGACAGTAAAGTTCATATTCAAAAACAAGATGGTAACACATTTCGTGCGCCACCCTGTATGTTGCCAGTGAACATGGGCATTCGTTTTAGTAGATTAAAGAATTCCCTATGATCACAATCAGTCACATCCCCCATGCTCCTGTTCTAGCCTCCTGGCAACCAGCCTTTCCCGCTCACTCTTTCCTGTTCTCCTTCTATCCCACTTAACCTGTTTCCTGCCCCTCCAAGTGCCGCCAGGTTTGAGGCGCCGTGTCACGGATTGCGCGGCCCCACCCACCGGAGGTTCGAGTCCCCCCACGGGCATGCGTGTGTGTGTGTTGTTCTTAGCATAAGTTAGTTTACATTAGTTTAAGTAGTGTTTAAGTCTAGAGACTGATGACCTTAGTAGTTTGGTCTCTTACGAATCACACACACACACACACACACACGCCTCTTCAAATTTCGCCGTAACTTCAACAGCGATATCGTCCTTGATTTTGATTGCTAAGTTCTGAGCTCAGTGATTCTACTGTAGTCGTTAAGGTGCCATATTCGGCAACTAAATCTCAGTTCAGCTGCTCCTTTGACGCCAGCAAGTCTGCAGTCTGCCTTTAGCTCTTCGCTGTGTGCTCATTCTTTTTACCAGCGTGGCCAAATTGGCCAATCATGTTCTGCTCAGAGCTACATGCACTGCTGCCCTCTGTTCACGTCTCGTTGCTTCAGCCTCGCCCGCACTCACACTTAGTAAATTGTGCACTCGACCCGAAACACTGCTAGCTGTGAGTGGAACAGGCTGTGCATGTCCTAAATCTAAGCATCTCCGCTGCACCACTGAAGTCTGGCTCACTCATTTGTCTCGCATCGGAGGAACCTACTGTTTCATTTTGCACATTTTCGTGGCTAAAAGTGGGGAGAATCTATCTCCTACACGTCTCTGTACCTTCGAAGTCTCTTTTTTGGGCATTTCGTCTACTGACTCCTCACCTCGTACTGCTTTTGGAGCGACTACACGTAAACTATTTTCGAATAACGCAAATGAAAATCTTATACAGAAAAAACACTAACTGAAACACACTTAAATAAAATGCTAAATTTTTATTAAGTTCATCACACTGGCTAAACAAGAGTATTCATCACAAGCAACCTAATAGAACGAAAATGAGCTTCACACGCAATTCCCGACGCAAAATCATTGTCACACGAGGATTAATTACATTTAAACTCCCCAATCCAAAGGGTTACAACGAAAAGCTCCCAAAGTACCATAAACACACTTCACACAAAATTCAAAACAGACAACAAAGACGACACTTTCATAAAGCAAGCAACAACGCTGATCAACCGCAATGAAGAAATTGTGTGAGATCTGTAGAAAATAAAATTTACATGTTAGTATACCCTAACAATGTCACAGCATCAACATAAGATCCCTGGGGTGACCGAAATCCAGTGCAAAAGGATCTCGCCATTATGAAGGCAACCTGTTCTCCGCAAAATTCAGATTTAATGGCAAAGTCGGTGTTCCGAATGAAACATGTTCCTGACTTCAAATACCAACAGCCACCAGGCAAATAGAGGTTATTTTCGTTTTCGTTTCATTGAGCACGCACCAGACACACAAACTTAGATTGTGGCTGAAATTCGTTCAAGTACTGGAAAAATAGCCGAGAAAACCACCACCTGTCAGCCGGCCGAAGTGGCCGTGCGGTTAAAGGCGCTGCAGTCTGGAACCGCAAGGCCGCTACGGTCGCTGGTTCGAATCCTGCCTCGGGCATGGATGTTTGTGATGTCCTTAGGTTAGTTCGGTTTAACTAGTTCTAAGTTCTAGGGGACTAATGACCTCAGCAGTTGCGTCCCATAGTGCTCAAAGCCATTTGAACCATTTGAACCACCACCTGTCAGGCTGTTGTATGAGCTAAGGAATGAAATATCCTCGTACTGGATACACAAGACAACATATTACAATTTTGTTGATTGATCGCTATTAAGGGAAGATAAGAACTGAATGATTTGAGGGAGCTTGACTAGGAAGCAGAGTGGCTCTATGAGGTGGTATGTAAAGAGCCACTCGAAATTTATGTCTGAATTAAAACACACGAAAATATTAAATGGTGCTTAAACTTCGACATATGGTACGTCTCTGTCGAATGCAGCCTCCAAATGCGGAACCCAATCTGCTAAATATGGGGTAGGATTTACTTGATGCAGACACTGACCATCCATACATTATATAGTTTTGAGGAATGCTTGCTTATTCTGCTTTTAAGTACACTGGGACAGAGAGCAAAATACTTTCGACAGTCAAGTTCTGAGGACAAAGGCCCGTAGCAAGAATTCACTATAAATCCAATAATTAGACAGTACAGTTACCGAATAAGAGCACCTCTACTCTGTAGTTGTCAAAGAATTTTATTTTCGGTTTTGGCCTCTAATATGAGGCACACAACACCTGTGGGGAATGAAGTGGTTCTAGCACTACACATTCCACCCTCCAAAGGGACTTCACAGTTGAAAATATTCTTTCCACAACAATATTTGTGTATAGTACAGCAGGAGCATAACTCACAAGCGTATCTATATTTTTACATGAAGTACCTGTACTTTTAAGTGTGTGGAATATATCACACAGTCTCTTAACTGTTTCCAAATTAGCTTTTTCCTATTCCTCAAGTTTCTGGGATACAATGTTGTTCACGCATCCTATCTCGTCTGAAATGTTGCACATGAGTCTACTGCCTTAAGAATTATCAGAAAATTTAAAAGTTCAGCCCAAGAAACAGTATTTTTTTTTTGTGTTCTTCAATGAAATGATATCAGAGGTTGAAGTGGAGAACTCTACTTTTAAAATACAAACAAGTCACAAAAGTGTGGAAGTGTCTTAGAATTGGTAAAAGGCTCGTATTTTGACAGAGTGAAAGTACCTTCCTTTTCAAAGTTAATTAAAATGGTATTGATTATTTCTTAAAGCAAGCTGAAACCGTGGTTATTTCCAACTTTTGGATTGAATTTAAAAACATTTTCAATGGGCATTGTGTGAAATGAAGCCAAAGAAGTGACTGTTGGTTTTCGAAAATTTGTTTCAGCAACGTGGGACACCTATTCTGAGATAGAAAACAAGATTTCAAAGGTTCAGTAACTTTCGTAACTCCTGGCAATAATGAGAACCATCTAGTTTTAATACTACCTAGAAATTTCCCGTATCCAGTATCAACGAAATCACAGAATGATTTCAGTTGGTCCACACGTTGAGGGTAAATGTGTGTCGTGCTCAGTGTAACTTATTTTAAGTTAGAGTAAGTAGTACATGAGCCCAGGCACCGATGATCTCAGCATTGATATCCCTGTAACCTTCTTTAACAAAAACTTGTCACACTCGTCCGTCATTTCTGGAGTAGCAAATGATCGATACGAATCGCGAAGCTCGCGCATAAGTCACTGGCACTCAGCACGATGGCGGAAGATGTTGTGTTCACACCTCTCCTCATCCCGTGACCAAAATACAGCGTCTTTGTTCCATCTTTGCGTTGACCAAAAGCGGTGCTGGGAAATCGGTTGACGAAATCCGGTTTTTGGGGCGCCAGGCGAAGGGGGTGTGTGTTGCCAGCTGTATAGCGGGGTTCGAGGTAACTGACTGTGGCGTGGATGGGACGCAGGCGGTCCGGCAGTGCCGACACCGACGTAGACGCCCTGCTGCAGCAGTTCCCTCGCCTGCCGCGCGAGCTGGCAACGCCGCCCGGTGACGTCAGCGCTGGGTGGGGCAGCCGGCTGTCTGTGCGGCCCAGTTGTGACGCAGCAGCCTAGAGGAAAGCCAGACAGAGTTTGTGTATCTTCTGTCTACACGGGAATACCTCAGAAAGGTAAGGCAGGAATTTATGGGAGCGGCGGATGTTCTGCACGCTTTTGTGTGGTTTTTGTCGCGTAACTCACTTACTGCTCTTGTCTAATACTTTGTCTTACTTTGAAAAATTACGACCGTTACGAACAAAGGGGGTGGCTAACAGTGTGTTAAATTACCGTTTTGAGTGTTCAGTGATTTATTGGTCGTTACTTATGGCCTTGCTCCAGTCCATGAAAACTTGAGCGAGAATAACGTGGAACGAATGGAAAATAACGCTACATTCAGTCGGCTAGTGTTCCGGTCTGCCACTGTCGATTTCCCCAGAATTCACGTAGCATAGGTATTTAAAATGGAAAACCTCGCGTTCTCAAGTTCGTAGGACGCAATTTTACGAAAACCGTCAAACGCAGAACTTTGGAGTAAGCGAGTTTTAGTGCGACAAGGCGTGTAGCGGCTTGCAGGCGTGGCAGAAATTTATTTTTTAATGTTTCGCGTAATGTGGCCGAATTCAGACATCTAAAATGTTGTCGTGATGTACTCATTCAGAAGTATAATCTCAAATTACGGCTTTCACACAGTAAGAGAAGTACCGAAGTTGGAAACATTGCGCGTCGCGAGGTAACGTGACTAACGGCGCTGAAATACGCGGACGTTATTCAGACAGTATTTCAGAATGAGGGCAGTTACCGACTTCCAAGAAACTGCACGCAAGACTACGAGAACTGGAGAGATTTTTCCGCTACCCCCCTACTCCGGCCACGTTGTCGCTCTTCATGGAGTCAACTTAGGCATCAGACGTATCGTTGTAGTTTATCAGTAGCTAGCTATTCGCGACGCAGTTTGCAGACAGTATCCCCACACCCCGTAGGGTGTCCGCCCCAGTAGCTGAGTGGTCAGCGTGACGGATTGCCGTCCTCCGGGCCTGGGTTCGATTCCCGGCTGGGTCGGAGATTTTCTCCGCTCAGGGACTGGGTGTTGTGTTGTGTTCATCATCATTTCATCCCCATCCGGCGTGCAGGTCGCCCAATGTGGCGCCGAATGTAATAAGACCTGCGCCAAGGCGGCCGGACCTGCCCCGCGAGGGGCCTCCCGGCCAATGACGCCAAACGCTCATTTCCATTTCCACCCCGTAGGGTATCTGCAAAAATTACATCGTCGTACGGCCCACACATCAGTAGACATGACGTGTCAAAAATTTAGACGCGCGATAAACGGGATTTTCTTTAAAAAGCAGCGCAAATTAAGCAGACTGTGTTTACCCAGTATTTCAGAATGAGCACTTGCTTTCGAACACACATTAAGAACAATTTCAAACCGTTTGTAAACTTTATCTCGCTTACATGCTTAACTTCAGATGTTACACACGTACTCGTCTGCAAAGTAATGAGACATCGGAAACTGTTTCGTGCGTGGGCGTTGCGGATTCTGAAATCCATTCGCGAATCACAACTCGTGGCGTCACGCCGACACGCTTGTGGCGATGAGACGCAGCACTCGCGTTCATTTGCGTATTTTCACAATTTTCTGGAATTAAGGTGTAAGTAGGCTGTTTGTTTTCTTATTGGCAACGTTACGTACCGCTCTGTATGAAAATCACTGGCTGTGCTGTGTGCAGTCTGTGGCGCTCGCTGTATTGCAGTAGTTCGAGTAATGAAGATTTTTGTGAGGTAAGTGATTTGTGAAAGGTATAGGTTAATGTTAGTCAGAGCCATTCTTTTGTAGGGATTTTTGAAAGTCAGATTGCGTTGCGCTAAAAATATTGTCAGTTTAAGCACAGTCGTATATAATAGTTCCAAGGGGACGTTTCAAAGGTTATGGTGAACGAGCAATCTGTAGCTTTCCCCAACACCCTCATTACAAACAGGCGACCATTTGCGTAGTAGTTGGCGAATTCTTGAGAATTTATCGTGATGTTCGTGCTTCACGAAATAAACATTTCGTATTTTTTATCGCTCTGTCACGTCTCCTCGTTTGTGATTTGCTGATGCAATTTTTTTTTTAGCACTCTACAACGCTGCATCGCATTGTTTGGCTGTTCTCGTGTTACTATTTGTCTGATTATGATGAGAGAGCCCGGTGTGTCGACAAAGCAACGCGTCAGCGATCTTTGAGACGCGCCGTGTTCTGTGCGGCCTGCGCTTCAGTCGTATATTATGTGAGGGAGGAATGAATGTCGGTGATTCTGACGTCGTCACTTACCAGCTTCTTCATTTCACGTTCAAATTACACTATTAAAGTGCAGTGTAGATTTCTATGTGCAGCCTGTAACGGCGGCAGAATCTAGATTTAATTTGTGCCATTTCCAGTGCAACAATTGCGAGAATCGAGGTAGATTTGTTGTTAGTTTCCGTCAGAGGTCTGAATCACGTCAAAATTATGACATTTGTGGGGGCATTTGCTAATTATGTTTGACAGAAAACTACAGTAAACATTATTTCGTTTAGCCAGATACTGTTACAGAAGCCTTACCCGTTATTGATGGTAAGTCACAGTTTCGGAATAGTGGGTGGCCACTGACGTCGCATTTACAGACACTTTGGCATGACAAAGTACTGAAGACGACCCGTCTTGAAGAGTTCAAAAATGCCATGTGTCAGTTAGACTGCACATCGTCGTAAAAAGCAAATTTGAATACCAAAACCATAAAATTGACAAATTTATCTTCGGTAACAGGTAGATCAACACGACGACTGTTCAGTGTGATCCCCTTATCCAATGGCAGCACAGAACGCGTGACGTCACGGAAAAGTGACTGTCGTCACACGTGAGGGACCGGATGATTTGATAGAAGTTGCGCGAATTTTATGTATAAAAAGAACCCGGAATCAGTGCTATAAATGCCCTTCACTTCTGTGACATGGAACTATGTGTGGTGTTTTTCGTATTTATACTCGCCTATCACAAAATGTACAACGCAATTGATGCACGCCGTATTAAAAACCTGTTCAAAACGTGTCGTGTGTAGCGAGATAAGATTTGCTGATTTGTAGAAAACTGTGGCGTTCACGGATGAACAGTAGCGGCAGCCAAAACAGTTTCCTGAGAAGGCCGCCATTTAATAGCGATTGTGTGGAATCAGCTCTTTAGGTCACACACAGATATCCAGTAATAAGGGAGTAAGGTCTCTCGTGACTTGGGAATGTGTACAGTGTTTCCGGGTGCTTTCAATTCATTAGGTGTTCTGTCCACCAGTAAAATGTTATAGTTGCATAAAATTTGACACTGTGGTGTCTCTCATGATACTTGGGTTGGCAGTAAACGTGACTGAACGTGGAGACGGTGGCGAGGTATCGCCCTGACACGTGGCTGAGGGTGACCTGCGTGTGGGAGGAACCGTGCCCTACCACTGGGTGCTTGCAGTCTCAAGTTGAGCCACTCACAGAGCTCCATCGTGGGCTGTGACTGCTGTATGGCAGCGGAACTTGGTATGCTAATGCGCCCTTGCGGAACCGATTTACACTGGAAAGAAATGTTCCCATATCTAATGCATTGGCAACGGAATGTGGACAGGAAGGGACAAACAAGTGAGAAAGGCAGAATGTGGATATTGTTAACCGCCACTTGCAGAACTTGTTCAGTATGAGCACCGGAGACTCCCGCGAGGTGTTGCACAGTGACAGATTCGCACCTGGTAACCAACATTGGAATTGATTTCCTCCGGCGCCAACTGGTTTCGCGTTAGCATGTCTACAGTGTTTCGCTGCCTTACCATAGTCACAGACCACAGTGGAGTTCGGTCAGTAGCTGCATTTTACTTATGAGCACCCGGTACTTCAGTGTCTCAGATGAAGAAAAAAAAGACGGTTCGTGAAAATTTCGCTGTCGCCTTGGTGGTCCATTTGGTGATACAGCATTCAGTAGTTAATCAGTTAAAAAAATCTGCAGTTTTCTCAGACTTCCGTCGTGTGTTTCACTTTTCTCAAAGCATCAAGGCTCTGCAAGTACCCGTATTTCCAGTACAGGCGGCTGCCTAAACTGGAGCAGCTCGCAGCTGCTGATAGCGGCCGTCGGCATTGACCCGTGGCGTAATGGTGTGCTGCGTGACGTCACACACACACTCACGGATACAACAGAACGCGTGGCTGCTATATTATTTTCTGTAAAGTGTTGTGGTGGGAAAGTGATCCGTAGCTTAGCCAGAGTTCTGGTACAGGTTGTCAGGTTACAGTATGGTTGTCATTCAGCGGAGCTATAGAAATGGAATGTTACAGTAACAATTTTTGTGTGGCACGTATTTCACGCATGTTAGCTTTGGAAGAGCGTCGTATGTCCGTTTTGGTGACGCACAGTTGGAATCAGCGGGTTCAGTGCTGGGCGCCGCTTGTCCCTGGTGTGGAGGCAGGTCAGGCCCACACCTGTGCAGCCGCGCACGCCCCTTGACACGTGAGCACGGCGGCCCGCGGCAGCCCCCGCTCTCCGGACGAGCGCAGACCGCGCTCTCCCGTCCGCGGTTTTTTTTGTCTGTTTTTTGTACTGCGTCTCACTGTTGCGTTCCTGTGTTTCGCGCCCTTTCAAATTTTCGCAAGCCCATTGGCCGAGTGGTCTAAACAGAAACAAAATGGCTCTGAAGATCATACCTGTGACGCGAGTTCTCGGTAACATCCATTATGGCCTCTATTTTGTGTAGTCAGTGATCGAGTGGCCTTCTGCTAATATTTCAAGTTCATTTGAGTCAGCCACAGTGCAATGAAACCCTATTTTAATCGCTAGATTTTCGAAAATAAACATTAAGAGAAACAGGGCTGTAGTAGAATTATAAACATTATGACTTGAATATAGCAGACAACCGCAATTACGACACACACAGCTTAATTACACAAACCCGTGACCAGTTTCAGATTTTCAAACATCCATTGTTACGTGCTTTTGCAAGCTGATCAGTACTTGCGTTAACCGCCTACGGCCAATCCAGCGATGCGAAATTTCGTCGTTTAGGTAGCAACAAACATCGATGCTCCCTCGAGGGTAGGCTTGTATTGCTGGAAGATGAAATTTCTGGAATCCGGAATGAGTAGTCCAAACAACTACAACTCCAACATATCGAGATAAGATGTATCCGCCACAGTTGTCTCACAGTATTAAAACGGCATTTTGGCAAGTCGCTGAATTCGTAACGGCATGCAATCATATTCGTCCACTTAATACTTCGGAAAAATTCGAATTCTGCAAACTAGTGAATCGTTGACGGTAGCCCTCTGTTCCACCTTTTACCCGTCGTCTTTAGTTTCTGCACCAGTACGGTACTGAGCAGCCCAACTCATGATCTCGATCCCCTTGCTCATGTACACAAGGCCAAGAAGTCTTTAAATTCTAATTCAGTCTGGTTGACAATATTGCATTTACGAATTATTTCAATAACGTACATAATATCTGTACACATAATGTGCTTCCAGGAACACCCGCGAAATGTTAACCATCAAAGTACTTCTGTGTCCTTACAATTAATCACTGCTGCGGCTAATATTTAATTCACAGAATCTGGTACTTTCTGAACACGCTTGGTTACACTTCACGTGCTGACTTTAATCCCAGTACATACACTCTGTACCTTAGTGTCGGGAATCTTTCCGTAAGCAATGAAAGATAATGTACGTAAGTGATCAGTATACGCCTACTTCTATTGAACCCATATTACTCCTCTGTGGTACACAAGTTAATTATGTACGTACATGTAACCGATGCAGTTTCGCGTGTAACTGACGTATACAAAGACGCAGGTATCGTTAATAGGTCGAGTGTAAGTGTTTGAATTCTAAAATTGGATGTAGAAGTTCGTTATGTGGAGAGCCAAGTACGAAAAACCACTGCATCAATGGCTTTATTCTTCTTTCAAAATAATGCTGAGAAATTTATACACGAGTGCTTTCTAACGCGTAAATACCTAGTGTATGGTGAGCTGTCAGTGTTGCTGTTCATTAACTTGTAATTCACGCCCTACCCACCCTTAGTTCACTTACAGTATCACTGAAGCGTCGTTCCTTTCCGTACGTAAAATTGCGATTACAAGTTACGAAATGGCACAGTAGGTGAAGTAACGTCCTCTATAAAGCACTGCAGAACCTTTGCTTGTCTCAGAGTTGCACAGCAGATCAAATGAATTTTCGTTACCACTCACGAATAATTCCGTCTCTCGTTTATTTACGATTAAAATGCTTAATACTTGGGCAAAGCTGCTCATAGCAAATATCGTTCTCCTTACTGTTTATCTAAATATGTCCCCGACGTTCCATGCCTTCTTTCTTTTGTCGTGTAAATTTTGCCAACTCCAAGGAAACAAGACGACCGGCAAGTCAGGAATTTTTGTCTCCTTATCTATGAATTTCAAACAGCTGTTTCTCTTTCTTTTTCTCTTACAGAAATTAATATTGCGTATTTCTTTATACTTACCGCGGGTACGAATTATTTCCTCTTTTTTACTTATTTACTTAAAAATATGCGAATAATCGTTACCACCTAGATGGACATAAAACATGAAAATTATATCTATGGACGGTTAGTCTCTAAATTGGCTAAAAGAGAATTACTACCATCTTTGTAGCCTCTTTTATGTAGATGCTTTAAAAATATATTCATTACATGATGAACGGTGCTGTTTTTTATAAACTCACGCAAAGATTTATTAACGTGACTTCTCTCGACCGAAATATTTCAGACAGGACTAAAGAAAACGATGGCGTCAACTCTTGACAGTTTTTGTGTGGTGATCCACAGTGCGGACCTTACTGTAGTTAGTTTCTTACTGTGCTTAGTTTGAAGCGTCAGAAATTAAACTTGGTATTTGAATCTAAAGTAAGTGCAGCTTGCGGGGATGACGTCATACAGCGATATTCTGCGCGGTTATATTGTAAGAATTCGTACCTGTAGCTACGAGATTTAGAGGGATTTTTTCCTTGCTCTTTGTTCAATACAAAGCCACAAATTGTGGCACCAGTGCTCCGGTAGTATAAAACCGAATACGGCGACCGGTCAAGTCTCTCCTGCATCAACGAATCAGAGCGCAGACAACAGCCACTTACTGGGAACCGCTGAAAGTGACCAGCCCTAATATATAAGGGTTACTGCAGAAAAACAGCCGCCACAAAATAAGTTCCGGCCATCGCATCGTACTCGGCGCAGCACGAGGGAACAGACAGGAAAAATTTAGGTTCCTCTTCCGCCCACGAATGGCGCGTGGGTAGGGTGATCCTCCGTAAGGCGTCTTCATTGGCCGCAGTTTCTCGATTGTTGTCGTCGTAATTTCGCTGCAAACCTGGAAGCTTCGAGGAGACGCGCTGGCTCTGCGGAACAGCGGCTTGTGGGCGGGAAGCGGGCGTCCGCGCAGTGCAGATAACTGCGAGCGCCAGTCCAGGGTCATCGCGTGACGTCACGCGGCGAGGCTGGTGGAAACCGGCTGCTGCGAGCACACTGCTGGGGGGGGGGGGGAGGGGGGCGACGGCGGCAGCAGCAACACTGACGTCACGGCGCAGCGAAGAACGGCTTCGGTGAACAAAGTACCCACCACCACATTCCGCAAAGTCGTCTCAGGTTTGGATCTGTAGGTGGTTACTTAGTTTTACTGCAAGCCCCATCACGATATTAATTTTGTGGTGCTTTAGGTTTAGATTTGATTGATACACGAGAAGTGTGTTGAAAAGGAGCTCTATAACGTATTCCGATAATACACATGACAGTATACAGTTACATTCATGACGGTGCATTTTGTGTGCTTCATATCGTTTGATAGGGATGTTTCACGCTGAGCCGGAAAACATTGGCGCGTAAAAAATGTGTACGCCACAGGAAGTTTTCAGGCAGAAGAACGTTTCCGTCAACTTGGCCGATCTGCTCGGCGGTGGAGATGACCCGAAGTTACGGGGGCGGCGCAAACACCCAGACCCCGAGAGAAGGTAATTAGCGACTCGGCCGGGAATCGAACCTGGGACGCTAACCACGGACTGCGGACACTGTTGCACGGACCGTGAACACGAGTGGGTCTGGGATACGCTGTGTGGGGCTCACCACATCTCTTTCCTGCTAGAAGTAGTCAGTGTTTCGAAATTCTTCCGTTCATTACCGCCTTAGCAACGTCGCGTTTTATCTCTGTGTGTGGGGTGGGGGCGGGGGCGCCAAGGGGGGGATGTGAAGATTTTCTACAAAACAAAAACTACTCGCATTTTGACCTAGAACATGCGAATTTCTTCTCAGATGGGTCTCTGATAAGAGCCGTGCTGTCCGTTCAACGGAAAGAAAGATTGTTTTTTGCGGCATGGAATATCCGCTGACAAACTTCTGGGTCACGTTATTCTGTTTACACTTGTTAATAAATGAAATGGCCATGATAGTACTTGCAATTATGTAGGAAAATTATATTACAAATCACCTATTTTCAAAAAGAAATTCTTAGCTCATATCCTCAATAACAGAATTGTGGTTGTGGAATTGCATACAAAGAAAGATTAATTAAACGAGAAAGCTTATTTGTTGTATCTTGAAATATTGATGCACTATTCGAAGTCTTCCAATTATCAAATAGATGATTTTTGGGCACAGGCCACTGATGTCATCGCCAAACAGAAAGAAGAAATCGCTGCAAGGCATGCGAAAAAACTGTCAAATTTGTCCAAGGGTGTTATCAGAGGTAACCAACAAGGATGTTCCAATAACACAGTTCTAAACCCACGTTCTGTGAACGTGTTACTAATAAAACTTCTATAATGTTTTCAACAGCTAAGACGCAGTTACTGTCCAAAGCGCTGAAATTCAATATCGCACCTGTGATTAAAGAACCACACGTGGTAGACAATTTCATAGCAGGCCTTAAATTAGGTTTGGAGTGTACCAAAACGCCAAAGAATGTTCAAACGCGGTTTGGCTAATAATCCTGTAAAATCTTAGAAAATGAATGATCCGTCGCTCAATCAAAGCATTACGTTATAGAACCGTGAAAAGTGTTAATCGTAAACTGGAGAATAATGGCGCCCTAATTACGAAAGCCGATAACGGGAACTCGTTAATTATAGCTTCCAAAGCGGAATACATAGAAGAAACAGGCATTTTTCGATCAAAATGGCATTACTTTCATCGAATCAGATCCTACTCAAGCGTTACATAAAGAGATAAAACAGGTTTGCAGAACACTAATAAATTAATAGGAGTGTTTCAAAAGTAATGGCTCCTGAATATCAAACCTAAGCCGCCCATACTAACGAGTCAGTTCAAAGTTCACAAAAACTTCCATCCGATACGTCCTATCGTGGACAGTACAAATAGTACGTACCACAAGCTGGCTGTCTGTTTACATTACAAAATTAAGGACAACTTCGCTTTCCAGAAAAATTACTTTCAGAAACTCTGTCGAATGGTAAATAAACTGAATAATGTAATCTGCCATGCCACATCCGAGCTGGCCCCCTTTGATGTTTCCAGCCTCCGTACCAACCTACCTGTAGATCGAATTTAACACTTCCGTAAGAAATTGTCAGATATTGAAATTGATGTGCTCATGAATTTCCTGCGCATTGTTTTGAAATAGTTATTTTTGTTTTAATGACAAAATTTACTCACAACCGTACGGGTTAGCATTGGGTAGCCCTCTAGCAGGGATTCTTTCAGATATATTCATGGATACGATAGAATCTCAATTTTTTGTTAGTAGTATATAGATGGCGGAGAAAATAAAGTTGTATGCCGAGATACGTGGATGATATTCTCTTGGTGATTGACTCGTCCCAAGAAGACGTAGATCAGATACTTGTACTGTTTAACGATCTCCACGAGAAAATTATTTTTAGTCTTGAAAACGAGTCACCCAGTAGGACGTTGAACTACTTATATCTTAGGTTATCTATAGTAGATGATCACATTGAATACGACATCTTCATCTCCAGGAAGCATAGGTTGAAAAAATGTCATATCTGCCGATTCTGCACACCCACTGGCACATAAAATGGCACTTTTTCATTCTAGTATGCATAGAGCGATATCCATTCGCCTATCCGCAGAAGCCTTGGAACACGAACTGGCAACCCTTGAAACAACAGCCCGAAATAACGGTTACGAGCTTGAAATGAAGAGACGGCTCTATGACAGGAAAGTAAGTAATTATAAAAGTAAAAGTTCCATGTTAGGTTATCGTGCTGGAAGTTAGTGCATTCATAGGTAAAGTTTCATATTAAATAGGGCGTCTTCTATAGAACCAGGGGTTCAAGACAATTTGGCCTACTAATAGTAGGCTGCAGAAGAACCTGATTCACACTTTTAAAAAGCCTAAATTGTCGTTATCTGAAGTTTACAAGATTGCATGTGGTAATTGTCCGAAATTTTACATCGGCCAAACAGGAAGAGCCTTACTAACGAGATACAAGGAGCCTATCCCTACTAAAGTTACAGATGACAAGCGTGGTTCGACATTCGCTGAACACTTGGTGCAAACGGCTCACGCACCCAACCCTCCGAATAATACTCAGCTCATGCATTGCGAAGTTCCCGTACTACATGACAAAAAATAACCTTCTTAACGACCAGCTGCAGCTGCGAAGCAAAAACTTTTTTGAAGGTGTTCAACCGTTATTCCATCCGCCATAATCGTAGGGAGTAATCAACATGTTTAGCACTCCCGTTTTGCCGAATAGCTGGGATCATCCGGTATTTCAAACCCGTAGTTATCCACCATGCGGTCAAGTTCGATGTTTAGCTCAAATATGCTAGGTTGGCTTAAAATAGTAAACGCATTGGTCCCTTCACTTTTGACGTCCAACAAATTATTACAAATGTTAAGACAGTCGCTATATCTGTGCTCCTTACAGGACAACGTGTACGTCAATTTCGTTAGCCGCACCTGGTTGTTCATAAAATTTTAAGTTCAGGAGTACTCGTTGGTACGAGTGTCAACACACGCTGTCGCGCATGCGCTCTCGAGGCTGTGGACAGTACCAGCACAACGTCCGTTGCTGACGTACAGCGGTCGCGGAGTGGGGCCGTGGCTGTTTCCCAGATAAGTTATTACAATGTGGCGACGTATTTCTGTACTATAGTTTTTAGTTTCTGACGTTGCCCAGTATGGACAAATCGTAGTTCCTTTTATTCTGAAGAAGGTTGGGTTATCCCAACTGAAACCTAGGTAAACATTGCAACTGAGGCTGTTGTTAATTAAAATTAATATTTATACAGTTGCTGACAGGGCCGCGAAATGTTGAAAATGTTATAATAACCTCATCTCCTCTTCATTACTGGTCACACATAAGCAGCTTATTTTCTGGAGTTGGGCTTTAAGAGCGTCGTTGGTGGCTGCTCCACACGCCGTGCAGGGCGGCGTGAGGCGCACACAGATTGTCCCTGCAGCTGAAAGCAGCGTCGTGCCGTATTCGCGGTGCGCACTAAAGGCTGCCGACACAGACTGCCGCATATCGGCGGCGGCCATATTTGTCTGCACGACATGCAGCCCGTCTTGTTCTCTAGAGTGCGTTAGCTTTTTTCACAAAAACATAACTGGTTTTGGTAGTTATATGCGGACATCAGTTTGAAGAGGTACGGACACAGACAAATTTCCAAATTACCGATATCGGCTGTGTTTTACACATAAGGACGACGTCGTTTTGAGATCTCGTGATACCAGAAGACAGGAATGTGCTGCAGGAAACTCTCGTGCCGACGTCACTCGCTATTGCAGTTCGCTGCTGAGCTCGGAATAGAAGTGAAAGAAAACTACAGGTTCCCTTAGAAACGTCCTTTCGTGCAAGAAATACAACTGCGTCTTTGCAAAACAAAACGGAAGCTAAACCTACCACTGATGAAGAGAGCATAATTTTAAAGTGGGCCAAGCCATAGATCCGGTCTCGTATTTACGCCGTGACAACAGTATTGTGGGAAATCGTAACCGATTAGTCTCCGTCAATGCACGATAATTCCAATTGCGTATTCCAGTGTACTCAACGAGATTCTAAATCGAAATACAGTGATACGTAGTTCTGCAATAAATTCAACCCCATGTTTGCAATGTACGCGTTAATTCCATCTCCGGATCACACTTCTGTGCCCTTGAGAGGTGCAGACACTCTCTTCTCACGATTGCAGCTGTGGTAAACATTACCAAATGGATTCGCATTCTACGAACCCGGATTGACGTGAGCTGTGGAAGTTCGTGCGGCATTCGGGTTAGAGTTCAGAACCGGCCCAAATTTTCGTGTTTCGCAAACAGCGGCGGTCAGTCCGGATTCGCGAAATTCGAATACAGTGCCCAATAAATGTAAAACTGTTTCCCATCTACACGAACCTACCGTTATATATAGGGATATGTTTGTCAAGCCCTAACAACTTGTGTATCGGAAAAAAATCAGAATAAATGGCGATTTCGTAAGTTTTTCATTACTGTATCAGATGTTACGCTTGCACATGTTCTGTATAAAGGAGATAACTTAAAGTGAATCGTTACCACTGCCTGGTTGCTTATACTATTGCGAAACTTGCTGACACTTTAGTTTTGTGAAGCACGATGGATGAAGCTTGCGTATCTAGTAGACATGTTGAAATTTGTCATAAGGCGTGGGCGGATACCGCAGCTGGCAAGAGTGAAGCTTCCACGTTGGCAACCTCATGTGGGGCGTAAACGTCTCGACAGCCAGAATACGCGGGTGTGGTTGACGCTTTGCTGATAGGCGCGGAGGCAAATACTCTGCCTGCGAGGCTGAAACACTGAGGAGACACACAGCCACTGAGAGAGAGAGAGAGAGAGAGAGAGAGAGAGAGAGAGAGAGCGGCCTGCCACCGGGGAGCGGCCAGCCCAGGCTCCACAGAGGCCGGGACTTCCCCGGGCAGCTGGCGCAGTGCGGCCACACCCGCGGGAAAAAAGTACCTGTTGCTGTGGGGGAGAGGAGTGTGCGGCAGCGAGGCTGACGCGGCGACGGAGCGCAGAATGGCCTTCCTGCCCCAAGTACCCTCCGCCACACACCGTAGAGTGGCCGGAAGTAGCTGTTCTTTTTAGTTTTGGATCGCACTCCAGCCCAGGACTCATTTTGTACTGCTAGATGTAGAATGTCGTATCAGAATCAAAGTTCCTCGACGAAGCATGTTCGTCATAAACGATAGTGAAATTTGGATATAGCTGTGTCATTGCTTAAAAGAGCTATTTTTGTTTCAATTAAATCTTAACGTAGCTTTAGTAGCTTGCTAACTGTTGACTTTGCTTTAAAGTGACTTCACATTTTTTCAGTAATTACAAAAATGGTTCAAATGGCTCTGAGCACCATGTGACTTAGCTTCTGAGGTCATCAGTCCCCTAGAACTTAGAACTACTTAAACCTTACCAACCTAAGGACATCACACACATCCATGCCCGGGGCAGGATTCGAACTTGCGCGGTTCCAGACTGTAGCGCCTAGAACCCCTCCACCACTCCGGCCGGCTTCAGTAATTACAGTTTTTAGGTAATTACAATAATTACGTAACCCAAAACCTGAAAGACGGTAGCCATTGTGCTGCACATTACTTTCTATCCATCTGGTCATTTTACACTTTGCCCATAATTCCTTCACGCCCATCATATCGAAAATAAATGATGCACATTGCCTTAAGATACTAACACCTGCTTAGCTACTCTTTACATCGTAAATATTCTCCTAGACTTGGTGAAGGATGTATTGGCTTCAGTAACCATCGCGTTGATATCGTGATCATTAATCCCTGTGTCTGTAGTCTAGTCAATTCCCATTCTGTGTGGGTTCTCGAATTAGCGGTTCGAGACAGTTGTCGGAAAATGCGCAGTAGCGTTCTCTCCTGTGTGATTCCAGTTGCTTTTCTATCACATGGTCGCATCTTTCGATATCCGCCATTCTGATATTCCTCCGATGGTTAAAGCGGAACTAGGGCTAACACCGTCAGTGAAACAGTTTTCGGAGAAGACGTTGGGGCCTCTCTCTGTAATCGCCGTTTTTATGCCATTATGCTAGAGTGTAATAACTGAGATTCCAAACAAAGTAGGTGCTGACAGGTGTGAATATTACCAAAATGGTATCAGTTTAATAAGTCATGGTGGCAAAATACTGATACGTAATATCTGCAGAAGCTTGGAAAAACTGGAAGTCGTTGACCTCGGAAAAGATGAGTTTGTGCTGCAGAAAATTGTAGGGACGTGACAGTAGTGACCCTATGACTGCTCTTAGAAGATAAAATTAAGCAAAGACAAACCTGTTTTTATAACGTTTTTAGACTTAAGAACACTTGGCAATGACTGGAATATTCTTCGTGAAGGCGATTTCACTATCTCGCGCCCACGGGAATGAAATATTTAGAACGTGCCTCATATCTCTTAAACCGCTACAGACATGGAAACGAAGTATTGGCGAATTATGGCACACAAGGAGGAGATTACTTTACCTTTACCGGTTTGTAAACACATCGAACTTTCTTATCTGTGGCGATTTATCTGAAGTTGTGCTTTCTATTTTAGTTTATAGATTCCAACGACTGTAAATCTGTAAGAGTTATCGCAGCTAGCGAAACAAGACTTTCCTAGTATGAAAATAAACAGGAAATTTCTCCTCTTATGCTAAAAAAAGTGCGCGTCATTTACGATGGCGGCCGAGTTTAGGTTCGATCTGCGCATCTGACGTCATAAAACAGTCAGCCAATGAACAGAGAACGACGTTGCCAGAGCTCGACTGCAGTTCAGAGTACGGACGAGTGTCTTCAGTCTTAGAAACGTTCACTCATAAATAAAGTAATTGAACAAAAGCAATGTCTTGATAGCAGACTTTCTTTTATAGAAAGTTTGGAAAAAGAATTCTTTATACCAATTGCTTGATATTCTATTAATTAAACCAAGCAGTAAGCCTCCTAATTCAGGCAATAGCAAGGAAATTCTCACTAACCGCTTTTCGCAATAAAGAACAGCGATAATTGTTTATTACCTATTGTTCAAAATGGTTCAAATGGCTCTGAGCACTATGGGTCTTAACTTCTGAGGCCATCAGTCCCCTAGAACTTAGAACTACTTAAACCTAACTAACCTAAGGACATCACACACATCCATGCCTGAGGCAGGATTCGAACCTGCGACCGTAGCGGTCGCGCGGTTCCAGGCTGTAGTGCCTATAACCGCTCGGCAACCAGGGCCGGCTATTTCCTATTGTACTTCGACGAAAGGTGAATAATTCATAGTCATACCAACAGTGTTTGTCGCTATTTTACGTGATACTTTAAAGTCCTCCAGGAATTATGTCGAATGACGAGCTGCGTTAGCGTAATGGTGAAGGTCCTTGGCTGCTAAGCAACAGGTTCTGAGTTCAAACCTTGTGCGGTGTCTAATGTTTTCTTTATTTAAAAACAATATCGAAGTGTCCTCATGAATTTCATTCGTTTGAATGTAATTATCTGAAATTTCTAGTGGCAACTAAAATCGACCATATGGAAAGTATACGCTATGGACTTTTATCTCTGCAAACTCTTCAAAATTTCGTGCAATGGTTTACTACACTTAATGCTGTACAATAACTGCGTTGAACATCGAAACAAAATTAAGTCATTTATGGGGGGAAATTATCAGTGAATATGGGTTAAAATCAAATTTTTGGGCCAGATAGTTTATGTGAAATCGAATAAGTGTGTCAAAGCAGTCGGAACAACATGTATCTGCACAGGCGAGCAGTGCAGTGATGACAAAATCGCGCACAGCACGGAATGCGGGGAGCACGCCTCTGTAGCAGCCTTGGTGGCTTTACTTCGTGAACTGCGCGCTCCCCCCTAAACGTAAGTTTGCGAACTATACTATAATATGGCGCTGCTTCTCTTGGTGCGTGCAACTGGCAACGCAGCACTCCGCCGCGTCTGGGCAGGCGTGCACGAGCCGCCAAGATAAATGAATTGAACTACACCACAAATCGACAAAATGAGGTTCTTCGTAAGCTATTGAGCTCTCTGGTCGCCAATTACTTGTTTAATGAGACACTCTGTTTCAGAATTCTGTCACATTAGCTGTTCCAGAAATGAATGTTAGAATTATAGTGTGTTTTGGCAAGAAGTACAATTAAACCGGTCAACAAGAGAAATGTGGCCGTTACTCACAAATAGTGACGCTTCATCGAATGACAAAAGGTTAACAATTCACACAAAAATAAAGCGCCAATGCTGTTGGAATTGTGATTGGATCCCATGACCCATCGTATTTTTAACACTGAGCGACTGGAATGGAAACTTAACAAAGGCTTTTATTCCTTTTCTTCATCTGAGGAGTACTAAAACAGTGACGAGCGTAGCCGTCGGGCAATGCGAGACGCACACGCCATATACTGGTTACTGACTTACGGCTTGCAAACTGACAAAATTTGATTCGCGAATACAACGGTTGTTACTGAGAAAAGTAAACAGTTGACAGGTGACACAACACATTGCTCAGTGAGCTGAGAATAACGCGCGACAGGAATACGGCAGCTGGCCGTGTGTGCCTTGTGAGAGGAAGAGATCACGTCGTTCGAAAGACATCGCCATGTAATTAGATCTGCCTTCATTGGCAATACAGTTCAACAAGTTAAATACATCAAATCACCACAGACTTTCACGATACTCTTACTTTCGAAATAATATCGACCACTACTTCATTTGTGTAGACTGTTGTATAATTAGTTTATTAATGCTGAGAGAGAGAGAGAGAGAGAGAGAGAGAGAGAGAGAGAGAGAGAGAGAGAGAGAGATTGCAGAAGCTATCGTAAGCTATCGTTAAAAGAAATATGTCGTATGTCATAGTCCCGCTTTCCTGTTTTACGATGACAATTACCTTTTGTTTTTCTTAGTTCTTACGCTTGGAATTGTCGTAATGCATGCGATCTAATGCGTAGGATTTGGGTCTAAGAATTTAGTCGCTGTCATGTTGACGCCAGGTACACTCAGCTGTGTAATGTCCCTGAGCTGTCGAAGTTATTCCTAAAGCTGAAGACAGCGTCGTGTTTTATTTCGAGGCTCGTCTAAATGCGCTCGGACCTGCAGGCACAGAACATCGCGTATCCAGTGACACACGTACTGTTCTGTGAAGTGAGTGAGCTTTATTTTGCACTTGTTGCCGGTAGTAATACCTTGAATTCAGTATAAAGAGCGGCAAAGTAGAGACTACTATTGCAATTAAATAGCCGCCCAGAACAAGGTTGTAACAGACAAAACTAATTTCCTTTTTCAGGAAGAAGGAAACATTCTGTTGCACACAGGTTTATACTGCGAAAGACAAAGTTACAATGAAACAAGTGTACTGACCTCGTTATTTGACTAACAAGCACTTGTAAGGGTCACATGTAGATTAAAAAACAGGTACTTGAAAAATAACCTTGCTCTTCATACCTCATCTGGTGATTTTGCCACTATTAACACCCCTTCTTGGATATCTCTGTACACTACTGGCCATTAAAATTGCTACACCACGAAGATGACGTGCTACAGACGCGAAATTTAACAGACAGGAAGAAGATGCTGTAATATGCAAATGATAAGCTTTCCAGAGCATTCACACAAGGTTGGCGCCGGTGGCGACACCTACAACGTGCTGACATGAGGAAAGTTTCCAACCGATTTCTCATACACAAACAGCAGTAGACTGGCGTTGCCTTGTGAAATGTTGTTGTGATGCCTCATGTAACGAGGAGAAATGCGTACCATCACGTTTCCGACTTTGATAAAGGTCGGATTGTAGCCTATCACGATTGCGGTTTATCGTATCGCGACATTGCTGCTCGCTTTCGTCGAGATCCAATGACTGTTAGCAGAATATGGAATCGGTGGGTTCAGGAGGGTAATACGGAACGCCGTGCTGGATCTCAACGGCCTCGTATCACTAGCAGTCGAGATGACAGGCATCTTATCCGCATGGCTGTAACGGGTCGTGCAGCCACGTCTCGATCCCTGAGTCAACAGATGGGGACGTTTGCAAGACAACAATCTGCACGAACAGTTCGACGACGTTTGCAGCAGCACGAACTATCAGCTCGAAGACCATGGCTGCGGTTACCCTTGACGCTGCATCACAGACAGGAGCGCCGGCGATGGTGTACTCGAGCACGAACCTGGATGGACGAATGGCAAAACGTCATTTTTTCGGATGAATCCAGGTTCTGTTTACAGCATCACGATGGTCGCATCCATGTTTGGCGACATCGCGGTAAACGCACATTGGAAGCGTGTATTGGTCACCGCCGTACTGTCGTATCACCCGGCGTGATGGTATGGGGTGCCATTTGTCACACGTCTCGGTCACCTCTTGTTCGCATTGACGGCACTTTGAACAGTGGACGTCACATTTCAGATGTGTTACGACCTGTGGCTCTTCCCTTCATTCGATCCATGTGAAACCCTACATTTCAGCAGGATACTGCACGACCCCATGTTCCAGGTCCTGTCCGGGCCTTTCTAGATACATAAAATGTTCACTGCTGCTATGGCCAGCACATTCTCCAGATCTGTCACCAATTGAAAACGTCTGGTCATTGGTGGCCGAGCAACCGGCCTGTTACAATACGCCAGTCACTACTCTCGATGAACTGTGGTATCGTGTTGAAGCTGCATGGGCAGCTGTACCTGTACACGCCATCCAAGCTCTGTTTGACTCAATGCGCAAGCGTATCAAGGCCCTTATTACGGCCACAGGTGGTTGTTCTGGGTACTGATTCCTCAGGATCTATGCACTCAAATTGCGTGAAAACATAATCTCATGTCAGTTCTAGTACAATATATTTGTCCAATGAATACCCGTTTATCATCTGCATTTCTTCTTTGTGTAGCAATTTTAATGGCCAGTAGTGTATTGTTTTCCAGCAGCCGTGAGTCGTTTACGCTTCACGTAACGCCACCCACTCACACGTTGTTTACACAGTTTACCTCTGTTCGTGTGTTCCTGACAGTGATCTTTGTAATTTCTCGATGTTGAACTTTCTGCTGTTAGATTGTGCCAGCCGTAAGTGCTCGTATTTCGTTTCTTGCCAAACTGCAACATGACTGCTAGGAAATGTCACTAGAACACGAAAAGAAAATACTTCCGGAGCCGGCTTCCTCATCAGGCTATTACATCACATGTTGACATCAAGTTCAAAACAAGAAATGGGTCTGCAATTCTTTATCACGTACGGACCGATGGAAATATGTTTGCCAAACTACAACATGGCGGACGATGCAAAGCACATGAATCGGCAGACACGCTACAGTTCCATACTCAAGAGACCAGACCACTACAGTCATGTTGTATAGAGGTGACCGGTTTTTGAGCACTGACTGTAAGAAGTGTACCGGTACTTATTGTGTCCGCAATCTTGCGTGTGGATACACCCTCGTTCTGTGCAACGCAAACTTGGCAATCTGACGCCAACAAAAGAATTGGTAGACAGTTGCAGTATCCCTACCTTGCGCCAATTATTGTTAACAACCTTTTTCCATGTAAAACCCAACTTCTGTAAAAATGAGGGTTGCAACCTTGTTCTGGGCGACTATTCTATGTGCTCAGTTTAATCTCAGAACGAACGATTTTTCTCGTTTTGGTGATACCACAAGGCAGTGACATGCAGCTTTGACCTTTATACAGGTCATGTAGGTAGGATAGATTCAGCTTGCTATTAAGTGGCAGAACAGAAACGAGAGAGAATTACGGGTTCCCTCAGAAATGGTTTTTTACGAAACAGATGTTATTGTACGTTAAGAAGTCGAACTATGACAGTGTTGACGATGAAATAGGTAACATAGTTTGGAGTACGTGCTGACTGAGTAAAATACCCTCGTATTTCTGGTCCTGCCCTAGAATGCAGCCGATGTAATACTGCAATAATTACCAACGGAGAGGGGACCCTGTCGGTTTCGGATAGTATCACAGCGGGCATTAGTGCCAACTAAAATACTGATCTCGACAAGATTTCTCTTGATATTATCTTTTCAGTCCTGTTGCGCTCGCGAGTGGCGCGTGGGTAGGATGATCCTCGGTAAGGCGTCTTTATTGGCCGCAGTTTCTCGATTTTTCTCGTCGTAATTTCGCTGCAAGCCTGGAAGCTTCGAGGAGACGCGCTGGCGCTGCGGAACAGCGGTTTGTGGGCAGGAAGCGGGCGTCCGCGCGGTGCAGGTAACTGAGTCAAGGGTCAGCGGGTGACGTCACGCGGCGAGGCTGGTGGACACCGGCTGCAGTGAGAAGCACGTTGGTAGGAGGTGGGCGGGGGGGGGGCAGCAGCGAGACTGACGTCACGGCGCAGCGAAGAACGGCTTCGGTGAACAAAGTACCCACCACCACATTCCGCAAAGTCGTCTCAGGTTTGGATCTGTAGGTGGTTACTTAGTTTCACTACATGCCCCATCACGATATTAATTTTGTGGTGCTTTAGGTTTAGATTTGATTGATACACACGAGAAGTGTGTTGGAAAAGAGCACCGCAACGTATTACGGTTATGCACATGACTGTATACAGTTACATTCATGACGCTGCATTTTGTGTGCTTCATATCGTTTGAAAGCGATGTTTCACACTGAGCCGGAAAACATTGGGGGCGTAAAAAATGTGTACACCACAGGACGTTTTCAGGCAGAAGAACGTTTCCTTCAGCCTGTTAAAATGATACAGATGTTTACATGTTGGCGTAATTTGACAACAGTAATTGTACAAATTTTGCGTTCCGGTATAGATATCGTAAAAGTTGATTGTCGATTGGCGCGGACACACACACACACACACACACATATTAGAGTGGTCCTACAAGGGTTTAGTTTTTACCGACTGAGCTGCAGAACCATGGAAACAGACTGAGGTGGCGATGTTGGCCGGGAGATTTGCACCCGGGGTTGCTCTGTCGGTAGGAGAAAGCCGTCCCGTTTCACGCGACTCGGCCTTAGGTTAGTTAGGTTTAAGTAGTTCTAAGCTCTAGGGGACTGATGACCTCAGATGTTAACTCCCATAGTGCTCAGAGCCATTTGAACCACTTTTTTCTTAACATAGGACCAGAATCTCTATGGATTTTTCGCCACATTTCTAGAGTTTCGTTGTGGAAACTATTAAATGAATCTCGCATTGAAATCCACACCAAATTTCGAGCCACAGTAAAAATTCGCCAATCTTGGAGATTTTGCGCTCGTCTGAATTATACGTGCGTTTTCGGTGCTCCTGCAGCAGCTTTTCCGTGTTTTTTGTACCTTGGAGGATCAGTTCCGTCTGTCATTATTTTATTTGTTATGAATCTCGTGAGTGCTGTTGATACTATTTCTTTGAACTCAAGCCACATATGGTCTACACTTTCCTAGTTTGGAAGGATTGGAGACTGTCTCTTAGAAAGACGTCAACCGAATTTTTAGTTGATTTTATAAATATATGTGTTTCGTGTTTAGTTCTGGTGAATTTCTTTGTTACGGAATTGGGCCTCGCTACGACTGTGTGTTCACTAATTCCTGTATCCGTCGTGATGCTCAGGATTATTTATGGCTAAGAGGTCAAGTGTGTTTTAGTAACCATTAACAATTTGAATGGCCTCGTAAACTAACTGCTGAAAATAATTTTATAAAAAGCATTTAGAACAATTATGGAAGTTGTTTTCTATCTACAGAAGGGTCTGAAAATATATTTTTGTCAACATACGGGAAGTAGATTGAAGTCACTGCCAACTATAATTGTATGATTAGGGTATCTATTTGCGATGATACTCCAGTTTTGTTTGAAATGTTCAGCAACTGTTTCATCTGAGACCGTGGGATGGTGAAATGAGCCAGTTATTAATGTATTCCGGTTGGCGAATATAACCTCTGCCCATACTAAGTCACAGGAACTATCTGCTTCAATGTCGCTTGTGAGCTGGAACACACATTACATTTTTCCTTAAGTTGTGCTTCTTGTTTCTGTAGTAGTGGAGATCATTACAATTACTGCTTCTTCCTCCAAAACCTAAGATGCTTTCTCTTTAACCCTGTAAATACCAGAGCTAAGCAATGTAGGACAACATACGTTACAAGCATAGCATTCTGTATTACTAAATTTCCTTATTTCTAACACTTTAAAATTGTACGTAAACTTTAGATGACGTGTCAATCACAAACTTTCTTATCTCTGTTTCTCAACATTGAACATTGTCCCGCTACACTTTATTAACTAATAGTTCGCCGCAAGGGATATCGGATTTTAGAGAGTAAATTAATATGGAGTATGTCGTTCTTCTTTTCAAAGATTCACATACCCATTCCTTCTTTCCTTATTGTCTTTTGGGCATCCAGCTGTAGTAATTAAAGTAGGCACAAATGCAGCGATCAAAAAGAAATGATTAGCGTACATTCACATTCTCTTTACATCGTTCCTTTCTTGTTGCTCCCATGCCGATGGACTGTTTCTATCGCGATCAGTAAGCGTGAAAAGGAAGCTACCGTACAGACAGAGGGATCTGTATTTATACTAGGCACAACTAATTACATACTGACATAATCGCCGGAATTGCTTTCGTTTCCCAAAAGATATAAATATTTCGATTTCGGAAAAGAAGCTCTGTATTTGGCCAAGATGTCGAAGGAGGAGGTCCCTTATGTACTGGTTGAATCGAGTAAGATGTGGAGACGGCGGTTTGAAAGCGGACAGAAGTAGTACGAGGAAGGGCGTCCCTTACCTGAGGGACCGCTACCTAGCGAAGGGGCAAGTGTGGCAAATGTCCGGCATTCCAGTCGTTTTTCCCTCGTGCTATCCGCGAGTGGAACAGAGGACTCATCTGGTCTAGTTATTGCTTAACTCATTCCCTCCGTTTATTCCTATTTACAGGGTGGCCCATTTTAATCCATAATGTGGAAAAACTCGGGATGTTGTTGTAGTCTTCAGTCCTGAGACTGGTTTGATGCAGCTCTCCACGCTACTCTATTCTGTGCAAGCTTCTTCATTTCCCAGTACCTACTGCAGCCTACATCTTTCTGAATCTGCTTAGTGTATTCATTTCTTGGTCTCCCTCACCGATTTTTACCCTCCACGCTGCCCTCCAGTACTAAACTGGTGATCCCTTGATGCCTCAGAACATGTCCTACCAACCGATCCCTTCTTCTAGTCAAGTTGTGCCATAAACTCTTCTTCTCCACAATTCGATTCAATACCTCCTGATTAGTTACGTGATCTACCCATCTGGCCGAGCGGTTAAAGGCGCTACAGTCTGGAACCCCGCACGACCGCTACGGTCGCAGGTTCGAATCCTGCCTCGGGCATGGATGTGTGTGATGTCCTTAGGTTAGTTAGGTTTAAGTAGTTCTAAGTTCTAGGGCACTTATGACCACAGCAGTTGAGTCCCATAGTACTCAGAGCCATTTGAACCATTTGAATCTACCCATCTAATCTTCAGCATTCTTCTGTAGCACCACATTTCGACAGCTTCTATTCTCTTCTTGTTTAAACTAGTTATCGTCCATGTTTCACTTCCATCTAAATTTCACACGGAGGAACATTTCATACGCACCAAACATGAAATTATAGCGAGCCCCATTTTTCATTGCAAACTTTTCGATTTTTGCGTAGCGTCTTACGAAAACGTGCTCCAGTGTCCTTTATTATTGGTAATGGTAATGGTAATGAGAGGCCAGACAAACGTGCGGTTCCTCAAGAGGGGCAGCAGCCTTTTCAGTAGTTGCAAGGGCAACAGTCTGGATGATTGACTGATCTGGCCTTGTAACAATAACCAAAACGGCATTGCTGTGCTGGTACTGCGAAAGGCTGAAAGCAAGGGGAAACTACGGCCGTAATTTTTCCCGAGGGCATGCAGCTTTACTGTATGATTAAATGATGGCGTTCTCTTGGGTAAAGTATTCCGGAGGTAAAATAGTCCCCCATTCGGATCTCGGGGCGGGGACTACTCAAGAGGATGTCGTTATCAGGAGAAAGAAAACTGGCGTCCTACGGATCGGAGCGTGGAATGTCAGATCCCTTAATCGGGCAGGTAGGTTAGAAAATTTAAAAAGGGAAATGGATAAGTTAAAGTTAGATATAGTGGGAATTAGTGAAGTTCAGTGGCAGGAGGAACAAGACTTTTGGTCAGGCGAATACAGGGTTATAAATACAAAGTCAAACAGGGGTAATGCAGGAGTAGGTTTAATAATGAATAGGAAAATAGGAATGCGGGTAAGCTACTACAAACAGCATAGTGAACGCATTATTGTGGCCAAGATAGACACGAAGCCAACGCCTACTACAGTAGTACAAGTTTATATGCCAACTAGCTCTGCAGATGACGAAGAAATTGAAGAAATGTCTGATGATATAAAAGAAATTATTCAGATAGTGAAGGGAGACGAAAATTTAATAGTCTTGGGTGACTGGAAGTCGAGTGTAGGAAAAGGGAGAGAAGGAAACGTAGTAGGTGAATATGGATTGGGGCTAAGAAATGAAAGAGGAAGCCGCCTGGTAGAATTTTGCACAGAGCACAACTTAATTATAGTTATCACTTGGTTTAAGAATCATGATAGAAGGTTGTATACATGGAAGAATTCTGGGGATACTAAAAGGTATCAGATAGATTATATAATGGTAAGACAGAGATTTAGGAACCAGTTTTAAATTGTAGGAAATTTCTAGTGGCAGATGTGGACTCTGACCACAATCTATTGGTTATGAACTGTAGATTAAAACTGAAGAAACTGCAAAAAGGTGGGAATTTAAGGAGTAGGGACCTGGATAAACTGAAAGAACCAGAGGTTGAACAGAGTTTTAGGGAGAGCGTAAGGGAACAATTGACAGGAATGGGGGAAAGAAATACAGTAGTAGAAGAAAGGGTAGCTTTGAGGGATGAAGTAGTGAATGCAGCAGAGGATCAAGTAGGTAAAAAGACCAGGGCTCTTGGAAATCCTTGGGTAACAGAAGAAATATTGAATTTAATTGACGAAAGGAGAAAATATAAAATGCAGTTAATGAAGCAGGCAAAAAGGAATACAAACGCCTCAAAAATGAGATCGACAGGAAGTGCAAAATGGCTAAGCAAGGATTGATAGAGGAAAAATGTAAGATGTAGAGGCTTATTTCACTAGGGGTAAGATAGATACTGCCTACAGGAAAATTAGAGAGACCTTTGGAGATAAGAGAACCACTTGTATAAACATCAAGAGCTCAGATGGAAACCCAGTTCTAAGCAAAGAAGGGAAAGCAGAAAGGTGGAAGGAGTATATAGAGGGTCTATACAAGGGCGATGTACTTGAGGACAATATTATGGAAATGGAAGAGGATGTAGATGAAGATGAAATGGGAGATACGATACTGCGTGAAGAGTTTGACAGAGCACTGAAAGACCTGAGTCGAAACAAGGCCCCCGGAGTAGACAACATTCCATTGGAACTACTGACGACCTTGGGAGAGCCAGTCCTGACAAAACTCTACCATCTGGTGAGCAAGATGTATGAAACAGGCGAAATACCCTCAGACTTCAAGAAGAATATAATAATTCCAATCCCAAAGAAAGAAGGTGTTGACAGATCTGAAAATTACCGAACAATCAATTTAATAAGCCACAGCTGCAAAATACTAACACGAATTCTTTACAGACGAATGGAGAAACTAGTAGAAGCCGACCTCGGGGAAGATCAGTTTGGATTCCGTAGAAACACTGGAACACGTGAGGCAATACTGACCTTACGACTTACCTTAGAAGCTAGATTAAGGAAAGGCAAACCTACGTTTCTAGCATTTGTAGACTTAGAGAAAGCTTTTGACAATGTTGACTGGAATACTCTCTTTCAAATTCTAAAGGTGGCAGGGGTAAAATACAGGGAGCGAAAGGCTGTTTACAATTTGTACAGAAACCAGATGGCAGTTATAAGAGTCGAGGGACATGAAAGGGAAGCAGTGGTTGGGAAGGGAGTAAGACAGGGTTGTAGCCTCTCCCCGATGTTATTCAATCTGTATATTGAGCAAGCAGTAAAGGAAACAAAAGAAAAATTCGGAGTAGGTGTTAAAATCCATGGAGAAGAAATAAAAACGTTGAGGTTCATCGATGACATTGTAATTCTGTCAGAGACAGCAAAGGACCTGGAAGAGGAGTAGAACGGAATGGACAGTGTCTTGAAAGGAGGATATAAGATGAACATCAACAAAAGCAAAACGAGGATAATGGAATGTAGTCGAATTAAGTCGGGTGATGCTGAGGGTATTAGATTAGGAAATGAGACACTTAAAGAAGGAAAGTTTTGCTATTTGGGGAGCAAAATAACTGATGATGGTCGAAGTAGAGATGATATAAAATGTAGACTGTCAATGGCAAGGAAAGCGTTTCTGAAGAAGAGAAATTTCTTAACATCGAGTATAGATTTAAGTGTCAGGAAGTCATTTCTGAAAGTATTTGTATGGAGTGTAGCCATGTATGGAAGTGAAACATGGACGGTAAATAGTTTGGACAAGAAGAGAATAGAAGCTTTCGAAATGTGGTGCTACAGAAGAATGCTGAAGATTAGATGGGTAGATCACATAACTAATGAGGAAGTATTGAATAGGATTGGGGAGAAGAGAAGTTTGTGGCACAACTTGACCAGAAGAAGGGATCGGTTGGTAGGACATGTTCTGAGGCATCAAGGGATCACCAATTTAGTATTGGAGGGCAGCGTGGAGGGTAAAAATCGTAGGGGGAGACCAAGAGATGAATACACTAAGCAGATTCAGAAGGATGTAGGTTGCAGTAGGTACTGGGAGATGAAGAAGCTTGCACAGGATAGAGTAGCATGGAGAGCTGCATGAAACCAGTCTCAGGACTGAAGACAACAACAACAACAACAACAACAACGATACGTGATCCTTTATGCGCCTTCCAGTTTGTATATAACATTGAATTTTGCTGCATCTTCCGTATTGTGAATTAATCCATACTAGAACGAAAAACATGATTATTTTATCTTCATTGAACCTAGCCACGACCTTGAATTATGTGCCATTTTATTCCTGGAATTTGCTGCTCCTTTAAATTTTGAATGAAAAACTTGGTTTCCCATTCTAAACATCACTTTGACCTCCAAATCACCTTGAAAATCACGTTTAAGGTTGTGTCAATTAGTAGCAATGATAGACCCGTTTTGGCACTTACAACTTTCATCTAAAACACCTTGCTATATCTCATCTCTATCCCGATCCGTTCCCCATAATGAATTAAACATGGATCTGCACAAGGTGAGCACGGAAAGATGTTTTATCGATGCTTCAGCAGTAGTGGTGCTCCTCTTCGCGAGTATCGAAGCATTAACGGAATAAGGAGACGTCTTCTCTCCGCACCGTTGTTGGCCAAAGTGGTTCGAGTAATGGCGACTTGGGAACTGCCCCTGAGAAAGGCAGACAGCCGATTGCCCTCCAGACTGTTGAAGAAGTTGCTGCTGCCGTGGCTGAGAATGCTGGCCGCGATGTGCGACTCGCACGCAGTGCGCGAGCTGTGTCGCGGCAGCCCGACATCCCACGGCCCGCCGTTCGCGAAGCGCCGTGAACAGCCGTGGAATGGTACCTCTAGGGCGGTTCCAGGCTGTCGTGGATGCAGGTGGTCTTCACACTGACGGAAGTTCGTAACGTCGAATGTAAACACTGAACGCAATTACCCTCTCATGTGGAAATTAAAATGCGATTTTTAATGGTTTGTTTACTGTTACTCTTCCCCATCTCCTCACAACCTCACAAATGTTTCAACATTGTTTCATTGCCCTACCATGACTCACTTTTCATGGGAGCCCTCTCGTGCAGTGAGTGTAACTACAAAGACCCTGACAAACACACACACACACACACACACACACACACACACACACACACACACCAAAAGTTTGGCATCAGCCTGGTTCCCAGAACTCCTAAAGATAGACGATGACTGTCGATATTCTATCACAGACACAGACCCTTTGACTGTTCAGAGATCAAGAAACCCACCCAAAAATGTTAACCAACGATGGGCAGCCACTATTAGACAGAGTGGGTCCGACAGCCAATCAGTTCCAGCCATTCCACCTGGAAGGGGGTACATGGCTCGTGTTCTATGTAGTTCAGCCATGCCTAGACGGTAAATACCGCGATTCGATCGCGTCCGCATTGTCCCTTTGTGCCAGGAGGGGCTCTCAACAAGGGAAGTGTCCAGGCATCTCGGAGTGAACCAAAGCGATGTTGTTCGGACATAGACGAGATGCAGAGAGACAGGAACTGTCGATGACGTGCCTCGCTCAGGCCGCAGTGGGTGACCGCTGCCTACGGATTATGCGTCGCAATAGCTCGGACAGCAACGCCACTATGTTGAACAATGCAATTTCGTGCAGCCACAGAACGTCGTGTTAAGACTCACTGTGCGCAATAGACTGCATGATGCGCAACTTCACTCCCGACGTCCATCTTCGCAACCACGACACCGTGCAGCGCGGAACAGATGGGCCCAACAACATGCCGAATGGACCGCTCAGTATTGGCATCACGTTCTCTTCACTGTGAGTGTCGCATATGCCTTTAACCAGACTATTGCCCGAGACGTGTTTGGAGACAACCCGGTCAGTCTGAACGACGTACGCCGCTGGTGGTCACGGAAGGCGCCGTAACTGCTGTAAGATACGTGAATGCCATCCTCCGACCGATAGTGCAACCATATCGGTAGCATATTGGCGAGGCATTCGTCTTGATGGACGACAATTCGCGCCCCCATCGTGCAGATATTGTGAATGATTTCCATCAGGATAATGACATTGCTCGACTAGTGGCGAACACATTCTCCCGACATGAACCCTACAAAACATGCCTGGGACAGACTGAAAAGGGCTCTTTACGGACGACATAACCCACCAACCACTCTGACGGATCTACGCCGAATCGCCATTGAGGGGTGGGACAATCTGGACCAACAGTGCCTTGATCAACTTGTGGATAGTATGCCACGACGAATACAGGCATGCATCAATGCAAGAGGACGTGCTACTGGGTATTAGAGGTATTACAATCTGGACAACCACCTCTGAAGGTCTCGCTGTGTGGTGGTACATCATGCAATGTGTGGCTTTCGTGAGCAATAAAAAGGGCGGAAATGATGTTCATGTTGCTGTCTACTCCATTTTTCTGTACAGATTCCGGAACTCGCGGAACCCAGGTGAGGAAAGACTACTTTTGATTCTTAGTTTGTGAGATTAACAATTCTTCAGTTCGACTTTTATTGAAGTTAGAATTTTGCCTTGTGTAGGTTTTTCAGATGGATTTATTATACAAGCTTACGACCAAGAACTCAGTGGCAAAAAAAGTCAGTAGAAAGGGAAACAAGTCGGAGTAGATAATTTTTACTTTTCATTCATTCGATGACTAATTTCGGGCCGAGACCCATTTTCAAATCATCATAAGTCAAAAACAGCATCCGATTATGTTATGACGTTTTCAAAATGGGTCTCGGCTCGAAACTGGTCATCGATTGAATAAGAAGTAAAAATTTGCAACTTGGGCTGTTTTTTTATGTACTGATGAATAGTAGTTGTTGCCCTAAGGTACTGCAGCATGCTGGAAGTTCGCAAAAGAAAATGTGTTTGTAAGGTGCAGTAGCTGCTGTTAATTTTTTCCAGAGGAAATCTGTTTCTCACATGTATAACACTCCAGAATGATTGCAGCTTGCCATACTTCAGACATTTGGTAGGTGATTTGATAAATATAATCGATACCTCTTGACTAGCTTTTTCCACTCAACTGATTAGTCATTCGACGGCTCTTCACTGATAAGGGATATGACTTTGAGCCACGAACAGGTTTTAAGCAGTCCTTTAAGGACTGCATGGTTTTCGGAGGTTGGTGGTTAGAGTGGGGAAGCAGAGCCACTTTGCCGGAGGACAGGAGAATCTCGCGTGTGTCTTTTTCAGCAGGAAGGGCGTCCTGGTTTTTAGCCGGGTGAAGTGTCTCATATGTTACTTACAATGCAATAGTGTTGCACAATCGCAGTTCCCCGACTAAGTGCATAAAGAAACTCATCGTATGTGTCAGTATGGGCACTGACTCTGTTGTGAGTAAGTCTGCCCATTGATCACTTCACGATGTCTGCATGCAGCGAAAAAAAAACCGATTGACAGCCGACCATTTATGTAGCCTCACAGTTGCATTTGTGTGCGCTGATGACGTGATGACGTTCAGAGGGAGCACATGGTCGTAATAAGGACTGAAAAAGCCACACACTATGGGTTTCTTTCAGTAACGACCGTTAAGTTCTAAATGTTCCTTTCAGCTCTGCAGGAAGTTTCAGTACAGTAATGCAAAGTCTATAGTTACCGCAGATGGATGATGTATTGCTCATTATTACGGACTCGTTATGTATTACCCGAGTTGTCTACGTGTGAGAGCAGCAAGGCCCTTACATTTACTGGAGGAACCAATCAGTTACAGTCCCTTAAAAGATAGTGTGATTCTTCCTCCTCCCAAACTGAGTCTCACTTATCTACACCCTTGTAACGACTGTGAAGTGCATGGCAGTGGGTACATCCATCGTATCACTTACTAAGAGTTACTCATGGTCCATTCACGTTCAGGGGTGTGTAAAGAATCATTAAAGTGCCTCTGTGTGTGCAGTAATCAGTCTAAACTTGTCTTCGTGATCTGTGCGAGAGCCATACGAATGTAGTTGTGATGTATTCGCAGAGTCAGGATTTGACGTTGGCTCTACAGACTTTTTAAATGTGGTTTTATGGAATATTGTCTCCTCCAGAAATCACCTGCACTCAGTGCAGTCCTTAGCTCCTCGAAAAGCATGCAGAATGGCAAAATTCTGGGCTGATTTAACAATTGCGGCATTCCAATAAAATTTGAAAACAAAAGTCAGTGAAATCACTCACCCAGACTCAGTATAGAAACATTACTATAATGCATATAATGTCTCGTAATCAGCACGAAACACGCCGCGCAGTGTTTGTGTACGAAATAAAATGTTCATATTCGAATATCTCCTAAAATAAATCACTCACAAATCTCAAGCTCTCACAAAATATTCAGTACTGTAGTCGCTCTTTGTCAACGGTAAAAGAAGCAATAAAACGCACAAATTTCGTTATTTTGGAATAAATTTGATCAGCGCGATTTAACATAGGCGTTTACCAGAAGATGGCTCCCGAACGACTTCATCAGCTCCTAGATCGGAGGCACAAAGCCATACTGATACGCACGGGATATGCTTCATTCCTATTGGCTAATATATTAAACAGCCAATCAGATCATTTCGAGCACTTGTATACTGAAGGTATTTTTAATGACAATCAGATTACTGCAGGTAATTTAGACTGGAAATCACGTAATTCCAAAACTAAATAAAATTTAATGAAGACAAAATTAGATTCCATTCCGCAACATAAATTACTTACAGATTTAATACTCAACGACCCTTCTGGCTGCCTTTTGCAAAACCAAAGTAAGTCGGGCATACGTCACAAATTCCACTATTGTACAAGAAACGTTCTCACACATAGATTTACTTAATTTCCATATAATTTCAACGTATGTCCTCAGACCCAGCAAAACACTTACATAACCATAACACAATGAAATAATAATTTTCCAAAGTACTTTCTATTTAGTCAGAAATCTGTGGTAATGAAAAGAAAGAAAATTCCAGACAATTAGATTTTATGGACCTGTACTTCTGGTTGTAGTTTCAATTGATACTATAGATGAATCCATCACAGTCGTCCTTTAGGTAAAAATTTATATCTCCGAAAGTACTGAAGTTATTCACTTGAAATCAGCTGTGCCAGCGTGAGAACCAAAATTCTGCTCTCCTCCCAGCTCCGTGGTAAGCTACGCTTTCGATGTAAGATGACAATTCGTAATAATTAGCTACATTGCAAACCCAGAGAGTGGTTGAAAAAGTGTTCATATAGCTGACATGGCCAGTTTCATCTGGTTGTTTCATAAACTGATAAAACTGACAGAGTGAATAAACAGTTGATTAGCCACTCACGTCTTGCGGCATCAGTGACCTGCCCATCATCCGTGTACTGCTTGCCGTGGAGTACATCCTTCGTTGGACCAAACAGACGGAAGTCGGAAGGTGCGAGATGCGGGTTGTTCAGCTCTGAGTGATCCACCGGTCACCTTGAAGGAGAGCACGTGCCCACATCGCAGAAGTCACAGCCGTCTTGCAGCTGACCGACACGCGGGGGTCGGCCAGATATGCACAACCTTGCTGCGACGATGGCGCTGCTAGGCCAGGCGTTGATCACCAGTAAGCTCTTCTGACGCTGACAGACACCTCGCACTACGACTCGCAGTGCTTCTGTTCACTGCCAAATCTCCTCAGACATTCTGCAAGCGGGTATGAACATCTTCGACGCTCTGGTTTTCATCCTAAAGAAACTCAGTGACAGCTCTCTGCTTGGGTCGCACCTCCTTTACGGACGCCACTTTGGAGGCTACATACGGTGCTGTCAGCTGTTGGGCTGAAGGGGCTGAAGTGGAATATTCCACGATGTCTCACAAATTCCGCATTTTCCCTACAGAAATTGGCCGAGAAAAAAGTGTAGCGTTGCAGATCGAATGCCCCCGTTGGACGATGATTATGCTTATGTATTTTAATCTGGGTCCTCGATCTTGGTGTGGCTAGATTCTTCACAATGCCTGTCTTCGTCTCAGCATCTGGTAGCAAGAAATGCGTGTGTTTGAGAATAACTCCTCCCTAGATTTCTCCCTGACGTCACTGGAAATTTGTTTAATATCGTTCTCGGCCGAAAACACTAACATCTTATTGATGTCTGAGCTGGACAGAGAAGTCGTTACCACAGCCAGGACAGACACACAGCCAAACCAGTTGCAGAAGTACTGGCTTGCACGCGAACTGGTTCCGAAAATGACGAAGAGATTAAGGAAATGCTTTTTGAGAGAGAAGAAATTGGTCAGATCGTTAAGCGAGATGAAAACTTGTGATGGCGCACTCGAAATCGATAGGCAGAATACGAAGCGGAAAAAAAGTTGGAGGAGAAAAGAAGTGAAGTAAGGGAATGAAAGGGGAAGCTGCCTGGCAAAATTTCGCACAGAGCACAATTTAACCACTAACAGTTGGTTTGAATCATGAAAGACAATTGTGTACATGGTAGGAGTCAGAATGCACCTCACTATTTGAGACATAGTACATAGTCCAAATATTTACTATTACTTAACAAATAAAAATGTGCTCGGATGGAACCCTGCTTCTCTCATAATGACTCTAGAAATTGCTAATGTCCATTCCAATCAGCTGGGAATTTATTTCCTGAACCAGAGATTACGAGTTGCAATTTTAATTTTAATCAACGACGGGAAAGAAGTCCCCTCTTAATGAAACGAAGAAAGACATTGTTATCTAACAATCTATTCAGAGTACGATATATTGTCTTAGAAATATTGGATCATGGTTGGCTGTCTATTCAGAAAATACTGTCTGAAAAACTAGTTTCGTCGATTATTTGACTATTTCTGGACCAGTTGGTTGATAAAGACCAGATGCCATCAGACATGTGGAATTACAGTGGAAGGCCCCATCACATCGAAAACGCCTCTGAGGGGTGGAAGAAAGTGATCTATTAATATCAAAAGCTCTGCCAAATGTTTACTCATTAATAAAAAACCTTAGAGGGCGTAGAGTGCTTTTGCTGATTAATTTCGAATTTGGATGGAAAAAGAATAAAGAAGTTTGCAATTCATACTGATGAGACGACTGTAATGATTCCAAATTGATGGCACCGTGAAATCGTTTCTGACTTGTGTGACCCACACACGGAAATTGCACTGCAGAAGAAAACATCACCACCATTGGAAATTATATAAATATTGAAAAGTAGTTTAATGCACGTCGTACTCATTGAAAAGCTTGTAAACAACTTTAATGATGGACGAAATGAGACCACTTCCTCATGGTTTTCCTGGGAAATGAGACACAGACAGCTAAATACCTGTTGCAATTTGTGGAACATTCGGTAATGAAGACCGGTAGGGCTACCTTAAAGGTCATGCCTCTCCTAGGGCACCATCACGGCACTCCTATTGAGAGACACTCTATGAAGAAAAACCTGTGTGGGAGGGCAGCAAACAGAAAACCGGTCCAGAAGACACAAATGACAAGCAGCCACATCCATTCATTCGCCCTTCGTCTGCAGACCACTGCACGGTGTGTGGTCGAACCACTGTCCTCCCGAATGAGAGCCCAGAGTGTCTCACCGCCACGCCCTGCATATCCAGGCCACTACTTGCATTTCACACACGTTTCTCTGCCGGTTACACGGCGCAGACACGCACGAAGATAGTGTCTCCAAAATATGCTGAAGGTGATCGGGACCATGGCTCTCTGTCTACTAATAATTCAGACACGATCCCGCTCAGTATCTTGGCAAATTTGTGATTACCTAAAAAACCGTTTGAGTGAAAGAATCTGCGAAAGCTCAGTGTAAACTACAGTCGCATTGTGAGTGTCACAATAAAGTAGAATACTACACCACTGATCTCAGGATACGTTAAACATTTATAAGACAATGACGTCTGATTCTTAGACGAGGAACATATCGATGCTCGAAGACTGTATGGAAATGTAAACGGCTTTACAGCTTTTACCGCTTCGTTTATTTACATGCAGCACCACTTGGATGTAGGAAAATACGGTAACAATACCTGTAAACAACAGTAAAAAGTCGTTCACTATGCGATTACAACGCCAGTGTCCAAAGTTTTGAGCCTATAACATTGAGTGCATACTTGGAATGGGGAGGCGAAAAAACCACAAAGCGATGTAAAACGGAAGCAAATGTACAACTAACGAGGGATGGGAAAGGAAGACTCGGGTTGGTCGGGTGGCTTCCAGAAGTCTGCAGTGCATGTGTTGGCCTGCGACCCTGAGGTGACCTCCGGCGCTACACTCCGTACAGCACTGCCTCGGCGCCTCGATCCACGTCGAGTGGGCGCGACAGAAGCCTTGGGACGAATTCTTAGGCGCACTGCTGGCACCGTAACGGTCCGGCAGACGTCTTACGCTGGTGGAATGGAGATAAGTCGGCACGTTTCGAAAAAAGTGGACGCCGTGCTCGCGAAACCCACTTGTCTCAATTTCGGAAACCAGTTTACACTGTAGGGTGTGGAACTATTTCACTGACTCCGTCGTTTGCCCCCAAATACGACCAGGAGAGTCAAGAGTGATGTCGGAGCTGTGATAGAGCTTACTTTGGTTTAGCCATGACGTATCTGTCATCTAATAAGTATCCGAACGTTCTGTGGGGCAAAGATGCTATACAAACACGTCCACGCCAAAAGGAGGTACAAATAAATATTTGTGCGAATGTTCCACAACACACGTTCTGGAAATGGAGGCAACGAGTTTAATTCCTAAACTGCTCAACCTAGAAATACCTGGGTACACCATAGCTTGCAACATTCGGATAAAATGGCGACATGATTTATGATTGTATTATGCAGCATTGTTTACGATGGAGGTGGGCGCTGAATCTTTTTCTTAAGAAAGAAGACACAGATATCAGTCTGTTAAAAGGAGAGTTAAACATACTAATGAATTTAGACTCTTACAGTGGTTCAGAACGGTTCAAATGGCTCTGAGCACTATGGGACTTAACATCGGAGGTCATCAGTCCAATAGAACCTAGAACTACGAAAACCTAACTAACCTAAGGACATCACACACATCCATACCCGAGGCAGGATTCGAACCTGCGACCGTAGCAGGCGCGCGGTTCCGGATTGAAGCGCCTAGAACCGCTCGGTCAAGGGGGCCGGTAAAGTTTAATCGTGCCTACCCTGAGACATTCACCGAGGAAAATGATTTCTGCATTACATGTACATTGCTTCTGATGTGTGACTGATATGTGGAACCTGAGATAAGGAGGAAGAAAATTTTTCTCAGAGGTGCCACGAGCTTGGATTTAAATATAAGTCCTGTAACTTTAGTGCTGAAAGAAGTTTGTTGCTTTGCCATTTTTTTGCTATGTCATATATAAACCATCTTTTGACTGAGAACGATAACATTTTTAGAAGGTGAAAGCAGTTTATCATAGTACGACGCTGGTAGTTACAAACCTTAGGTGATCACGAAGCAGTACGGACCCTTGTCATTTGAAGGAAACTGGTGACGTTGCAATTGATTTAGGGTGGACAACACTCACCAGCTGTTGTTTCATTTCATACAGGTCTGCATGCGCCTCGTACAAGTGTCGAGGGTGCAGTGTGAGGGCTGCTCAGTGGCACTGTGTTTCAGGACCACCCACCATGTCGGCAGTTACGGAGGTTCAGAACACCACAACCGAGGCCCTGGCCGCCCTGCTAGACGGGGGTGAAGGCGCCCTGGTGACGCTGGTGGCGGGCGAGACGAGGGTGGCGGCTCACAGGGCCGTGTTGGCAGCCGCGAGCCCCGTGTTCGAAGCGATGTTCGCGCACGACATGCTGGAGGCCAGCTGCGGCCAGGTGAGCATCGACGACGTGGAGGGCCCGGTGCTGAGGCTCCTGGTGGCCTACGCGTATACCCTGCGGGCCCCCCAGCTGCCCGACACGGCCCCCCAGCTGTTGGCGGCGGCCGACAAGTACGGCTTGTCGGCCCTGAAGGCTGCCTGCGAGCGGCAGCTGATCTCGCAGTTGGCCGTCGAGACCGCAGCGGCGACGGCCGTCACGGCAGTGAGGCACTCGTGCCCGGACGCCACCAGGGCTGCCGTCGCCTTCATAAAGGACCACCTGCAGGTGATGGCCACGCAGGGCTGGGCGGACGCTGTGCTCGAGCACCCGCAAGAAGTCATTGAAGTCAGCAGAATGCTCGGTGAGCCACCAGCAGAAGCCAGGTAAGCACGATTCCCTTTTTCCCAGTGCTAGCGTGAATTTGACGTCGCCCTTGCTTTGTTCGTCATCTACTTACTGATCGTCAGTCACGATGCTAAGTCTCTCGCTGTTTTCACTTCTTCTGCTTCTTATCAATTTCGCCTTTCTCTGATTTACTCCGATTCCATATTCTGTACGTATTAGACTGTTCATTCCATTCAGCAAACCCTGTAATTCTTCTTCACTGTCACCGAGAGAATCAGTCATCAGCAAAACTTATGATATCATTTCACCCTGAATTTTAATTCCACTCTTCAATCTTTCCATTATTTCCGTCATCGCTTCTTCGGTATATAGATTGAACAGTAGAGCGAAAGATTACATCTCTGTCTGACACCCTTCCTAACCCGAGTGCTTCGGTCTGGTCTTCCACTCTTATTTTACCTTCTTGCCTCTCGTACATATTGCAAATTACACGACTTCTCCTATGGGTTACCCGTATTTTCTCAGAATTTCAAACATCTTGCAACATTTGATATTGCCGAACGCTTTCTCCAGGACCACAAATCCTATGAACGTCATGGAACTTCAATTTTCTTTTCCATTTTCCTGTGTATTATCCTTGTCAGAAACGTGGATGCGTCAGCTGTTAACCTGATTGTGCGATAATTCTCACACTTCTCTGCTCTTGCAGTCTTCCAAATCGTGATGATTGAGAGAAATATAGTCAGATTGTATATTGCCAGACTCATACATTCTACACACCAGTGAGAATAGACCTTTTGCCACCTCCCCCAATGATTTTAGAACTTCTGATTGAATGTTGTCTATACCTTATGCCTTCTTTGATTTTAAATTTTTCAAAGCGGTTTTAAATTCTGATTCTAATCACCAATATTTTCCGTACCGACTCCTGTCTGTTCTTCTGTCACGCCATCGGACAAGTTGTTCCAATCAGAGAGGCCTTCAGTGTACTCTTTCCAACTATCCGATCTCGCCTCTGTATTTAACACTGGAATTCCCATTGTGCTCTCAATGTTACCACGCTTGCTTTTAATTCCGTGGAAGATTGCTTTGACTTTCCTATATGCTGCATCAGTCGTCCCAAGAATCATTTCTTCTTTGATTTCTTCACATTTTTCGTGCAGCCATTTCACCTTAGCTTCTCTGCACTTCCTATTCATTTCATCCTTAAGTGACATATTTTTCTATTACTGAATTTTCCTGAATATTTTTGAACTTCTTTCTTTGATTGATCAACTGAAGGATTTCTTATATTTTCCATGGTTTCTTCGCAGTTAGCTTCTTTGTACCTACGTTTTTCTTTCCAACTTCTGCTACTGTCGTTGTTAGATACCCATTCCTCTTCGACTGAACTACCTATTGAGCTGCTTATTATCGCAGTATCTGTAGCCTCAGAGAACATAAATCTGATCTCTTGTTTCCTTAGCACTACTGCATTCCACTTCTTTGTACATCGATTGCTCCTGACGAGTCTCGTAAAATTCAGCCTACTCTTCATCACTGCTAAATTGTTATGAGTCTATATGTACTCCTGGGTATGCTTTACAGTCCAGTATCTGATTTCAAAATGTTTGCCTGACAATAATATAGTGTGACTTTAAACCTCCCATATTTCGGTCCTTTTCCAAGTATACCCATTGTCTCAAGATTCTTGACTAGACTATACCAGCTATTACTAGGATAAATTTACTGTAGAACTTAACTAGCCTTTCTTCTCTCCTATTCCTATTATCAAGTACATATTTTCGTGTAACCCTCTCTTCTACTCCTTCCCGTACGGTTGCGTTTCAATACCTCCATGACTATTACATATGTACCGAATTACCTGTTCAATATCCTCATACTTTCTCTCTCTCTCTCCACCTTCAACTTGTGACGTCATCATGTATACCTGAACTATGGATGTTGTTGGTTTGCTGTCGATTCTCACGAGAACATCTATACTCATCCGGTCACAGTATCTCACTTTCTGCCCTGCCTTTCTATTGATACTGAATCCTACTCCTGTTATCTGCTGCTATTGCTACTACCGTATTCTCATGTGGCCAGAAATCTTTTCCCCTTTCCCATTTCCACATCACTATAGCAACATATGTCCTCAGAATTTCCCGTTTCTTATTTTCTGGCTTCTCAACCACATTCGAACTCCTCACTTTCCAGCTCCCGAATCATACAATGTTGGTTACTCAACCTTTTTCTCGTGGTCACCTCCCCCTTGGGCCTCCTCGCCTGGAGGTTTGAATGTGGGACTAGTCTTTTGCCAATGGAGAGACCGTTATGGCTCTTATTGAATCACATGACACATGTCATGTTGATGCACGTTACGTATCTTTATGCAGTGGTTTACTTGACCTTCTGTATGCTCATGTTGTTGGTCATTGCCAATTTGTCCTCATTTAGGAGCAGTTTCCAGCCTCAAGGGAAAGAGTGCCCTGAACCTCTGTGGGCCCCTCCGCCCTCTTTGGAAAGGCTGTTGGCCGTAAGAGGGTGACACCTTATGCTGCAAGTCTTCAGACACCAATGCTGATTATTCTTATTCAAAATTTAAGCGACTGAGAGGTTCGAACCCGGGACTGAGGACTTTCCTGATTACTAAAAAAGACGCTACCCCTGGGTGACTAGCCCCAAAGAGCAGGGTATGACTCCCTGAGATATCCAGTAAAGCAGGAGCTATGAGCACTGGGGCTAGTCATGCACACTGGAGGCAAACAAGAAGAGAATACTCCAGCGAGCACAATAACATCGTCACACTCAATGCTGTGCCTTACAATCACATTTCCTTCTCGTCTCTGTTCAGCTATCGCCCTGAATATTTTCTGTGCATTCCCTTTCACTAAACAAACAAACAATCTCTGCCCTCCTGCCTTGTTTGAAGTTCTCCGTGGCGTTACCAGAGGTCGTCCAGGGATGCCTATCAGATTTCCTGCTACTGGAATACAGCAGGTGTACGACATATCACCCACAACGTCAGTATTGATGTGACGTTTTCATCCAGCTATCATTTGGTGCCTCTGTCTCTTGGATACATTTACTCCATACAAGTCTATTTCGTTTCCTTTTCAACTTTTTTAAAATCCATATTCAATAGACTACAGGTTACTTCACAAGTTGGAACCATTGTCCATCAGATAAAATTGCATACACGGCCTAACCCATTTTTTTTCTTTTAATGGTGGTCTGTACTGCAAACTGCTCACCAAGAAAATTGTTTAAGAAACACATCACCACTGCTGTCTTTTCCAGGAATCGAATTATGAATACGTTGGACATTTAGTCCTATTTGCTTTATTGAAATGCAAATTTTGAATATACTCTCCATAAATTTTATAGCATAGCTCTTGTAATTCTTGTCCATCTTCTTCATTCCCTCAGGCTCCACATCAAACAACCCCTGCATATCCATGACCATATAGTTTCAACAGTAAGTTGATAACCCCAACTTATCAGTTTGTTTCCCTATCACTGGCTCTCTCTCTCTCTCTCTCTCTCTCTCTCTCTCTCTCTCTCTCTCTCTTCCTCCAGTGATATAATTCAGCATCCATATATCAGTTTTCAGATTACCTCACAACCAAAAGTAGCAGCCAGTTGACTTTAACTGCTTCTAAATTCTCTCTGATAGTTGTTCTGTCAGGGCAGCAATATTGTGGCCCTGCCCTTATGTTTGGGATTTGGTTTATGCTTCATTGTGAACAATTTGTTGTTTTGCATCTTAAGCTACGCCAGTGGGGAATATAGCAGAAGTAGTGCAGAAAAAGACCAGTCAGTTGGTGGTAAAGTCACGTTAAGTGACGGGCTGGTGTTGTTGGCACTGAGTGTTCTGTTGCCCCGGTGGACAATCCCTCAGCTGTACCGCCTGCAGTGAACATCCCCCTGGCCCCTGTGTGAACACGCCCACCCACACAGTGTTTCTCTGTGCAGCTCGGCGACCGCCACAGGGGGCGGGTCCACCCCCAACTCTGACCGTCAACCCCGCAGCGGCCACAGCCGGACTCCTGCTGCAGCTGCGCCTCCCACGTCTGCCCGACACACCCCTCCACCTGATGACGCAGCCGCCTCGTGCTTCCGGTGAGTTGTGTTGCCACACGTGCCCAAGTCTTACCCTCACAGTACTGCTTATTTTGGCATTAACCAGCCGATATAGTAAATAAAATAAGATACAAATTCCTTCAGTTTTTGGCTAGAGGTTACAGTTGCCATTAAACATTACTCCTTATTATGTTTTTATGGCTATGATATTTTGAAGATTGAGCACATATGCTGAAGATTTGTTGTTTTCTGTATCTGCCGTGAGAATTACGTTCAATTCAGTCACTCAACTGTAGTTACGTAGGAAGTGTCGCATACAAATCATACCCGTTCCCAAAGACTCTTTATATATTGTGTTAAATCTAGATTTTGTTTTTAGTGATGATTGTGTATCTTACAAATTGATTCTGAATGAAATAGGTGTGGAAATGGGACTTTTCAGACAATTCCCCTCAACAAAATCTATGTGAATATTTGGAGGTATAAGTTACTGAAGACACTGAGGAAGAAATGGCGAAAATAAGGTAAACAGAAATAGAAGTAATAATGACAAAAAGTTAATATTTAGTACAGTAATGAAGCTACAGCTTGTTTTGCATATGTCTTAAAATGTAATTCGAATATTCCTTAAATGGTTCTCTGGTCAGTTACATCTGTAGTGACTATTGGAAATCTGTGCCGCACTGTAACAGGAACCCAGATTTGCTGCTTATTGCAGGCAGTCTCCTTGAACAGTAGGCTGCCTGAGCACACCGCCACTTCTGACTCAGTGTCTCATCGACACTTCTACTAGAGTTTATCCCGGGGGACATGTGGGAAGAGCAGCAAAAGGGAAATCGAATGGGTGGATGTTATCCTACTGCAGAGGATGTACATGAGAATCTCTGGTGGTAGTGTTTGCAAACCATGGGTAATAAACATCATCCACAATGGAAATTCCAGTTAAGCCAGCAAATGCACTCAGCTGGTCTAATGGTTGAGGTACCTGCTCTGGAGAAGTGGGAAATCCAGTGGATGTGGCTGAGTGGAGATGCGTACAGCACTGTATGGATCGTCAGTTGTAAACAAATTCCTGCAACTGATGGATGATGGAGGTCACCAGGTGTGATGAGTAGTGGTTTTAGTTCACCGAGGAGAAGTTTTGCATAATTCCATGGCATAGTGAACTTTTATTTTTAGAAATGAGCAACCGACGTGGGCAAAGATAGTTGGTCCTACTGAAAAAAAAAAAATAAAAAAATATATATATATATATATATATATATATATATATATATATATATATATATATATATATATATAACCAACAGCAGAGTTTCCACAGTGATTATGGTGCCACTAAACCGGAGTTACTAAATACAGCTGTCCTTAATTCCTTCACGAAAAAAGATGAGGTAACTATTCAAGAATTCGAAACCAGAACAGGGGTTAGCATGAGTGACATAAAACTATATATCTGAGGTGTTGTGAAACAACTCAAATCACTTAAGAAAGGCAAGTCTTCTGGTCCAGATGGAATACGAATCAGTTTCCTTTCAGAGTATGCAGACACTATAGTGCATTTCTTAGCAGTCATATACAACTGTTCACTTGGCGAAAGGTCTGTTCCTAAAGAATGGAAAGTAGCACAGGTCACACCAATACTCAAGAAAGGAAATAGGAGTAATCTATTGAATTACAGATGCATATTACTGACATCAATTTGCAGTAGGATTTTGGAGAATATACTGTACTCTAACATGACTCACCTTGAAGAATGACTTATCGATACATAACCAACACGGATTCAGAAAATATCGTTCTTGAGCAACACAGCTAGCTATTTATTCGTATGAAGCAATAAGTGCTGTCGACAAGGGATCTAAGATCGATTCCATATTCTTAGTTTTCCAGAAGGGTTTTGATACCATTCCTCACAAGAAACTATTTCATCGTGTATACGGCCCGGAAGATCCGAGAAAGACCCAGCAATTTTTCATCCGCGAGAAAACCGAGAAAAACGGGATTTTTCTAGAATCCCGGGAGTTTTTCATTGATTTAGTTTTCAGTTAATTTTTTGTCATTTTGACTGGTAATAACAGATATTCTAACAAAGTACATTACTGTATCCCGCTACTGCAGAATAATACTGCAGCAACAAAATATCAAAATATGAACGAGAGAATGAAATGTAAATTGCAAAGGAAATATATATATATATATATATATATATATAGGGAAACATTCCATGTGGGAAAAATATATCTAAAAACAAAGATGATGTGACTTACCGAACGAAAGTGCTGGCAGGTCGACAGACACACAAACATACACACGAAATTCATGCTTTTGCAACAAACTGTTGCTTCATCGGGGAAGAGGAAAGGAGAGGGAAAGACGAAAGGATGTGGGTTTTAATGGAGAGGGTAAGGAGTCATTCCCCTTACCCTCTCCCTTAAAACCCACATCCTTTCGTCTTTCCCTCTCCTTTCCTCTTCCCCGATGAAGCAACAGTTTGTTGCGAAAGCTTGAATTTCGTGTTTATGTTTGTGTTTGTGTGTCTGTCGACCTGCCAGCACTTTCGTTCGGTAAGTCACATCATCTTTGTTTTATATACACTCCTGGAAATGGAAAAAAGAACACATTGACACCGGTGTGTCAGACCCACCATACTTGCTCCGGACACTACGAGAGGGCTGTACAAGCAATGATCACACGCACGGCACAGCGGACACACCAGGAACCGCGGTGTTGGCCGTCGAATGGCGCTAGCTGCGCAGCATTTGTGCACCGCCGCCGTCAGTGTCAGCCAGTTTGCCGTGGCATACGGAGCTCCATCGCAGTCTTTAACACTGGTAGCATGCCGCGACACCGTGGACGTGAACCGTATGTGCAGTTGACGGACTTTGAGCGAGGGCGTATAGTGGGCATGGGGAGGCCGGGTGGACGTACCGCCGAATTGCTCAACACGTGGGGCGTGAGGTCTCCACAGTACATCGATGTTGTCGCCAGTGGTCGGCGGAAGGTGCACGTGCCCGTCGACCTGGGACCGGACCGCAGCGATGCACGGATGCACGCCAAGACCGTAGGATCCTACGCAGTGCCGTAGGGGACCGCACCGCCACTTCCCAGCAAATTAGGGACACTGTTGCTCCTGGGGTATCGGCGAGGACCATTCGCAACCGTCTCCATGAAGCTGGGCTACGGTCCCGCACACCGTTAGGCCGTCTTCCGCTCACGCCCCAACATCGTGCAGCCCGCCTCCAGTGGTGTCGCGACAGGCGTGAATGGAGGGACGAATGGAGACATGTCGTCTTCAGCGATGAGAGTCGCTTCTGCCTTGGTGCCAATGATGGTCGTTTGCGTGTTTGGCGCCGTGCAGGTGAGCGCCACAATCAGGACTGCATACGTCCGAGGCACACAGGGCCAACACCCGGCATCATGGTGTGGGGAGCGATCTCCTACACTGGCCGTACACCACTGGTGATCGTCGAGGGGACACTGAATAGTGCACGGTACATCCAAACCGTCATCGAACCCATCGTTCTACCATTCCTAGACCGGCAGGGGAACTTGCTGTTCCAACAGGACAATGCATGTCCGCATGTATCCCGTGCCACCCAACGTGGTCTAGAAGGTGTAAGTCAACTACCCTGGCCAGCAAGATCTCTGGATCTGTCCCCCATTGAGCATGTTTGGGACTGGATGAAGCGTCGTCTCACGCGGTCTGCACGTCCAGCACCAACGCTGGTCCAACTGAGGCGCCAGGTGGAAATGGCATGGCAAGCCGTTCCACAGGACTACATCCAGCATCTCTACGATCGTCTCCCTGGGAGAATAGCAGCCTGCATTGCTGCGAAAGGTGGATATACACTGTACTAGTGCCGACGTTGTGCGTGCTCTGTTGCCTGTGTCTATGTGCCTGTGGTTCTGTCAGTGTGATCGTGTGATGTATCTGACCCCAGGAATGTGTCAATAAAGTTTCCCCTTCCTGGGACAATGAATTCACGGTGTTCTTATTTCAATTTCCAGGAGTATATATATATATATATATATATATATATATATATATATATATATATATATATATATATATATAAAAAATAAGTGCTCATACAAGCGTCTGCCAACAGCAAAATGTGTGAAAGGCTTTAGGAAGACTATGAAATGCTTCGTAACAACAAATTACCTCCGATGAGCGTGATGTCACAACTGTTTACATTAGATTCATTTAAGCAGTTACGAGCGGAATCACGCGCATGCGCAGTTGAGTCGCGTCTGAGTAGTACCTTCTTCCACTTCTGGAAACAGAAATGTCGCTGTTGGTTGTGTACACAGCAAACCGGAGTATGTCAACCGGGCGGCAATTTCGGTGGCGAGGGGGCAAATTTGTATTCTTGAGGGAAAAGAACGTTGTTTCACAAAGCACCTAGCATCTAGAGCATGTTGGTCTATCGATTATTCAAATGATTTTGAAGCTAATCCCTGTTGCATTTTGAACATTTTTGATCACATTTTAAGTTGATTTCTAAATGAATCATAATTTGATTTTTGAATGCGTGTATAGTGTACGTGATGTCCTTGCCAGGGGAAGCCTCGTCGCATCTAGAAATAAACTTTCCTGCAGACAATAGGACACGGGGTTACATGAGCTGAGCGGAGTAAAGCCACCATGTAACCGTCTAGTATTGCCCTGGTATGAAATATCATAGATCCGGGGCTGATGTGCAGAGCAGTTTGACTTATAGTGGTTTGGGGGGAGGGGGGCAGCTCCACGTGATATGTATTTACATTTAGTGATTTTGCTGTTTCCTCTTCGTTTACTGTTCTCACGCCAATGGAAAGAAAAGGATTTCTGTCGTTGGGAACTATCAAGTGAATTAAAATACATTCACATAATTACGGAAGGCTAAAATATGTTACTAGTTCCAGATTTTAATATAATATTCACCTTTCTGACAGTCAAGCATTAATCGCCTTGCAGAACAACGAAGTTATTTTTGTCGCTTTGCTAAAGAAATTCGGCTTTTATTTACGATGAATTTCTTAGATCGCACAGCGTTTGACGCTAATTGAAAGACCAACTCTTTGATGACAAGCCATTTAGAAAAATTTTCGAACCCAGAAGATCAGAGATTGATGTTAGCGTTAAACGTTTTACTGACACATTGTGTGATGTATCTTAAAAGTGCAAACACGCAAGAAAGATGAACATTATATGTGAAAGCTCAGCTTCTCTTGTAGCTTATTAATCTTCGCAGCAAATATTATATATGAAAGCTTTGCTTTTCCTGTACCAACACTATGCAATTAGTTTAAACCATTAAGTTTTCCTGTTTGTGTTTTTGCCCTAATTGAGTGATGTTGCTATTCACTGACTATATCATGTGTCCTATGGTCTGAACACCCGCTGTCAACGGCGGGCGAGATCATGTGACATGAGCTGTGACTGGCTTACAGCAGCGCATCGCAATGTCCATTTCAATGCATCGGAAAGTAACATACGATGTTTGGTGACATTCGGATTTGTACTTTCGTAATACTAAAATATGTAGCGTATATGTTGCTGCACATCAAAGAACTTTCCAAAACGTGTTTGCTTTCCCTGAGTTTCCTTTTCTAAAGTGCCGGGAAATTCTAAGCCGCTGTATGAAACCGTAACCATTGAAATGACATCAATTTTACAGTTCCTAGGGAAAGTATACTGCCACTTAACATGGAAAAAATGTATTTTCGCCCGGGGGAGAGTGTCTTTTTAACCGGGAGATCCGAGAAAAATCAGGAATTTTTTTCCTTGTCCATGTATATACCCTGTATTAATGAAATTGCGTGGGTATGAAGTATCATCTCAGTTGTGTGACAGGATTCGTGATTTCCTCTGAGACGTCACAGTTCGTAGTGATATACGGCAAAACATCGACTAAAACTGAAGTGATATCAGGCGTTCCACCAGGTAGTGTCAAAGGCCCTCTGCTGTTGCTGATTTAAATAAATGATCTAAGAGATACTCTGAGCAGCCCTCTTAGATTGTTTGCAGATGACACTGTAATTTACCATCTACTAAAATTATCGGATGATCAATTCCAATTAAAAAATGATCTAGAGAGATTTCTGTGTGGTGTGACAAGTGGCAATTGGCACTAAGCAAAGTAAAGTGCAGGGTCATCCACATGGGTACTAAAAGAAATCAGATACATTTTGGGTATACGATGAATCGCACAAATCTGAGGGCTGTCAATTCGACTAAATACCTAGGAATTACAATTACGAGCAACTTAAATAGGAATGACCACACAGATACTGTGGCGAAGGTGAAACAGACTGCACTTTGTTGGCAGAGCTCTTAGAAAATGCCACAACGGCATTTTATTAAATTTCAATACATTGGAAACTACATTTTAAAAATATGAACAGTCGTAAACAAGTTCCATCATTCCGCAATCGAAGTCTGTTAATTTCCGTCGTGCCGCTATCAAGACGTCAGAAACCCTTTGCCAGGAGTCACCTCAGAACAGGTGACAGCGGCGCCAACACGCTGCCCTTTTATACCTTGCGTACACGATACTGCTGCCATCTGTATGTGTAGATATCGGTATCTCATGACCTGTCAGCTCAGCCTGTCTCTGCCTGGAAGCATCCGGGTGGTTCTACAACGCAAAAGACCTGCTGTCAGTTAGAAATTAGAAACTACTCGAAATTGTACGTAGATGGAGTAGATTTTAAATAAGCTAAACATTTATTCAAAACTAGCTGACCCGACAGACTTCGTCCTGTCAAAAAGATTTGTAATATGGCAGTTTTTTTGCCTACATATTTAAAAAAATTCTCCTGAACAGAACCGTCGCCCTGGTGATAGGGCGTTGTGAATAAAAAATAATTAAATAAAACATATATAAGGATTTAAAAGTAAGTAATCGCTTTATTGTTAATCATGTGAATCATAATTATTATTATTATCATTGTAGTGCTTTGTGGTATACGATGTTTTTTGTTTGATTACCTGGCGCATAGATAAACAAATCTGATGGTTTTCCAACACGGGAACAGGCAACATACAATTGACCATGTGAGAAACATGGGTTTTCTAGATTAATACCACAAACACTTAATGATTGCCCCTGGGACTTGTTTATAGTCATAGCAAAAGCAAGCCGCACTGGAAACTGTAGTCGTTTAAACTCAAATGGCACATCAGTCGGAATCATTGGGATGCGCGGTATGAGAACATCTTCTCCTTTATACTTTCCTTTGAGTATAGTTGCTTCTATCACATTGTTTAGTAATTTTTTTATCGCTAACCGTGTACCGTTGCAAAGACGCGGTTGGTTGATATTTCGCAACATTATAACCACCGATCCAACCTTTAATTGAAGATTGTGAGGTGGCAATCCTGGCAAATCCAGCGAGTTTAAAAATTCCGGTGGATACTTGACTACATCATCTTGATTAGTAGCCGAATCAACTGATTTATATATCCTCAATTCGCCTGTAATTTGTTCTTGAATTTTGAAATTTAATTCATTTACATCTATGTTTTTTGCAGCCAGTATAGCTCGTTCGCTCAACCAATCATGGTTTCTGTAATTTTGAGAAGCATCTGGAAACACCTTCTGAATAAGTTCATCTTTTGATCGAGTTAACTGACAAAAACTTTGAGGAAAGTTAATGCAGCCAGTCAACATGTCTATAGGAAATTTGCCATTACCAATGTCAATGAGTTGTTTAGAGAATATGTTTCCAGATTGGTCATTTTGCAACTCGACACGCATATTCTTGCTTAAATGAAGTACTTTGACATGTTTCCACAAATTGGAGGACTTTACACATGCATTGAGTTCATCAGCTGGCGTTGATCGTGGAATCACTGGCAATGTTTGACGAAAATCTCCTGCTAATAAAATCATTGCACCACCAAATCGGTTATTATTGCTCCGTAGATCTTTTAAGGTTCTGTCTAAAGCCTCCAAAGATCTTTTATGTGCCATCGTGCATTCATCCCAAACAATCAATTTACATTGCTGCAAAACCTTTGCCATTGCAGAGTTCTTCGAAACGTTGCAGGTTGGAGTTTCATTGCTTTGCATATTTAATGGCAATTTTAGTGCTGAATGGGCTGTTCGACCACCTTCAAGCAAAGTTGCTGCGATTCCCGACGAAGCGAGTGCAAGTGCAATTTTATTTTGTGAGCGAATTGTTGCTAATATTAATGAAATCAAAAAAGTTTTTCCTGTACCACCAGGTGCATCTAAGAAGTAAATCCCTCCAGTTTCATCATTTGTTACTTTCATAAGAGTTTCAAATACATACTTCTGTTGTTCATTTAACAGTGGAAGATTTGTTTGAATTAATTCTTTCAAAGCGTTGAGATCATACAGTTTTTCTCGATGCAGCTCTTGGTTAAAAGCGTCATGCATTGGACGATTGGGCGCGGTCAGGCCTAATTGAATTAATAGTTTGTTTGACATTATCAAGCACATGTCCTCAATTGAAATCAATGCTTCATTGTAAATTTCTTCACTGATTTGTATATTTGGATTTCCCATTCTATTCCGTATTTGATACAAAATATCATCACACATATAATCTTTGTACTTGATCCACAAATCAATTGGGTTTGATGGGAAGCATGTAGATATGATTATAGAAAACAATGTTCGTATTTGATGAGCGTGTGATGATATTACAGCATCATTGAGAGTTTGCTCCCAATGAGCATCATTTTCAAGCAATTGCAAACGTTGACAGGCTTCTCTGTAGGATCCACACAATTCACCATGAACAGTTCGTAACTGTTGGAATGATGTTGGGCCACGTACATTGACTAATAGCAGTCGTAAATAAAAACATTCATCATTGCTTGGATGTACTGAATAAATCCGGCCAATCGCATCGGTGGAATATACATCTGTATATCCTGGAACTAGTTTTCCTTGTTTCCGTCGTATAAATCTCCTTGAGGATTGATTCCAGGTATAATATTTTGGCATTTCAGAATATAGCAATGTTTGTGCGAAATGATCGTTTTGGCATGTCTCAAAAAAACTGGTTAATGTAGTAGATGGTGGCTGAGCAGCTCTTTGTACTGCGTTCTGTGCTGTAAAATACACTCTTTGTCCATTTTCTAAATGCACAGCTAAGTGAACAACAGAAGGGTGTCTCTCATGAATAGGAAAAGAAAATATTCGCCAAACTGCTTCATTACTACTGACATAGCGGCCCATTTGGTATTGGGTAACTTCATCATTGGAATTCTCTGCACCAATTCCAATCACAGCCATATCACTCCCTTTGGTTACATATTTGCAAATGTATTTAATAGATTTCACTGAATGGCAAGATTCAGCGTTGATGTGTGCTTTGAATGTCTTTGATAAAATGGGTGAATATGGAACAATCCAACGATTATCTATTTCAATATCTTGTTGATTTAATTTGACAATTGTTGATTTTCCATTGTCTGCTGTCGATCTGCGACGATACAATGGATAACCGTCATTACCAGTAATTGTTTCCGATATTAATGTCCGTGGATATCGTTTTGAACATTTACCATCCATCATACACGGTGAATTTTGATTAAGAGTTCCACAGGGACCATGTATCATGTTTTTGATAACTACCTCATGCAATCCAGGATCTACTTGTACATTAGGGATTTCAGCTGATATCACTGCATCAACTTCATTTGGCCTTATCTTTTCAACCAACCAAATCAAAATGTGTGCATGTGGCAATCCTCGTTTCTGCCACTCCACAGAATACATCCAGCAGCGTGTCTCACCAAACACATTATGTTTTACGATGAAATCCATTAAAGATTTCAACTTTTGTCTAAAGACTCTGGCTGTAATATCATGACGATCAATGGGTGATTGCCCAGGGAATAACTCCTGCTTGATTTCTATCCATTGCGGATTGCATGTAAATGTGATGAACAAATCTGCTGTACCATAATGACGAACATACGACATGGCATCTTGAGCATATTCGTGCATATGCCGAGGGCTTCCGATGTATGTTGCTGGAAGAATAGTCATCCGACCGACATTCTGTGCATTTCCATCAGTATTAATCGCATCTCGAAGGTGAATATACTCTTCAGATCGGAGTTTGGTTTGATTCAACCTGATGAATGTTAATCTCTCCGTTTCAATTTTTACATACATGTCAACAACATATTTGTGATATAATCGCCGACATTTCAATATGTGATTTTCTTCATTTCCCCGAATCATTAGGCGGTATGAATAATAGTTCATTGAACTGACTTTTTTGTTGGTTTCAGAACCTGTAAATAGATTTTCTTTTAATAACATTCAAATATAAAATTAAAATACATAATATAATGACTGAGATATTATCGCCATAGCTAAATTAATATTTTAGTTACCTGTAATGGGATTTATCATTTTTATTGAGAAATCGTAGCCATCTTCACCTTGCCAAAATATAATGGGATATTGCAGTGCATCATATGAGCGGTGTGTTTCCTTTATACGTTGTAATTGATCATTCCGACGATGTAAAACAATACCACGGGATTCCAAGTTTTCTCCAACTACAACGATAGCAACTTCATCAATAGTTGGTGCATTAAAACGTCTTGTATGTTGACCTGCAGGTGTTTTATCAGCTCTGATTACAATTTTGTGATTATCGGATGGCATCAGATCCAGGGCAGTTTTAAACAATATAATCAATTGATTGTGTTGATGAAATAAAGTTTGTAATTGTTCTACAATAGACCTCTTTACTAAATTGTTATGTGCACAACGCAGATCAATTTCTTGTGGTGAATTGCCCATAAAATAAATTTGCAGGAATTTGTTGTCGCTATCTGACACTGGTAACAGTGAACCTGCTCTGTGATATATTTGCCCTTGTATCTGTAAATAAAATAAAATATTATGGTGTGGTATAAATTAATGGATTGTAAGTGATCAAACTTAAATAATATTTGATCTTAAAAAGTATATATTTAGTTTGAACTAATATCTATCAAATATAAAATATAATAAAAGTGTCACTGAAACTGAATCACCATATAATATGATGACTAAGTGATATATAAGTGATTAAGAAATTGAAGATTAGTGACACATCTTAACTTTTGTGACAGAAAATTTTGTTCGCTAAAATAATTATGAGTAACTGCTATAATACATACCTTGAAAGTTGGCATAAAATTTTCCCGAACTACATTTGTTGCCCCAAATGAAGTCATTTGAAAGCAATTGTTATATTGTTGGATATGTGTCAAAAAGTGTATAGAATCTGTTCCTATTCCTGAAACCAATGAGTACAATGGTTCTGGTGGTGGGTCCAATGGTATCAATTTCACTTTACCATTTGCGCAACACAATCCATTGGCTTCGTTTTTGTATTTTAATGCCTTACAGTGTGAGCAAACCGAGTTCATAGAACCAATAACAACACATTGGTAGTTACTGTAGTCAATTGACACATCGTAACTGAAAGCAGCTCGATTCAAACTTGCGCGATTATTAGTTGAATGTCGCGCTCGCGCTTCACGCGTTTGTGATATCCGAATTCTTTCACGTTCATTTCCGTCGTCACGTTCTTGTGCCGTACGATTAGATCGGTAATTAGCTTGGTTTGTAGCATTTCTGGTTCTTCTACCTAAATTGCTTCGTCTTATAGGAGGCATATCAAATATAAATTAGTTTTTCACTAATCACGAACTAAACAAACACTAACTAAGTAAACACTCTGCACAAAACACGAATTTGTTTCGTGTATCAGTTGACAAAAGCAAACTCAGTAGATTAGGTCACAGACAACTTTTTTTTTTTTTAAATTTTATATGACTTGAAGTCAAATCCTTTTAAGCCGTACGAATTGTAATTTGGATATTATAAAAATAATAAAACACTGTTGGTAACGCGATTTTTGTTTGACTGATGTAATGACGTGGAAACTGATGCATTTTATCTCGCGTGCCGAAACTAATACAAAAGAAACGCGAGTTTCGGAACGCGACATTAAACTTCTCCAACTATGTATTCTGTGCTCCAACGCACACACGCACATTGTTTTGATAGATATGATCTTTGACGTTAGGAACACACCTACATTGCTTAGACAACAGTGAGTGCTTGTAATTTAATATGAACTTTATACCATAGCAATAAAGCTCAAATTGACTACGTTTTAGTTACAAATCATTTGTATAGGAAAAAGAAAAGGGCTATTTTTAGGGTTTTTCCAGCAATAATTCTAATTTTTCTCGCCGTAAAAACCATCCTTGAACTTCAACGAACATTTTAAAAAAAGATTTGGCCAAATTGGTCGAGGCGTTGTTGAGTTATGCGCTTACCAACACATTTTGCGATTCATTTTTATATTATAGATAACTGATGCCTTGTCATCCACAAACTAAATACTTTCCTTAGTGAAGTGTGTTCTCACATTTTAATGAACAATATGGTCAAATTGCACACCATCGACTGCTAGACACATTTGGAATGGCTGTTTGAGAGAGAGAGAGAGAGAGAGAGAGAGATATGAACTGGACAAGCTACATTGGATGATACGTCGTTGTGTGGTCTGGCGCGCATCATCTGACACACCTGGGGTTCATGTCAGACTGCATCTTTCAGTGCTCCCCGTAGAAAGAAATCCATTTGAGTCAGATCAGGGTACCTGGCTGGCCTTGGTACTGCAGCAATCCGTCCCATACAACGGCCGGGAAACTTTCCATTCATTGGTCGCATTGGAGCAGGGGAGGGTCTGGACAGCGGCCGTGTTCGATCCACATACACTGTCGCTTGCCCACGGAACTACGAGAACAGGCTGAATGTTAGTAAGAATATGTGCATATGTATTTCCATTTAATCACCCCGTGGATGAAGTGAGGTCCCACAGTGTAATTTCGTATCGTGCCAATTGATGCATTCATAATAAGAGCCTGGTACTTATGATGATTTTTCAGTATCGTCTGCCTGCTCTGCAGCGCAGAAAGACAATATTTTAAGCCACGTTCGGAATCACGTCCTCAAGAGTTCCCTGTGGAGTGTCAGATGGTAAGGGTGGCATTAATGTAAATGCGAGGTGGGAGTGACTCTGGTCTGCTGACCCCTCATTCCTCGGCTGCACGTCTGTTGCCACTGTGCCAACTGATAGGCGTCGCAGCCAGAGCAGCTTCCTCAAGTGCCCTGTCGGCTGCAGCCTTCTCCCTCGTCCTCTGTGAGACGTCGAAGCTGCCTCTTCGCACTACTGACCTAATAAAGCATGCAAGGGTCCGGCGCGATGAACAACGGGAAGGACAGACATTCCAGTTTCGACAGAATTTGACATTCGCCATATAAAAGTAGTAGTCTAACTTCGCCTCATTAGTGTACACGTCTGCATGCAACGTAAATTGTACCAGAAATGACCTGCATATAGACGACACGGTTGCTTGGTAGTTCTGCAGTGCAGACAAGTAAACAGTGGAGGGGTCTGGTACAGTGGCGTAGCCTAGCCTGGCCGTGTTTTGTTTACAGCGGAGTACCGTGTGTCTGAAATCTCGTGAGCGAGCGAGCTAGAGAGTGCCCACCCTTCCTACCCAGCTACGTCACGAGCTGCTTCTACGCGATATTCCAGAACAGGGGGAGGGGGGGGGTCACGGGAGGCACTCAAGCGAAAACGCTTGCTATTGGGTGGAGCGCCGTGACGTCACGATGAGGACCCTGGCGCGGCGCAGCCGTGTGCTTACACGGCAAATGCGCCGCACCACAGACTCGGTGCCATGTTACTCGTTCACTTTACTTTTGCTTTCGTTCGATACGCATCTATACAAGTCAAAACAAGGGGCACGACAGGTTTTGTACACATTAAGAGCAAATATATGATAATTAAGTTGAAAAATAACTCTCGTTTGATGAAGAAGTAGATATGAATGTAGTCTGTTTCTACTGCCGTTTATCAGACAACGATGCAATCCATAACTGCTTCGTCTTCGCGGCACATTTCTTCATTGCTTCCAACTTTGCTTCTTGATTGAGATGCCTAATCCTGACAAATATTCTCGTTTTTATGTAATGAGTAATAAGTGCTTCATGAACTTCAGGGAACTTTTGTTTTGTAATAGACCACAGAGACTTCACGACATTTTTTTGTTTACACAGTCCATTTCCGTGAAAAGCAGCAAATTCTTCTTCAAACTGCAACACACTTGTTTTCCATGCTGGCGTTGGAGTGTAAAGACAACCACGAGATGTAATTGATATCCAGTCTGCAGCATGATCTCCTTCACTTTTCGCTGCTGGAAAGCCTAGTGATTTATCAATGTTGTGGCACTTAAATGCAATATAGCCTTCAATGTATTTTACCGCATCTGGAAGAACATTTGAGGTTACAGAGTCGTCCCCCATTGTTACTACATGTCACTAAATTTTCTTCCACATTCACAGTTTCTGGGATTTCTCATAGTGGCGCTTCGTCAACATTTACACAGAGCTCACTGCTAATGAAACTTAGGGATGCAGGATCCGGGTCGATGTCACACTGGGAAGACTCTGTGTTTAATTCTTTAGTAACTGGCGTGTTCCCAGAGAGAGAGAGAGATATATCACTTGCATTACCTGTCAGTATAAGGAGACTTACCCTGTTCCTTACTTAAATAGCTGTAGGATTGTTAAAAAATATACCTAATTCTCGTGTTCTAGAGAAAAAGTTTTCCAGGCAATCTTGATTCAGTCTACAAGTTAATATATAGCTAACTTACACACTTTTCATACTTTCGAAAAGACCAAAGAGAGAGATTTCATTGAAGTTATAAAACCTTTTTGGAAAGGCAATATTCTTTCTTTGTCACCAACGCGCATTGCTGGACAGATGTCTAAGAATCTGTTCAAAGTATTTTCTCAAATTGAGAGATTGATTCCAAACCCACTACGCAGGGATGAGCATTCCTATTTTGGAACTCTAGAGTTCAAGACATCAAAGACGTCGTTAACGAGTTCAATAAAATTACTTTCAACGTCTTTATGGAGAATATACTTCAAAGCCTGAGCTGTTTGTCGTGAAAATAGTCGCGCTGCCGTCTGTACATTCTGCCTTGCTTGTCGAGTTACGTTTAAGAGCGCTTCAGTAATGTGGTGTGTTATCGTTAAGTCACTCTTCTGATGCTTTAAAAGTTCCTGTAGAGCTGCCCGAGATATTTTGGACCCATCAGGTAGCGTAATGCCTGTATCCAAGAAACGGTTCCGTAATAACTTTAACTGATGTGGTACATCGAAGAAAACCTATACACTCGTGGTGTCGTCTGCTTGATTTACGAAATAAGTTCTGTGTATCGACTCAGTTCCTTCCAAACTTTTATATTTTTTCCGCCCATGTCACACGTCACAGCAACAACACCGATTCCTGATTCCTCAACTGCCTTAATGATGCTCTGAAGCAAATTACTGGTCATCACAGTGTCAAAATCATAGTAAACTGGTTGTTTCCACTGCTTACACAAGCCACGTATCGTGCAAACTTGTACATTGGAATGTGGTCCGACTACTACGTCTTCAGACGAATCGTAACATATGCGGCCATCAACATTGATTCCGTGAAATGTCAGAACAGCTAGTCTCTCTCGAGTAGTAAAAGTGTGTGACTTGGCTTTCAATAAACACAGGATATCTTCAAGAATACCAAGTCTGCATTTAAATTCCTTTGTCCATTTCTGAAGGGTTGCCCTGCACGGCAAACGAATTTTTCGCTTTCGCAAATAAGTGTATGCTTTAGGTGACAGAGCTCTTAAAATTAATGCATGGGCAATGTCCTCTGAATTCCACTTTACCCTTTTATTTTCGTTTAATATGCATCTTATTTGCGCCGGTGTAAAACAATTTGACAATACACTTTTTACACTTTTGTGCAATTTGACTTTTTCTTTCACGTCAGATGACTTTTCTGCCCGCTTCAACGAAAGAACACGTCGGAGATCTTTTGTTTTACTTCGTAAGGCTGCATCACATTTTTTAGTGCCGCTTCTTTCTGTGCATTCAGTTTTTTTAAAAGTTCAATCTCGGCCCTTAGTTCCTTAATTTCAAAATCATTATTCACTACTTCAGTGGGTTCATGAACGCAGTCTGTACATGTGGTTCCGTCAACTATCTTTTATTTCGGTGACACAGTTTCTAAAGGCGTCAAAGCTCGCTTTTGCAAACATGTTGCTCCAGAGCGTTGTGCACGACTTCCGGATCTCTAAGGAATGAATTTAATTTTAGTTTTATTATTCCTAAAATTATTTACCGAGTATGCCTACTACTCGTAAAATTTTTTCCTAAGTACTACTCAACTGCATTAATTTCTCACTAAAAATCAGATCAATTGACAAAAGCGATGAAATATCAGTGGCATAAGCGGCTACAATAGCTTAGTTTGATAAAATATAAAAATAAAAATGTAATAGAAAATACAAGTATATGAACGCTTAACCTCCAAGATGGGAGTCAGAAACCATATCACTACGCTACGAAGTCATCTGATCAGCGTCAGCTATCCTTACAGAAGTAAATCTAAACAAATTACGGGAAATACGCTGATTATTTATTGCCTGTACAACCTAACGAGTCATTCACTCCGGTAAAGCAATATAGTAATGCGTCAAAAAGCGTTGCATTTATGTGAATTCGTTTTTATTATGGTAATTTTTCAGTTTCAATTATTGTAAGTGTTATGTATGTGAAGACGTTTTACCCTTTCGTTTGCATCACCGCTTTCCACAATTTCTTGTCCACGCCAGTTCGGAATGTTTATGCAGAGGATTGCTGCTGGTAATGACGTCTTTCTTGAAGGTAACCCTAGAAGCTCATTTCTCAAATCCCGTTCATAATCTTCTGGCCGGTAATGAGCTGACCACACACGTGCAGGTTTCACATTCACTGTGTCCTTGCGTTTGCATCGAACTGTCCACTCACGTCGCTAGTGCTCATCCTTGGGAAAAACGTGATACGTAACGTCCGTCGTCGTTCGAGCACTATTGATGCAATGTTGCCACGGCGCAGTTACAGCGAGCCTTGCTCGTGGCTGTCTCGAAACTGAATGCTCGGCGCTGCAGCCTCCTCTCCGTGACGTCAAGGCGCGCGAGGGCGTCTGCGAGTTTTTTTACCCGCTTGGGGCCGGAATGGCCTGCCTGCTTTTCCTATGCGCCTCGGTTCCGAAATGCCGTGCCGGCGTTTCCGCGGCGCGCGCCTTGAATCGGTGGCGACGCACTGTGCAGGCCCATCCGGGCAGCGTTCATTTTTGGGTAAAAGAGTTGGCACCACTGCGAGACAGCAGACGATAGCCATCTCCCGAAGCACAACATTGTGGAGTAAATTACATCAACACAGGAACAGAAATCAAAAGCCAGGATTGCTACATCTATTACAAATATATGTCAGAACCGAATGCCTGTTCATCTAAATGCATCTTCGTCTACAATTTCCTCCAAAATGGATGGATATATTCCGAAGCGATTATAAACGAAATGTGGTGTAATTATACTGGAAAATTGAAGACTTGCTCTTCCATTGTGTTTGCTCTAAGAGGTCAAAGTTCCCCTTGATTGGGTGGATTGAAACGCAACCATTCTTGTGATACGGGAAACTTGTCATTTCACGCGTTTTATTACTCAGATTCCTACTTCCTTTTTGTCATTGTGTGTACAACGTTATGCGTATCGGTTATTTAGTGTGTTGTCAGGTGTTAGAAAGGTTACTGGTATTTTAAGAGTATCAGCGATTATTTGTTTACTGTAAAAACGGATTAGCGCATTTGTATTAAAATTTGCTATGAGAACGGATTAAAATGCATCGTGGTTTTTGAAATATTATATACTGCTTTTGGTGAGTATACTAAGAGTGAAATAGGTGTTTACGACTGGTATAAACCTTTCGAAGAAGATGAGAATGACGAGACGGTCATAATAGAATACGAGCTGAGAGTTAAACCAAACGATGCGTAAACCAACACTCGATCGTCTCGGTGACAGATGGCCAAGACCACTGAAATGTGAATGTTACGTTTCTGACAGTAATCTTCGGTTTTAACAGTACAGTGCACCACGACTCCATGTCCCAAGATGAAACAGCCAGCATGCAGTACTTCTCACCAGCTCAACCCCGATGGTATGAAGCAACGCGGAAAGAAGTCCGGCTTTGTGGCGGAACAGTTCACTGTTTCTGCACTGCGATAACGCACCTGCTCACAGTTCGTTGCGTGCTTGTGCATGTTTGGCTAGAAACAATACTGTAGTGATGTCCTTGGCCCCACGTTCGCTCCATGTGTGACATTTTGTTCTCAAAAATAAAGACAAACCTTAAAGAGCTGTCTTTCACATAAGAGATGAGATTCAAACTGCACCTCTGACAGAACTAAATGCTACTGTAAGGATTGTTCCAGAATAGTTTTAAGCATTGGAAGAAGCACTGGAATAAATGTATAATATGTAATGGGAAATATCTTGGTGAAGACGACATTGATGTAGACCAATAAATAAACCAAGTATTGGATTCAACATTCACCGCTGTTGCTTGCACTATCATATTGTCCATTTTGGTGCCAACGTCACGACCCTGTCATCGTCTTCTAAGAGGAATGTCGTTGGTTCACCACCCAAGTTTCGTCGACATAAAAGAGTTCTGTTAATTTCCTGACTTGTATCAAGTATTTGCATCGCCAGTCAGTAATGACTTCTCTCTAGAGACCTTTTCTTTACTTAGAGGTCTGTTGCAAGTAAATCGCATTTCATGCAGTGTCTTACACTAAACAGCTTTCTTCGAAGGAAAATAATTTTTTCTGTTTTTACGGCAACAACTAATTTGTGTAATGTCAGCCATACAAAAGTCCCTATGGTTGATCAAATTACCTATTTTGAGAAGCTGCTTGCAATGATGGATTTATTCCCCAAATTTCTTAGTGCACTTTCTGGGCGATTCTGGCAAACCGTGTGGTTTATTTTCGGGTGCCTTTCTGATGCGTCCAATAGCGTCAAGGCTGTCTTTTGTGTAAACTACAATCCTTTTATTGTGATAGGCAACATTAGAACCCAGTTCTTTCTCTTCCGACTGTTTAATACAATCCGTGATTGCAATAGAGGTGACTGAGCAATTTTTACCCCAAAGATCGCAATTCTTTGCATTGTGCAGATTTTCCTGTGATGTGGTGCGCTAATCGATCACCTCTGAATAACATATTCGTACATGTCCACAGAACAGGATATAGAAACATGTGGAATAGGTTCCCATGTATGTGAGTGGACCTCAGCTCTTACGTGACAGAACCCAGTATGTTGTCCTCAGTGGCGAGCGTTCGCGAGAGGCAGGAGTTCTCCAGAAAAAGGTGGTGGGGCCGCTGTTACTGTCCGTATACATAAATGGTCTTGTGGACAGGTATCTGCAGCTGTTTGCTGATTGTCCCCTAGTGTGCAGTAAGATGTCGTCGTTGAGTGAGCGTAGGTCACAAGGCGAGTTGGACAAAATTTCTAGTTGGTGTGACGAATGGCAGCCATCTGTAAATGTAGAGAATCGTAAGTTGATGCAGGTGAGTAGGAAAAACAGACACGTAATGTTGAAGTACAGCAGTAGAGGTGTTCCGCTAGACACAGAGGCGTCGCTTAAATGTCTGAGCGAAAGTTCGCAAAGCGATATGAAATGAAATGGAACAAGCGTGAGAGGAATGTGGTAGGGAAGGCGGGAGGTCGACTTTAGTTTGTTGGGAGAATTTTAGGAAAGTGTGGTTGGCCTGTAGATGAGGCTGCACATAGGCCGCTGGTGCCACCTATTCTCGAGTACTGCTCGAGTGTTTTGTATCGGCAACAGGTAGAATTAACGGAAGACAGCTAAAGGACTGACAGCTGGGCTGCTAGATTTGCTGCCGGTAGTTTCGAGTGGCGCAGAGGTATTGTGCAGAAGCTTCAGGAACTCAAATCGGAATCACTGGAGGGGGAGGCGACGTTCTTTTTGAGGAACTCTGTTGAGAAAATTTAGAGAACTGTTTTTTGAGGCTGACGGCAGAACAGTTCTAGTTCTGGCAAATGTACACTTGACACAATGGACGCGAACATAGGGTGAGAGGCATTGTCGCTCGTACAGAGGCACACAGGCAGTCGTTTCTTCCTCGCTCTGTTTGGGAGCGGAACGGAAAAAGCAGATGACTGCAGTCAGTCGAGAACTTTTTATATGTACCAGTTATTACTTTTGTTTCATACGGTTGCTGCTCCACCTACATTGATTATTTTGTACTAAATGCACCAGTTTTATTACCTCTGTAGTTTCTAGTTAGTATTTCGATTGTCTTTGAAGCTTCTTACTGGCCCTCTCGCTTGGGATTAGCCTTTAACTTGCATCAGCTGTGGGGAGAGGTTCTCGCGACATTGGTTGCAAGTGCAGCAATGCCAGATCTGTACAAGTATTTTGATATTTGTAAGTGAACATGCGATAATGAATCAACACTGTCTGTTTCTATTTCTTACAGACACCTGATTTCTTTCTGGCATGATCTAATTTATGCATAGCATTAGATACAGGAAATATAGTACTTTTTTGAGACTGGTCTAAAGTTACGGTTTAAGTGTTCCTACTACTACTGAAACAGAAATTTTATTCAAGAGCAACATAGTTGGTATACGTTTTCAGTTCCGAAGACCTTTTTAACTATACTGCCTGACGCGGTGTGTAACTTAGTTTCTGTGCAGAATTTTCAAAAATTGCAAAAAGTTACACAAAGTTAACATTACTGAGTATAGTAGTTGTGCAGGATACCCTCTGCCACAGACCATATGGTGGCTTGCAAAGTGTGTAAGTAGATGGAAATGAATGTTCCAGTGGATGTATCTCTTGTTGCATGCATGATTATATGAGCACATGTGACGATTATTATGCAGCGGGTAGTGTGTGTGTGTGTGTGTGTGTGTGTGTGTGTGTGTGTGTGTGTGTGTGTTTGTGTGTGTGTCAGGGAAAGTCGACCTGGTGCCCTTGTTGTATTTCAAATATGTCGACCAACTTATTGTGTACGAAGCAGTGACTTTTATATTTTTTGTCGGTATGCCAGAAAATTTCCATGTTACTGGTCTGAATCACTTAGCAGTCTGGTGAGGAAGTATTATTTCAGTACTTACAGATGTGTATGGTTTCTAGTGTTTTCTTCCTAAGTGACAGAAGGAATTGGTACCCAGAGAAGGTAGTTTTAGGGGTGTGTTTGAATGTAGATGAAGGATTGGGTAGCAACTGCATGCCGAGGTGAAAGGAGGCGGATCTGTGGAGTGAATTATGAGGAAATGTGCCAAATGAATTTGTTAGGAGATGGAATGCACCTATTTTTAATGGCAGATGGCTGAAGTTTTTGATTATGGGCTAGTGCTGTGGATCTGTCTGTAATACGCTGGTTAACCCGTACCGCGGAAGCGAGATTTCTAGATTTGTGGAAGTGTATTCAGAATTGTTGGCAGTTTTGCGGCCGTGACAGTTTCTTTCATTTGGTGTGTGTGTGTCTCGATAGTAGACAGTAAGTGTGTCGATGTTTTGTGCAGGAGCCCTTCTGAGGAGGAGCGAGGCAGGAGGCTGATAAAGGCGGCTAAGGTGGGGGCGGTGGAGGAGGTGCGGCTGTTGCTCGCGGCTGGGGCGGACGTGGCGGCGAGGGACGAGGTGTTCGGGTTCACCGCCCTGCACTTCGCTGCAGAGAGGGGCGACGCGGCTGTGGTGCGGCTGCTGCTCTCTGCGGCGTCCGACCCCAGCGCCAGGGATCGGTGGGGGTGGACGCCGCTGCACTGGGCGGCACAGAATGGCCACGCAGAAGCGGCGGCTGCGTTGCTGCAGGCCGGAGCCGACGGGGGGGCGAGGGCTGAAGATGGGGAGACCCCCCTGGACATGGCCAGGCAGCGCAACCATCAGCAGCTCGTCGAGATGCTAACACAGCGTTAATACGTGCCAGTAGAGGAAATGTCATCATGTACTTCATTCTACATAATATTAAAATAAAAAACTGAAAAAAGTTCGCTTTCTCTATTCATTTCTACCTTTTGCAGTCCACACAATTACTCCAGTAACACCACAACTACTGCAACAACAGGAGATATCTGTAAACCAACGTGACAAACCTTCCTTTTCAGAATTCACTCTGTAGAAAATTTCACAAGCAATTTCTGAAAAAGCTCAGGAACAATTGACAAATACTCCATCATTCATAAACTCCACTTCTCTCTCCCTCTCTGTCTTGTGTTTCTCGTCCCACATACAATATTCAAACAGCTTACCAGAATACAGCCGACGTCTCTCACAACCGCCTGTATTTCGAAATGTAAACACCTAATCTCTTCCAAGAGACAAATGCGAGAATACCGGTTGTTGTGCATTAATGTTAGTTCTTTGCACCAGTCTCTTACATTACATAATTACTGCAAACTATTTGCTAAGAGTGTCTATGGTGCTACATTACATCCCCGGAAACTGCACCTTACTCAAATTACTGCCATATAAGCTGTTCAGTTAGAATGTATCTTCACTTCAGATTTCACACTGAATTCACTTCCGTGCGTGCACCGCACAAGCAATTTTCATGTTTAACTGTAATGTCACATTTTTAGCAGTGCTCACACCACATCATGCTCACACCATCTGCAGCAGTCTTCCCAGCTCACCTTCAAATAAAGAGAATTGGAGAACCACCTAAAATCATTCCTCTCCCACACACCTCACTTGCTGCTCTTACAGAACAAACTACCATCTCTCAGGGAATTATACTCAATCACGTGGGACATGCAGCCATCACTGGAATTATACAGCACTTCCCCAAATTACACTTTTGCGTCTCTGTAGACGCTTTCGAAGCAGACCACATTTGGAACATTCATTCCCCTGTCTGCTGTGATACAATTAAGACTTGGCATCCCCGTGTGTGCATGTGTCACCAAAGTGGCAGACTGCATTCTGAACAAGAGCTTCTGTGGCCCTCATGTGGCGGCGTTACACACGGAAGCTCCTTAACATTCTCTATGAGGAAGCAGCGGCGCCAGGAGACAGTATTGACTTGCTGAGTGACCTCCACGGCATTGATGAATATTTCAGGCTCTGCCAGTTGATCCTCAACATAAATAAATGTAATATACTCTGCATACACAGGGAAAGAAATCCACTACTGTACAATTACACTGCTGATCACAAATTGGTGGAAACCGTAAGTTACCTACCGTAAAATACCTAGGAATAACTATCCAGAGCCACCCTGCGTGCAATGACCAAAAATACCAATTGGTAACAAACTGCGATGGAGCTTTTCTCAGCGATTCCAGAATCATACGTTTTGGGCTCCTAAATCCAAATTTCGTCCTTCCTGCCCTGTAGTATGTCGGCTTCACAACGAAAGCCTCAAAATTTTCCGACTTTTCTCAGATTTTCATTTATTTCACAAAGACTACGTGTTTCTCAAAGTTGAAAACCCAACACAAAATTAAATTGGACAAACTCTTCTACAACATGCAGCAATCAGCAGTGATTTTCTGACGGCGAGTGGTGACCGCGCTAGAGGCTCCTAAAAAAACGGTGACTCCCCAAAATTCGGATCGCGCCTAACGCCATTCACCTGTTGCACTCTGCTATTACGGCACTTTGGAACGGTGTGGCACGCGTCAGCAGACGGAAATCAGCCCAGAACTCCACCTGTGTTCTTCGCATCGTCAAACACAATAGCACTCACGGCAGACATCCGCTGTCGAAACGGACGTCATATATTTTGAAACGTGTTCGCATTTATTTAAACTAGTGCTTCTAAGTGTGTGGTTGGTATCTGAGAAATGGCTAAAATTTATTTTGATATCGAAATACGTAAATCTCAGTCCAGTGCGACAGAAAAGTCTAAAAATTAAATTTTGTACCAAAGTATGCGAAGCACACGCTACACGATGCAAAATCCAGGCTAGCCGGTACATCAAACAATTCGCCTGCGAGAGAGGAGGTCGTTTTCAATGTAATTTATATATACCATTTATCTGCAAAACAGATAACTCAATTTAAAATATTGGTCCTGAATATTGTAAATCTTTATCTTCAGACTTGTAAACAATAACTGCACTAGATCTGCTATCGTATCTGTAGTGCAAACAAAGATAAAATGTAACGCATCCCGCATTGTGTCAAAACTGCTCCAAAATTCACAAGATAACACCTTTCTGAAATAATTTAGGGATTTGGAAAGTCTGAAATGATAATTTCACAGATACATGCTGGTATGTGGCGGAGGACAGTTTGAGTACCACAGCTGTTCCGGCCTTTTCCTGTTGTAGTCGCGATGCTAGAAATATCTTTGAACTATTCGTCTATGAAGAACTCTGAATAGAAAGTAAGGAACCCGGAGAACATCTGGCGTGCATTTCCTCGCCATGTTATAGTTTTAGGTGGAACCTTTAACCTGCCACCTCTACAGTGGGAGACATAGGTGACTGAGACTGAAGGCAGGGCCAGGGAATCGTGAGAAACTGATCCAAGTGCTTTACTCAAAAACTACCTCGGGCCATTAATCTGAGAAATGGGTCGTGAAGACAGCATCTTAGGCTTGCAAGTGACAAATAGACCCAAACTTTTCGAATCTGGGGATTCAGCTATGACAAGAGCGTTACAGTGTCACTGAATACGACCGTAAACATAAATAGAAAATAAGTAGGGAATATTATTGTGCTTAGCAAGAGCGACGAGAAACAGGCTTCAGCTTTCCTTTCCTCTGCAGCACCAACAGCGTGGGTATCGGTGGAAGCAGTGGAAGAGCATTGTGAAATATGCTTCAGGCAGGTGTGTACTGACCAAATGCGTTTCAAGCCCAGTTTCACAGCCATGAGTTTACGGCACTTGTTTTCATTTGAGTGCGCGTCTCCGCACGCCAGATCACGAGATAAAAAAGAAATTTCCGAGATCCGAATTTCATCTATAAAAATGATGCCAAAGAAACAGTTATTTCCGGAAAGAGCAACATACCTGTAACATGTTGCATTACTCTCTACGTAATGAAAGCCTGTGTAAACATTGTCTTGTCTCTTAGGCAAAAACGTTTGTAACACTTTTCAAGTGCAAACAGCAACAGGTGGCTTCAGACAGCCCGCGCAAACGGCCGGCGCAGTCGCCGAGGGGAAACTCGCAGGTGGAGGCGCGACACAGAATGCGGGCAGCGAATCCGGCAGAGGGCCGCGCATGCGCAGAAGCAGCGGGGGGGCTGGAGCAGGCGGTAGGGGCGTTCCGACCACGGCGGCGGAGAAAAGACCGGCCACACGACAGGGGGGCCGAAACTAAATCGGAACCATCTCTTTGCGCATAAAATGTGTAATACTGTTTAGCGTTTACTGCTCCAGTTGTACTCAACAATTTCATTGCAGACACCGGTGTCCGGCTGCTATTTAATGTCGCAGTATTACAAAGATATTTTCTCTCGCCCTCCCAGCAGTTTCGCAGTTACGTCACAGCACGCTACATCTGTCTAATGGCAGTCCACTATGTACTAACACTAAACATTATTTCGATAACAACCTCTGTTAAAATTAGTGCTCTGGATGATTTAATACATGTAATGTATTATTTTTTCAGCAAGTCTCAATGGCAGGTATAGGAACATCCGCTGACTTTCAAGCTGTCATTACTATCGATCCAGAAATCAACAGAGCAACGGCAGTTCTTTTAAGGGATGGGTTTTCACCTGAAAACGTCCAACTTTATCCCAGCAGACGTGCAATTGCATGTTCTGTCTCTGAGACATTCCGCTTAAATATTTACGCGCCATGCGGGACTGACGTTACACATGCACGATCGGTCTATTTTTTAATCAGGATGTCGCACGTCTTTTGGTAAATGTGTGTATGCGAAGCACACGCTACACGATGCGAATTAGAGGCTTGTCAGTACGACGAACAATTCGCCTGCGAGAGAGCTGGCCGATTTCAATCTAATTTGTATATATCATTTGTCTCCAAAACAAATAACTCTGATTAAAATGTTGGCCCTGAATAGTGTTCATCTTCATGTTTAGACTTCATTTACCTGTGTGAAACATCTAAAATGATATGTTTTCACAGATACATTGTGACACTCAGTGTACCTTGCGGTGGACATGAACATCGATTGTAATTAAATTTGTTGGCCTAGCTATCCGAACAGAACGCTCCTCTGGTCTGGAACCAGTTAGTATTAAGATAGTGACGGAACTGTCAAAAACGTATGGTACAGGTCCAGCGCGACAGTCGTCTGGAGGCAGAAAGGGTGCCAGCATGAAAGAGTCAGCAAAGGGATTCGATACACCCGCGCATGCGCAGAAGTACCCGTTCTGCTTCTCGCTCGGGTGGCCACCGGCCAAGTGCAGAGTTTCGTAATGGAGATTTTGCGCTTTTTGCGGTGAGTAACTCTTCACGAACGCAGTAACTAAATGATGTAGAAAAAGAGCCGGGAGGACGAATTGTGACAGGCGTTGCGAATGTGGTCACCTCTCTAAACTTCTGCACTCCCTCCGCATCAAACAAGAGAGCTCCAAGGGAAAGATTTTTCAGCGGTCGACTCAGAAGGCGTGACACCCTTCTGTGGCGTCCTGCAAAATCTGACTGCAGGTCTGGACACGAGAGCCGTAGCTGAGCGGCGCGCCGCCACACGCACTCCCTGCACGCACGCCTCGCCGGTGTCAGCGTCGCGGCCTGGCAGACTCCACACCACAGCGGGCTGTGAGTAACTGTGCAGGATTACGACGCAGCCCCTGTCAGCTTTTCCGACCGTGACACTGTAATTGTGAAAGCAAAAGGTCTACCTCGTCCCAAAATAACTCGCAGAGGATAACTGAAATTAAATTGTAACCTCCTCCACATAACATCGGTGAATATACATTTCATTGCTCGGTACAAATCGTGGATTAACCGCAAACGTTTCTTCCGTAACGCGAGTGAGTGGCGGCTGAATCTTGCAAAATCCGGTGTTCGGAAATTATTTACAAATGTAGCCTACGGGATTGAAGTAAAGCATGAATTACATGTCCGCCGCTCGTGGTCTCGCGGTAGCGTTCTCGCTTCCCGAGCACAGGGTCCCGGGTTCGATTCCCGGCGGGGTCAGGGATTTTCACCTGCCTCGAGATGACTGGGTGTTTGTGTTGTCCTCATCATTTCATCATCATCCAGGAAAGTGGCGAAATTGGACTGAGCAAAGATTGGATAATTGTACGGGCGCTGATAACCACGCAGTTGAGCGCCCCACAAACCAAACATCATCATCATGAATTACATTTTGAGTTATTTGAAAGTTGTAAGAATAATTAGTAATTGCCACTACATCACTCAAAAAAATAATTCGTTCACGTGACATATCAGACTGTAAATAATACAAAACATGTTGGCAAGTCCTACATCTACAGAATTTTCATTTGGGGAATAGTAAACAGTTAGGTATAAAATGCTACACAGGCAACCATGTCCTCCAGATAAACTCGTGTGTTAACTAGAGAAACACTAGCCACGGTGGCTGGAAAGGAACAAGTATGGGCGGACCCTTCGACTGCAGGCGACAGACTAACTGGGCGACATTTTGGAAGAAAATTTCCTCCAACTGACAGCAAAGCGAGGACGTTGAGATGGTGTAAAGTGTCTGGTAGCAAAGCTAAAAAAGAAAATGGAGTGTGGGAAAGGAAAGAAACAACATACTTTTGTCCAGTGTGTGATGTTGCGCTGTGCATGCCAGAATGCTTTGAACCATTTCACACGAAAGCCAATTACGTCATCATCATCATCATCATCATCATTTAAGACTGATTATGCCTTTCAGCGTTGTCTGGAGCATAGCCCCCCTTATACAGTTCCTCCATGATCCCCTATTCAGTGCTAACATTGGTGCCTCTTCTGATGTTAAACCTATTACTTCAAAATAATTCTTAACCGAATCCAGGTACCTTCTCCTCGGTCTACCCCGACTCCTCCTACCCTCTACTGCTGAACCCATGAGTCTCTTGGGTAACCTTGCTTCTCCCATGCGTGTAACATGACCCCACCATCTAAGACTGTTCGCCCTGACTGCTACATCTATAGAGTTCATTCCCAGTTTTTCTTTGATTTCCTCATTGTGGACACCCTCCTGCCATTGTTCCCATCTACTAGTACCTGCAATGATCCTAGCTACTTTCATATCCGTAACCGCAACCTTACTGATAAGGTAACCTGAATCCACCCAGCTTTCGCTCCCATACAACAAAGTTGGTCGAAAGATTGAACGGTGCACAGATAACTTAGTCTTGGTACTGACTTCCTTCTTGCAGAAGACAGTAGATCATACCTGAGCGCTCACTGCATTAGCTTTGCTACACCGCACTTCCCGTTCTTTCACTATGTTGCCATCCTGTGAGAATATGCATCCTAAGTACTTGAAATCGTCCACCTGTTCTAACATTGTTCCTCCTATTTGGCACTCAATCCGTTTATATTTCTTTCCCACTGACATTACTTTCGTTTTGGAGATGCTAATCTTCATACCATAGTCCTTACATTTCTGATCTAGCTCTGAAATATTACTCTGCAAACTTTCAATCGAATCTGCCATCACAACTAAGTCATCCGCATATGCAAGACTGCTTATTTTGAGTTCACATATCTTAATCTCACCCAGCCAGTCTATTGTTTTCAGCATATGATCCACAAATAATATGAACAATAGTGGAGACAGGTTGCAGCCTTGTCTTACCCCTGAAACTACTGTGAACCATGAACTCAATTTACCGTCAACTCTAACTGCTGCCTGTCTATCCATGTAAAGACCTTTAATTGCTTGCAAAAGTTTGCCTCCTATTCCATAATCTTGTAGAACAGAAAATAACTTCCTCCTAAGAACCCGGTCATATGCCTTTTCTAGATCTATAAAGCATAGATACAATTCCCTGTTCCACTCATAACACTTCTCCATTATTTGCCGTAAGCTAAAGATCTGGTCCTGACAACCTCTAAGAGGCCTAAACCCACACTGATTTTAATCCAATTGGTCCTCAACTAATACTCGCACTTTCCGTTCAACAATACCTGAGAAGATTTTACCCACAACGCTGATTAAAGAGATACCTCTGTAGTTGTTACAATCTTTTCTGTTTCCATGTTTAAAGATTGGTGTGATTACTGCTTTTGTCCAGTCTGATGGAACCTGTCCCGACTCCCAGGCCATTTCAATTATCCTGTGTAGCCATTTAAGACCTGACATTCCACTGTATTTGATGAGTTCCGACTTAATTTCATGCACCCCAGCCGCTTTATTGCACTGCAATCTATTGACCATTTTTTCCACTTCCTCAAATGTGATCCTATTTCCATCATCATTCCTATCCCATTCTACCTCGAAATCTGAAACATTACTGATCGCTTTTTCACCTACATTGAGCAACTCTTCAAAATATTCCCTCCATCTGCCCAAGGCATCCACAGGATTCACCAGCAGTTTTCCTGACCTGTCCAAAATACTTGTCATTTCCTTCTTACCTCCCTTTCGAAGACTGCTAATTACACTCCAAAATGGTTTTCCAGCAGCTTGACCCATAGTCTCCAACCTTTTTCCAAAGTCTTCCCACGATTTCTTCTTGGATGCTGCAATTACGTATACAAATTATTTGTAAAAAAATTGTAATTTAATTTAGTTGTGTATTAAGATATTTTTTAGCAAATGCCTTTCAGTTTGTTTGTTTCCAGACTTCAAAGTGTTGACTTGTTGTTCCGGTGAGAGGCAACAAGGCCAGGCTCACTCGATTACGAGGCCAGCGTGTGTGGGCGGTGGTGTTGTGACGTCACCACAGTGTGAGAGCAAGAGGCGCATGCCGTGGTCTTCAGTTAACGATAGAGTATCGCAAAGAAACAGCAGAGACACTCACCAAGGTCTTGATAATACGACATTAGATAACAACCTTTTTCTTTTCCGTTATCATCACGAAATTTTAACACTTTTAATGTAGTAAAAATTGTGGTATCGATAGCTACGCTGCCACGGCGTAGGTGCAAGTTCCCAAGGTGGCGGCACGCCGGGCAGCGGCCTCTAGCCGGCCGGCGCTGTGCGGCTCTGCTCTGCGAGCTCCGTTTGATCAGGGGCAGACGGGCGACAGTGCAGATGAGTAATCGAAGACAAGGTTGGCAGCTTTGAAGCACCAACAGACGGTCCAAACAACACACTGAATGGGACAGATTTCCCAGCACACCGTTAATACACTTCCTACTGATTCAACTTTGCTCTCGCCACATTTAGTTTTGAAGAATAAAAATCCGCCGGTCAAAATAAAACAACTTGTTTCTTTCCCCAAGTCACAGCGTCTACGTCATCGTGAACTGATTGACATTGCAATGGCTAATACAAAAGAGGCAGCTGAGAAGAGGAAATGCTACAAAAGAAGGTAAATCACACTGGAATATCTCAAGTTCGACAAACAGTTTTAGTTCGAGCACATCCATTATCTGATAAAGCAAAGAACGGGTGTCAGAAATTTGTATTACTTTATAACGGACAATTTCGGACTCGACGAATCCCACTTCCGAACGTAGGACATCTTGAAACACTCACAACGAAAGCTTCGAGAGGTCTTCATCACATCACCACTATAAAACCGTTCACTAAATAATTGGTTGACTTCCTACTCCTTAATGATGACAGCACCATACCGACATATAACAATTACGTTCTGACAACACGTATTTCATTTTCTTATAACGTCAACCGTTTGTACACAGTAGTCAAGCCGTTTCTATGGGTTTTCTTTCATTCGCACGTAAATGACGAAAATAATATTTTTCTTGATACAGTACTATAAGTACAAGCCATTTCGTACGTCTATTTTCACTGCCTTTTGACTTTTATGTAACAGATACAATGATCGTTAGAGAGCATATACCACGTCATGTTCTAACATAACTGACCCAGATCTTTAGAATACATAATTTTACAAGCAAAGGTTACGTAAAAGAAGACAGCAATGAGTTTTTCGAAGAAGAAAGGGCTTCATAGAAGATAAAAGCAACATGAGAAACAATAACATCGAATTTTGCTCGTCGTAATACACTTTCTCGCACAGGATAACGTACAGAAGTATGCAGTAACGGATTCCAGATAGTACTGAGAAAACAGGTAGAGTACACTTATTTGCACAGGCATAACACGTACTCTCAACAGTCGGAGGAGATATTTAATTTCAGCGTCTTCCACTGAGATACTCTAACACGGAGGTACAGTCAGGGTTTCTTCACTGACTGTAAGAGATTTACTACAGATGTCGTATGTGAAGTGAAGACAAGGATTAATTATAGATGAAGTATGTGTAGCAATGAATTATGCAATTTTATATTGAAGATGTGATGAAATAATAGGAAGTGAGGATAGCGAACTTTTTATGACTATTATAAAGGCGTTTATCATTTATGATATGAAGTGTGCTAGGAGTTGTTACGGATTACGTGATGTTTTCAGCCTTGGTGCGTGAGTTGTTGATTGTGTTTTGCTGTGTATCTGTGACGAGTGCTATTTCTGACGGCCTGTGACAAGGTGTTGCAAAACGATAATACGAGGCTATGAAGTTACGGGAAGATAAACACTTTCATTCAGCAGAATGCATCTTTTTGTGAACGGCAACGTGAAGGATTGGAGACCCTTATTGCCATGCCATGTACTTGCTTTGATCGATTTGTGACTTTGCTTGAGCTAATCGGTTTTCTTCTCATTCACAGGATAATATCATTTGTCATTGTTTTCCGCCTATAGTTAGTCGACTTCATCGGAAAGAGATAATTTCCTATTTATTGTCATTCTGCACGTTGACTTTGCTTGTTCACAGACATTAAGTACTCGTCTTGATACTGCTTAAATTTTGCATTTGGGGTAATTATAAGTAACTGGCGTGTGCATAAGTTAAAGTTTTCGGAATACATTTTCATTTGCTTTGTTTTATGACTGACAGATGACAGACAAATGTGATAATTTCTTTTTTCCTCTACAGCAGTAAAATATTGTTCACATTTCTTTCCTGTCCTTCCCTTTAGGCTGCATCCTTCCACGAGTGTACTCAAGTATATAAAAACATACACTGTGGAGAAATAACTATTGTACTCTTGCATAACAACACGAGTGGTCGACTCATGCACGTGTACAATGTAAGAAGACTGATAACAATGTTTGCCTATCGATATTTTCAGAATGCATTGTACATGTAATTATTACTATATTTTAATGTTCCTTTTCTCTCACACAGTATAAACGTCTTAGCTTTATTTTCTTTCACTGTATTGTAACAGAATATACGTACTTTGTGAAAGTGGCACATTCGTGGACTCGAGTATAGTTATTCTTTGGACTGTGAGAAAGTTGAACGTATTATTAACGTTTTCTTTACCACGGCATGCCGCATCGATTATCGTGATTTTGGGTGACTTCACAGACATTTTGTTAAAGTGACATAGAGGTACCTTCTGTGAGCGGTCTGGCTCCGAGTTGCCACTGGATTTGTCGCTGACACGTACGGAGTGCACCAAGTCTGCTCTCAGCCGCCCCCCACACAGTCACGATACGACGCTTTCACCTGGTGAGGTGTTACAACGTCACGAGTGCTGGAAGACACTCCAGCATGTGCTGCATAGCGTGCTGTGTACTGTCAGGCCAACAGCTGCGTGTGTGAAAACCACGAAAAGACATTGCTTCGATACATATTTGCTACGACTAAAAGACGACGTAATCACAACTAGTCTCACGAGATTTTGAGCAGAATAACGATCAAAAATGCCTGAATAAATTTTTTCCCTCATTTGATAACTTAGTAGCCAGTGCACAATAATGGAGGAGACAATTTTCTCAACTTGCGCACACTTCTTTCAAACGAAATGTAACGTATTCTGAGTACACCTGAGCACATATGTAAACAACATTTGTAACTTGACATAGCGTTCACCTGAGCACGAAATCGACGAAGCTTACTGCAAAATAATTTATGAGCGAGTAGGCGCCTCCACTTACCAAACAATTACATTACGCGGTAAGATATTTTCATTTCAGGATCTGTTTGCTACGAAAATTATTAACGGACAGGGACCATTTCACGAACAGTAGTATTTCCGGAGCATTAAGGCACGGGGACCACTTTGTTTTTATTAAAGAGATTAATAATAAACAGGATTTAATCAGTTTGCACATTTTTACAATATGAACACACTAACAGAACGTATTATCACACTGGAAGATATAATAGACACGTTATTGCAGGGAAAAGAACAGCCACAAAAGAATGTGTATCGTGCGATTATCAACATATCAATTGACTCACGTAATTTCACCGCGGTAACTGACTATGGATCTCCAGTTACATTGATTAGTGACGCAGCATGTAATAAACGCATTCCGAATAATTCTTGCCCTACAGTCGTATTAGAAAAGACTAAAGCTAGAGGAGCAGTTTCAGGAAAAGGAGTAGATGTAACCCTAAAGACACACACCTATAATTTGCTGTTCAAGTCGACATATTTTACGCACAAGTGTTGCAACACGACGTGGTATGGACTCGCCTAATGTCTGAAGTAGTGCTGGAGGGAACTGACACCATGAATCCTGCAGGGCCGCCCATAAATCCGTAAGAGTACCAGGGGGTGCAGATCTCCTCTGAACAGTATGCTGCAAGTTTGACAGCCGGCGGAAGTGTTTAAAATCAGAAGAGTGTTCCTGGAGCCACTCTGTAGCATCTCTGGACGAGCGGGATGTCGCATTGTCCTGCTGGAATTGCCCAAGTCCGTCGTTGTGCACAACGGACGTGAATGGACGCAGGTGATCAGACAGGATGGTTACGTACTTGTCACCTGTCAGGGTCGTATCTAGACGTGTGACGGGTCCCGTATCACTCCAGCTACACCATTACAGCGCCTCCACCAGCTTGAACAGTCCCCTGCTGAAATGCAGGGTCCATAGATTCATGAGGTTGTACCCACATCCGTACACGTCCATCCACTCGATACAATGTGGAAGGAGATTCGTCCGACCAGGCAACGCGTTTCCAATCATCAACAGTCCAGTGATGGTGTTGACGGGCGTAAAGCTTTGTGTCGTGCAGTCATCAAGGGTAGACGAGTGGGCCTTCGGATCCGAAACCCCTTTTCGATGATTTTTCGATGAGTGGTTGACACGCCGACACTTGTCGATGGCCCAGCATTGCAATCTGCAGAAATTTGCGGAAGCGTTGCACTTCTGTCACGTTGAACGGTTCTCTCCAGTCGTCGATGGTCCTGTTCTTGCAGGATGTTTCTTAGACCGCAGCGATGTCGGAGATTTGATGTTTTCCTGTATCCTGATATTGTAGGTACACCATTGAAATGGTCGTCCCGGAAAATCCCCACTTCATCGCTACCTCGGAGTAGCTGTGTCCCATCGCTGGTGCGCCGACTATAACACCGCGTTAAGACTCACTTAAATCTTGATAAGCTGCCATCGTAGCAGCAGTAATCCATCTGTGTAGATGAACTACATGCCGTACAGGAATTTGTAGATATCATTTTTATCAAATTAAAGAAATAAAGACACATCCCTACATCTCAAAGGCAGCTTTCGAGCAGGGCATGTTCTGTTTGCAGATGAAAGGCAGCCGACTGCAGAGTTAATGGTGGCAGGCAGGCGGTACTCGTTATGCTGCAGATGAAGAGCAGGAGAATAAGCGTATTACTACATGGCGTGTATGTATCTGTAATGAGTGTGTGAGATAATGGCATTTAATTTCTAAAAAATTAGCCGGATGTAATTACCTACCAAGTAACAGAAAGTGGTTTTCAGTTATCCACATGTTAAAGACAACGTAGGTGTAGTTTATCTTCTCTTCGCAGAATAGTAGTAGCGAGGTCTCTAGAGTTGTGGTACACGTTGTGGATGTCCAGTAATGTAAGTCGGTGGGTGAACACACGCCGTGGGTTCTCGACCACCTGAGTGCAGACCTAAGTGAAGGAGACACGATGAGTGTGGAATTACTTGCAGAAGCACAGGCTGCTCCTGCAGGGGGACCGGAGGTAGAAATTAAATTTTGACCTTCCGCTTGTAAGGAAAAATTCGAAAGAAAATGTTCGATACAAAATGAGAGGAAGTGCTCATGACGTTCGGTCGTATTACCGTATATCGAATCACTCCCCTGAATATGGTCCAAAGTAGCGCAGTGAACTTCCATAAAAACACAGAGTTGTTTTAAAAGCTTCACGTTTTTATGGCCATTGCCATTCAGCTGCACCCGCAGTACAACTGATTGAGGAGAAACTGTGTCTGACTCTAAATTAGATGATTTATAGGTCGCTGCTCTGTTGCACTAGGGCAAGAACCTTTTCTCTAGCATTATAGAAGCAGTAAATATTTTGAGTACTATTCCACGGAAACGGTGACTGTGGAACGATCCTCCAATACTCTACGAACAGCAAAGCCTTAGAACCGAATCAAGACAGAGAAGGGAGACTGGCTGCGTTGTTCCTGCTGAGCGAACACCGAAACTACGTGAACGAATACGGCGAAGTTTAAGAAAAGGAAGTATCAGAAACATCTGAGTCCAATCCAAGAACTTAAATTATTGTATTGTTACGCGAATGCATTCTTATGTTTAAAATGTTTATTGAAAGCAGTTTGTCGCCAGTTTTCTGTTTTCTCTATCGAGAAATGATGCCTGGTTTGCCTACTCCCAATTCTTTGCGAATAGTATGACCTGCCCCCTCCCGCCACAATTCCTCTAGTTTATGTCGTGGGTACTCCCTTCGATTTCGCATTCATGGGGAGAAATCGTGAGGATAAGGAGTCATATGCATGAAAAGATATCATTAACCAGAGAAGATTCTCGGGGCAAAAGAATATTTTCTCAGAAAGTTCTCAGTTTCGTATGAATCAAAAATTGGAAGCGTATCCTCCGACGAGAGGGTTTCCTTCCCACTGCCTCCCAACCTCCCTGATAAGTTTCTCTGTGTGTGTCGTCTGCCGTGTCACGCACAGAACGCACGCGTAACGCCAGACTTCATTCAGCTCGCTCAAACAGGCGAACCGTTCAGTGTACAAAGATGGAACTGGGATCATTGTGTTCTGTAAAGAGTTGCAGTACGTTTAGATTTCGCTTTTATGTGCGGCAACAAATTGTTAAGACGATTAAAGACAATTTAGAAAAATGCATTTTCTGCGATCGTACTGAATTTACGACATGTGGGAACCTTTTCTGTTACTGAAGTTAGGTCAACATATTATGTGAATGAAATCTTAAAATTACACGATTTTTCATCTACTCCAAACCGTAACTGTGGCAGAGTTTTCTAAGACGAGATAATTTTGTTTAAATACGAATGGTGTGCTCGCGTGTCAAGGACGCAAGCGATCGCCCGTGGGGTTCGTTACGAGAAGCAGATCGCTAGCTTTGTAATCAGCCAGCTGTTAATTTTTCTGGTTGGCCTATATTTCTAACTTAACTAAGTGTAAGATTTACGGTGTGAGAAGACATGAATATCCGGAAACGTCAGCGGCACAGGTGTTGTGTGTATACCAAAGTCTTCTCGTACATTTGTGTGAAAACTTGAGTCTACTAAATAGCAACAAAAACATTTTAATTTTCACTTCTTTTGAAAGGTCGCTCATCTCATCTTTCATGATTTTTTGGAAGGAAATTCGCCATGCAAATAATGTTTTTATTGTAAAACTCGTAGAAGTTTCTACGGTTCCTCTCTTCTGTATTTCCTCGGGTACGTATACCTTCTTGCCTTCCAGGAAATATAAACTCTGCCTTTACTACCAAAAAGTCTGTAAAAGCTAGCGTCAACAGGACTTACTCAGCTCGATGTTATGCTACAGAGCACACTTCAAAAAACGGAGAATGTTCTCGGTTCGTGATTCGCCCCTCTAGTTTTATTCATACGAAATGGGAGCATGTTCTTTGTTTTTAGCGGCTTCTTTCACTTATTTACTCAAGCTGAGAAATTTCTCCGGTGAAGTATATTTTCCGGCTCGCTTTATTCGCTCGAACCTGGGAATGTTCTCCACAATTTCGAGTATAAAGTACATTCTCCGTTTTATTCATACAACCGAAGGTCGCGATTCTGAAAGTTGCACCAAACCATGATGACGCACACTTAGAGAGGTAATTCGGCTCAGAAAGTTTTCACTCTGGTAGGCGGCAAGTACTGGGTGTCCAGCAGGTTGTTTCAGAAACTGTTACATTATTCGATCTGAAGCTGCAAATCGAAATGTACAATTCTGTCCCAAACACAGCAATACTACTTGTGACGAACGTTTACCGCACAGGAGGCAATGTACTGTTTTTCTCCACGTTAATACCACATACCTGTCAATTTCTGCGGGTTTTCGGCAGAATCGGGTCGGGCCAAACTGGGTTGCCAATCGCCAGAAACGTTGTATTAGATAGTGTTTCCGCGTTTATTTCTGTTTCCTTTCTCTTTAATCTTCTCTCCTCCCACTTTGGGATTCCGAGATGAACCCCTTTTCCTCTTCCACTTTCCTCATCAGCGACGTCCCTGCAACAGTGCCGCTCTCACTCCAGCCTAGCGACTGGAGAACTGAAGTCGGCGTCTGAGGGACATCTCTGTCGCTGCTGCAGTTTAGCGTGGAATACGACTGAGTAAGTGCTGGCAAGCTTAGCCCGAATCATGCACAACTTTTCTCCTGTTTTTTTTTTAATTTACGATTTCCCAATACCATTTGAAATTTAATTTTCAAGGTTACTGCGAACCCATGTGGTGATTAAAGTACTTTAAAGAGAAAGCGTGTAATCCATTTGGAGTTGTGGATGATAACAAATCGAACACCACATTGCATTCCAGCATTGCTGATGGGGGGCGCCACGAACTTGTAAGTCATTTTCAGCCAGGTATCGCGATACTTTTGACTACATAGTGTATGTGAAGGCATCGTCAAGATCTAAAATGGATGTTCCAGCATCAAGAAAGTGCTTAATGGTCTAAGTCAACGACAGACAGGTAGCAAATATGGTTTCGAGTCATTAAACAATCGAGCCACACAATGAACATCAGTAGAGTAGTTACATGTGTAATGAATCTGATCTGAAATTATACTATGGAAGATACTGGTTGACATGGCCAAAGGTGAATAACATGTCTATGTTGGACAATCCATGTTCACAGGAAGATCATAGACACATAAAATCAAACATCTTTGGAAGAACTATGTTATCTGTGAATACATTTATAAATAAATACATGCTTGGAAGAAGAGTGTTATCTGTGACCACATGGTGTACACATTATGGTTATAGCACAAAAATATGACATCATGGCGAAGGAAATACCCACATCATATACTGGTTTAAATGAGAGAAATGTCCATGTGTCATACATAAGCACGGTACAGAAAATTGCGAAAGTTTGCCATTAAAATACTTTGCGTTGTAACCGATATGTGGCAGATCACTACAGTGTAATGCCTATGGCCTGAATGCCGAAGTTGACAGCGACATGAGTCAACGTACTGGCAGCACAAATTCGCGCAGTGTCTATAATTCAGCTCTAGGGAGATGAGGAGCCAAGACAACGTGGCAGTACTGCACTGGTGTTAAGGATGCGAATTACATTGGCACAAGGATGATAAGGACGCCTCATTTAATGATAAATAAACAGAAAAAAAACAATGAACATATTCTAGTGCTCGATTTCACCCTCCGCTTTGACCATAGAGTGAGGATTCACATGCACAGAATTTATTTTCTGTTGTCGACACACATTGCCACATTGGTTGTGTATTCTTGGGGTGGCATAGGTTTGTGCGTAAAACGACCTATAAATTTTGAATGTGGCCAAATCGTTAGTTCAGATAGATTCCAATCGTATGTGCTGTGTATTAGGGACAGGCGTTTTGCAGACACCGTAACAACTTGCATTTGATACCTGGAATAAATTGATCTCACAGTTTTTATCAGCAAAATGAGCAGACATCACGTCGCAGCACCGTCACGTCAGCGTGTATTCACACTGTCTGTCACATCATGTAACGTCAATTCGCTTAGTCCGTGTCAGAGTACAGTATTTCAATTGAGGAACTAAGGTTATTAATGGCCAAAGCAAACCTCATAACCTGTGTTCTTGATCAGTCTTGTTTGCTGAAGTGCTGAGGCGTGAAACAACACCTCAAAACATCGACATTTCTGTGCTTTGGGAAAGTGGGCGTCTCTTCTGTTATTGCGAAAACTAAATAATTTTTCGCTTTCAGATATCTCACATTGCTTGTGTGAGAACATCCAGTGCAAAAAACCTCCAAGTCGGCATCGAACATTTACAATTTGCCACGAAATCAAAGCACAATAAGAAAATGAAGAGTAAAAAATTACAAAAGCACAATATCCACTACTATACAACGAGTTAACTTACGCTGATAGCAGATGATGATACCGTCGACACTTCATTCCCTGGAAACCTTGACCTGACGTGACGTGACGTGACGTGACGTGGCGGTCTGTTGACGACTTGTCTGAATGCCGCCATTTGAAATGCATTGTGGAATGTTTTCACATGACGAGACTTGACGGCATCCCGAGATCATGCGACAATTTCAGCTTAATGTTGACAACATGCACACCACGCAATGCTCACACCAGAGATTTTTCTACTCTATGGCTTTGATCGACGTCATATCTGACTCACAGATGCTACTTAGAGGCGACATATGAAGGCAATGAGGTTCTATCCTAAACCAAAGAATGTATCACAAAAAAGACAGATAATATACATACATACAATAAAATTCGATTGGAGCTCATGCGATTAATTACATAGTTATAAGCTATATTTCAAATAAATTGAGCTAACAAAAAAGAAAGTAACAACATAAAAAACCATACATGCATGAAACAAATTATCATACTTCACGCGTGCAAGTGAAAGCACCATGCATGTCCTTTAAAGTCCACTAAAATATCACTCGTAGTAGACTCATAATTTACATCTACATGGACAGTTTGCAAATCAAACTTACGTGCTTGGCAAAGTGTTCATCGAACCATTTTTCACAATAATCCTCTATTATTCCAGTCTGAAACAGAATGCGGAAGAAACGAACAGATGTATCTTTCCGAGCGAGACCTGATTTCCTTATTTTATGATGATGATCGTTTCTCCCTGTGGATGTCGGCGAAAAAAAAAATGCTTTCGCATTCGGAGGAGAAAGTTAGTGATCGAAATTTCGTGGTAAGGTTCTGCCGCAACGAAACATGCCTTTGATTTAAATATGGCCGCCCAAAATTCTATATCATGTCAGTGACACTCCGTCCCCTATTTCTCGATAATACAAAATGTGCTGCTTTTCCCTGAACATTCTCGATGAAGTCCGTTAATTCTACCTGGTAATGATCCCACACTGCACAGCAGTATTCTAGAAGAGGACAGACAACCGTAGTGTAGGCAGTCTCTCTAGTAGATCTGTTGCATCTTCAGCCAATAAAGCGCAGTCTTTGGTTCTCCTTCCCCACAATATTTCCTATGCGTTCTTTCCAATTTATGTTGTTTGTAACGGTGATTCCTAGGTATTTAGTTCAATTTCCGGCCTTTAGATTTGACTGATTTATCGTCTAACCGATTCCGTTTAGCACTCATGTGGATGACCTCATACTTTTCATTATTTAGGATCAATTGCCAATTAATACGAATTGTGAACTCTGTGACAGGAAATCACGAATCAAGTCACTGGCCAGCCTGTGATGATATTCCATAACCACGCAATTTGACTACAAGCCGCTTGTGAGATACAGTGTCAGATGTCTTCTGGAACTCTAGAAAGACGAAATCAATCGGAAATCCCTTGTCAATACCACTCAATACTTCATGTGAATAAAAGCTAGTTGTGTTGACGGTGTGTTAATAGACCGTTCTCTTCGAGATAATTCATAATGTTCCAAAATCCTGCTGCAAATAGATGTTGGTAATATCGCCCTGTAAACTGATGGTTTACTGCTACTGCGTTTCTTAAGTCTTGGTGTGACCTGTGCAAGTTTCCAGTCTTTGGGTTATGAATCTTTCGTCAGGGAGTTTCAACACTCAGATTCGCTACGACAATCCTGTGTTCACTGATCTCAGTATATGTTTTGGTGCTCGTTATTATGGGAAAGTGGGTGTTTCGAGCAGGGACAATTTAAAATCAAACACAAAAATGGCAAAATGACATAATTAGGAACATATGGGAAACGGATAGATACAGACTTCAGACAGAACAACGCAAAGAATTCTAAAAACTTTTAAAAGGAGAAATAACAGGGTACAAGCAGTTGTACTTCAAAGATTCAAAAGGCAAAATGACTACCAACAACAAACACAACTCTGTATTACTAGCAAAATGCTTCAACAACCTTCTAAAGTGCGATGAACCAACACAAAGACAATCTTCCAGACAGCCTCTAAAGGAAATCCCGCCTTGAGAGCCATATAACTGCATTAGACTCAACAATACAGTGGCCAGCCGAAAAACAACAGGGCGCCAGGAGAAGACGGCGTATTGGCTGAGATGTGAAAACTAGGAGGGAGCGGGCAGCTGAAACCTTTTACGAGGTTATGAAATGTTGCTGGGAGAAATGAGTAGTACGGGACGACTGGAAGGAAGCCACAATCCATCCGCCACGTAAGAAGGGAGACAGGACGGGCATACACATGTATCCAACTTCATTGTAGGACCTCCATTGGGTAAGACAGAAGACCAATCAGAACGCACAACTGGGGTGTACCAAGCGGGATTGAGGAAAAATAGTTTTTGCCCAGAGGAAATTTCTAACTTGAAAAGAATTATCAGGATCAAAACAATATAGAACCACAACACAGTCGTTACATTCACTGATTTAAAAAAATAGCCTACGGTTCTGTAAACGGTCAGACAGTGTCCTTAACAGAGGACAATTAGTCAAACAGGCACTTACAGACGCAAGTTCAAAAGTTGAATTCGTAGGAGAAGTTTTTGAAGCCTTCACAACTGACACAGGGTTGGGCAGCGCGATGGGCTCTCACCGATTCTCTTCAGTCTGACCTCAGACAAGGACATGACAGGGAGGGACAGAGAACTACAAGAGGAAAACGTCGAAGGAATCCATCTAGAACAAGAAAGAGCACGATCTGACTTGAAATATCTGACAATATTTCTATGATTTCTAAGGACAAAACAGATGAAAAGATAATGATAGAAACACTGTACCAAATTGCAGCTACAACCTGATTACAAATGTCGGAAGCGAAAACGGAATACGTTGAAGATATACACAATAGAGGAAAATAGATACAAACACAAAATGGAAACGTCAAAAGAGTTGATAAGCTTATGTGGGAGAATGGATACAATCAAATGGTTAGACAACATCACAAGTAAAGAAAGATCGAAAGAAATTGAATTAGCAAACAAACTCGCCCAAAACCGTTATAATAAAAAATCAGTATCATTCCAGGCAAAAATTTAACACCACGCAACATTAATTACACCGAATGCACCATGCAGATCTAAATGCCTAACACCGAGTACAAGAGGTGAAGGAGAAGAACTGGAAATGCAGGAAGACTTCAGGTCCACAAAAGAACTAAACTAATAGCTTGACGAAGAGGAGAAATGAAGAGCTATAGGGAAATATAGGAACAGTCGCAGACACAGTAAGAAAGAGGAGATGAAAGTTTTACGGTCATTGTACGAATGACTACAGGCTATTGGAGAAAATTTTAATCTCGTATTTCCAAATTAAAAAACATCACGAGGTGGCTGGAACATCCAAGAAAGGATATGACGAAGCCGAACGTCACAGAAGACACCAGACAAGACAGGGAAAATTTCAGGCTACAGATCAGTAGTGCAAAATTTCTTGTCCGACAACAAAACTCACAACCTAGGAGGCTGATGTCAAATGAACAGAGCTAGACCGCCAGCCAATGCATAAAGAGATTCTGGGAAGAAGAGAAACGACGTACCATTGTCTTAGGTTCCAAGCTATCTATAGTTGATCAAATTCAATTATAAAAAGAGGTCATAAGCAGAAAATAAGGAGAAATAAACACAGAATTCCAAAAAGAAACACTGCAGAGGTCAGGAAAATTCACAAAAAGTGACAAATGTTAGAACCGGTCACGAGAATTGAGCTACATATTTCAGTTCAACATATCGAGTCCAAGTTTCATTATTTTCAGCGTTTTTGGAATTGGTTAGTGCTGTTCTGTGCCACTGTATTTCTGTTGCTACTGTCGCATTCTGTAGTACTCCGACAAATAAGTAATTCTGGAATCCATAACTAAACTTGGTCTAGACAACTCAAGTACAAAAACGAAAAAAACAAAAAAAATGCTAAAATGTGAAAACAGTAGATACCTAATGAAATGTCAGCAAAAATAACGCACCGTGCAGCAGAGACCTACAATTTACCTGTATAGGCCTGGCTGTCCTCTTAGTCTCCTGCCTAACCTCATCCTTATAAATCGTGCAGTTTGCGGATAAATACAGTCAAATATTCGTGGGAATCAAGATTATAAATATGCGTGCTAACCGTTCCATTCGCACCAATTATGCTGTTCTTTGGATTCCTGCCCGAACTCACTTTCGGAAATCATGTCTTATTGGGAAAGAAGTAGCTAAATATTTTATAGGAACCAAGATTAAAAATAGGATTGCTGCTTGATTCACTGGCATCAGTTTAAGGTGCGCGCTTAGGTTGCGGTGCTGCCTAACCATACCCTCGGAAATCGCGACATATTTACAACAATCGGCAGAGTTTACTTCAGGCACTGAGACAACCGCAGATAACATTTAATGACGGGACACTATCATCTTTCGCATCGTAGACCGCTGATGTCACGACGTCGCTAGTCAAAGTTGACGGGTGGGATAGGACACTAGAATTGAACCAAAGTAGTACTTAATGCTCGAAATTCATATCTAGGCTGGTGGAAAATCTTGTAAAAATAAATTATGCCTTACGATAGGTCCATGGAGAACGCGTGTTTCAAGAAACCATGGCGGTGTGCTAACGTTGTCGAACATTATCCAAAAGATCGAATGAAGAAAGCACTTGGCATGGTAGCTTTGTAGGAATATTTATAATCTGCAGACGCCCGATCTTCCTGTAATTAAAAGATACATAAAATTAATCTTTCTCCTACAGAGACTGCCTTACATAGATTCGTACGAATAATCCGCTCGACTGATTTGTAAAATTATATTATTCTTAATATAAGTGCTGTGTCTAACATCTCCATGTTTGTTAGACATGCAGGAGTCGAGAATTACTTACGCATGCGCAGGAAGGTGCAGTCACTTCGGTGGCCGTGCTTTGGCAGACATCAGACGCTGGTCGGTGACTCGGCGCAGACCGCTGCCGCTGCTCCGTGCTGTTGCCGCATTTCTCTGTTTCTTGAGAGACTGCTGGCGACGGGGACAGCAACAGCCGCCTTGCTCGCCTTTCGGATCAAAACCGTTGCTGGGATACGGCGTGGGCCGATGAGGAGAGCCATGTATTGTTGACAACTGCGTCACGTCTTCATTTGTCTCGTTTACTGTAATGGGGTACAGTTGATTGAACAATCATTTTTGAAAGGGCCTTAGTCCAAATTTTGACAAAATGAGTTAAGCACGATCACAGATCCTATATACACAGATAGATATTTTTGTATGAAAATGGCTTTATTGCCGATACCTCAAATGTGTTACTGCGACTCAGTTACAATGGCTTCATTTATGAAAGGGCTTCACTCCTGGAATAGTGCCCTTTCAATGGTGATTGTATTAGCATGCCATCTACCGAATACTTAAAGGACTATATGTTACCTTTCTCTTTCTGTGGTTGAACCGTTGCTATTTCTGAAGAAGTGTTGTGAAATGTAAAATGACTCCAAGTATTGTGTTGGAACGTAGTGGGAGTACCAAGAAAAGAAATAAAGATAGAAAGACGTATTGTTGGAAAACATGAGCAGAACGCTATAAGAACAGCCACAGTAATTTGTCATGAGTACAGTAACCATTTCAGCCATGTTCCTTTATACATTTTGAACACAGTAGTTACGATCAGATGTGGCTTCTAAACACACAGATTAAGGTCCGATTCCAAAGTTGAGGAATTTTTGAAGCCTGTCGGCCTGTTTCCTGTATCTTTCTGTTTTTCGTGTTCTGTGCTGTACTCTACGTCAATTCATCATCACTTGGGCACGAATCAGGGTTGCACAGTCTCCTCAGACATGTAGATAGCGGTTGCACAGAATGTATTGTTACAGTAGAGCAATGCATAGCCGATGGGAATCGACTACTTAAGTCGCATACGTGGCGGCGCAGCAATAAATGCGCCGTGAGTGGCAGCGTTAGGCAAAGTGAGACGCGTGCAGCGCGTGTCACGTGACACGACACTACAGCGCGACACGCACTACAGCGCATACTGCGACGCGTACACTGGCGGCGCTCTGCGCTGACAGAACCGAAGCGCGCGCAACCTGTTATCTTCCTCAAACGATTTTACAGAAACTATTCACTGAAAATATTTGATTTTTGCCTTCCTTGTATCGTTATGTGTCAGCTTCGTGGCGAAGTGCCCATCATCTCGCTAATGACCATTCTTATTGAGATGTACACAATTTTAGTAAGACACTACGCAAAACTCAAAAAGTTAGCAACGAAAATTAGGGGTCGCTGTGATTTTGCGTTTGGTACGTATTACACCATATGTTGCTGCGTATGAAATTTAGCTAACACGCTGAATTTTTGTTTAGACTTGGGAGGAGATCTCTATCTGCCTCCGATCTCATCCCATGTAGCGTGCTCACTTCCGATCTCACGCCCGCGAGAATGGAAATAATCGCAACATCTCTCGTATCTCCTAAACAGCTCGAGACATCGAAACGAAAGTTTGGCGAATGATAGCACACAAGGAGAAGAGTGTTTTGCCAACTCTTAAACACACAGAAGTTTCTCATCTATGGCGATATATCAGTACTTATACTTCCCTTTCTATTTATTTCACTCCAGTGACTGTAATTTTTTAAGAGTTATCGACAGCTAGCGAAACAAGTTCTTCCTAGTATGAAAATAAACATGAAATTTCTTCTTGTATGTTATTGTAAACCGATACTACGAGGTTTTTTGTAAGGTATTGCTGCTCTGTGATTGCCAGTTACTTGTTTAATGAGGCACTCCGTTTCGGAATTCTGTCTCAATAGCTGCTGTGAGATGAGTTTGGCAAATTACACTCTGACAAAGGAAGTACAATTAAACAAGTGACCAAGAGAAATGTGGCCTTTACTCATAAATGGTGATGCTTCTTCGAATGAGAAAAGGTTAACAATTAACACAAAAATAGATTGCCAATTCTGTTGGAATTTTGGTGGAACCCCCTTACCCATCCTATTTTTAACACTGAGCCACTGGAATGGAAACTTACCAAAGGATTTTATTCCTTCTCTTGATCTGAGCAGTATTAAAATAATGACTAGCGTTCCTTCAGGCGGAATGATAGGCACATGCCAGATACTGTTTACTCACCTACGGCTTGCCAAACTGACAATGCGTGATCGCGAATAAAATAGTTGTTATTGAGAAAAATAAGCAATTGATCTGTCGCACAATGCAGTTGTCAGTGTATTGACAGCAGCGAAGGATAATGCGCGTAACAGGAATGCACAAGCTAGCCATGAGTGCCTTGTCAGTTGAAAAACATTGTCATAAAAGTAGATCTGCATTTGTCAGTAGTACATTTCAACAAATTAAATATATCTAATCATAACACTCTTTTAGGATATTCCTACTTTCGTAATAATAGCGACCATTTTCTTCATTTGTGTAGGCTGTTGTTGTATAATTAGTTTATTTATGCTGATAATGTCCATGCAACAATTGAAATGCTTTTTCTCATCACGGGGAACCAATTAAAACATTGTTATTTGTGACTGCTTTTCGACTGTTTCTAGCTTGCAGTGGAAATATGTTGTTCACATGCATGTACTACAGTGTGTCGTATTTCATTGTTACATCCATATGAGAGTAATCACAGTGAAACTTCTATACTTCAGATCTTGGACTCCTTTTAGCACAAGCACAAAGGGATCACACCTGTGGAGATTATCCCTTTCTAAATTTTTGTAACAGTTCGTAGATACAGCAACATACTAGGCAGCGAGAAGGTTACCTTCTTTTACTTTCCTGCCTTGCTTCTTAATCACATGATTTTGTAATATTCCTCGCTTCCTTATTCACTACACTCTGTGCCTTCTTGCGACCTGAAATCATCGCGGAGGCATATGATACAATTCCAGCGGCCAGTGGCTCATTAGTTACTGAAGTATGCATTTTTCTTGACAGAAGAAAAACAAAACAAAACTATGCAGATATAAATAACAGAAAAGTATAATGTACTAACGAAGAGAGCTGGATCGTTTAAATGGCGAAAAACGAAAGACTACCCAATGGCAATAAAATTTAGTACACAGTAAGGCAAAATTTATCGTATGGGCAGTACTACCACTGCTCATATGAGCCTCTTCGATGTGAGCACACGGCCGGCCTACTTTTCCGCTCCCCGCCTCGAATTTCCCACGGTGCTAGCGAGGCACGCGCGAGAAACTGTGCCTCAACCACAACGCCGCGCGACCCGGCGCAGGCGCACGTCGCGTCCCAGTCGCGTCGCGTCGCAGTTTGCGCCAAGCCTAAACTAAATCAGGATGACCACTTTCCATACAAAATTTGTAATACTGTTTAGCGATTCGAGTTCCAGTTCTACTCAACAGTTTAAAATTTACTCGTGATCAAAGACATCAGCACCCAGCTGTCAATTAACGTCCCGTTCTCCCAGCAATTTCGCTGTTATGTCACAGGACTTTACATCTGTGTACTGTCACTCCACCGTGTGCTAGCACTATCTACTAATCCGAAAACAACCTCTCTTACAATTGGTGCGCTAGATGATTAAATACAACATGTCACGTTTGACGTCATATTTCTGCAGCAAGTCTCAACGACAGGAATAGGAACATTAGCTGACTTGGAAGCTATCATTAATATCGAACCAGTAATCAACTGAGGTACGGCTATTCTTTTAAAGGATAATTTTACTGTTAAAAATTTCCAACTCTAGCCCAGCGGAGACGCAGTTGCATGTTCTGTCGGTGAGGCATTCATTATAAATATTGACGCGCCATCGGGGCTAACTTTACACGTGCACGGTCGGATGTTTTTATTCAGCATATCTCAACTCTCCTCGCAAATTAAAATACTAGCATAATATGACGTAGGGATTTCAATTATTTGCTGACGAAATTATAACAATAAATATGCAGAACTACAGCAACTAATTGGTTGCTTTCTCTTAACTGACGTATGGCGCATTCTCCATTAAGATCAAAATGATTTTGCACATTTTTGAAAGTGTGGCGAATAGAATAGATGGAAAGTACGTTTCACGAAGTTGTGAGTAGGCTGTTTATGTTTTCTTATTGGCAACGTTACGTAGCGCTCTATACGAAAATCACTGGCTGTGCTGTGTGCAGTCTGTGGCTAGTTTGCATTGTTGTCTGCCATTGTAGTGTTGGGCAGCGGCAGCTGGATGTGAACAGCGCATAGCGTTGCGCAGTTGTAGGTGAGCCGCCAGCAGTGGTGGATGTGGGGAGAGAAATGGCGGAATTTTGACATTTGTAAGAATGGATGTTATGAACTGCTATATATATTATGACTATTAAGGTAAATACAATGTTTGTTCTCTATTAAAATCTTTCATTTGCTAACTATGCCTATCAGTAGTTAGTGCCTTCAGTAGTTTGAATCTTCTATTTAGCTGGCAGTAGTGGCGCTCGCTGTATTGCAGTAGTTCGAGTAACGAAGATTTTTGGTGAGGTAAGTGATTTGTGAAAGGTACAGGTTAATGTTAGTCAGGGCCATTCCTTTGTAGGGATTTCTGAAAGTCAGATTGCGTTGCGCTAAAAAAATATTGTATGTCAGTTTAAACACAGTTCTGTATAAATTTTTCTAAGGGGACGTTTCATATGTCGACCCTTAGCCGAGGATACCTCACTGGAATCTTCTGATTTCTTCTTGTAGTTTGTGCAATTAGTGCAGCCTTTGTTTATTGCTAGCACGTAATTGTAGAGAGAATTTCCTTTGTAGTTGTAGTTTTTCATTGTTGTACAGTAAAACAGTTGTGGCATGCATGTAGATTTGCACCAAGTATTTCGCAGCTGCGCTTGCAATTAACTTGATATTATTTTCAGTGCTATGTTAATGTGTTCTCTTATGTTTGCTCTTCAAATTGTGTTTTTCTGTGTTGTCGTGTGAAATATTGTGACAATAATGGCGTGTGAAAAACGTAACACTAGGCTCCAAAGTAAACTGAAAAATAATAATGACAACGAGCGTAGCTTACCAACACCACTGTGTAGTGAATTAACAGACATTCGAAGTAGTAATTTGGTAATTGTGCATAGGGAAATGGAGCGGGCGGCAAATAATTGTGTAGACAGTGAAACAAGTAGTGAACAGGGAAGCATTGTCGATCGATCGCTTGGCAACAGCTCGCCTCAGGAATCCGAAATGACAGGACACAATTTTGAAAATACTGTAGATTCAGGTTTTGCGTCCTCACCGTTTTCTCAAATAAGTCAAGACACATTTTCTGCTTGTCAAAATGTGAATGTTGCCGGTGCAAATGCACTGTCGAAAAGCGTAGAGGAACAGATTCCAGACACCAATGCATTGTTATTACAGCTAATGCAACAAATGGAACAAAATCAGAGACAAACACAGCAAAGGCTTCAAAAGTTAGCCACAATGGAACAACACCAGAGACAAACACAGCAACAATTAGACACAATGGAACAAAATCTTCAAAAGTTAGACACAATGGAACAAATGCTTCAAAAGTTAGACTGAGTGGAACATAAGCTTGAACAAACACGTGAAGATTTAACTACTGAGCTACATAACATTGAATCGAAATGTCAAAACGTCTGTAATGATGTAAAAACACAATTTTCAACCTATTTTTTCGCGGCATGAAAATGCATTACAGAATCATGAAGCAGCCATAAAAGAACTCCAAACTATTGTTCATGAAAATCACGACACCTTGCAAGCTAAAATTGACTCAGTTGCATCTGCTGATTTGGTTACGCAACTTGCAAAAATTCAAGAAAACTTAAAGTACACAGTAGATACGATTTCAACACAAATGGACACTCTGAAACTTGGTTCAGAACAACACACTGAGGAAGTAAGTACACTATCGGAGAAAGTAGCCGAACTTTCGGATCAGTTCACTAACTTATCTGCAAAGGTAGATGATGATCTGAATGACACAAGACCTGCAGCCATCACTGACACAGAAGAGTGCGAACAAATTAGGAAATTCAAACAAAATCAGAATCAAATTAATACGCAGCACCAAGGAGAAATCCGGGAAGTACAAGATCAGCTGACACAGGTAATACAAGAATTACGTATTTCAGAGGACACTCGCACTCCAATACGGGAAGAGGGACATAGGGATACGGAACAGCCACAAAATAATAACTCAATGCACTTCGGAAATTATGAAAGAAATTGGCAAGGTATACCGAATTTTGAGATGGAACCGCCGACACAACGTAACAATGACCGACATGCTACTCGCCGACACGATGATTTTGACTATAAGCTGTTCATTACTACACGTAAATTCAAAATGTTTAAGAATTCTCCCAACGGCATTCATCCACAAGCGTGGCTCCATCAATTCTCTCATTGTTTTCCTCCCAACTGGTCATTGGAGCACAGGTTAGAATTTATGTGTGGCTACTTGGAGAATGAACCAGCTGTAAGAATGCGATCGGTCATTCACGATTGTCACAGTGAAGGAGAATTTTACCATGCGTTCCTCTCAGCATATTGGTCTCAAGCTACACAAGACCGAGTAAAACATAGCATCATAATGATGAAACATTTCGAACAATCTGAATTTTCCAGTCTTGTGAAATATTTTGAAGACATGTTGCACAAGAATCAGTACCTGTCAAACCCATACAGCCCCTCAGAACTCATCCGCATTTGCTTAATCAAACTGCCTGAACATTTACGACATATTATTTTAGTAGGACGTTGCAAAGACGACATTGAAGCTTTTCAGGGACTGTTACAAGAACTGGAAATTGACACTGACAATCGCGGAATGCGAAAACAGGAGCACAACAATTACAGATTACATCCGTCACAATTCCGCGATGACAGAAATAATATACGACAAGGCTATTCTTTCAATGTAAATCGTGACCGAAACAGACACCACCCGTATCACAACCGTTGGCAGAGTAGTAATAATTATAGGGAAAGATCACCTCTCTGCGGTAATGACTATGACAGAAACAATCAGAGAAACAGACAATATGGGAACCAAAATAATTATTATCAAGGAAGACAGAATAACTTTAGACGCAATGGTCCAGCGCGCAGTTATGACTCAGGGAGAAATTCTCCACCACGTGACCGACAAGAAAGAAACTATGGAATCTACCGACATGACGACAGACGATATGATCGTAACGACAGACCCGAACTGCATCAGAACTGGCGGGATTTAAACAGGGCAGGGCCCTCTCGTCACGGTGAATTTGTAGAAGTTAAGTCTCCAAATCCCAATAACGATGCGCGCCAACAAAGAGACAATAGGCAATGACTCACACCGCTGGCTGCCACAAAACGTACTTCTGAAACTGACGACGCAGCTGCCGTAGTTAGTAATTACGTAAAAATGGAAGACATTAGGGACATCTTACTCCAGGAACATGACGTAAAACTTAACAACATTGCATATCCTGTGATTCACATTAAAGTAAATGATGTAAAATTTACGGCAGTACTTGACTCTGGCAGTCCCATTTCAGTAATTAGTGAAACAGCTTTTAGCAAGTGCAACAAATCGAACGATTGCCCCACACTTCCGTTACATAAGATTAAATTACAAGGTGCAATCTTTGGAAAAAGTGTAGATGTACGCCAACAAACCAACTTAGAATTCTTTTGTCAAAGCCACAGCTTCTCTATGAACTTTCTTATTGTTCCATTATTGTCGACGGAAATTATATCGGGAGTAGACTTTTTGAATGAATACAAAGAAATCTTAAACTTTCACTATGCTGAAATAAGTTTAGAGAAGGAAGGTATGTCACTAGCTTTGAAATTTGAAGATTGGCTCTCAAACCATGATGAGGAAATTAATCGGCTTTACCTTCTGTTAGACAATAGTTCAGAATTTTCTACGGAACTAGACACTAACAATCACTCTGCAAGTACTGACAGGGATGATATCGACGGCATATTTGAAATTAATGAGTTAATTCAGAATAAAATTCAAACAATTGAGAATTGTAATGACACTGATAGGCAGGACCTTTTTGAGATTTTACAAGCACATTCCACAGTTTTTACTCACAAAACAGGAACAATCAAGGGATTTCAATAGGAATTTCGTGTTCGTGAGCATACTAAATTTTGTGTTAGTCCATACGTAATTCCAGCACATTATAGGGACCGTGTTAGAACAGAAATACAATCTATGCTTCACGAGGGCATTATTGAGCCTGCAGTAAGCTCATACAACAACCCGTTACATGTTGTTGAGTAGAAAAATGGATCGATCAGGCTTGTCTTAGATTCGAGACAAATCAATACTATCATTATTCCTGAAACAGACAGGCCGCAGACGATGGAAGAACTTCTTCAAAATTTTAATGGTGTAAAAGTGTTGTCTTCCATTGATCTCAGATCCAGCTTTTATCAGATCGAACTTCATCCAGAATGTAGAAAATACACAGCTTTCCTTTGTTTCGGCGTTTGTTATCAGTTTCGGAAACTTCCTTTTGGTTTGAACATTTCTTTGGCAGCATTCATTCGCGGGCTAAATTCCATATTACCTGAGTTCTTAAAACGTCACATCACCTTATATGTGGACGATATTCTAATATCAGAAGCTTCATGGGAACAACATAACCGCATCCTCAACAATTTGTTACGTATTTTTGCAGAATCTGGAATTACAGTTAACTTCGAAAAGTCTGAATTCGGTAGGTCAAAGGTGAGGTTTTTGGGACATATTATTTCTTCTGAAGGCATTCAGCCGGATCCTGAAAAGTTAGAAGCAATCAGAGCCATTCCAGTTCCATCCACAAAAAAACAAGTCCGCAGTTTTCTTGGTCTCGTAAATTTTTACTGTCGTTTTCTGAATATGCAAATTCTTGTTACACCAAAACTTTGTTCTCTCACTGGAAAAAATACTATTTGGAACTGGGACGAACAATCACAGTTGGAATTCAATTCTTTGAAAGAAGCGTTACTTCACACGCCAATACTAGCTCATCCAGATCTGTCGCAAGATTTCTGCCTTAGCACGGATTCTTCTAAAGTCGGTCTTGGTGCCCACTTATTTCAAGAAGCCATAGAAAATGACACTACTGTTCAGAAAACCATTGCTTTTGCTAGCCGAGTGCTAACAAAATCTGAAAAAAATTGTTCCGTTACTGAATTAGAAGCTTTAGGTATCGTTTGGGCATTTAACAAATTCCGTTTCTTTCTTTCTGGTAAGCACGTAAAAGTATACAGTGATCATCGTGCATTACAATTTCTTATGTCTTCAAAATTAAATCATGACAGGTTAAAACGTCGGGCATTATTTCTGCAAGAATTCTGCTTCACAATAGTCTACATTCCCGGCAAGGAGAACATTGTTGCGGACGTGCTGTCACGCGCACCGGCTGGGCATGAGAAAAGTAACACAGAAGGCAACCTTGAGAAAAATTTTAGTATTCTTTACATTCAGAAAGTCGCCTTTGAAAACTTCATCACCACATCTTTAAAGGACATTGCTCATGATCAAGATAAAGATCCGATTTGGAAAGACATCAAAAGTAAATGGCATGAAAAGACACACACTCAGATTCGGCATTATTACCTGGTTAGAAACAACATACTCTTCAAACGCTGCACTGTTGATGACAAGCTATGGGTACTTTGCATTCCAGACGATTTTGTTAATAAGCTCATTTGGTACATTCATTTCAGCTACGCACATTTTGGCCCACGAAAATGTTATCATATTCTTCGAACGACTTGTTATTTTAACAATATGGAAAAGCGAATTCGAAGAGTCTTGTCTATTTGTAAACTTTGTCAAAAGGCGAAACCATCTACTATCTCACATCGTGCCCCGTTGTTTCCTATTATTCCTTCTAAATTAAAGGAATTTGCTGCTGTTGATCTCTTGGGACCCCTTGTCAGAACATCGAATGGATTTTCATACGTTCTAGTCACTGTTGAACTTACTTCAAAATTTGTTTCTTTCACTCTGTTACGTAAAGCCACTGGACGGTCTGTATCCAACGCCTTTGTTAAAAATTTCTTACGTGAAGTTGGCCACGTTGCTAAAGTCATTTCAGATAACGGACCGCAATTCAGATCTACTGTTTGGTCACGCATGCTTCGGAATCATAAAATCAAACCTGTTTTTATTTCATTGTACTCACCACATTGTAACCTGTCTGAACGGATTATGAAAGAAATCAATAAGCTTTGCAGACTTTATTGTCACAGAAATCATCAGCATTGGGACAGATATTTACACTTATTTCAAACTGTGCTGAATGAAATGCCTCATGATCCCACTGCTTTACCACCTACTCTTGTACTAAAGAATGAAGAACCACCGAGCAGAATCAGAGAGCTTGTACCTTTCCTGTATACACGTAAACTTCGACACAAAGACATAATTGATTTGGCTCTTAAAAATATAAAATCTGCAGCAGACAAAAGGAGAAAACTACACGGTAAAGCAAATGCAAAGAAATTATATATTGGTCAGAAAGTTCTCATTAAAGCTCGTTCATTGTCACATAAGAAGAAACACTTGAGTCACAAATTCTTTCTAGTTTACAATGGACCTTACAGAATCCGACGTATACCACATGATAATTGCATTGAAGTTGAAACTCTGCGTACTTGGAAGAGTAAAGGTTTACACCACATTTCACATGTAAAACCATTTATTGACAGATAATCTGCTTTTTAACTTAGTCTTTGTAACTTTGCGTAATAACTAAGATATCTATACGCAAAGCATTTCACTTTTGTTTATCATGAGGTAAGTACATGGACTTCTGCAGAACTTAGCTTTCGGAGGACAATAACTACGACACTTCCACAGAGATTATCTTACAGCAAGACGCACATTTAGCGCTACAGGACACGTATTTGAGTGATGAATTTTGTACTTAAAACATTTATTTTTAAAGATTTTTGAATTATGAAGAAAGTTTTCTGTGATACATTTCATTCCATTGCTGTAATCTGTAACACCTGAGGGTATAATTACAATAATCCTCAGGGGGGTACACGCCTACTTTGTGTACCATGTGTTTGGCAAGCACAAGGAGCCCTAGCTAATATGGTATTTGCTTATACAACTTTACACATCGGTACCATATTTCTCCAACACAGAATTACACAGCAACCTGATTATTTAACAGAGAAACAAATATTTTTTTTACTACATCAGTGACACATGTTTACGCAATTACACAGTTGGGTAACTTCACACTTACGAAATTGTATTTTGTCTGTACTTTGTGAACTGTTCATATTTTTTCGGACCCATTGCGATATTATGAGAGCTTTGAATGATATATTTGGTATGGGATCACGATTTTTAAAGTATGTTTGAGGCAGATGACACTTTTTGACATGAGCAGAGAATTTTTTTTTAATTATTGGAGGAAGCTACGAAGATTGTGAGAGTTGACTGAGGTGTTACGATGTTATTATTACGATGACTATGTGTATTATGCTGTTGCGGTATGTTTATGATCAATAAGCTGATGCTATATGAGTTATTTGATTAAGCTATGTATCTGTTATGATGAAATATTGAAGAAGTGTCGACGAATAAGGTAAGGAATAATGAGTAGTGTTTAGGGACTCTGACTTGTGAAAAAGGTTGTTGGAAACCAAGAATCGTACTTTAAGAGTTATGAAATGTGTGTAAATGCGTGAATGTATCACAATGCCGGCGAAAATTTTTTGGACACTGTTATATTTATAGGATTTTGTTTCTACACATTTGCAACGCAAATTTTCGACCTGTGAAATTTTATATGAGACTGTCACTCTAGCGGAAACTGCTGTTGTAAATATTTCCATAAGAAAGTTAAGTGACCACCTGCACGTAACGCGTCGTGGGCACCCATCTGTGTCAGATGGCTGGAGAAAAAGCCATTAGTGTGTCCTTTTCAGAGGCACAGGTAGAAACAAAAAAGGGGGAGGCCATTAACCTCGCTATTGACATTCCTTTATAGAAAGCACCGCAAATACGACACGCTCGTTACTTGGAAACATTCTTACATCTGCACATCTGATTATGACAAGTATCTTTCTATGAGAGTTGAGAGATTTTTTTACTACCTTATGAAATGCCATATGGCTAATGAATGATATTTCATGCCTTCCTTTGTACATATTTGTTCATTTTCTTTAATATCTAGTTCCTAGCTGCACTGCAGCATTGGTTAAAATAAAATTTTATAGATGTACTAATATAAATATTTTATGCCTACAGACCCAGTAAAGAATAACTTTGATGTACTTCAAAAAAAAAAAAAAAGAAAAAACGAAGGAGCACAAAAAGACATTTCCCTTCACAGGACTTGCATACATAATTTTCTTTTCAACTACTTGCTAATATTTTTCGTAGAATAAGTTGTGGTGCACCACTTTAATTACATAGACATTAAGATGTGAATATACATTTCCCTTATCTGCATTGTTGTTTTTACTGTAATATTTTTTCTCCTTGAGCTATGTCATGTTTAGGTATAAGTTACTGCTGTTTGCCAGGCATAGTGTTACTGAATTTGACTTTGTGTTACTCTGCTAAGCCAGTTTATTACTGATTTATTTTTCTTGTTTGCTGCTCATTGCAAATTAGTTGTAATATTGTTGCTTACTTTGCCAATTTGAATTTTTTGTCATTGCTGTTTGTGTTAATTGTTTCGTGCTGCTGCATTGCCTCGTCCCTTAGTTTAGCATCTGAGCTCAGTAGATTTAAGTTAGCTTAAGAGTGGGTGGCCTATAAGAGAATGAGTTGCGATGAATTGGAAGAAATGCATTGAGAAGTTATACGAAAAAAGTACAGAAAGCAGGTATAGGTAGGATTTTCTTGGAAATAAATAATGAGGTAAGAAATATGTGAAATAAATATAGAAAGCATGCTTAGATAGAATTTTTTTGGTGGAAACAAAGGATGAAATAAGACGAAAGATCTATGGAATGAAGTTTTGGGTTGGACTGCAGTACCAAATGTTACACTGAAAACGAACCCTGTCCTTTCCTTTTGTGTTATCCCACTATGTGTTTGTATACCCTTGTGTATTTGTTTTCTTCCTGTCTCTGTTTAGTTTCATAGAATTTTTTCTTCTTTTAATATTAAGCTACATTCACTATGATGTGGAATACTGTTCTCCTCAAATATAATTGGCATTAATAATATGTTATTTACTTTGTAAATATGCTTAGACATTATTTATTCTGTTTTGTTTTAATGCTCATGTGTGAAGTTGATGTTTCAATAATTATTCTGATCTTTTATGTATATACTCATGTCATAATTCCTGTAACACTGATGTATATGTTTATTTCTATTCTGTTGTAAAGCTTGTACTACAAATGTTATCTGTATTGTTATGTTCTTTAATGATGTATTTTATACCTCTGTAATTGTATTCTTATGTTATAAAATTGTAATTGATACCAGTTCATCATATTATTAATTTGTTAGTTACATTTCACTGCACACTTTTCTGTTGGTGATAGTATATGGACAATATTTGAGAAGTAGGGACTGTTAGTGTTTGCACGTGTGTTGATAATTCAGCAAGGGACTGGATAACAGCAATGCTGGTTCAAAGGACATTCCAAAAACTTTGTGAGTGCACAAGTGGTGGTTATGGACTTGCTATATTAACTGCAAGACTCTTCAATGGTGATTGTGCACCCGCACAGTCACAACAGATGGCTGCTGGCCATCTCTACAAGGACTACAGTGGGTCTGCATCTCTGATGACCCACCAATACCATTATTTCTACAAGGACTACAGTGGGTCTGCACCTCTGGTGGCCCACCAATACCACAATCTCTACCAGGACTACAGTGGGCCTGTCCACAATTTCTACAAGGACTGCAGTGGGTCTGCACCTCTGGTGGCCCACCAATACCATACTCTCTACCAGGACTACAGTGGGTCTGCTCTGTGATGACCTACCTACCAATCTTCTTCAAATCGTCGAATGACTCTGCTGTGAGTTTGCTCTGTTGTGGCCCATTACCTGTCAGCACGTCAAGAGTCAGCACTGTCTTTCAGTTGGAAGGACAACACTACTTCTTCAAGACTGCATGGAAATCCACTACTTCCGTGTGCATTGTCTTTTACTGCTCAGACTTTGAAAAAAAAACCAAAGCTGAAATTTTGCCTGCTGAGTTTACGGACGATTGTGGCTTCGAAATGCGCCTAAAATTAAGATTACCTTCACAAACAGACCTGCTTCTCTTTAGAAATTCAGTACCAGCTATCTTCCTCCTCGGGACCTCTGTTCCGAAATCGCTGATACCATGAAAATTTGTCAACACAAACGGCAAAATTTAAACCCAGTCACAGTGCAGAGACGAGTTACGCCAGGCCTGCTGTACGAAAGGCCCTCACCGGCTGCTGTTGTGATGCAGCTTTGTGATGAGAAACTGCAGCCGAACTTAACAAACACTGCTTCAGGTGTCACTAGGCCTTCTGCTGCTGCTGATAGCGACCCACACTGTCAACGTAAACAGATCAAGCCAGAATTAATGCGCTTCAAAACAACACAAGAGAGGGTGAGTTGCTAGGCAAGGTCTGCAGGGAAATTTCCAGATGAAAATATCGCACTGAAGCACTTTCAAAACGAAACACGCTAAATGCACAACAGCTTGCTTCCGTGTGTTGAGCTCGAGAATGGCGATCGTTTCACAACGGAAACCGCTGTAAGTAAACACGTCGAGTCGTCTTCCGCATTTCTTTTCGCTCACAGCCCGACTGACCCTTCCGCAGTGTCTTCCCCGTCACTGCAGGTTCAAACCTCACTGAGCTCGAAACAGATCGAATGCCCGTAGATCCGAGTTGACAGTGATGACTTCAGAAAATTTATAAAACAATATCCAAAAATTAATCAGCAGGTCTATTGGCATACAGTCAACATGGATTTAGATATCATCATTCTTGTGAAACACAACTATCTGTTTACTCACACGTAGAGTTGAGTTCTATTGTCACGTGATTTCAAATTGATTCTGTATTTCTGGATTTACAAAAGTCTTTTGACGCTTTACCTCACAAGCGACTTGAAATCAATTTGCGTGATTATGGAATATCGTCTCAGATATGCGACTGTATTTTCTTATTTCCGGTCAGATAGGTCACAGTTCGTACTAATTGACGGAAAGTCATCGAGTAAAACCGAACGTATTGGTGGCGATCCGCAGAGTAGTGTCACAGACCCCCTGTTGTTGCTTATCTATACCAACGAGTTAGGAGACAGGTGGAGCAGCTGTCTTGGGTTGTTTGCAGGTGATGCTGTCGTTTATCGTCTAGTAAAGACATCAGAAGATGAAAACGATTTAGAAATGACATGTGTATGGTGCTGAAATTGGCAATTGAGGCGAAATAATTAAAAGTGTGATATCATCCACATGAGCGGTAAAAGAATTCCCTTACACTTCGATTACACGATAAATCAATCAAATCTGAAGGCAGTAAACCCAATTAAATACCAAGGAGTTGCAATTACGAACAACGTAAATTGGAAACAAGGCAGAGAAAGTACTATGACGAAAGCGAACAAACTGCGATTTATTGGCGGAAAACTTGGAAGACACAACACATGTACGAAAGAGATTGCCTGCATTAAGGCTGCCCGCCCTCTTTTGGAAGTACGGCTCGCGGTGTGGGATCCTTACCAGGTAGGATTAATGGAGTACATCGAAAAAGCTCAAAGAAGGGCATCACGTTTTGTCTTATCGACAAATACAGCAGACAGTGTCACTGACATGGTACAGGGTTTGTGGTGGACATCACTGAAACAAAGGAGTTTCTCGTTGCGGCAGGATCTTTTCACGACATTTCAGTGGGAAACTTTTTCCTCCGATTATGGAAATACTTTGTTCTCCTACAGAGGGAGAAATGATAACCGTAATAAAATATGGGACATCAGGATTCGCACGGAAAGGTATAGGTGTTTGTTTTCTCTGCTCTGTTTTCGAGATGGAATAATAGAGAACTATTCTGAAGGTGGTTCGATGAACCCTCTGCCAAGCACTGAAGTGTGATTTGCAGAGTATCCATGTAGATGTGGATGTAGGCGTGTGCCCAAATCAATTTTATCAAACGTATTTGGACGTTATTGGAACCTGTTTTACAGGGAATATGAATGGAGTTATTGCTGCCACCGAAATTCAGAATTTCTTGGAGAAAATGATTATTTTCCTACCAAAGCGAACACGTAGTCATAGAGTGGGAGATCTTCGCCCAATAACTCTCCTACATGCCGATTACAAACTCGTTGTAAAAATCCTAGTATAGAAATTAAAACTTGCGATTCGTGAATCTATTAGCCATCACCGTCAATGCGGACCTGCACGCGGGAGCAGCCCCCAAGCCGTCTGTGCGTACACACGCGTGATGCCACGCACAGCAGCAGCACGTGACCCAGCCGCGGTTCTTCCGCTCCACTTCCACATGTGTTCTGATAGTGTCAGATACAAACAGCTACGTCAACTCGTACACAAACTGGGATTTGGCGATCGATTTGCTGAGCAGTGCAAGTACTACAAAAATACATATCAACTGTTGAAAAACAGGTGCTGTGGCAACTCGTAGGTCTGTCAGGCAAGGCTGTCTGCCTTCAGTGCTCGTGTATGTCTCAGCCTCGTTCGTCTTCTTCATATTGGTTGAAAAAACAATAAATGGAATTTCAGTAGAAACAAGAAAAGTAACATGCACAGCATACGCTGATGATGTGGGCCTCTTTCTAAAAGACGAATCTGATCTTCATCTAGTAAAAAATTTATTCTCTATTTCGAGAGGTAACAGGCACAACGATAAACTGGAGCAACAAGTTTCCACTGCCCACTGTGTCCTGTACTCCGTTCCGCCAGTAGTCTTGGAGCTGCGCCGCCAACACATTCAAAGTGCTGCGTGTGCAGATGTCATATACAATAACATTAAGCTGGCTTCAAATACTGATTACTGTCAGGGCTGTAACGAACAGCAAGCTGAACCTAATTCAGAAATCAGAGCTACTTAATGTATTTCTGCTGTCAAGGGCCTGCCTGGTGTGTCGCCCACACGTTGAATGTGTCGAAACAAATGGGCAGGGCGATTAGCCAGGCTGTAGTCTGAGTTCTGTGGGGGCTGAATTTCGATGCTGTTGGCCGGGTTCTTTCATTCGACTGACAGCCCCAAGAACTGTGCAAGAGCCACACCAGTTTCTTACAATGCCATAAAATGTACAAAACAGACCACCATTTTTAGTATTAGAATACTGCCAAGTAGTGATGTACGTACATGAAACAAAAGCTTACTTCCTAATGTTTCTTAGGATACTAAACACGATATTCTTCAGACTGCCGGCCGGTGTGGCCGAGCGGTTCTAGGCGCTTCAGTCTGGAACCGCGCGACCGCTACGGTCGCAGGTTCGAATCTTGCCTAGGGCATGGATGTGTGTGATGTCCTTAGGTTAGTTAGGTTTAAGTAGTTCTAAGTTCTAGGGGACTGATGACCACAGATGTTAAGTCCCATGGTGCTCAGGGTCATTTGAACCATGTTTTCTTTTTTTTTTTTTTTCTTTTGACAGATATTACACAACCTGTAGTGACTAATAGCTTCCTCATGGAGTTTGTAAAACGTTCACTAAAAATTTATGCGAGAGTTGTGCCATATGTCTTCATGGCTGACACAATCGTAAGCCTTAAGGAAGAGCTGGTGACGTCACACGTGTTCCTTACTGCGTGAGCTGCCACACCCCTGTACGCACAAACGACTTGGCAAATGTTGTTTTGTGCACCTCCGCAATTCCGGTAAAAACTAATGCATTTATCATTTTTAGTTCTGACACGAAGCGTTTCATAAAGAGTTTGTAGTGTGCATTTAGTTGAGAGCTTCGCTCAATATCTCCCACCGTGTGAACACAAGTTTTGTTTGGTAGGAGTGTAATGATCTCTTCAAGAACATGACAGGAATTAGGAAGGCAGCGGTAACTTCATTCACAATCTCTGTAAAAGTGGGTCCAGTTATGTCCAGACATGTGTGAAAAAACCCGATGAGCATGTCATCGAGACCCGTTGATTGACTTTTGGCACACCGAAAATTAGTCTCAGGTCCTCACTGTCAACTGTGTCCTGTGCTCCGAGGTCAGTGAGGTCTGGACCTGCAGTAACAGGGAAGACGTCACAGACGTCCTGTGTGTGGGAAGATGACCGGAATATGAGTGCACCTGTTTAGTTATGACCGTTTCATTTGTTAAAGGATCGCCCTTCTCACGTTGACTATAAGCAAGGGACAGCTACTGGTGCCTGTGCTCCTCGTGTTGAAAGTGGTACGATGCGAGTTTTTCATCTGCAAAATTCCCTGCTGGCCTTTCCCGAATAACGGGACCTCTCACTTACTGTTCTTCCGTGAACATTAATTCTGGTTTGATCTGTTTTAGCTGAAAGTGTGAGTTCCCACTGTGACTGGAAGAAGGACTGAATGCGTCACTGAAACACTGAGTGTGAAATTCGAGTTCCCAGAGAGCCGCCTCGGGACAGTAGCGGATGGGGCCCTGTCTTCCGCATGCCGGGCCCTGTGTGACTCGCCCACCCGTCAACAACTGAAGTGAAACGTTGCCGTTTGTGCTGACACATTTCCCAGGTTTCAGTGATCTGGGAACGGGGGTGCTGAACACGAAGATAACTTGTACTGAATTACCAGAAGAGACGGATGCCTGTCTGTGGTGATATTCGGTAGTTTGTTGTCCATTGGAAGCCGCGAGCCGCTCGGAGTGGACTCGCCGCTAGAGGAGCCATGTCGTGGGCTGCGCGGCCCCTCCCGCCCCAGGCTCGACTCCTCCCTCGGGCGTGGGTATGAGTGTTGTTCTCAGCAGAAGTTAGTTTAAGTATTGTGTGAGTCTAAGGAATGGTGACCTCAGCAGTTTGGTCCCTTAGGAATTTGGACATTTGAACACTGGAAGCTGCAGTGCTCGGTAAAATAAAGAGGCGAATATTTGTTTTGTAAATAAAAAATTGCATTCCCTTGCTCCAGACGCGTTTCGCCCTTTTTTTTTGATTAAGGCATCATCAGGATCACTAATGATGCCGTTATGCTACACTTCTGATTTGATATGTATCATTCTTAAACAACAAAATTAAAAGTAAAAGAAAAGCAGAAAGCACGAAACCAATGACAACATCACAATAGAACCAAACAGAATCACTACACTCAGTACCATAACAACTACACAGAATAATCGGGAAAGTACACGAGAAAACACAAGTTGGCGCACAGTGATATACAAACAGAAACTCGCACATAAAATCATAAAATCACCAACATTTTGAAAAGTCAGAAAATTAACGTGGCAAACATAACAGATAATTCTGCCAAAAATACACCTCAAAGCTGACAAAAAACAGACATATATATACCAGAAAGCAGGTATGTATCAATTACAGTGTAACACTTTTGCTGGCAGATACATAGGATAAACAATCAGAACAGCTGATGTCAGGTACAAAGAAGACATGAGAGCTGCGAAGCATGGGACAAATCACTCCACACCTCCAGAATACCTGAGAGAACACAATCTCAAAACAACCACTAGAGAAGAAGACATGAAAATAATACGAATCAACAATAGAAGCAGACATCCTAACCCTGGAAGAAAATTACCACACACAGAAAATGAAAGCAGAAAAGAAAGTCCTGTTGATTGATCAAGTGCATATGCGAAACAACTCATTGTTTACATTAACAGATAAAATAATATAGTAAAACTGCAATAGAGGACTGTAATAGCAATAATAATTATAACAATACAATGCATTGACCCAAAACTCAGCTCAACTGAACACAAAAACCTTAAACTATTCTTTGACAGCTATTACATTCATATTCAAAATCCTACAGAAGAAAATCATTGCATGTATACTCTCTCTCTCTCTCTCTCTCTCTCTCTCTCTCTCTCTCACACACACACACACACACACACACACACACACACACACAGACATATAGACAATAGTTTTCGGTATACACTTCGTTACGTCGGCCACACGCATGTAAAAAAACCAGACTCCGGGATACACAGTGGACTCAAAGTAGTTACGTCTTGAAGTCGCAGTTTGCCATCAGATATCTATATTACTGACAGAAGACTGACACTACATCACAACAACAAGGGCAAACAAAATGAAAAGTTTGAAGAAAAGTGTTCGAAACATAAAAACGTGCCCATGTTTCGTGAATAGAGCGGCAGTGCGGCCTCCAGCATGCGACCAGATGAGGGGAGACGCAGATGCCAACCAAAAACACGCAGAACTGCAATTATATAAAACCAGAAATAAATCTGTTTTGTAATATACGAATAGTACAGAGCAAAACAAACATGTATGATAACTGCATCATTACAGATCCTAATGATGATGCCTTACAGTGAAAAACAGGGAAACGCGTCTGGGAGAATAAAAGGCAGTGCCGCAAGAGAAGTCTGTTTTACTTACAAATGAAATATATCTGTGCTTGCTGTGAAGGATGGCCTTGCAAACAAACTCGTAGAACAGGCAATATTTTGACATGAATTTTTGCAAATTAATTTATAAGCGACTTAGCACCACTACTTTTTATCACTTGTTTACAGTGACTATGTGCACGTGACATATATATTTTGTATATTCCATAATCTTTTTTATGTTTCTTTACAAAATACAATACTACTTCGAGGCTTACTACTATTTTCGTATAATATGACACAAGCGAATGTTTCAGTACAATCTTTGCCATATGTAAAAATCCTCCTGCAAAATTCTGGCCGGAGAGGCTGTGGAATAGTGAAAGAGTTCTACTGGGAGTTTGTTATTGGCATTTCAGAAATGTATACGTACTATGTAAGTCTCAGACGCTAAACGACAATCTTGGATCGCTTACCATTCGCGCGCAGCCTGTGGTCAGAGCAGCCGAGTCACTGGGAGATGTGTCTGTCCTGCCGTGGCTGGCTGGCAGCGAGGAGCGGGGGAGTTGTGACGTCAGAGGAGTAGCGAGGCGGGCGCCGAGCAGGGGACTCGTGGCAGAGCAGCCGTGGAGGTGGCTACGTCTGTGTTCAAGGGAAAAGGTCTGTGTCTGAATGTTGTGAAACAGAGGAGAAAGAATTGATCAGTGTTTAGAACGGAAAGAGATGTAATGAGATTAGAAAATAGTATGAAGAGGAATGAAAGCAGCATTTCTTATTTAGTGACACCGCAGTCGCACGTAATTAGATTCACTGTTGAATGAGACACTCATATAAGAGAACTTTAGATTTTTCATTGAAGATCGTGCAATTTTAACTGTGATGTGTTTTTGATGTCTGTTAATTATTTGTCTAACGTTTGCAAGAGTAACAGCTTGGTATCGGTGTCGTCCTTTGTCAGTGTTAATAAATGTTGTAACATGAACTGCATACAAGTAATAATATATCAGATAATTTTGAAAAAAGGTGGTTAAAGGGATTTTCACCTATGGGCATTGTCCACAACCTCGATCCAAATGATTTTCATTTAAAAGTACCTCACTCAGTGATGTGTGTAAAATAGTTTACTTGCTGTCTGGAGCATTGCATTGGGCTCTCAGCGACTGTAGTCAGAAATTTGCAACTGACGAGCACAGAGCAGCAAGCACCGCGTTTCCAAGCAATTACATTACGAGGTGAGGTATTTTCATTTCAGGAGCCGTTCGCTATGAAAGTTATCAACGGAGACTGACCATTTCACGAACAACATTATTTACAGGCCATTAACGCACGGGGACCACTTTCTTCCATAAAAGATGTTAATAATAACGTTCACATTTTTTTAGAATGTTTATACAACAGGGCCAGAATCATGTCGCGTTCTGGCAGACAGTTATATTACGTTACTTTCGCAGTAGAACAGATCACCCGAAGCTAAACAACAGCAAACTAGTACGAAATCTCAAATCAAATGAAAGGAATCATTTTAATACTACATTTCATATAGCAATCTGTAAATAGCATTTGACGTAGCAGAATGTAATATTAAAAATGTTATCCGGATGTAATTACTTAACAAGCGAAAGAAGGAACTACTCTTTTTCTACATTTGAAAGCCAGGTATCGAGTAGGGCTTCTTATAAATAAAATAATAAGAAAAATGCTGTCGATTGCATAGTAAGTAAATGTTGGCAATCAAAAGAAGCCCGTTAACCTGCCGATAAAGAACAGGAGAACAACCCTATTACTGCGTTTCATATAGGAATATGTTGATTGCATTAATGCAATTTTGTAAATGTTAACCAGACGTAATTAGTTACCAAACGAATCAGGGAAGTACTCATTTCCCTACGTCTCAAAGCTATCTTTTGAGTAGGGCATGTTCACTTTCCAAATAAAACGCACTCGGTCGTACAGTTCTTTTCGAGAAACACTATTGGGAAAATTTAGAAAACAGGCAATTGATGCTGACAGCCGAACGATTCTACTGCCACCAACATATGTTGTGTGTAAGATTCACGAAGAGAAGATACGAGAAGTTAGCACTCAAACAGAGGCATATGGAGAGTCGTTTTTGTCTCGCTCTGTTTGCGAGTGGAACAGAAAGGGAAACAACAAGTAGTGGAACAGAGTACCCTCGGCCACGCACCGAACTGTGGCTTACGGACTCTCTGTGTACATGTAAATATAGATGTACTACATTTCATATAGGAATCTATAGATAGCACGTGAGGTAGCAGAATGTAATATTAATAATGTTCACCAAATGTAATTACTTATCAAACGAATGAAAGAAGTGCTAGTTTCCCTACAAATGAAAGCCAGCTTTCTCGTAGGACGTCATCCGTTTGCAAATAAAATTCAGTCGACGGCAGAGTTAATGGTGGCACGCAGGTGGTACTCGTTATGCTGCTGATGAAGAACAGGAGAATAAGCGTATTACTACATGGCGTGTATGAATCTGTAATAAGTGAGTGAGATGTCGGAAATTAATTTGTAAAAAGTTAATGAGTTATAATTACTTACAAAGTAACAAAACGTGGTACTCCGTCATCCACCTTTCAAAGGGAACGTTGGTGTAGTTTATCTTTTCTTTGCAGAATTGTAGTAGCGAGGTCTCTAGAGTTGTGGTACCCGTTGTTCATGTCCTGCAATGTAAGTCGGTGGGTGAACACACGGCATGGCTTCTAGAACTTCTGAGTGCAGACCTAAGTGAAGGAGACACGATGAGTGAGGAATTACTTGTAGAAGCACAGGCTGCTCCTGCAGGGGGACCGGAGGTGGAAATTAAATTTTGACTTTTGGTTTGTAAATAGAAATTCGAAAGAAAATGTTTGACATAAAGTGAGAGGAAGTGCTGATGACGTTCGGTCGTATTACCATACATCGAATCACTCCCGTCTCCATTAAGAATTCAATTTTCCCTGAAAGTATTCCGGCGTTTGCTCTGAACAACGTACATCAGCTCAATATGGGCAGAAGTAGTACAGCGCACTTCCATAAAAACGCAGAGTTGTTTTAAGAGTTTCACGGTTTTAATGTCACTGCCGTTGAACTGCACCTGCAGTACAACTGATGGAGGAGAAAATGTATCTCTGGCTCCAAATTAGGTGATTTATAGATTGCTGCTCTGTTCAACTAGCGCAAGAATCTTTTCTCTACCATTATAAAAGCACTAAATATTTTGAGTACTATTCCATGGCAACGGTGACTATGGAACGATCCTTCAATACCCTACGAACAATAAAGACTTGGCTTAGAACCGAATCGCTACAGGGAAGGGAGACTAGTTGCTTTGAACGAACACCTAAACTACGTGAAAGAATACGGCGAGGTGTTAAAAAAGAAAGTATCAGAATAATCTGAGTCCGATCCACGAATTTAAACTGTTGTACTGTTATGTGACTCCATGTTTAAAGTATTTATTAAAAGCAGTTTGTCACCAGTTTCCTGTTTTACTTATCAAGAAATGGTGCTTGTTTTGCCTACTCCCTATTCTTTGAGAATAGTATGACCTGAACCTACTTTGACACTGACGATACTTTTGATTTGTCGTGAGTAGTTCTTTCCCAGGGAAATTTTGAGAAAAATTAACTGACAACCATGTCATACACCATGAAATATGCTATAAAGACATATAAGCTCCAATGGCGTAATCCTGAGCCCTTGTTAGGAATGCCGAAACTGCCTCTGTCCCCCACCACTCACTCCAAAAATTAGGAGAGGGTAAAAGGTTGGCAACAGGAAGGAGCATTCCGCGACCCTAAACCACTGACAGATTAACGTACTGACGCCGAGGTAATGAAAAAAGGAAAAGAGCAGACAGTTTAAATCTCAACACCATTTTAGTTGATATGTTACAGTGTCCAGTCGGTAACATCCCAAAACAACTGCAATGCATTTCAACTCTTGTTTTTCTGCGAGTATTAACCGACATACGAAATTTTGTTAATCACTGCAGATAATTTTTGATAGCAGGTGTTCCATACGTAGTGACGTTCGAATTACTGATTAAAATTGCTGTATAAATCGCTGCCGTGTTTTGTGACCAATTTCTAGCGACATTGCTAGTGATATATCGCTCGCGTGTGTGCTCCTAGATGAACTCGTCGTCGGCGAATCTGTCACATCATGGGATGCACAACTGTGCAAATGACGGTCACTGCTATAAGTTATGTATCACCAAAATGAAACCCAGCATTACACAATGACGAGCATAGCTTTTGAATGATATTTCCACCTTACGACTGTATAAAACTTCCTTATTCTATATTAACATCATGATCTTATATTGAGCAAGCAGTAAAAGAAACAAAAGAAAAATCGGAGTAGGTATTAAAATCCATGGAGAAGAAATAAAAGCTTTGAGGTTCGCCGATGACATTGTAATACTGTCAGAGGCAGCAAAGGACTTGGAAGAGCAGTTGAACGGAATGGATGGTGTCTTGAAGGGAGGATATAAGATGAACATCAACAAAAGCAAAACGAGGATAATGGAATGTAGTCGAATTAAGTCGGGTGATGTTGAGGGTATTAGATTAGGAAATGATACACTTAAAGTAGTAAAGGAGTTTTGCTATTTGGGGAGCAAAATAACTGATGATGGTAGAAGTAGAGAGGATGTAAAATGTAGACTAGCAATGGCAAGGAAAGCGTTTCTGAAGAAGAGAAATTTGTTAACATCGAGTATAGATTTAAGTGTCAGGAAGTCGTTTCTGAAAGTATTTGTGTGGAGTGTAGCCATGTATGGAAGTGAAACATGGACGGTAAATAGTTTGGACAAGAAGAGAATAGAAGCTTTCGAAAAGTGGTGCTACAGAAGAATGCTGAGGATTAGATGGGTAGATCACATAACTAATGAGGAAGTAGTGAATAGGATTGGGGAGAAGAGAAGTTTGTGGCACAACTTGACCAGAAGAAGGGATCGGTTGGTAGGATATGTTCTGAGGCATCAAGGGATCTCCAATTTAGTATTGGAGGGCAGTGTGGAGGGTAAAAATCGTAGGGGGAGACCAAGAGATGAATACACTAAGCAGATTCAAAAGGATGTAGGTTGCAGTAGGTACTGGGAGATGAAGAAGCTTGCACAGGATAGAGTAGCATGGAGAGCTGCGTCAAACCAGTCTCAGGACTGAAGGCCCCAACAACAACAACATCACGATTTTGGCCTTAAGTCAACAATGTTAGGTAAAATTAGATATTGTTAAGTGATGTCATTGTCAAGATCTATTGAAATGGATGTCCCTGCGTGCAGAAAGTGCAGAATCGTATAAATCTATGGCAGACTGGTAGCAAATATGTTTTGCAGTCATTAAACAATCGAGCCACAGAATGAACATCAGTACAGCAGTTACATATGTAGTGAGTTTGATCTGAAAATATACTATGGAAAATGATGGTTGACATGGCCAAATATGAATAGCATAGGTTGTAAGTCCATGATGGACAATCCATGTTCACAGGAATATCATAGGTACATAAAATCATCTGTTAATAGTGACCACAAGGTGTAAATAGCATGTTCATAGCACAAAAATATGACAGCATGCCGAAAGAAATACCCACATCATATACCGGTTTAAATGATAAAAATATCCATGTGCCATATATAACCATGGTACAGACAATGGCGAAAGTTTGCCATTACAATATTTGTAAGCAATTTGTTGCAGACCACTATAGCGTCAGATCTATGGCCTGAATGGCAAACCTGACAGCGAAATGAACCAACATATCAGCAGCTCGAATTGGCGCAGTCTCTACTGATTCAATTCTAGGGAGGTGAGAGGCCAAGATCATGCGACAGTACTGCACTGGTGTTAAGGATACGAACTACACTGGCACGAGGACGATAAAGACGCCTCATTTAATGATACACAAACAGAAAGAAACAATGAACAAATTCTAGTGTCCGATTTCACCGTCGGCTTTAATCACAGAGTGCGCATTCAGATGCACAGAACTGATTTTCTGTTGTCGACACACATTGCCACCGTGGGCACGTGATCTGGGGACGGCGTAGGTTTGCCCATAAAACGCCCCATAAATTTTGAATGCCGCCATATCGTCAATGCAGATAGATTCCCTTCATATGTGCTGTGTATTTGGGACAAGCGTTTTGTAGACACCATAACAATTTGCATTTGATACCTAGAATAAATTGTTCTCTTAGCTTTGATGAGCGAAATTAGCGGGCATCACGTCATGGCACCGTCACGTCATTCCGCTTAGTCCGCGTCAGAGTACAGTACTGCAGTTGAGGAACTAAGGTGATTAATGGGTAAAGCAAACCTCATTACTTGCGTTCTTGATCAGTTTTGTTTGTTGAAGTACTGAGATGTGACACAACATTTCAAAACATCGACATATCTGCGCTTTGGGAAAGTGGGCATTTGTTCCGTTATCGTGAAACGTAAATAATATTTCGCCTTCAGATATCTCACGTTGCTTGTGTAACAATATCCAATGCAATAAACATCCAAGTCGTCATGGTACATCTACAATTTGCCACGAAAACACAACACAATAACTAAATATAGATTAAGAAGTTACAAAAGCACTCAATCCACTACTATACCACGAGTGAGCGCGGCAAAATAGGTTAACTTACGATGTTAGCAGACGATGATGCCGTCGATACTTCCTTCCCGAGAAACCTTGAGCTGCCGTGACGTGACGTGACGGTCTGTCGACGACTTGTCTGAATGCCGCCGTTTGGAGTGCATTGTGGAATGTTTGGATTTGACGTGACGGAACCTGATGCCCAAGGTGAACTGGTCTTAAAAAGAGTCATCCCGAGATCACGTCACAATTTCAGCTTAATGTTGACAACGCGCGCAGCACGCAATGCTTACTCCAGAGATTTTTCTACTCTATGGCTTTGACCGACGTCATATCTGAGTCACAGATGCTACTTAGAAACAATATTTAAAGGCAGTGGGGTTTATTCCGAAACCAAAGAATGTATCACAGAAAAGAAAGATAATACACATACATATAATAAAATTCCATTGCCGCTCACGTGTTTAATTACATAGGCAAAAGTTATATCGCAAAAAAATTGGGGTAACAAAAAAGAAAGTAACAACATAAAAAAACATACATGCATTAAATGAATTATTACCACAGTTTATGCGAGCAAGTAAAAGAACAATAAACGGCTTGTTAGGTCCACTACAATATCACTCGCAGTAAACTAGTAATCTACATCTATGTCTACATGGATGCTTTACAAATCACACTTATGTACTTGGCAAAGGGTTCATCGATCCACTTTCACAATAATCCTCTATTATTCCAATCTGAAACAGCGCGCGAAAAAAAACGAACACCTACATCTTCCCAAGCGAGTTTTGATTTCCTTATTTTATTATGATGATCATTTCTCCCTATGGAGGTCGGCGTCAACAAAATATTTTCGCATTCGGATGAGAAAGTTGGTGATCGAATTTTTGTGAGAAGTTTCTGCCGCAACGAAAAACGGCTTTGTTCTAATTATGTCCACGCAAATTCTGTATCACGTCAGAGACACTCTCTCCCCTATTTCTCGATAATACAAAATGTGCTGCCCTTCTTTGAACATTCTAGATGTACTCTGTTAATTCTATGTGGTAGGGATCCCACACCGAGCAGAAATGCTCCAAAACAGGACGGACAAGCGCAGTGTAGGCAGTCTCTCTAGCAGATCTGTTGCATCTCCAGCCAATAAGACGCTCTCTTTGGTTCGCCTTCCCCACAACATTTCCTATATTTTCTTACCATTTTATGTTGTTCATAATTGTGATTACTAGGTATTTAGTTCAATTTACTGCGTTGACTGATCTAACCAAAGTTTAACAGATTCCTTATAGCACTCATGTGGATGAACTCACACTTTTCATTATTTAGGTTCAACTGCCAACATTTGCACCATACAGGTATCTTTTCTAAATTCTTTTGCAATTTGTTTTGATATTCTGATTACTTTACTAGACGGTAAATGACAGCATCATCTGCAGACAACCTCAGACGGTTCCTCCATTCTCTCCGAAATCGTTTATATAGATAAGGAACAGCATTACTTGGGAAACGCTGGAAATCACTTCTATTTCCTTCGATGATTCTCCGTCTATTACTACGAACTGTCAACAATGTGACAGGAATCTTTGTAATAGCTTCACATCTATTGACAAATAGTCCATTGTTAAGAAACACAACTTCTCTCTCTGTCGAGCTTGTGTTTCTCATGGAAACTCCATTAGCGTTTGTTGTTTGAACCAGTCCCCTACATTACCTGATTACTGGAACCTATTTGCTGGCAGCATGTACGGTCCTACCTTAGATTAGTGTAAACTGCACCATACTCAAATTACTGCCATATAAGCTGTGCCGGGGCTAGCACCGTGTTTAGCACTAAATTCAGCTAAATTCGCATATGGAAATGATGCTCAAAGATCCCGTTTCCTAACTCCGACTTTTTCTGTCACACATGGATTAATAAAAGAAATGCAAACTTATTGTTATCGACCCTGCAAGCGGAGTAGATAGGAATTTAATTGGAGAAAAATTAATTTGTCAGTGGAAAGTTTAATTAATGTCATGACAGATGGAAGGATTGCTCTACCTAACTATAGAATGAAAGTTCTGTTCAAGATAACAATTGGATTTATTCTGACAAAATTCAAAATGAAAAACGCATGAAACATTTACAATACACCAATTCGATAGACAGATAATCGCTGTGAAGGTGAAGTTGTCCATAAACTAGCTTGTGACATTTATGACCAAGTGGTATGTGGAGCCAATAACGTGCAACTCAAATCTTAAGAAAAACACGCAGTAAGCAGAACATTAATAGCGCAACAACAGTAGTGAGAACTCATACAATGAAAACCCAAGACAGAACCAAGATAGGAAGAACGCAAACAGGTGTGCTCCACTGAGCTCTGATTATCACGTAGCAAAACTCCCTAATCTGCCGCGCTGCAGACGTACATCACCAGGCTGTTTTCTTTACTGCAAGAACATGATCTGGCGTACCAGAGGCGATGGCTGGTTGCTTCGACGTCCCGTCATGGTGGTGATAATGTCGCGAGTATAGCCCAATACTAATTCTCGTGGCCTGGTTGTTCTAGACTTAAGATTTCCTAGCAGTTTCAATGCACCTCTGAGGGAGACAAAGAAGGCTCGCCACACAATCACTGACGGCAGAGTGACTGAGTTTAACAAGCGAAGTCACACCGTAACTCCGATACAATCAACTTTAGTCAAAACTGCTCAAGACCGACCACATAGGCCGCTTGTGCGCAGAATGCTCAATTGCCAACTGTACTCGGAAAGTTGCATTGAAGTCTAAACTTCAGTAACTTCGTCAAACAGGTACAATTAAATGAAAGTATGTTAGACAGGCGACGGGAGGCAGGTTGTCCAGAGCAGTGAGAGCTCAGTCTTGTAACCTACTCACACCGAAAGGCGAGGCTCTGCACTGCTAAGAGCACCCGTACAAGTCGAACACAGGCCCCCGTCACAGTGGCCGTGGTTAAACGTGCCAATCAGCAACTCGAAAACCGGTGGAAAATTCCACTCTATTGCCGAAGCACTGCTATTCCACCAATGGAGAATCTTGGCGCCAATTTCTGCGCCGATTTTGCTACGTTACGGAGCTATCCCCTGATCAGGCCAATCGCAGTTATGATTTTGCAGAAAAGGCGGGAATTTGCCCGCCAAGACTGCCTGGGAACACGAGTCATTCCCACACCTTGCTCGTAGCCCTTCAGACAGCGTTTTCACAAAGTTTCTGCGAAGTAATGGAATCCCTGACCCCAGCCACTCCTTCAGGCCCCTGTGGGCGTGTCGCCGCCGCTCTTATGACAATGTCGGTGTCTGGACAGCACCACTCTGCTCCCTCACACCCGTCGGCATAACCCTGTCGAGATCAGCAGAACCCGCCTGTCACCGGACCACCCGGGTGACGAGAGAGGATAAAATGTCTGGCCATGGAGAGTAAATTTTAAGTGTCCTCTAACTTTAGTCTTTTGTACTGGGATCGTAGAGCAAGAATTATTGGCATTGCGTTTATTACATGCTGCATCACAAAACAGTGTGACTGGAGAGCCGTAGTCAGTTGCTGCGGTGAAATTATGTGAGTCAGTTTGTACGTTTATAGCCGGATGGTATACATTCATTTGTTGCTGTTTCTTTGTCCTGCAATAGCGTGTATCTTATGTCTTCCAACGAGATGATACGTTCTGTTACTTTGTTCATATTGTAAAAATGTGCAAACTGATTAACTCCTGAACTTTACTGTTAATCTCTTGAATTAAACAAAGTTGTCCCTGTGCTTCAATGCTCTGCCAAATAATGTTGTACATGAAATGGTCCCTGCGCGCTGATCATTTTCGTAGCAAACAGATCGTGAAATGAAAATGTCTCACCTCATAGTGTAGTTGCTTGGAAACGCAGTGCTTGCTGCTGTGCGCGCCAGTTGCGAATTTCTTACTTCAGTTGCTGAGAGCTTACTGCCGATGCTCCAGACAGCAAGTAAACTGTGTTGTACACACCACTGAGTGAGAGACTCCTTTAAACAAAAATGACTTGGACCGAGGATGTGCACAATGCTCTTAGGTGAAATATGCCTGTAACAAACTGTTTTTACATTATCTGATATATTATTAATTGTATGACATTTATGTTACAACATGCACTAACATTGAAAAACGACAATATTTATGTCAAATGCTTACTCTCACAATTGTTAGAAAAATAATTGACAGACATGAAAAAACCCTTACAGTGAAAATTAAACGATCTTTAATGAAAAATCTCAATTTCCTTCACATGGCTGTCTGATTCAACAATGAATCTAACTACGCGCGACTGCAGTGTCACAAAATAAAAAAAATGTTTCCTTCATTCCAGCACCGATGACAAAAACGAGCACACCTTCCAGCGACACAGTTGCTCTGAGCGAAGACTGCGAGCGAATAATGATAAGCGATTCAGAAGTGTCTCTTAGCGCCTGAGTCACACGTAGTGCGTACAAAATCCAGAACTGCAAATAACAGCGATTACGTCTTATTAACGATTTTAATATTACATCCTGCAACGTCGAATGCTGTCTACCGATTCCTGTATGAAATGTAGCAATGGGTTTGTTCGCCTTCTTTTTATCAGCAGGTTAATGAGCATCTTATGGGTGCCGCCACTTACTCTGCCATCGACTGCGTTTTATTTGCAAAGAAAGGGAAGACGCGCTGCTGCAAAGCTGGCTTTCAAATGTAGAGAAATGATTACGTCCTTCTTTACTCTGGTAAGTAATTACATCTGGCTACATTTTTAACATTACATTCTGCTATCTCCAATGCTGTCTACAGATTCCCTTATGAACTGCACTAATAGCATTGTTCTCCTGTTGTTTTTCAGCACATTCATGAATTTATTCTGGCTGCCACTATTTTTTCTGTCAACAACTGTGTTTTATTTCAAAATGAAGACGCTCTGCCCGAAAGAACGCTTTTAAACACACAGAAATCAGTACCTCCTTCTTTCATTCGGTAAGTAATTACATCTGGTTAACATTTTTACTATTACGTTCTATATATTAAAAGCATCACCTCGGTTCCGAGAGTTCTGGAAACTGTACATTTCCGCCCTTTCTATGGCTCACGAAAACCAGATATATGCATGTTGTGCCACCATACCGCGAGACCTTCAGAGGCAGTGGTCCAGATTGCTGTACACACCGCTACCTCTGATATCCAGCAGCACGTCCTCTTGCATTGATGCCTGCCTGTATTCGTCGTGGCATACTTTCCACAAGTTCATCAAGGCACTGTCGGTCCAGATTGTAGCGCTCCTAAACGGCGATTCGGCGTAGACCCTCAGAGTGGTTGGTGGGTCACGTCGTCCATAAACAACCTTTTCAATCTATGCCAGGTATGTCCGACAGGGTTCATGTCTGGAGAACACGCTGGCCACTCCAGTCGAGTGATGTCGTTATGCTGAAGGAAGCCATTCACAAGATGTGCACGATGGGGGCGCGAATTGTCGTCCATGAAGACGAATGCCTCGCCAATATGCCGCCGATATTGTTGCACTGTCGGTCGGAGGACGGCATTCACGTTTCGTACATCCGTTACAGCGTCTTCCGTGACCACCAGTGGCGTACGTGGGCCCCACATAATGCCACCCCAAAACAGCAGGGAACCTCCACCTTGCTGCGCTCGCTGGACAGTGTGTCTAAGGCGTTCAGCGTGACCGGGTTGCCTCCAAACACCTCTCAGACGATTGTCTGGTTGAAGGCATATGCGACACTCATCGGTGAAGACAACGTGACGCCAGTACTGAGCGGTCCATTCGGCATGTTGTTGGGCCCATCTGTACCGCGCTGCATGGTGTCGTGGTTGCAAAGATGGACATCGCCAGGGATGTCTGGAATGATGTTGCGCATCATGGAGCCTATTGCGCACAGTTTGAGTCGTAACACAACATCCTGTGGCTGCACGAAAAGCACTATTCAACATGGTGGCGTTGCTGCCACGTTCCCTCCGAGCCACAATCCGTAGGTAGCGGTAATCCACTGCAGTAGTAGCCCTTGCGCGGCCTGAGCGAGGCATGTCATCGACAGTTCCTGTCTCTCTCTGTATCTCCTCCATGTCCGAACAACTTCGCTTTGGTTCACTCTGAGACGCCTCGTTGAGAGCCCTTCCTGGCACAAAGTAACAATGCGGACGCGATCGAACCGCAATATTGACCGTCTAGGCGTGGTTGAACTACAGACAACACGAGCCGTGTACCTCCTTCCTGGTGGAACGACTGGAACTTGTAAGCTGTCGGACCCGCTTCATCTAATTGGCGCTGCTCATGCATGGTTGTTTACATGTTTGGGATGGTTTAGTGACGTCTCTGAACAATCAAAGGGACCGTGTCTGTGATACAATATCCACAGCCAACGTCTGTCTTCAGGAAATCTGTGAAGCAGGGTGATGCAAAACTTTATTTGATGTGTGTATTTGAAACAAAACATTCACTTAAAATCTACTGACCAAATTTGCCTGCTTAGTCAGCTTCATACCTGTTATCGCCAATAGTGCGGAACGAAAGACTTCGTTTCAAATAAACTAACTGCCTCAACGGTAAAAATTAATAGACGCAAATTTCTCCCCAGAACTGACAGAAATAGCTTCATTAAGACATTAATGGTTGATTGCTAATAAGGTGGAAATAATACAAAATCAGAAAATTGAAACTACTGACTTATTTTAGTCTTTCATTATCATGAGAATGTATATTAATTCACCTGATGGCTCCCAGACACAGAAATCCGTTTTGTTTTCATTTGACGTGGGAGCTGTAAAGGAAGAGAGACCGGCAATGTCACGAAACATACACACGGGACACGTGAAGAATGACCCCCCACTGTAGCTCAGCTTGCTCTGCGCATGCGCGAATCTGGCAGCTTGCGCGCGACAGAAAAGTTTTTCAGGGTAGCATCTGGCTACTCGCTGCTACTGCTCGTACGCGAATTCAGCTCTGCGCATGCGCACGAACGCGCTGGCAACTGCTCACAGGAACCTCGGCCTTCCTACGCAGTCGCCGCCGCGCGTGCGCAGTGACTCCTGTTTCCTGGCGCTCTCTGGTAGCTGGCTCAGACGGACGTAAGCAGCCGTAGCAAGACGATAGGCCACAAAAAATTGTCGCCAGAAATAGAAAATACTTTTTTCGTTACAGATATGACACAGGCTGAACTTAATTTAATTGTTATCAGCGTATGACGCGGATTGTACAAAGTAGCTGTTTAGTGGAAGAGTGGAACTGTTTTCTGGCAACACTTCGATGGTTAATTCTGGTTGGGAAAGACGGTAGCTTTTTAGTCTCATTTTGCTCAGCTAAACACAAATCTACAAAGAAGAGGGATTTGCTTCCTGAAAGCGGAAGAAATGCGTGACGCATTACAACTGTAACAACACTCATGTTACCATTTTTCCAGATATCGATGAGTCTATCACTACTTTGTGTGTGGGTGACGTTGACCTTTCCACAAGTCCTGCACTTTCCAGCCGATTGACACAGCTAACAATGGACATTGAGCCATCCAGAGTGATAATGCGTATTACCCTGTATAGAAATGTGGGTGCAGATACTGACTCAAAATCCGCCTCTTCACGCCTCTCAATGAAAGCGTCCTTTTAGCGGAAATTCAGAAACTGATTTCATTGTTCACGGTAGACTCACTGTGAACAGCGATCGTAGTACCAACACCGAAATTTGAATTATACAGTTTTAAGACCTTCTTCTCGCTACCTTCTTTATTATCTTTCTAGACGTGATTTTCTGCGATGTTTTCGAAGCGGGTAGTCCAACTTGGTGAAGCTACAAATTCTTTCGCTCCTTATATTATTAGCAATATCAGAAACCATGTCACTGATTGACTTTTCTGTTGCTTCATAGGAATAGGTCCAAAGTGTGTATATTAAACGTCGCGATTATTAACGACCGGATTTCACGTTATTCTGCATCTTTCTATTCATCGGATTGCTTTCCATCAGGGCTACCAGTGTGTAAGCATTCCTTACGACACACTTCTCAGCACGTTCTTTCATCCCATCATCCCATACACCAACGCTTTCCGTACTTGCGGCATGGAAATTTTAACTCTTAAATTTATTTCGGAAACATTTGCTGGTCATCTACGTCACTATCGTTGGCCGTTTCTTTACGAGAGTAACTGCCTACGATTTCTTCACTTCGGATAACCAGCAGTCGGTTTTATCGACCATTTCAGTCCCAATGAACCACATGCTGCACTATTTAAACGCTCATCTGGGAGGTTAACAACAATTTTGTTCTTCACACAGTCCTTACAGGTGTTTGCCTTTGATGCGTGTTTGATTTTGATGCATTCAGTTGGCGCCAATCCTAAATCTCCGTAGCAAGCTGCGAAACATTCACGGCACTCCCTATGACCTGTGTGGCGGGACTGAATGCGAAGAATTTTTTGAACAGGAATTACACTCATCAGATGATGGTACAGATTTATTCTTTGCTGGGCGTAGTGTAGCTGTGGCTGTGGATAAATGACGAAACGTGTAAGCAGTGAGCGTGGCGCGAATTGTGTACGACGTGAGATCGACTTAACGGCACTACTTTGAGTTCTGGAGACCACGGTGTGTGTTTTGCCATAACCTCTCACACCTCGCTACAGGCAGCAACTGGGTAGAGGAGTGCGCTGTGTCGCCTCTACACATGGTGTTCAGTACGACGGCGACGGTGTGGAAGTTTGCGTGCGACATGATGCTAAATGTGTAATGCAGTTCCTATCGCAATATTGGGTATAAATAGCAGAGGACGCGATAAAAACAAGACTGAGGCCAACAGGCGCTCGCCATCCAGAGTAGCTTAACTTGGGTCGGCGGGCGAGAATGGATGTTTTGAAAAGTTACGGCCGTGTGGGCGTCTCTCCAGACATACAGAATTCACGGCTGTCTGCCGAAACCAGGCAATATTTTATGCAAGGATGGCCGCCCTGCACTGCGTCCGATGCGGCAATGAAGTTACGTGTGTAAGTGGTGGTGAAGTGTTGGTCTGTCTCTACTGTACTCCAATCCGTTCCACCCTCGATTTGATTCAGGAGATGATATTGCCGCTAAACTGGAGGCACACGCTTTTAGGAAAATGCCCATAATGCAGAAATATCTCGTGTTGGCACTTAAATGAGAAATGGAAACGGGGTGTCCTATTTTCTGTGTCAATTTTCTAGACGTCTGGGCCACAAATCTGAATGAAGTTGTGAATTTGACAATTGCACTCAACTTCTCTAGTATCGGTGCAACCACAGTCGTTGTAGGTCTGTTGCCGACAGCACAGGTGTTGCTTCCTTTCACGGCAGTAGCAGGCAGTGTGTGTGTCGGGCGGTCTGGCTGTGTACTCGGCTGGAAGCTGGCCTGCCGTGTGCTGCAGACAGCGTTAGGTCAGGGGGATTTTGTACCGACATACTTCGAGTAATGAAAACACGTCCGTATTTAACATGCTTGTCACTGTGTAGTTTGTTATTGTTATGACACTGCGTATGGCTGAAGTCTGCAGCAGAAATTTTATAATGCGACGTAACGTTTTGTCTCATAAGTGACACAACTGTTATCGAAATGGTGTTTAGTGTTAGTACACCGTATACTGCCATTACGTAGATGTAACCTGCTGAGATACGACGGTGAAATTACTGGTAGATCGGGAGAAAATATCTTTGTAATATCGTGACATTAACTGCCAGCCGAACGCTGGTGTCTGCAATCGCGGCTCAATTTTAAACTGTTGAGTACAACTGGAACTCGAATCGCCAAACAGTGTTGCAGATTTTATATGCTAAGTGATAATCCCGATTTACTTTCGGCCTCCCCGTCGCGTGGCCGGTCTTTTCTCTCTTTCTCTCTCTCCCCCCTCTCTCTCTGCTCGCAGCGCCCCTACCGCCTGTTCCCGCCCTGCCCGCTGCTTCTGCGCATGCGCGGCCCTCGGCCGGATTCGCTGCCCACATTCCGCGTCGCGCCCCCACCTACGACTTTCCCCGCGGCGTAAATGTCGCCCCCTGAAGCTACTTGTACGTGGATAAAAGTGCCGTAAGCATTTTTGCCTAAACCACCAGACCGAATGTTTACGCAGGTTTTCGTCACGTAGAGAGTAACGCAGCATGTTACAGGTGTGGATCGCTTCCCACAAAGAACTCTTTCTTTGGCTCAAGTTCCATTGTTGACATTCGGATCTCTGACATTTCTGTGCTGTTCTCTCGTGTTCTGGCGTGCGCCGAGGCGCACTTGTATGGAGATCAGTGCCTTAAACTCATCGCTGTGATCCTACAGCGTACTGTACGATGCTCTTCAACTTCTTCCATTGATACCCACGCTTTTAGTACTGCAAAGGAAATTTTAGTGCTGACTTCTCAGGTAGTCTGAAGCCTGTTTCTTGTCGCTCTTGCTAGGCAGAACGACCTTCCCACCTTTCTTTGTATTCCTGTTTACAGTCGTCTTCAGTGATGTTGTAACGGCCTTGTCATTGCCGATTCCCAATTCTACCCCAAGAGATTCGAAAAGTTCGAGTCTCTTTGTTATCGACAGGTCTGAGATGTTATGTTCACCAGTGGGTTCTCAGATTAATGGCTCGGGGTAGTTTTTGCGTAATGGATCAGTTTATTATAATTTTCTGGCCCTACCACCAGTTTTAGCCACCTGTCTCCCTGTATAGATGGCAGGATAAAGTTTCCACCTAAAATGGCCAGCAATTTCACGCGAAACATTCTCCAGGTTCCCCTCAAACTGTTGCGCCGCTGTTGCTGCTGAGTCTATAGAAGCGTCCGATCACCACATTTGATCCAACTTTAACGCTTGTCTTGAAACAAAATTATTTTACATTAGGGATCTCCACTGATCTCTCTAATGCAATCCTACTTTTCACTGCTTTAAACACCAACGGTCGACCTCTCTTTACGACCTACGTTGCGACCGGAATTTAGAATCTCGTTGCTACTGACTTCGCGTTTCACCCAGCTTTCCGTCCCTACTGCTGTGTGACCATTGTTACTGCTTATAAGCGAGATTAGTTCTGAGAACTTTCCGTAGACGCTCCTGCGGGTAACTAATACCATGTTGAGACAGTGAGAAGAATTCAAGACCAAGTTCTCCAGATTATAGCGTGCTGCATGCGTGACGGCGCTGGATCGGTTGTAATAAACACGTCACGAGTTGAGTGGATTCTGGGAGCAATGGCCGCCCAACGTCGGTCTCTCGGCAAAGGACGAAAAACCAGACAGAGCTCTTAACAGACGAATAGTCCAAAGATATTTCTCGCACCGTCACTGAGGACTAACCTGGCACGGCCTTTTACTTACCGAATATTCTAGAGTCCTCCGTTCCGAAATCATTGATACAAACGGCAGAATTTCAGCTCCATTTTCGATTGGTTCCTCAGTTACAGTAAGCCTAGCGTGAGAATGAACCCTCTCCACTACAGTTGTGAAGGAGCTTTTTGGAAGGAGGAGGACAATGCAGTTTCATAATCTCAATACAGTTCAACAGAACTGTATAAAAATTAAATTTTGAACGGAAGTACGTGAAGGATGCGCTCGGTACTTCTGCTAATCGTAAGTGGAACTGATACTTTGAGATGAAACTTATGAAAGCTGTTTACTCTTGTGGGCGTAAAGTTTTTCAGTCGATTTCAAACTTTTTGATGAGACTACAACACATTCGCGACTGCAACAGGAAAAGGCTGAAACACCTGTGGTACTCAGAGTATCCTCCGCCACACACCAGAATGCATCTGTGAAGATATCATATCATTTCAGACGTTTCTGATCGGTAAATTCTTTCAGAAAGGTGTTATTTGTCAATTTTTAAGCAGTTTGACACAAACTCAGATGCGTTACATTCTATGTTTATTTGCACTACAAATACAAAAGCAGTTCTGGTACAGTCATTGTTTCCATGTCTAAAGATAAGGATTAACAGTATCCAGGGCCAACATTTTAATCTAAGTCATTAGATTTGTAGACAAGTTACGTATATAAATTACATTCAAAACGGCCTGCTCTCTCGCAGGCAAATTGTTTGATGAACTGGCTACAGGGGATTTCGCAACGTGTAGCGTGTCATTCACATACATTTTTATACAGTTCTGCTGCACTGTATTGAGATTTACGTATTTCGGTATCAAATTTCAACAATTACTCAGATACCAGACACACTTTAAAAGACGAGTGTAAATAAATACGAACACGTTTCAAAAGATATCACTTTACTTTTATCACAACATATATGCTGTGAATGCCGTTGTGTTTGGTGATGGGAAGAACGCAGGCGGAGTTCTGGGCTGTTTCCCCTCTGCTGAAGCGTGCCGTACCGTTGCAGTGTGCCGGAATAGCAGAGAACAACAGACGAAGGCCGTTAAAGGAGCGTTCCGAATTTTCGGCAGTCGCCGTTCTTCAGCGCGCTCTAGCGCCATCACCGCTCGTCACAAAATCAGACCTGATTGGTGCGTTTTGTAGAAGAGTTTGGCTACTGTAATTTTGTGCTGGGTTTTCAACTCCGAGAAACGCATAGTCTTCGTGAAACGAACGAAATCTGCGAAGAGAGTGAAAATTTGTGAGATCTTTCGTTGTGAAGCCAGTGTGCTACAAGGCAGCAACAACGAAATTATTATTTAGTAGGCCAAAACACGTCATTAAAAGATCTTCCGCAGTTTCGTTATGGGACAACAACCAGTTGACTGGGCTACATTCAGTTGCAGAGGTGAAAACAGACATACATACAACGCTGTATTATAAGAATCTGCCAAAGGAAAGAGGTCTAAAACTAAACTTTGGAATATTTGTAGTTATTTAGCTCCATTACTTTGTAGATTTTTCCATTTTCTTCGATGGCGATGCGCTCAACACCGATTATGTTTATTTTTCCACTTCAGCTCTAAGACATTTTTTGCACAATTAGATATCCGTTGTGTCATTTGAATTAAATTTTCGAAATTACGGTTGAACCTTTCTTCACCTGAATGTTCTCTAGTCTCCTAAAGATTGTCGCTACCTGTAAGAACTGTTCTATAACTGGAGATGCGAGAAAAACAAAGTATTTTTCCTAATATCAGCCTTTACTGTGCAGCTGTAAGTAAACATATACAGGGCTGATAATATTTCGCAATTATTTTCTCATGTAGGGTGTGGGTTGTCCAGCACTGCATTCAGACTCAGTTCTGGAGACATTGTGCTGGAACAGCTGGAGGCTGTCAACCACAGACGTATCAGTAAAAATACGAAACGCAGAAATTACCCCAAAACCAATAACCTACCAGCAAACATTTCAAATATGGAACAATGTAAACAATCATCATAGCATGGTGGACCACGTATTTTGGATAATAGCACAGCACTGTAGTTATCAACCCAACATGCAAAATCAAAACACATTCTCCGGTTGGCAGATGGTGAGTCGTTTTAAGTATTTTACTCTTAGTATGTAAACGAGTCGCACCAGTGAGTGTGCTGACATGTGTAGTTGTGAGAACTTTATGAAAGGGTGTATTGCTGTTGTGGCTTAATGAAACATAATTATACTTGCTCTTTTTCCTCATTTATCAGTCGTTAACTTGAATTCCTCTTTTTTCAGTCTTTAGCTTTATGAATGTATCTGCTTACTTGCGTGTTGTGCGCTGCAGAAACACAATTATGAAACGTGATAAGATACCGCCTTGCATTGCATATAGCTAGCAGGTACGGTAAATGGAATTTGGTTTTGACAGTTCCATCATTATCTTAATAGTAAATAGGTTGCACAGGTAAGCCAGCAAATTTAATTACCATCAAAGTTCATGCCCACTGTCACATAGTGTAATTGTCAGGATATATCTGAGAAAATACATCATTTCATCATCTCAGAGGTTTCAAGTGGCTAAATAATTTGAGAAATGTGTTACCTTGTGAATTTCCAAAGACTTTTAACACAAAGTCGGATGCGTAAAATTTTGTGTTCATTTGCTCTGTAATTACCGTAAAACTGCTGGTACAGTGATTCTTTGCGAGGCTGAAGATAAACATTAACAACATTCAGGGCCAACATTTTAACCTGAGTCATTTGTTTGCAATCAAATAGCTATTGTAAGTATCATTGGAAACGCCATGCTCTCTCGCAGGCGGATTGTTTGACGTGCTGGCTAGTCTGGATTTCGCATCGTGTAGCGTGTGCTTCACATACTTCCGATCAAAATTTAATTTTAAAACAGTTCTGCTGCCCTGCTCTGAGATTAACCTATTTACATATCAACATAAATTTTACCAATTTCTCAGATACCAACCAGACGTTTACATACACGAGTTTAAACAGGAACACGTTTCAGACTATTTGGCGTCCGGTTATTGAGCGATATGAGCAGTGAATTCCGGCGTGTTTGACGATACGAGGAAAGGGGACGGAGTTCTGGGCTGTTTCCCCTCTGCTGTGGCGTGCTGTGCCGTTCCAGTGAGCCGCAGCAGCAGACAACGCCAGGTGGAGGGCGTCAGGCGCGTGCCGAACTTTCGGCGAGATGCATAACATGGCTCTCTGTTACCTCCACAAAGAGCGTTTAATATCACGGCGGAGGCGTGTAAGATTGTATCTGATGTGGAAGTCATAGTTGCACACGGAGCAACGAAACGTCAGCTTACAAGTACCACCTGTGGGGAAGACGCGGCAAAAAGAAGGACTCGAGTTAACTGCGATACTTCCCGATGACGTTTCTCCTCGGTTTTCAGTACAACTGCTGTTTCTAAGAAACTCATTTAAATTGAAAGTGGCAGCTACGGTAAGTTTTAAAAAGAAAATATCGGCACGAGAGGGTCTGTGTGGGTAGGTGCCATGCATCCATTTGCCGAGAATTTGCCGGGATTACAATGGGCTGTTGAACTTGCTAATAACTTGGACTGCGGGAGCAACACATTGAACTAAGGAGCATTCATAAGTATCTGAAATTATTACGTGCAATAAACATACGTATGTTGTACTTCAAACCGGAGAAACGTATGTTTCAAGTAGTATTAACAAGAGTCTCGCGGAAGAATTAAATCAGCTGAGAAATGTTGGGATACTATTTACGCAGGAAGTTGCGAAGTAGCAGAAAATATTGGAATATCACCTGAACTGAATGTAATGATTGATGAAGGAGGGAAACAGCAATGCAGAAGAAAACGCTCTGTTGATGGAGCAGCAGGGGACGATTTAAACCATAGCTCGAGGAACAGTTTTCAGCTAAATGTTTGACACGTTATTACACAGCTGTAGGGAACTTGACTGTACCGCGTGCAGCCACATGCAACAGGGAGACATTCCGTTTCCCGTGGAAATACATAAGCGAAAACGATTCTCCAGTCCAAGAGCTTGTAGGAAACGACGAACCTTGCTACAGTGTAGACGTTAATAACGACCGTCTCGGAGAAGAAATTTCACTGCTGAAAAGATTCGTGAAGGCAATGCTGTGTCTGAGCATTTCTTCTGCGCCTTGTCAGTACTCTTTGTGAGTAAGTGTGAGTGACGGCCTCACGGACTGTTCTGCCGTTTGCCTGCTGGCCCCTCACAAGCAGAGAGGCCGCTGACAGCTGTGGCAGGAGCCACGGGCTGGCAGGGAGCGGCGAGCTGCGTCAGCTGCGACCGCAGCACAGCCACAGGGAATGAAATGAGGTGACAGCAACTGAGTTGACAGGCGTGCACTCTCCACTACACTTATTTACTCGATGTATGAGTGAAAGTAAGTGTAATTTTATTACCTGTAGCTCCACGACTTGCGTCACCGTCTCAGCTGTGTCGTTGTGACCGATGAGTTTCGAGACTCGCGTGCGTCGTTGCGAAATTGCTTTCGTGTGCTGAAACTCGGGCCTCGGTGTTCTGTCTCGAATACAGCTAGAATTACTTTGCTTGTTGCAATCTTTTACGTCAAGTACAGACAACAATACTAGTTAGAGAGGATTTCCTTCACATTTTGTATGCGTGTCACGTTGTGGTCTCATTGTGTTTAGTTAAATGCAGACTGACAATATGGTTCCAGAAGATAGTCGCATTATGTAGTGTGAATACTGCTACTACTATGTCATTGTTATTAAACACAACAGGTACGGTAGAGTAGAATGTTTGTTGAATATGGAGAACTAAATTGAGTCTGATATCAGGAGCGAAAGTTCTGGTGATAGAAGTGATATAGCGTTAATCTCGGTTTGTTGCAAATTAGAATAGTCTGATGTAGCACCTTGCAGACTGGTGTGAAATACTTTTGAGCGATCAGATATTATACAGCAGTTGTGTTTGTTCACAGTGAACTGTTGACTTTTGCCAAGTTAAGTCTGCAAGTGTACTCGAGACATTTTTCTTGAGAGAAGGATTGTCCATTGTTACCTGAATTATTTTGTTGTTATCTGGCGTTGTCTGGGTTTTGCTACAACGTTCCTTAGAGTATTTGTGTGGTGTATGTTACTTGAGGAGGGCTGAAATTAGTGAGTCACGATAGGATTGAGTTTTTTGGATCTTTATTTAAAAAATTATGAATGTTACTCTCGTACAAATTCTTTCAGTTCTTGTTTTTTTGCACAGAGTTTGCTGGACTGTCTGCCTCATGACAGCATCTCCACCAGCCGCCTGTGGTTGAACTGCCTGGCGATGTCCAGCGCTGTCTCCCCATCACCAGTTGTGGCCCCCCTGTCGGCCCCCGCGTCGAGCAGCGCAGCCACCACTCCTGCGTGGCCGTTGGCTGCCGCGTAATGCAGTGGCGTACACCCACCGCCATCCCTGGCGTCCACCGCCGCCCCCGCCCTCACCAGCAGCCACACCGCCTCGACGTCTCCCCTGTACGCTGCCCAGTGCAGGGCGGTCTGCCCCCACCCGCCCCTCGCCCCCACGTCGGCCCCTGCGGCGATCAGCGCCCTCAGCTGCCCCACTGCCCCCCGCTCAGCCGCCTGGACCAGCCTCCAGCCCCTCTCCTCTTCTGAGAGGCTCCTGCTAAAAACACACAAACTGCCACTCTCTGCTGCAAACACACAGCACACAAAATGAGGAAAACAGCCACACGAGGAAACATCTGTTGTGAATACAAATCTGTTCTGAAACAAACCTACCATACTCCCCCTCCTAGAGTACAAAACAGTGCGCAGTTGTGTATATGTATTAAATTACAGTAAATCGTTTCTATCCCCCTCATAAAAAAATCTTCATTCATCTTCCATTACAAACAGCATCATACAGCCTCTGAAAGAATTTCATTACCACATATTGTCACACTCATTCCTGCAAGTCAGCTCCTCCGCTCTTGGGACGCAACACCTAACCAGTCGCTCACCTCCACTACAGAACAGGCTTCTTGCAGCTAATACTGGTCTCTGTCTGCAGCTTCACTGCCAGAGGTCACACACAAGAAGAATCCCATTTCCTGGTTTTCAAAGAGACACTTTTCTAATATACAGCCAAAAGAATTTCACTGCACTCACCGGCAGTTTTCTTGACACAGCCTCACCAAATACCGAAACTGACACACAGACAATTTATTCAAAACATGTCAGATATAACAAACACCAAATTGGCAACTCCACCTACATGAAAACCTCTCTGTGTGTCAGATTTTATGGCCTGATAGCATATGCACATGTATTTAACATGTACTATCATGCTCAAATTGATCTGAAGGACCTCAGCTGTTGTCCATCTTAATGTTTTCGTGGCGGAAGGACTCTTCCATTAAGATTCTGGCGTGCAGCCGCATAAGTTCAGCCTCTTCTCCTAATATTTCCTCCGAATACCGTCCAGCCATCTTCAGAGTAGACGCAGTGACTCGCTGCGTCCTTTTACGCAGTGGTTCGGTCCTCGGGTTTAAAAGAACGGACTAAGTGCGGCAGCGTCAGTCGCCACGGCTCGCTCTGGAGGTGGCTGGACGGTGTTCAGCCGAAATATTAGGAGAAGAGGCTGAATTTATGCGGCTGCACGCCAGAATCTTTATGGAACGATCTGAATTGTGTTTCGCCTGATTTGTAATCAGTCCTCATAACATTGTTCCTCTGCTCTGTTTTCGGTACAGTCTTTGCCTGTACAAAATGTTCACTGCATGAGGCCACAAGAGACAACTGCTCTGTGTGATTATCGGCTTACATGGAAACTGACACTTCGATAATGCAAATCCAGGAAACGTGTTATTGGACATTACACAGCCATTACGCTTGCATATTCAAATTTATTGCAATAAATGAAACCTCACAAAGCAGCATCCTCCTTTAAATGACACGACGAAAGTTTTCTTACTGTGCTACTATCCGGGAATGCAATCTAACAAGTAAAGAAGGAATATCTCAAGTATGGTTTCAGTCACAAGTAACAAAGAGTGTGCAAGTTGAAACTTGAAATGATCTGCCATAAAGTTTCGTGTTTCCCGGAGATTCGAACACAGCACTTAATCAGATGGTTAGCTAAGCACAATGAAACGTCAGAAATCGTCATTCTTAACCAGCAATGAGATGACAAACTGAAACCAGGAGACGAAAGTGTTTTGTGTAATGGGCATTTGAAACCAACACCTATCGACACTGACTTCTAGTCACGCGTAGACGTTGAGCAGCGAAATGTGGACATGTCATAATTTTAAATTCAATGATGAAAATTTTCTGCCTACTAGGAATGGAACCCTAGACACATCCTTGTTGACTACATACAAAGATACGTTGACTGTACTATTCTCTTTCACCAGTAGCTCGGAGTGGCATGTTTGAAACTGACACGACAGGACGAAAAGCTGCCCGTCTGACTTGGGACCACCATTATTGTTAACAAAGCCCAGAGAATCGGTAAAATCAGAATAATTTCTCACATGTATTTTGCTGAGCTCATGCTGCAACTTAAAGTGACATGCCAGGATTCGAACCCAGGGATGTGTCTCTTGTGAATGTCTTTATGACTTTGCAGTCAAGTGGAGACAATGAAGCAGTGGAAATGCATCATCTGAAAGTGATCAAACGTGACGAAAAGGGAGATCTGAGTTCCAATTCCAGTCCATCGTCAATATTTTCCACGTCTCAGGCTCGAATACAGTAAGAGTCAAGTGCGCTGCGGCCTTGTACAGCAATTTGCTCAATGATTTAAAAAAATATCGCTTAAGAAAGGTGACTGGTGACAGAGTTTCGACCCGGCATGACTTCCGCCTCTGTCAGGGCCCAACCTGTAGCGACTCTCGTCCAGGCTACCAGAGGTGGGAGAGATGCTGCTTATGCTTGTTAAAAATGATTGCCGGATATGAGAAACGAACCCAGACCTTCAGCATATGTAGCAAGAATCATTTCAACTTTTTCCTAACTAGCAACTATTACCACGAATTAAAATTCATGCGAGTTGCGGTATTCGAATCCACTACATGCAGACTAGAAACTCGCGCCCTTAACCCCTTTCCTTTCATTTAATTTTTTAACCATTCCGAGGTCTGGCCACGACGCCTCCCCCATACCTGTCAGAGTCGCTGCGCTATTTTCGCACATAATTTTTTTTTTATTTCTAATTTTTTTAATTTTTAGCACTTCATCTGAAAGACCATGTTTGCACACAAACTAACCCAGCTGAGAGCGACGCCTTCCAAGCTCTGTGTTCACGATGGTTTGCTTTCCGATTTATTTCGCAACATCTTGTAACTCGCCCAATGCCTTGGTCCCCGAGGCTCGTTTGGAGAGTTGGTCTTCTGCCATCGCTGAGCACTGCACGCGCTGGAAGCTCCGTGCTGCGATTCCTGATACAGCGGGTGACGATGAATGTAATGCAGAACAGCAGAAATCAGGGCAGTCGCTTCTGGACAAAAGGAGTTTCGACATACGGAACGAAGTGAAATAAAGTTTACTAAAAAGTACCATGTGTTCTGTCGTGAGGACCAGCTTTTCCTCCGAGATTCCTTCAACACAAAATAGAGTGCTTCTGACCTATGTATTTTAAATTAGATTTCTGTTTCCTTAAAAATAAGTAAGTCAGTAAGAAACACCGGTTAACACAAAAGAGCTTAAGGACGATTTATTATGATGTTCTTGCGTTTACGCCTTTTTCTATTCACTTTGCACACTGTACCAAGTAACTGTATGTACTGAAACATGTTGCGAAGTTCCTCTCGCAGTTTTCCGCCTCAGCGACGCACACGCCGCCCCGTGGCCCGCTTGTGGCCGGCGTGCGTGCGGCGACCCACCCAGCGTCCGCCCGCCTCCTTTCCCTCTGCTGGCAGGTGGTACGTTGCCTGTCCTCTTAGCCAGTTTACAGCATTCCTTTATTCACACGGCACGTCGCTACGATTCAAAAAAATTGGAAGGCAAGGTATTGGGAGTAGAGTTCGTGTTATTGTGGCTAACAATTGTCTGATAACTCACCAGATGTCCTTCACTTGAGCTCGTACCAACCTCGCCTGCTATCAAGCCGTAATTCTCTCACGTGCTGCCGACCACCCAGGTGGACTGCCTCAAGTTTCCCTTTGGTTGCTACCTTCCTGTTTACTGCCCTCTTCCGAGTAGTTTTCACACTTGTTGGTAGGTGAGGGATGCTGATGTTTGTCCAGATGGCCCTCCAGCTGTAGTATGGCTACTTTTGTACAGTCACGTTTCCGCTTTTGCTTCTCATTAATTCCACGTACATGTTCTTGACTTTCACCATATTTGACGGCCAACTCTGGTTTGAGTATAACTGGGTCGGAATCAAAATTGTTCAAAATGATAAAAGCCATTCGCGACGTGCCGTACATCTGTGGGTGGATTCCAGACAGTGGGAGTAATTTCGTCTGGTAAGTGCGGCGTGAGGGCCGTGTGTGTCTTCTTCCGCATCTCGTGTGTGGAACACACGAATATAGTTTCTCACTTTCTCCCAAAGTCGGTGAGGTTTAATCCCTCCCCGTTTCCGCCCGAGATGGTCAACGTGTCAAACTTTATCTTAAAAATATTACCACGAGTTACAGAATGACTCGTAGCTGACAGAAATCTTGCTGCTGTTTCACGTGGTATGGGTAAAACTTGTGCTGTAGAGATGCAGCTCATTCACCAGGAGTGATTCGCTTTTTCAGCACAACGAATTGACGCCTGGTGCAGGGAATGGCAATTTAATCTCAATGTAGACAAGTGTAATGTGCTGCGAATACATAGAAAGAAAGATACCATATTATTTAGCTACAACATAGCAGGTCAGCAACTGGAAGCAGATAATTCCATAAATTGTCTGGGAGTAGGCATTAGGAGTGATTTAAAATGGAATGACCATATGAAATTAATCGCCGGTAAAGCAGATGCCAGACTGAGATTCATTGGACGAATCCTAACGAAATGCAGTCCGAAAACAAAGGAAGTAGGGGACAGTATACTTGTCCGTCCACTGCTTGAATACTGCTCAACAGTGTGGGATCCGTACCAGATAGGGTTGATAGAAGAGATAGAGAAGATCCAACAGAGAGCAGCGCGCTTCGTTATAGGATCATTTAGTAATCGCGAAAGCGTTACGGAGATGACAGATAAACTCCAGTGGAAGACTCTGCAGGAGAGACACTCAGTAGCTCAGTACGGGCTTTTGTTGGAGTTTCGAGAACATAACCTTCACCGAAGAGTCAAGCAGTATATTGCTCCCTCCTACATATATTTGCCAAAGAGACCATGAGGATGAAATCAGAGAGATTAGAGCCCACACAGAGGCCTACTGAAAATCTTTCTTTACACGAACAATACGAGACTGGAATAGAATTGAGAACCGATAGAGGTACTCGAGGTACCCTCCGCCACATACCGTCAGGTGGCTTGCGGAGTATGGATGTAGATGTAGATGTAGACACTATCTACATTATAACTTAATAACTTTATTTTTAATACCATTCACTTAAAGCGCTTTCCCTTACAGATACGGTCCTTGGCATCACCAAAGACAGTGTAACACCGATTACAAGTTGCGAATAACATAATGTTTCCAATCAGAAAAATACACAGTACAAGGAAATCTGATCAATGACCAAAGAAAAAGCATTAAAAATGTGTTAAGAAAATGAAACAATCTAATGAATACTATGCAAGTTCTATAACGTTAGATAATTTGGGAGACTACATTCCTAATGCTATTTCTTACATTTAGCTGTAGTGTTCAGTAAACCTAGAAAAGAAAACAATGAGGTATACGCTGTAGTAACGCGAACGTATTGCTACTTACCATGTTAACCTTACAACAAAAATATTCTAGAGTAAAACAATGTTCCCATAGCACAAACGCCCATAAATAGTCGTGAGTTGGCGAGATATTGTGCCCTTCCTGCACAAAAGGAGGCCTTGACAATGTTCAGCCCACAGTCACAATGAAGTTGTGTCACACGACTACCACGAAAGTATGTGTGGAAAAGTAGCAGTGGGTGCACACATATAACGAACTCAAGTTAACAAGTTATTCAGTGCCCCAATTGAGTGACTACACTTGTTTCAGCATTTAAAAAAAAACTAGAAATTATCTCTGGAGAAGACGAAACAACAGCAACTACGTTTTCAAATCCATAAGTTTTTTCACTTTTAGACCTACAGTGCACTGAATCAATTTAGGAAAAAAACTTATGTGGAGACGTTTTCTAAGAACTTCTTAACTGGTTGTGGGTCTGCCTGAGGATAACTTTGTTACAGAAGAAATAAAAAATTCTTTCCAGCGAGATTTCAGCCTACATCTAACACAGTCAGCCCTTTAAAGGGTTAATGCTTCACCCCCGAGCTATCGGAGAACCATCACATGTAGCTCGCTCCTTGACCCCGTGGGGGTCAAGTTGGATAATTTTCGGTGTAAATGGTTAAAGTGGCTGTAGTTTCAGCTTGGAACGAGCTTTCTGCACTCGGAAACATAAATCTTCCAATCTATACCATACCTTATTTAAAGACCATTCGGAATGTTCAATGGTAACGACAGGAAAATATCAAGTAAATGCGTCAGGACGATTCTCTGCCACTCCAGGAACTAAGTCTGAGGTCACAGTGTTGAAATGAAATCAGTCGGAAATTTGAGGGAAGTAAAAGTAGGATGACTGCAGGAAGAATTAGAAGAAATCGAAAAGGAAAGGAACATAGGAAGGACGCATTCAGCACATGCAAAAGTCGGAACAACCTTCAGTGAAATTAAATGCAAGGATGACTACACAAAGAGTGTTTTAAACGCGCAAGAGAGAGCAGGTGGCAGAACATAGTACGTTAAAGACCTCTTTGAGTGGGAGGAACTAACAGATAACGTGACAGAAGAAGAGATGGAAGCCGAATTGGAAAACGTGGGGGACTGGCCGTTACACTCATCATTTCACAAAGCTCTGGAAAACTTGCACACAAACAAGGTGGAACGGTTAGTTAACATTCCCTTGGAACTTACATGATCATTTGGGAAGGTGAAAATCAAACGACAATTCAGTTTTGTCTGTAGGATCCATGACACAGGAGTCGTAACAACAGACTGCCAGAAACACACCATCCAAACACTACAGAGGCGAGCAAGGGTCGATATTGCGACAGCTATCGCCCAGTGAGCTACACAGCTCATTAATCCAAATTACTAACAAGAATACTTATAACACGCAGAAGAATCGAAGATAAAACTGAGGATCTGTTTGCGCACACTAAATTTGGAGTAAAGGATCGAGAGAGGCCTATCAGACCTTCGACCTGATAGTGGAAGGAATGTGCAAGAAAAATGGAGATCTTTATTGGATTTGTAGATCTTTAAATGACGTTTGACAATGTGAAATAGTGAAAGTGTACGGAACTTTAAAAAAAATAGGTATAAGACATAGGGAACAGCAGATAACACAGAATATGTACAGCAATCAGGAAGGATTGGTGCTTTGTTTAAAGATGGTGAAAGACAGCGATGCTGGTAGTCTCCACAAATATTCAGCCTGAACACTAAAGAATCGTTGGTGGAACTGAAGAAACTTCCAGGAATTTAATTAGGGTAAAAATCATTTCGTTGATAAAATTTCCTGGCGATATTTCTATCACTGAAAGTGAGAAAGAATCACTGGAGTTGGTGAATGTAATAAATAGTCGAATGATCACTGAGTTAGGATTAATGAACAGAAGAAAGAGGAAAATATTGGGGAGTGGCGGAAATAACATCAGAATTAAGGACCACGAAGCTGACAAATTGCAGGGATTCTGCTATGTGCAAAGCGTATTTACACTTAGGGACAAGGCGAGGTGGTTATAAAAAGTTATCTAGCACACGAAAACAGGACATACCTCGCAAAACAAGGCTACTGGTACAAAAGATAGTCCTTAACTGGGGAAGAAACCTCTGAATGTATGTTTGTAACAAAGTACTGTATGAAAATGAATCGTGGATTACGGGAAAAAACGAGAAGGAAATCGAAGCATCCTAAATCGGTGCTATTGGAGGATGTTGAAATTAGGTGAACTCATACCAGAGGAACACTGAAACGTCCCTCCAGAATAGGTGAGGGTAACAATATGTGACATGTACAAGGGTCAGCGTAATAGGTTACATGTGAAGTCATCAGAGGTCAACTGCCATGGTGCTAGAGGTAGCTGTAGAGGGTAAAACCTGTAGGGCAGTACAGAGATAGGAGTGCACAGCACAAGTAAGTGTGGACTCTGGGTGCTCACAGCACTTTAAACTCGTTTTTCACACAATCAGAAACATGGTCAACAGCAGGCAGCGTTTCTGCTTCGCATGTGTGTTGTTACTGGGACTGGCTGTTACTCCATACTGCGGCGGGTCGACCAAAGTCGTCCACACCATGACGAGCTGATGCTCTGCCGACATTTGCTTCTCTTTGCTGCTTGACGAGCATATTTGTTGTTATTAGCGGAAATTTTATGGCAAATATTTGTTTTTCTTTTTGTCCTGTCTCAGTCCTGCCAACCACCCAAATGGTCCCACAAACATGTGTTTATCTGACCCCTACTAGACCATTCCAATATGCCAAGAGTGCTGGACGTTTACCTCTTTTGACAGAGAGAGTCACACATTCAGTGCAGTCACAGTGGCTCCCTGCCACCAGATTTTCTGTGTACGACGTTGGAGTATGTGCGTGAATTATCGCTGACATTCGTTGCATGAGAATAAATCACTGAACTGTTGACAATAACTCACTATTTTCCCTACCAACCTATTCTTAATGACTCTCTCTCTCTCTCTCAATACAACCTCCTATCATGTCAATACAGCCCCATTATTCATCTGACTGTATTGTTCTGATTTTAGTGCCAGTTCGCTTTGCTGACCGTCATTAACTCTAGACTCAGCATTTACACTTTGCTTTTCGGTATTTAAATCATATCTACCACAGAATGGTCGTGTGTGTGTGTGTGTGTGTGTGTGTGTGTGTGTGTGTGTATGGTGAGAACTTACCGCAAGTGAGAGACAGTGGCGTCATCAGGTGCAGGAGTCGTGGGCGGTGCAGCAGCAGCAGCAGCAGTCTGGCGGGTTGTGCCGGCAGTGGTGGTGGTGGCGGCGGCGGTGGCGGTGGTGGTGGTGGTGGTCGCGGCAGCGGCTGTGGTGGTGGTGGTGGAGGTGGTGGCGGGCCTCAGCTGTGCAGCGGCTGGTGGGCTGCACACACAGAAAGAGAGAGAGGCACAGTGTGAGCAGGCGTGTCCTCGTGGGGTCCTGGGGACGGCTCACTGCTGCGCACACACACACTCATACATGCCGACAACAGGAGTAGCGGTCCAGTAAATACAAATGAATTACCAGTGCGATAATCACATTCAGTTGCACCACCTGAGTTCCCCACAGCAGTTTCTCACCATACCACACAACAGGAAGTTCAAAATCAAGCATGAAGAAAATGTACATACAGTGCCTGGCACTTACACAGAATTTAATTACAGACCCACTGTACCGGCCAACTCTGGTACTATCGTTCTCAAAAGTGTCCGAATGATCTGAACTGGATTGTGCCTCTTTGTACGTGACCCACATAACTTGACTACCTCGCAATTCATGTGCACCCTTTTAGATATTGTCGTTTTACTATACATAATAAACGTCCTAGGACTGGTTGGGTACCAATCCCTGAAGTGTGGCATCTGAGACCAGTACAGACCAAAGTATGGGCTTCAGGTAGAGGCATTTGTACGTCTGTCTGTCTGTATACTTGTTATAATGGTAACAGACAGTCAAATGTTAAGGAGAAGTGGCTCTTCCAAACTTTGAAAAATATCGTGATTAACACTTTGAACTACTTCTAAATTTCCTTATTTAACAACCACTTTTGAAATATGTATGACCTGTAGGACAGCAGCTCCAGAAAAAATTGCAAGACATTTGGCTTACCATGTGCAGTCATTACTGAACAGTCCTCTGTGGGACTTGCTCATCAGTTTGCAGCTGGTTCTGTCCACACCGCTTCCTGTGTGAGAGACCCCCTGCTCTGTGTGGCGGGATTACTGCAAGTCTACACTTTCAGTTCTGTGATATTTGTATGATTGCTTCAGCGCCTCAGCGTCTCTGGCTATCAAAAAGGTTAAGGAGGAAGGTGGTGGTATATATTTGGTGTATAAAATAGACCTGGAAGAATTGGAAGGTTCCAGCTGTATTATGTCATTCCCAGATAGAGAATCCGATAAATTGCAAGAGGTACGCACAAGCAGACCTAGGGTCAGTTAGTTATGGTGGTGAACAAACTGAAAAGAACTGTTAGGAGCAATCAATGTGCAGATAAATGGGATACTGAAGAGCTGACGAATGAAATGGGTTTTTCAACTTCTGTGAGACTGTAGGTAATGTGATAATGAATGTCTCAGCTGGAATTTCAGCAGCTGGTGTCACTGACAACGCGAAACACGAAAATTGAACAGAGAAATGTTGGAGCAAGGAAGGCAACTCTGAAGAAATCTGAGCAAACGAAAAAATACATAAAATGTTTGATGAAAGACAGAAGTACTAAAATAGTCAGGGAAAGCCAGGAATAAAGTATTACAGGTCGCTAAAGAATGTAATTCTAAGTTCGAGGGACGATGAAGTAGAATGACTGCAATAAGTTTCAGGTAAATAAACAAAAAGTGATCGTAGGATGCACGCAATCAGCACATAGAAAAGCCTAAAGATCCTTCTGTGAAATTAAATGCGGGGATGACAACACTAACACACATCCTTCCAGATGTCAGACTCTCAGATCGGTGCCAAAAGCTGTTATGTCGATAGAGTATGAACGAAAACAGGACGTGTAAAGGGTAATTAATAGTATCACGAGAGCTACTAAGCATGGGAAAAGCGCATCTGTGAGTAACTGCATCCTAGATCTCGCATGGATGAGAAGGTATAACGTTCAAATCCCACTGGTGACAACATTTTTTTTAACTGTGTTGGGGCGAAGCTGTTATATGGAACGAGATTTTCCTGACATGTACAAAGACTTTTCGGAGTTTGAAACAATGTTCTTTTGACAGTCTGCTTCTTTTGCTTCGTTAGTTGAACATCATGTACTTATCATTGATCTTGTTATGTTGTGTATTATTAATTATTGTTATTGCTGTTACTTCCACATGTGCGATGCAATTGTTTCTTTATTTTTCTGTTCTGGTTGTATATTCTGTGAAACTACTGAAGCACACTACAGCTTTACTGCTTTCAGTGAAATGAACCGAAAGCGGGCTACCAAGAGAACATTGTTGTGAACTCCAAACAGCCATTTTACATGTCATGAGCATCTCCAGTTTTAGAATCGGAATATAACAGAGCTTTGGAAGGCTTAAGATCCAGTAAGGCAGAATATATCATAATTTCTAAAATCATTGGGAGAAATGGCAACTATTCACGTTGGTGTCTAGAATTTGTGTGTCTTAGGACTTCGGAAAATTACCATCAACACAATACAAAGACTGCTAGAGCTGACAAGTGCGAGAATTACCACACAATCAGCTCAGCAGCTCATGCATCCAAGTCCATGACAAGAATAATATACAGAAGAATGGGGAAAAAAATGGAGGATGTGCTAGATGACAATTAGTTTGGCTTTAGAAAAGGTAGTGGCACTAGAGAGGCAATTTTGACATTGTGGTTGATAATGGAAGCAAGACTAAAGAAAAATCAAGACACGTTCATGGGATTTGACGACCTGGACAAAGTGTTCGACAATGTAAAGTGGTGCAAGGTGTTCGAAATTCTGAGAAAAATAGGGCTAAGCTATAGCTAGAGATGTGTGGTATACAATACGTGCAAGAGCCAAAGAGGAATAATAAGAGTGAACGACCAAGAACAAAGCGCTTGGATTAAAAAGGGTGTACGGCAGGGATCTTGTCTTCCCACCTACTGTTCAATCTGTACAAAGAAGAAGCAATGATGCAAATAAAAGAAAGGATCAGGAGGGGAATTAAAATTCAAGATGAAAGGATATCAATGATATGATATGATGATGACATTGCTATCCTGAGTGAAACTGAATTAGGACTGATGGTCATGAAGTAGATGAAGTTAAAGAATTCTTCTACCTGGGCAGCAAAATAACCAAACATGGATGGAGCAAGGAGGATATCAAAAGCAGAGTAGCCCTGATCAAGAGAATTCTACTGATATAAAACATAGGCCTTAATTTGAGGAAGAAATTTGTAAGAATGTACATATGGAGTACAGGACTGCATGATAGTGAAACATGGACTGTGGGAAAACTGGAATAGAGAATCTAAGTATTTGAGATGTGGTGCTACTGGCGAATGTTGAAAATTATGTGGACTGACGAGGTAAGGAATGAAGTCATTCTGTGTAGAATTGGAGAGGAAAGGAATATATGGAAAACACTGACAACGTGAAGGGGCAGAATGATAGCACATCTGCTAAGAAATCGGCGAATGACTTCCGTGGTAGCAGAGGGAGTTACAGAGGCCAAGGACTGCAGAGAAAGACAGAGACTGGGATACATACAGCAAATAATTGAGGACATAGATTGCAAGTGCTACTCTGTCATGAAGAAGTTGTTGGCACAAGAGAGGAATTACTGGTGGACCGCATCAAACCAGTTAGAAGACTGATGACCCAAAAAAAAGCGCGTCGTCCCATATAGCACTTTCACACATAATACGGTAAAAAAACTAGGGTAGTTGGGTTGTGAACCCATGATCTTTGATACAGGAGTCTTAGGCTCTATCAACTTCCACATGAAAGCAACATACGTTACATACTCACAGTTACGCTTGTGAAGTGCTCTGTAGTCCTGGTGTTACTTTTAATTAACGTTTACGTACATTCTGCTGGACAACAGCAGACAGCACGAACTAAACCGCAGTTTTTGTTGATAAGCTATCGACCTGCAAATTTTGGTACTGATCTGAGTGTCTGACATCTGCAGGTTTGGGTTTAAGAGTTAGAAAAGAATTCCGCTGCTAAGTGCAGGGGGGGTGGGGGGAAAGAAAGAGGGAGAGAGAGAGAGAGAGAGGGAGGGGAGGGGGGAGAGAAAGGGATGGCTGACAAAAGTACACTGAGCACCTCCATGAGGGGTGGGACTATTGAATGACATGATGTAAGGAAAATTGAAAGTCGAGCTGGAAAACATTCCCTTGCAGTTTATATGGTGCTTGCAGAAGGCTGCAATGAAACAACTATTCAACTTCATCTGTAGAATCTATGGGACTATAGACCTAGCGACAAATTTCCAGAAAAATATCATCTACACACTCCACATGCGAGTAAGGACCACTAAATACGAACGATTTCGCACAATGAGTTAAACATTTTATGAATCCTAATTGCTGACAAGATTAATATGTACAAGAAAGTAAGTTTGGATTTAACAAAGGTAAAAGCTCCTGAGAGGCAGATCTAATCTTACACTTCAAAAGGGAAGCAAAGTTTAAAGAAAATCACGCAGCCTTCATTGCATTAGGCCACCTTTAAAAAGATTGATAATGTAAAGTAATGCGACATGTGTGAAATCTCAAAAACTACGAGTGAGATATAGAATACAGGCAGATTATATAAATTACTGTATGTACAATAATCAACACAGAACCGCAAAAACTGAAGCAAGAAATACTGTCATTAAAAGGGTGCAAAACAGGGACCGACTTGGTATCGCCAAGGGTTCAGTTTGAACATCAAGGAATCGTTCGCAGAACTGAATAAACTTCCAGGACTTATATGAAAATTGAGGGTGAAGGTATTTCATTGATAAAATTCACTGGTGTTATTACCATGTTCACTGAAAGTGAGAAAGAAGTACCCGAGTGGATGAGCACAGAATTATGGTTGAAACTAAAGAAAGGTGGAAGTATTGGGGAGTAACAGAAATAACATCAGTGTCAAACTTAATGTCAAAATTAGGGACCACAAAGTAAATGAATTTAAGTGATTCTGCTACCTGGGAAGCCAATTTACACTGAGGGACAGAGCGAGATTGTTATATGAAGTAATGTAACAGAGGAAAACAGATCATTCCAGGCAAAACAAGGCTACTGCTGCCAAAGATAGGCCCCAATTTTGTGATAGAATATCTGAAAATGTACATTTGGAGCACAGTATTGTATGAAAATGAATAATGGATTATGGGAGATACAGGAAGAGAAGTGACTTGGAGCATTCATATTGGGATGCAATAAAAGTATGTTGAGAATTAGATAAGAAAGGAACTGTGGAAAGTGGGATATATCTGAAGACATCAGGGAATAACTGCCATGGTAGTGGTGGAAGCAGCAGAGAGTAAAAACTGTAGACAAAGACAAAGATTGTACTACATCCAACAAATAACTGGAGACTTTGGATGCAAATGCTGCTCTGTGGTGAAGAGTCGACCCTGCACCCCCTCTTCCCAGAAATAAATGATGGGATCTCAGCGCTCTAAGTGTGTTGACAGACAGAAATGTGTTCTACAGTTGGCAGAGTTTCTGTTTTGCATGTCTGTTGTGACTCTGACTACCTGTTATAGCAAAATAAAGTGGTACAATCATTTTGGTCCAAACCCTGAGGAACTTAGGCTTAAGAGACCACCTCTGCCAACTACTGCTTTTGTTTTGATTCTTGAACAGAGTAATTCTTGTTACTAGCACAAGTTTAATCCAGGGGTCTAGGATCCTTTCTCCTCTTTTCTTTCTACCAACGACCCTAAATTGTCTCATAAATAAATCTGTCTTTACTTGTCCTGTGCTACAGAATTCCAATACACCATGCTTTTAGATGTTTATGTCTCTTTAAATACAGTGTTACGCATCAAGTGCTCTCATAATCCCTCTCTGTGACTGGATTTTCCGTGTGTGACGTCGCCTTGCATGCCAGAGTTATTGTTGGATTGGTTTACTGGTTCTGATGGGAATATATCACTGAAATGTTCACAACAGATCACTGCTTTCCCTACCAAACCATTTTTAATTGACCTTTCTCTCATAATACAACTTCCTCATTCTGTGGATACTGCCCAATTATTCATCTGACCATATGTTATGATTTTCTTTCCATATCATTTTGCTGACTCTCACTGAATCCAGACCGATCCTTTACATTTCCTTTCTCTGTTTTTCTACCTTCTGTACAATGTAGTGCTAATGTGTGTGTGCGTGTGTGTGTAGTGAGGGAACTCACCGCATGTGAGAGACAGTGGCTTCTCCAGGTGGAGGAGATGTGGGAAGTGCAGCTGCAGCAGGTGTCTGGCGGGATGCGTTGGCAGTGGTGGTGGTGGCGGTGGTGGCGATAGTGGCGGTGATGGCAGTGGCGGTGGTGGCGATAGTGACGGCTGGTGTGCCGCACATAGAGCAGAGTGTGAGCTTGCTGGCGTATCCATGTGAGGATGTGGGGGTGGCTCACTACAGCCAGCCCTGCTGAGGGACCGTGCACACACTGGCAACTGGCAGACGACAGGTGCCGAATGCTGCGATAGCGGTCCAGTTTATACAGATGAATTGCCGTTGAGTTAATGACATTCAGATGCACGCCTGAGCTCCCTACAGCAGTTGATGACGACACCATACAACAGGTAGTTCAAAATCAAGTGCAGGATTAAGATACATACAGAATTACTGGACAGGTCAGCTCATGTACTATCACCCTCCAAATTATCCAAATGGCCTGAGTTCCACTCCACCTGATTTGTATGCACGCACTTAGTGTTACTGTCTTGCCGTCCCTCTGCTCTCTTTTCTGGTGTGGGCGTTTCACTGTTCAAACTGGTTACTGCAAGAGACCACTTGAGAATACTGATCTGTAAGGCTGTCAGTCCACAATCAGACTAATATCTCAATAACGTCAATACCAGAAAAAGTGTTATTATTAGATGACAGTCTTCAGCACCTGTAAACTCAAGTTTACTGCAGTAAATGACATTTTAGAAACTAACTTTCACCATGAAATTACGTGACGAAAACGTTTGTTCACACTGACATCCAGGACTCAAATCGAACAACCGTTGTCTCTGTTAACTAAATACCAAAGGTCTTAGATATCGTTTCAGTCACAGGTAAGCTAGCGTGCACGTATCTAAACACTGAAATCTTGAAGTTTCACTAAGTTTTGGGTTGGATGCCAATTTGAACCCAGCACTTAATACGATTGTTAACTAGGCACAATAACACGTTATATATCCACATGTTTCGTTGTTAGCGAGATGACAACCTGAAACGGTGAGGCAAATAATTTTGTTCCTTTACTGGGATTTGAATCAAGTACGTATCATTGTTTTCTAGTCACAAACACACGTTAAACATCTCCTCAGTTGACCTGTAGCGACATGTGCACATGTCTGAACTGGAAATAACGCGACGAAAAGATCCGTGAGGGGCGGGAATGTGAGCCTGCTCGCAGCATCGTTGCTTACTGCAAATAAGGAGACGTTGATTGTCGAATTCTGTTTCGACAGTTGCTAGGAGTGACATGTTTTAACCTGAAATGATGCCTTGAAAACTTTGGTATGTGGTCAAGTCGAAACCAACACCAACCGTCTTTGATGACAAGACATACGCAGACGATAAAATCACAATTACTTCTGTCTTTTGGTTTGATGTGCACGTACTAGCAGTTGAAATGACTCGATGAAAATCTTTGCAGCCAGCCACGATTACGAAAGATGCTAATTACTATGGGCATACTGCTTGGAAGGATTTCTTACTACAGAACACTTTCGTCACACCAGATGCGTGGTGTTACATTCCGAGGACACACATTAACCTTTGATTGTACATTTTTTCTCGGGGCCACAAAATTTCCTTTTATGAAGTTAAGGCCCAGTGGTTGAAATGTCCACCTGACCATCCTGATTTGCGTTCTGCTTTATTTCCTTAAATCGATGAACGCAAATTCTGAGACCTTTCCTTTGAAAGGGAACTGTAGATTTCCTTCCCCGCATTCTGCTTTGACTCTAATGGTCTTGCAGTCGATGGGACGTTTGACCCTAAGTTAATCCTTTTTTTCTTTCTCAATATTTCCTATTGAATTCAAGTATTGCACGAAGGTAAAACGGTCGTATTTCATTACATTTGCTAGTAATCAATTGGACCGTACTGGAAAAATGTCACATCAGAGGAATACTATTCGAAATGAGAAAACTGTTTTCTGATGTGAATTCTTCGCTGCACTTACCAGATACACACACAAAATGTTTAATGCACCGTTTTTGAATGTTGAAACAATCATCCTTGTAACCTTCAAATGTACAACATTCAATACATCACTGCAAAAACCACATACACTCACAAAATGTTTAATGCACCGTTTTTGAATGTTGAAACAATCATCCTTGTAACGTTCCAATGTACAACATTCAATACATCACTGCAAAAACAGTTTATAACTTCAAATAAGGAATGACGACTGATAAATGTACTTATATCAGCCTGTATTACAACACATCAAACTAAATCTCTACGACCTTATACATGACTCTACTTGTTTCAGTTAATAATGCCCTTTCAGGCTATATGCATCAATGTTGACTGCAACACGAGGAAAAAGTATGCACTTCCTTACGCAGTTGAGTGACACTTTTTTTTAGGCCTCCTTCCACTCCCCTACAGCCTTTGGTAAATTTTTCCACACGGAATTTATCCAGGGGGATCCCCTGTGCTGCATTTACTGAAGACATGCCTCGTCTTTGCCAAGATCAATGGTGTGAATAATAACAGAATAATAACGAATGACCTCCTCAAAAAACTATTTTATTGGATAAACAAAGCTGCTTTGTAGCTAAATATCACCTAATGGTAAAAAAAATACATTACTTTTGAAATTGCAGTAAAAGAACGATACTTCCAGCATAAAAATGGGCCCAGTGTCTGAACATAAATGACTGTTTATAAATGACTGTCTAAGAATGACAGCAAAGGACTTGGAAGAGCAGTTGAACGGAATGGACAGTGTCTTGAAAGGAGGGTATGAGATGAACACCAACAAAAGCAAAACGTGGATAATGGAATGTAGTCGAGTTAAGTCGGGTGATGCTGAGGGAATTAGATTAGGAAATGAGACACTTAAAGTAGTAAAGGAGTTTTGCTATTTGGGTAGCAAAATAACTGATGATGGTCGAAGTAGAGAGGATATAAAATGCAGACTGGCAATGGCAAGGAAAGCGTTTCTGAAGAAGAAAAATTTGTTAACATCGAGTATAGATTTAAATGTCAGAAAGTCGTTTCTGAAAGTATTTGTATGGAGTGTAGCCATGTATGGAAGTGAAACGTGGACGATAAATAGTTTAGACAAGAAGAGAATAGAAGCTTTCGAAATGTGGTGCTACAGAAGAATGCTGAAGATTAGATGGGTAGATCACATAACTAATGAGGAGGTGTTCAATAGGATTGGGGAGAAGAGGAGCCTGTGGCACAACTTGACTAGAAGAAGGGAACAGTTGGTAGGACATGTTCTGAGACATCGAGGGATCACCAATTTAGTATTGGAGGGCAGCGTGGAGGGTAAAAATTGTAGAGGGAGACCAAGAGATGAATAGACTAAGCAGATTCAGAAGGATGTAGGCTGCAGTACGTACTGGCAGATGAAGAAGCTTGCACAGGATAGAGTAGCATGGAGAGCTGCATCAAACCAGTCTCAGGGCTGAAGACCACAACAAACAACATGAATTACATCCTCATAAACCATTCTTTTAGTAAAAATATAAAACTCTAGTGCAAAAATTAAGCAGTACGAAATAATTAACTGGTCTTGACACAATGACACACTACTGCAGCAATAAATGCGACAACACTACCCGGAGAACTTTCTGGAAATTTGATTGATACCTGTCGCCGAGTTTATTTTGTATGATCCAGTATTAGTGTAACCATAGACTCGTACAAAATCACAGCTGCTCAGCTAGGGGCCAACACTTCCTGAAGAAATTTCTGCATCATTCCAAAATGTCAATAGTGTAGCTGACTTTTATGTGATTTCATTTCAGCGATTACAAAATCATGTCGAAAGTACGCATTTGACTACTGTACCAATCGCCATGTCACAGCGTACGTATTTCAGCTTGAGATGTTGGAGAGTGTTGGTGATGAGCAGGGAGTTCATCTCAGGTATCCCTTTCCGCTGTTTTTGACCCTTTCTGGACTATACAGTTCCGTCCTTTTGTTGTTTCCCGAGCATTACAAATTCTTCAGCGTTTCCATGAAAGGCGCAGGTCTGGTTTTAAATAGTTGGTGGGTGCAAAAATTTCCATCAGGAGACCAAGTCGTAGCATTTGCACTGCAAATCATAGGTGAAAGGCAATAATAATTTTTTTACATTTCTACATTCATTGTCAACAATAACGATTCGTGCCGGTTTCGACTCTCAATCAGGCACGGAAGTTTTTATCATTTCATTTGAGGTTTATAAATTCCACTTCTAATTACTGGTGAAAAACTATTTGACAGTTAACGTCTCTTCATGTGTCGTCATCGCCGGTGACAGTATGTACGGGTTTAGAATCCCAGTCAGCACAGATACATCGATAATCAGACAATGTACACAGAGATTACTGTTACTAAAAAGATTACCGTTAATAAAAACTTTGTCAAACTTAAGACCTTCTGTCATTTCCGATAGTGTGCAGGAGCAGTTTGGAGTAATGTAGATAAATATATTTAGGTGCGATGTGTTAAATTTTTTTTTTCAAGAACGTAATTAATGACTGTAACATGATCGATGTTTCAAACATGAATTTTCATGTTGATGTCTATTGAACAAAAGATAAACACACTGAATGGTTTACAATACAGGCTATAATTTCATTGCAGTTGGTTGAGGGAATGCAAGTAGCGTCATCTCAAACACAAGGTTACCAGTATGTCAAATACCACACAAAATATTACCTAAGTATTAGAATCTAGCTGAAAAATAAATGACGGTTTATCAGTGTTAAGGGCTACTAGACTTGTATGGACATATGTAACTGTAAGATGGTGCAGAAAAAAGAGAATGTTGGTCTCAGAAACTCCTTCATGTTCAGACTATGAGAGGTGGAATGGCAACAGTAATAGATGGGGTAGATAATATCATAGGTAGTGCCACAGTGGAATGCTAGTCTGTGGTGTTCACTGGGTGGCTATAGAAATCCATAGAGCAACTGAAACAGGCAGAGAGGTTTGAGGTACCGGTTCATCAAAGACTCAGTAAAGCATGGCACAGAAGGGAATGTATCCAAGTACTGTGTGAGCTTCATATAGCGGCTGAATAGAGAGGAGAAGGAAATGAGGTGGAAAGTCTCAATTTTATAGAACGAACTGGAACCACCACGAGGACTGGTTTGTGTTCCTGTGAGGTGGTCCCAGGCTGCAAGAGATGTGAGCAGCCATACACTGGAGCACCGATGCTTACTTCACCAGGTTTTCTGATCATCTTCCATACAAGACCTGACAGTGAACCATTATTGTGTCATATAATGTTCCTTTAGAGAAATTAAAAATCTTCCTTGTACTGCCTGGGTTTGGAGAGAACGAAGAATTATGTTTGGGAGGTTACTGGCATATGGCTTGCATGAAGAAAGAAAGTGACAGAGAACGAAGCTGTAGTAGTGAGGTGTGAACAGCGATTACTTTCATGGTCTGCTTTACTACACGAAGAAAATTCCGCAGATCAACATCAGCTGTCGAAGACTGTAAATATGTTGCCGCCCTCCTCGAACCGTTGTGCAGTACGCTTCCTTGCTCGAGGTGTCGGCCAGAAGTGACGTACTTGGTCGTCGTCTTCATGCAGCGTGACACTATTCAGAGGTGTCTCATTGTCATCAGCCACAGAGGCACTGAACAACTTTAAACGCTGCTCTATACGAACAGGCTTATAGCAACCCATAAGAGCTGCTGGCTGCAAACTACACACATCACTGTGTTTGAGGCCGGGTTGGGCAGTACAGCTTTCTGTGCACAGCGGAATGCGTCATTCTGCATTCACACAGTAAATGTATCCTATTCTCCTGACACTTGATGCCAAAACCTAAAGAACCACTTTTCCTACACGTGTAGTTCGACAGATAAATGTCTAGAAATTGGTTGTTTGATGATTTTTGCTAGAAACATACCTGTTAATGAAGTGGACTCAGCTTAGGGATTCAGCTAACCTGCTACAAGAGGACAATGATAGCATCGTGAGCTAGCAGGAAATGACGGTCTATGATTGTGTACCTCACAGCAGTGACACATCTAAGGAAATTCAGCAGCAAAAATTATAGTCAAGCAAATGCACACACACACACACACAAACACACACACACTCACACACACACACACACACACATCCAGAATGGAGGGACACGAATGAGTGGGTTGTCTCGCCCTTACCTGCTTTTTGGTGGTGGATCATACAGCAACTGGCTCACTTCGATCAAGTCTTTTGGTTGATGAAGCATCGCATCTGCCCACCCCTGAGTGGCCATCACCTCGAACGGACAGGTCTTAATGAACGCCAGTGCAGCGTGCTTGAGGTCACTGCAGGAGTGGCGGACTGCGAGGACGGCTGCGGCCGCCGCGGTCTCAACGGTCAGCTGAGCGGCCACCTGCCTCTCGCACTCCGCCTTCAGCCGCGACACCCCGTATTTATCCGCTGCGGCCAGCAGCTGGGGGGCCGTGCTGGGCAGCTGGGGGGCCCGCAGGGTGTACAGGTAGGAGACCAGCTGCCTCAGCACCAGTCCCCCCACGTCCGGGATGCTCACCGCGCCGCTGCTGGCCTCGAGGGTGTCGTGGGCGAACATGGCGGCGAACACAGGGCTCCTGTCCGCCAGGACGGCCCTGTGCGCCAACAGCCGCGTGTCACCCGCCTCGAGTATCACCACGGCGTCGTCCCCGGCGTCCAGCAGGTCCCCCAGGTCCACGGCCGCCGTCTCCGTGATGTCCTTAACTGCTTCCATTGTGGACGATTCTGAAACACTGCATCACCGGGCAGCCCTTTCAGCTTACAGGTGACTACTGATACTTCTCGAGTGACCGTTCATAAGAAGTGGTCCATCACCAGCCAGTGGCAGTATCGTCACATCTTTGCTGTGTTAGACTGATGCCATTGCTGAATAGCCACAAACCTTTAATAATGCCATTTCAAACAGTTAAGTTTTTCTTTCAACACATTTTATTTGCGCGACAAGCTCCAGAAGGGGGGGGGGAGGCTTCATTTCCATAATTTTTTCTACACAGCGATTTTACTTGAACCGGCAATCATTCGAAGTGGACATCTACCAAAATACTAAGAATCTATATTATTCGTCATTTAACCAATAATTGTGCATGTAGCCTTGTACGAGTTGTTTCACACAGGTCTACTGCAACCTGGAGGGTGCTTCTGGGAAACATTGCCTATAGGATGCAGGCCTACTCAGCCTGCAACTCATTCTCAACACTTCTCAAATAGTCCAACAGGACAACATCCGACAACCACATGCAGCACGATATGTCAGAGCCAGCCACAGAGCATATACTTTCCCTTCAACTAACACGTATGGTATTATTTTGTAGCAGAAGTCACTGAACCTCCGCATTGCAGATGGTACTGATAATAGTAGATAACCACTCGATGATACAGATTCTGGACAACGAGGTCTAATTTTCGCTGAAGAATTCCTCAGTTCGTCCTTACATTGACTGTGTAGACTGTGTGCATTAGATGCCGAGATTGGACCTTTGAATAAAATGGGAAATCACTATCTGCTTATTGGATTTACGTTGTTTCATTAGTAACAGTCGCTGAAGAATCCATTTTAAAACAGCAATTCAGAATAGTTCTGTAGAAGTCGAGAATCAACATGAGCCATGTACTGACAATGTTCCCGCTCATCTTCTCGGTGTGGGAGCAATGAATGTGAAAGTTTGGCTGTATACTCTTATGTGTTGTACAAGTGAACGAGGGAAACTGTCCACGAATCTTGAAAGAGACATTTGAATTTTCATCCACAGAAAGAAGAATGACTTAAAAAGAGAGAAAGTACTGAACATTTAAGGTAGTTGTCCAGCGGAAATAGTAACTTTATTTCCTCAAAAAGGTCAAGCCACATTTTAAGAAACTCAGTCTGGATTTATAAAAAAGTGCTGGGCTGCTGGCGGTTACATGGACCACACACACGCACACACACACACACACACACACCACGCTGCCATCACACTGCTCCAGCGACAGCCGAGTATCTCCAGACTGGAGAACAGCAGCCGCCACGTACGCAAACAGGGGTCGCCAGAAGTGGCCACGCCCTTAACACAGCCGAAAGTGTTCATCCGCTACTGTTTAAACGTCGACGGACGCGGAAAACTAGACAGAGGAGGTGCGACCAATACAGGAAGACTGCCGTCAAAGCCTCACAGAGGCACAACGTCATCAGGGTGCAAGAAGCTATGCGGCTGTCAATCTGCAGATTTGTTCAGGTAGATGAACAAATGTCAACTTGACAGGGGATGATGATAAATACCTTACGTCGATAGTTCTGCCAACTTGACTACACGATCACTGGAACGAAAAGAGTGTGAATTTTAACCACGCAACCGCATGTCTTTGTGCCTTTGGTTTAAAACGTCGACCTGGTAACCACCTCCTATAGCTGCAGTTTTTTTTTTTTGGTCATCAGTCTAGTGACTGGTTTGATGCAGCCCGCCACGAATTCCTTTCCTGTGCTAACCTCTTCATCTCAGAGTAACACTTGCAACCTACATCCTCAATTATTTGCTTGACGTAATGCAATCTCTGTTTTCCTCTACAGTTTTTGCCCTCTACAGCTCCCTCTAGTACCATGGAAGTCATTCCCTCATGTCTTAGCAGATGTCCTGCACACAAAACAGAATCTCAGGAGGAATGTTAGTTCTCTTATCTGTTGAGACATAAAGGGCTCCTAGAAACCACAACCGGCGAATCTGTCCATGGGGAAAGGACCAGAGGAACACAGCGGTTGGAATGAGAGAGACATGGAGACTGGAGATCCACTGTCAAACAATCTCTGGACTGCACATTACACACACACACACACACACACACACACACACACACACACACACACACACACACATATATATATATATATATATATATATATATATATATATATATATATATATTAAATGGACGCTGCTTTAATCTTGCAAAATTTTACTCCTTGTTCTCCATGTGGGTAATTAACATAACAGCAAAAAAATTATAAACATAGGAAACTGTTTCTGTCTCAGTGTCAGATCACATGTTCTTCAAGACACTCATAAGAAACTCGCAAACTTGCGACCGATGATAATTTTCTGACTCAGTATCTCACAGTTTGAAGTGACGGGCTAGGCCTGTTCAGGAACACCACTGCTGTAATGCAGGACCCAGAACGTGTGGTTAATTTACTGCAGGTACTATTAGCTCTATTAGCATGGGACCTTGGCGTTTAATGCCATGTTGCACTAATTTCCAATTAAGATAGTTGTGTCACATAGACATCGAAAGATGACTAGCAGGTATTGTACCAGTTTATAACTTTGCTGTCCATCTCGTGTGACTTCCTTCACAGAGCCAAAGTCATGCTACCTGAGGGATTTGTTTATGTCCTTTCTTTTTTTTCCACACTTGCACAGTTAATGCTTCGATCTAGCATTGTGATTACACCAAGACAACCCACATATGTATCTGGAACAGTGGAATGATTGCAAGTGGGTAAACTGACAGAGTGATTGTGAGCCGTCTTATCGATTTGGTGTCACTTTTCGACTGTTCTACAGTGTGAGTCATTCTACAGTCCAGACTTATTTAGAAAATGTGTGTAAGGCACAGTATATAAATCAAGATTGTATTTCTCGGTAATCCTTAAAACAATTATGCAATTGAAAAAGTTCTGTGTTTGCAGCATATGTAAGACGCTGAGACTATCACTGATTAATATCACCCCAGCCCGTATAAATCGTCAACTGTAAAACGATACAGGTATGAAATTTTATATACAAATTTCTCGCGCATGCCTTACAATCAATTCCAGGAAATTTATGAGACCGTGCTGAAAAGCAACACCTCCGAATTTTTTCATCTGTTCTCAACATCGGCTGAGGTATGACACGACAAAGATGTCCCTCGCCCGACTTTCCCGCCTCGTTGAGGAACGTGACAACTTTCCAATTTTTAACACTGCAGCGCATCAGCAATCGTGAATAATTTAATGATTATAAAGAATGCGCCTCGAAGGCAAATAGAATCCGGTTTCTGTTTGCAATCGAGGCGGATTCTTTATAATGACTGAATGTTACAGGCCTCTGGCGCTAGAGGGCTCTGACTTGCAGCGTGTGACACGGCGCAGTGCAACCTAACTATGCTAGTGCGTGAGAGACGGTGTGCTGTAGTTGAGTGTCTGACTGCAGAAGAGTCTGCCCACATGCGGAGCGAGCTCTCCTTCAGAGTGGCGATGCCAGACCTCACACGGGCCATGCCATGAGTTCACTCCATACAGACCCGACTTGGCGCCATCCAATTTTCAGCTGTTGGCGAAATTTAAAGAAACGGCGTCAAGATGTTTGCTCTGATAGTGGTGTTTGCTGTTGAGGTTGGGTTGTGTTGGGCCCTCAACTGCTCGGTCATCAGTGCCCTTGCAAAGTCCCAATATTTCACACAGTCCAATTCCTTTACTCAGCCACTGTCACGACTGATGTTGATTATGAAGTGACGAGGACAACACGAACACAAAGTCCCCAGGCAGAGGAAATTGCCAACCCGGTCGGGAATCGAGCCCGGGTCCCCGTGATCCAGAGGCAGCAACGCTAGCCACTAGACCACAAGGTGCGGACTCTAGTAGTGGTGAGGCAGTGCGTGGAGAGGTGAGGTTGTGGGTTTGTCAACAAAGTCAAACATTCGACAGTGACGGCATCGAGAAACTGGTCTCTTGTTGGGAGAAATGTATTCGTCACAAGGGTGGCCGTGTTGACTAATAGATATGTAGACATGTATGTAGATATGTAGAATGTTAATAAAGTTTTGATTTACTTAAAATGTTTTAAGAGTTTTCAGAAAAAAAAATTCAGAGGCATTACCTTTCGGCTAGCACTAATATTCGCAATCTCAAATTTTACTTTCCCATTCGTTTTCATGCGTTTTATTAAGGTATTAATAAATACAATGTCTGGAGCATTATCCCGGTCTATTTGCAGTGTAAGCGACATACAAAATGAACAAAACTAAAAAGATTGGACGTAGAGACTCGATAACAGGACCTTCAGATTATCTCTCTGGTCTCTTTCTGCTGCGCCAATTACTTTCTGGGAATTTTGCTGACATAATTTTGGTCGTCCGACCCGCGCCATAAAACCTAACGTTTGCTAAACGCTTGACGTTCTGCAGCCCCCATTTACGCCACTTCCACTTGCGGCCGACCTCGGCACAGACTTTACACGTGGAGGGAGTCGGTGTTGACGGGCAGGTGATCCACTCTCGTGAGCGTGGAGTAGAGCACTGTATGAGAGTGGTTTTTTTTCTTTTATCGTTATTTTCACACCTAGTACAGGTAGGCCAGCAGCGGCATACTACGCCGCTCTTCGGCCACATAACAAAAGGAGACAATTGCAGAACAGACATGGTGGGTATACAAACGTATGCACACAAAATTAAAACACAAGGACTCTTTCATGGCCGCAGTGTCCAAAATGAAAACGTTCAGAAACGTGGACATGCACAGAGAAGACAGAGATGACACACACGAACTAGGGAGCACAAACGATGAAACACTGGAACACTGGAACACGAACACGACGGCACAGACAAACACTAGGTGATGATCTGCAGCGCGCGAAAGTTCACTATACGTGTACGGCTCTGGGGACCTGCCAAATAGGGGAAAAGGTGGGGAAGGAGGGAGAGGGGAGGGTGTAGATGTCACCGGCAGAGGAGATGGGAGGGGGAGGAAAGGAGGTAGGGGGAGGGGAGGCCCGGGGGAGAGGAGGGAGGGAGGAAGGGAGTACGGAGAGAAGGGAGAGAGTGTGCCCTTGGGGAAAAAGCACAGGGTGGGGGGTGGGATGGGCTCTGAGCACTATGGGACTTAACAACTGAGGTCATCAGCCCCTAGAACTTAGAACTACTTAAACCTAATTAACCTAAGGACATCACACACATCCATGCCCGAGGGAGGATTCGAACCTGCGACCGTAACAGTAACGGGGTTCCGGACTGAAGCGCCTAGAACCGCTCGGCCACCCCGGCGGGCGGGGGTGGGGGGAGGATGGGGATTTTCAAAGTTGGTAGGAGCGGTAGATGGAGGGGAGGAAGGCATCATCAGGGAGGGGGAGTCGGTGGAAGCCACCTTGGGTATGCGAGAGAGCGCCACCAACCTTTTATGTGCGGATTGCCGACAATCGGCGGCTGCTGTTGGTCGGCTGAGGCGAGCGGAGAGAGGCAGCCATTTTGAGCCTAAGCAATATGTGAGCGTAAGTGGCAAATCTGAATTAACTAACCGATATTTTAGTATTTACAGGTGTTGGAAATATATAATCTCTTTGTGTATTAAATTAAGATCTTAACGTCGCATTTTCCACAGTTCTATAGTGAAAATGCCGCAATCCTGTGCTGTAAATTGTTATACGAAACCAGTCCAAGGTAGCAAGCTTTTCCGCATTCCACAGGGCGCGAAAGGAATGCGAAAAGACGCGAACTGTGGCTACACCGTATTGGAAGAAAAGATACATTTCCATACGAAACAGCTAAATTGTGTGAGATAAGGAAACTTCTCTTTGCAGCAGATAATTATGTGAATTACATATTACAAAGCACAATGGAAGAGTGCAAGTATACCTCAGTCGCCGGCATGGTAACTCAGTGTGTTCGGTCAGAGGGTTAGGTCCCCTCTGTAATAAGAAAAAACTGAGTTGATTGATCAACGACGAACATAAACGGGTGTTTTAGGACGTCCGCCCTGAACAGGTGCACCGAACGAAGACGAACAAAAGAAAAAAGAGATTTAATTTAAAAAAAGTCGGTATAGCATTTGATTTATGATGTGTGGTTCCTGGGTTCAGTTCCACCTAAAGACCAAAGATTTTTTTTTCACTTTATACATTTTTATTGTAATATTTATGTAGAAATAGCTCTAAATGCATTAAAAAAGTTATTGATAGTATTAATAAAGCTACATTCACATCATTTTTACAATAATGCCTACGATCACCATTGAATAAGAGGCAGAACCTGAAAATCAAATCTTCAAATACGGATGTACTTCATGTATATGAAATTTGAAAAGGTCTATTTTGTTAGTTATTCATAGTGCCATCTTTACTTCTTTACAGGTATTAGTTTTGAACTTTATTTAACAGTGTAATTTGGATTGTCATTTTTAGCTTCACTTCACACCTGATCAGTTTGAAGCAAATCGTAAGGATGGTGTTAGAAACTGAAACCTAATGCGGTACCCACTATATTTAGCCATCGTCCTCAAATTAAGGGACGAAAGCCACCAAAGGACAGGGGTGTGCAAAGGGAACCTGAGTGCACTTACACTACACAGAGAGAGCCAGGTACTGTTTAAATATATGTAACTAAAGAGTAACTTATCTATCTTATTCACTACCAACTTTTTATGAAACTTAAATTTCTCGCGTTGTCGTTCGACAAAACATTTTTTTGTTATTATTATTAATACTATTTCTTTTCAGGCAATGAGCAAGTTTGCGCACTTCCTCAAGAATTTTTGCCGGATGTTCACAGTTCTGACGTCGGATTACCTCCTGAGAATGACACTGAAACGGAAGTACAAAGTTTGAAAAGGAAAATCTACTTATTGCAGAAGCAACTACACAGCGCGAATGGTAAAATTGATACAATGGCGGCATCTGTGAAACCTTTTTTAAACGACGATCATATCTCGGCACTGCAGAAAAAAAACTATGCGAGGGACAAAGTGGCCACCGGAAGCTATTAAGAAGGCTTTCATAATTCGATTAGCTTGTGGAAGCGTTGGATATAATGCGGTAAGAGAACTGGGACAACCATTACCAAGCGAACGAACTCTACAAAGGAAACATGAGTCTCTGGAATTCAGTCCAGGTGTTTTGGACGATTTTTTATCCACTCTTAAAGTGAAAGTAGACACCACGAATCCTTTTGAAAGACATGTTGCAATAATGATGGATGAGATGAGTCTCACGCCCGACCTAAATTACGACATTTCATCGAAATTCGTAATTGGCTATCCAACACTTCCAGCAGCTAATGGTTCGTATGAAAAACATGCTTGTCACGTCTTGGTATTTATGCTTGGTGGTCTAAGTACCCAATGGAAACAAATAATTGGTTACGTTTTCACCGGGAACTCATTTGCAGGTAAAGAACTAAAGTCTTTCCTGTGGCAATTAATTGTGAAGTGTGAAGCGATTGGTCTGATGGTAGAAGTTATTGTATCAGATATGGGTGGACAAAATCAGGCACTGTGGGGTGAATGTGGTATTATTGCTGGCCGTCATAATGAAACAAAGAATTTCTGCCAACATCCATTTTCTCCAGAGCGGAATCTGTACTTCATGCCTAACGTAGAGCATATCTTGAAGAATGTGAGGAATCACCTAACTAATTCCGACCACATTATCCTATCACGGCAAGTAATTGCAGACAATAATTTGGCGCAACCGGTAGTCTCGATTGAGCCTATCAAGAAACTGTACGAGTTTGACAAGGAAAAGAAATTAAATATTGCTAGGGATTTAAAAGATAATGTCATAAGACCAGGGCATTATGATAAAATTAAGGTTGGTCCTGCTTACGCACTTTTAAATCACAGCGTTGCAGCATCGTTACATTATGCAATAGAGGAACATGTACTAGAAGATTCTGCCACATCAACAGCGTTTTTCATAGCCACAATTTTCCGTTGGTTTAAATTAATGACCTCAAGGAACAGGAAAACTGCCATGAGTAGAACCGTTGAGGACATACACAATGATGGTGTACAGTTCCTTAAGAGTGTCATCTCGCTGTTTGAAAATTTGAAAATTGGAAACAGGGGTATCTGGAAATCTGTACAATCTGGAGTTATTCTAGCAACATGCACAGCTATTAATGTCCAGGATTATCTTCTGAACGAAAAAGGTTTCCAGTGTGTTGTGCAGGCTGTCACAGGATGCTCTGGAAAACCTTTTCAGTATGGTTCGAGCCAGTAATCCTGTTCCAGATTGTCTCAGTTTCAAGATAATACTGCGGCTTATTGCTGTGTCACAGTATTTTCGTCCCAGTCGCCGTGGAAATTATCAGACAGAAGATGGTGAATTTCTTGTCGACTACTTGGAACACAGACGGACGTACGACGAAGCAGAAGGCACAGACGATGCAGACTTGCTTGCAAGTGCGAATTCAGATGTAAGCGATGTTGAAGAAATGCCACCTGAGGAAGCACAGTCTCTACATTATTTAGCAGACAGAACAACAAAGCAAGTGCAGAAAAAGTATTTGCTTTGCGAAGCGTGCCGAGAGTCACTTTCAGCAAAGGAGAAGTCTGAATGTGAAGCAGTACGAAGACTCACTGAACTAAAAAATTATACAGCTCAAGACAGCTTGGAATGCATTTCCCAAGAAATATTTCGCATTATTGAGATGACAGATAAAGTCTTTCGTGTGGATGAAAAACTGTTCCTGGAATCTAAATTATCACTCCAAATACTGCAGGCAGTTGCACAGAAGTCATTCGAGGAACTCATTCACAATATTCCTTCCTCTCACAGTGTCGTGGACAGAGTTGTAGATGAATTTCTGAAGACTCGAATTTACGTTCTTCGGAGGAAATATAACTGCCAGGTACTGAAGGAAGCCACAGCAAAGTGCAGTATTGGTATGAGAAATACAGCAAAGGTATTTTAAGGAGAAGAAATTTATTGTCTTTCACATGTTTTAGCTAAATTGATGCACCCGTAATTTGTAATTTTGTGTTTTTTTAAATTCTTAATTACAAATAACTACCATCATTTGTAACAAACAAGCATTAAAAGAGGAAATATGCAAATCAAAGTATGCATTTGTAATTTAATATGTACTGTAAGTCATATGTGTACCTCAGAGACGTTGACTGGACTCTATCGTTTAAGCATGTAATACTTTTCACAAAGGTCAGCGTGAGAAAAAAATTACTGCTAGCTATATCTATAAGCGTCTATATCTCACAGGGAAACCTCCCCATCGCACCGCCCTCAGATTTAGTTATAATTTGGCACAGTGGATAGGCCTTGAAAAACTGAACACAGATCAATCGAGAAAACAGGAAGAAGTTGTGTGGAACTATGAAAAAAATAAGCAAAATATACAAACTGAGTAGTGCATGGGCAAGCAAGGTAGGCAACATCAAGGATAATGCGAGCCCTGGAGCGCCGTGGTCCTGTGGTTAGCGCGAGCAGCAGCGGAGCGAGAGTTTCTTAGTTCAAGTCTTCCCTCGAGTGAAAAGTTTACTTTCTTTATTTTCGCAAAGTTATGATCTGTCCGTTCGTTCATTCACGTCTCTGTTCACTGTAATAAGTTTAGTGTCTGTGTTTTGCGACCGTACCGCAAAACCGTGCGATTAGTAGACGAAAGGACGTGCCTCTCCAATGGGAACCGAAAACATTTGATCGCAAGGTCATAGGTCAACCGATTCCTCCACGGGAAAACACGTCTGATATATTCTATACGACACTGGTGACGGCATGTGAGTCACATGATAGCAATATGTAGTCGACCCACCTAACTTGCACACTTTGCGAATGGGTAGAAAGATTCTTCTACCTTGCCCGATTTAGGTTTTCATGTGGATGTGATAATCACTTCCAAAAAAGTGATGAAAACATAAGAGTGTGAAACATAAACTGCAACAAATGAATGCAACACTTCCACAGTCGCACAGTTTTCTCTGTGCTCTGTCAAAACATATGTTTTTAACGTTTTCAAATTTTTCCGTGTGTAGACCGTCAAATCCTGCATATGTCCAAGCAAATATGAACATGTCCTGGAATTTTGGAGAGCGAAGTTGATTATGTGTGAGTGCCTGAACTTTGATAATTGTATGAAAATAAAAAATTAAAGTTTTCACTCGAGGGAAGACTTGAACCAAGGACCTCTCGTTCCACAGCTGCTCACGCTAACCACGGGACCACTGCGCTCCTGAGCTCGTATTATCCTTGATGTTGCCTACCTTGCGCATGGACTACTCAGTTTGTATATTTTGCTTATTTTTTCATAGTTCCACAAACTTATTGCTGTTTTCTCGATTGATGTGTGTTCAGTTTTTCAAGGCCTATCCACTGTGCCAACTTACAACTAAATCTGAGGGGGGTGCGATGGGGAGGTTCCCTTGTCAGTGAGAGAGTAGCAAATTTTCACTTATTTTTCACAGTAGACGCCGAGTTATCAAGGATGTAACGATTAATAACGATAGTTATTTGTTCACTTGACGCACTGTCGTGTTCAGGCGAATTTTACAGTTCCGTCGACAGGGCTGCCCCTGCGCAGTAGGCCTAAAATGGCGGCGGCCGGCAGGCTGGCCGTACTCTCCCGTGTAGAGGGCTCCAGCGTGGCGCTGGCCGGCGCGAATGCCGGACGTTTGCCACGCCGGACACTTGCCACACTCGCCCCTTAGCCAGGTAGCGAGATCTCAGGTAAGGGACGTCCCTCCTCGTACTTCATCTGTCCGCTTTCAAACCGCCGCCTCCACATCTTACTCGATACAACCAGGCCGTAAGGGACCTTCTTCTTCGACATCTCGGCCAAATACAGAGCTTCTTTTCCGAAATCGAAATATTTATAACTTTTGGGAAACGAAAGAAATACCGACGCTTATGTTAGTACGTAATTAGTTCTGCCAAGTATAAATATAGATCCCTCTGTCTGTACGGTAGCTTCCTTTCACGCTTACTGATCGCGATATAAACAGTCGATCGGCAGGGGAGCAACAAGAAAGAAACGATGTAAAGAGAATGCAAATGTACGCTAATCATTTCTTTTTGATCACTGCATTTGTGCGTACTTTAATTACTACAACTGCATGCCCGAAAGACAATAAGTAAAGAAGAAATGGGTATGTGAATGTGGGAAAAGAAGAACGACATATTAATTTACTCTCTAAAATGCGATATCCCTTGCGGCGAAACATTACTTAATGAAGTGTGGGGGGACAAAGTTCAAAACATGACTGAAAATACGTTCACTAAATAGAAATAAGAACATCTATGATTGACATGTCATCTAAAGCCGACGTACATTTTTAAAATGTTAGAAATAAGGAAATGAACCGGCCGGTGTGGCCGAGCGGTTCTAGGCGCGTCAGTCTGGAACCGCGAGACCGCTACGGTCGCAGGTTCGAATCCTGCCTCGGGCATGGATGTGTGTGATGTCCTCAGGTTGGTTAGGTTTAAGTAGTTCTAAGTTCTAGGGGACTGATGACCTCAGATGTTAAGTCCCATAGTGCTGGGAGCCATTTGAACCATTTTTGAAGGAAATGAAGTAATACAGAACGCTATGCTTGTAACGTACATTGTTGTTCTACATTCTTTAGCTCTGGTATTTACAGGGTCACAGAGAAAGCATCCTAGGTTTTGGAGGGAAAAGCCGTAATTGTAATGATCTCCACTACAACAGAAACAAGAAGCACAACTTAAGGAAAAATAATGTAATGTGGGTTCCAGCTCACAAGTGACATTGAAGCAGGTAGTTCCTGTGACTTAGTATGGACAGAGGTTATATTCGACAGCCGGAATAAATTAATAACTGGCTCCTTTTACTGACCGCCGGTCTCAGATGAAACAGTTGCTGAAGAGTTCAAAGAAAACTTGAGTCTCACCACAAACAGGTACGCTACTCATACAGTTATAGTTGGCAGTGACTTCAATCTACCTTCCGTATGTTGACAAAAATACATTTCCAGACCACATTGTAGATATAAAACAACTTCCGTAACTGTTCTAAATGCTTTTTTAAAATTATTTTGAACAATTAGTTCACGAGGCCATTCAAATTGTAAATGGTTACGAAAACACACTTGACCTCTTAGCCACAAATAATCCTGAGCATCACGACGGATACAGGAATTAGTGAACACGCAGTCGAGCGAGGCTCAATTACGTAACAAAGAAATTCACCAAAACTAAACGCGAGATATATCTATTTATAAAAGCAACTAAACATTCGGTTGACTTCTTAGTCTCCAATCCTTCCAAACTATGTAAGTGAAGACCATATATGGCTGAAGTTGAAAAAAATAGTATCAACAGCACTCGAGAGATTCATACCAAATAATTTAATAAGAGACGGAATTGATCCCACATGGTACACAAAACACGACAGAATGCTGCTCCAGGAACACAGAAAAAGGCAAGTATAATTTAGACGAACGGAAAATCTACAAGATTGGCGAAGTTTTACTGAGGCTCGAAATTCGGTGTGCATTTCAATGCGAGAGGCATTTAATAGTTTGCACAACGAAACTCTCTCTAGAAATGTGGCGGAAATTGCCGACAGATTCTGGTTCTATGTTAAGTAAACCAGTGGAAAGGGTCAGTAAGCGATGGGGAGGAGGAGGAGAGGGAGACAAGAGACCAAAACCTTCGGAGCAGGTAAAATCGTGGCAAATGTCCGCCGTGGCAAACGTCCGCACACCGGCAGGCGCACCGCCGCGCGGGATTAGCCGAGCGGTCTGGGACGCTGCAGTCGTGGACTGTGCGGCTGGTCCCGGCGGATGTTCGAAGTCTCCCTCGGGCGTGGGTGTGTGTGTTTGTCCTTAGGATAATTTAGGTGAAGTAGAGTGTAAGCTTATGGACTGACGACCTTAGCCGTTAAGTCCCGTAAGATCTGACACACATTTGCACATTTCTGCAGACACGCGACCGGCCGGCAGGCGGCAGCAGCGGCGCTACTCACCCTGCAGGCGGAGCGGAGCAGAGCGACGTCAGGCGAGGCAGCGCCCGTGGCGGCAGCCGCTCTTTATACACCTGCCGCGTGACGTCACGCCGTCCGGCTTATCTGCCGCGTGAGCACGCTTGCGCAATCCGCCCTTCGGATCCCAGAGGCACGTTCCATTCCCATCGGGTGTGATATGTCGCAATACACTCGATAACTGGATTAAACTCGACACCCTCGAGATTGAAAATTTTGTTTCGATTTCAGTTTGAACGTCGTCAAACAGAACCTTTCGGCACTCGATGTAGAAAATGTTTCAAATGGCTCTGAGCAGTATGGGACTTAACTTCTGAGGTCATCAGTCCCCTAGAACTTGGAACTACTTAAACCCAACTAACCTAAGGACATCACACACATCCATGCCCGAGGCAGGATTCGAACCTGCGACCGGAGAAGTCGCGCAGCTCCTGACTGTAGCGTCTAGAACCGCTCAGCCATTCCGGCCGGAGACTAGATGTAGAATGGCCGCGATTGTATCAGAAATGATTGTCAGTCCGTTCTGCCTCATTCCAGTGAGTATCATGCCACGAAACGGACTCCCGAAATCTATTATAGTTTTTTAGACATAAGATTGAATACTTTCCCTGCTGATGGAATTTCTACAGCTGGAAGAACAGCGATTAAGGACACTTCTTGTGGATCTACTGCGTAATAACGAGGATACACGATTAAAGTTTGCAGGTGATTTGGGGTGTACAGGGCGCCACATTCAGTTCACGGAGCTGCCACGTCTGCCGCCAGCAGTCGCTCTGCTGTGGCTGGCCAGCAAGCTGAACCCAGCTCAGGTGACAGGTGCAGCACGTGCCCCCACGGTGCTGCAGCTGTCAGCCAGAGGCCGCCGCAGTGGCTGCCAGGTGGTGGCGTCCCAGCCTCACAGCAACCTTATGGTACGTGCTGGACGATACATTGTCAATCACTGACCCTTCCCCTCTTCCTGTTCCACTCGAGAATGCTTCAAAGGAGCAATGGCTGTGAGTAGGCCTCCATGCGTGTTCGACTCTCTCCGATTCTGCCTTCACAGTCTTTTGCGAGATGACTGTTTGTACATTCTACGGACTTCGACAGTAAACCACACAGTGCTGTGGAGTGCGTCTCTTGCAGCGTCTGCCAGCACACCTGCCTGAGCGTCTCCGTGATGCTTGCGTAACGGAACGCGCTGCTCTTCTTTGGATCTCCGTTAATTCCTCTATCGGTCCTATCTGCTCAGTACTGGTCGAACGGGTGTTTTGTGAACTGCCTCCTTTGTGGGTGGACTACACTTCCAGACAGTCCTTCCAATTACCTTGTATGGCTTTTACCTGCCATTAGTTTCAGATCGCTGTGTACACATACATGTAGATATTTTATGGATGTAATTGCTTCCACTGGTTGTTCTGCAATCCTACAATCATGCAGTAGTCAGTCATTGTACCTATTTATGCGTAATAAATTACATCTGCTTATCTTGAGGGTCAGTCGCCACTCCCTGCAAGCAAGTGTCGATCCTCTGTCTCTTGAACAGAACACAACAGCAATTAGAACCCAAAGTAGCAGAATATCAAGCAGGATTCAGATCAAACAGATCATGTCTGGAACAAATTTTCAACCTCAAAACCATACTCAAAAAGCGAGGTCTCAGACAAAAAGTGTAGTAAGCACATTTGTACATTTCAAAAAGCATACAATTCAGGAGACACGCCCTCACTACTCCAGATTTTACAAGAGAGGCGATTAGATCCCAAAACACGAGAAATCATAAAACAAACACTAATTGGCACGAAATCTAAAGTAACGTATATGGGGGAGATCTCAGAACCCTTCGACATTCAAACAGGTGTGAGACAAGATGAGGGACTCTCTCCTATTCTGTTCAACGTAGTTCTGGACAAAGTTATGGAAGAATGCGAGAAAGAACTCAAGAAATGTGGGGTTTGGAAGCCAATACGACTCGGCACTGCCAAAGACAATGTCTACATACCAGATCTTGCATTTGCGGAATACCTGGCAATACTAACAGAGGATGAGCAGAGTGCAGTGAAACAGCTGGAAATACTCCAAGAGTGTGCAGAAAAAGTAGGTTTACAAGTTTCATTTGAGAAAACTGAATTATTTTGTTGAAAAACAGAAATTGCAAGCTTGAAAACAAAATTTTGTAAAATTAACAGGGCCCGACATTTTAAATACCTTAGAGAATTCATTGAACCGACAGGTGTTGAAACAGTTCACATCAACATCGCCTCAACAAAATTAAAAAAGGATTAGGGTTAATCCAAAACCTCTGCAACTAAAAATCAATGCAAAAGGGACAAAAATTCGACACTACAATACTGTCATAAAACCAGCAATCTGCTATGCAAGCGAAACACTAATTCTTAACAGGAAACAACTTGAAGACATCAGAAAAGAAAAGAGAAAGATAATCAGCAAATTTCTAGGAGGAAGACGTAACAAAGGCGGTTACATGCTACAATCGATTAATACAACAGAAAAGTTTTCAAACATCGAAAATGATATTACCAGAAGGCGAATGAAATTTTTTGGTCATCTCAGCCGACTACCAGAAAATCGATTGACGACGAGAATAATAGATTATGTAGCCACACAAGAATTCCGCACCTTGGCTAGATGAAATTCGAAAGGACCTAAATAATGGAAACATAAGACTAGCTGACTTGAAGAAAGAGACACTTTCAGACACAAAGAAGACAAATTGGAAGTTACATCAGAGAAACCAAAAGAAAAATAATACAGACCAAAAGGATCGGATGTGCGTAAACACATCTTTTCGGAAAGAATGAATGCGTATTGGACGAACAAGAAGAACTCAAAGAATAATTGATCGAGTTATTTGCTCAACGTTTTCCATTTCTGAAGAGAATCCTCCAACAATAACATTACTACATACATACATATATATCACCGTGATAAAAAAATCGGCGTATAATACTCCATAGTGGCCGTGGTGGCCGAGCGGTTCTAGGCGCTACAGTCTGGAACCGCGGGACGGCTACGGTCGCAGGTTCGAATCCTGCCTCGGGAACGGATGTGTGTGATGTCCTTGGGTTAGTTAAGTTTAAGTAGTTCTAAGTTCTAGAGGACTGATGACCTCAGCAGTTAAGTCGCATAGTGCTCAGCCATGTGAACCAATGCACAGTGTTACTCCCAAGCTCGTCCTTTTCTTCCGTCAGCTCCATAGCACTGTAGGCAACGGGGCTCGGGTTGGTGCAGCGTTCCTCGACTTAAGGAAGCCATCTGACACTGTCTCGCACTGCAGCCTAGTGGAAAAAATACCGGATTATCGAGTATCGGACTACATTTGCGAGTGAATTCAAGAGTTTCTCATAGGTAGAGCTCAAGCTGTCACTCTCAATGGAACAGAATCCTGAGATGTATAGGTAATGTAAGCAATACACTGAGGAAGAATGTTAGTTTCGTTACTGCTTGCAGTGTATATAAATGATCTAGTAGAAAGCGTCGGAAGCTCTTTTACACTGTTCGCAGGTAGTGCAGTTGTCTGTAAGGAAGTAGCAACGCAGTGTCTATTTCCACAACGACCTGCAGAGCACTGATGAATGGTGCAGGTTCTGGCAGTTGACCCTGAACGTAAATAAATGTACGACATCGCGCGTACGTAGGAGAACAAGTGCACTACTGTACAGCTACTGTGAGCAGCATGTAGGCGTAACTATTCAGAACGACCTTGTGTGGAACGACCGCACGAAACAAATAGCAGGAAAAGCAGACGCCAAGCCGCGCGGGATTAGCCGAGCGGTCTGGGGCGTGGCAGTCAAGGACTGTGCAGCTGGCCCCGGCAGAGGTTCGAGTCCTCCGTCGGGCATGGGTGTGTGTGTTTGTCCTTAGGATAATTTAGGTTAAGTAGAGTGTATGCTGAGGGACTGATGACCTTAGCAGTTAAGTCCCATAAGATTTCACACAAATTTGAACATCTTTTGAACAACAGACGCCAGATTGAGAGGAAGGATCTTATTTTTCCCGAGGAAATGCAGCTTTACTGTATGATTAAATGATGATGGCGTCCTCTTGGGTAAAATATTCCGGAGGTAAAATAGTCCCCCATTCGGATCTCCGGGCGGGGACTACTCAAGAGGACGTCGTTATCAGGAGAAAGAAAACTGGCGTTCTACGGATCGGAGCGTGGAATGTCAGATCTCTTAATCGGACAGGTGGGTTAGAAAATTTAAAAAGGGAAATGGATAGGTTAAAGTTAGATATAGTGGGAATTAGTGAAGTTCGGTGGCAGGAGGAACAAGTCTTTTGGTCAGGTGAATACAGGGTTATAAATACAAAATCAAATAGGGGTAATGCAGGAGTAGGTTTAATAATGAATAAAAAAATAGGAATGCGGCTTAGCTACTACAAACAGCATAGTGAACGCATTATTGTGGCCAAGATAGACACAAAGCCCATGCCTACTACAGTAGTACAAGTTTATATGCCAACTAGCTCTGCAGATGATGAAGAAATAGATGAAATGTATGACGAGATAAAAGAAATTATTCAGGTAGTGAAGGGAGACGAAAATTTAATAGTCATGGGTGACTGGAATTCGTCAGTAGGAAAAGGGAGAGAAGGAAACATAGTAGGAGAATATGGATTGGGGGGAAGAAATGAAAGAGGAAGCCGCCTTGTAGACTTTTGCACGGAGCATGACTTAATCATAGCTAACACTTGGTTCAAGAATCATAAAAGAAGGTTGTACACCTGGAAGAAACCCTTTATATACTAAAAGGTATCAGATAGATTATATAATGGTAAGACAGAGTTTTAGGAACCTGGTTTTAAATTGTAAGACATTTCCAGGGGCAGATGTGGATTCTGACCACAATCTATTGGTTATGAACTGCAGATTGAAACAGAAGAAACGGCAAAAAGGTGGGAATTTAAGGAGTTGGGACCTGGATAAACTGAAAGAACCAGAGGTTGTAGAGAGTTTCAGGGAGAGCATAAGGGAACAATTGACAGGAATGGGGGAAAGAAATATAGTAGAAGAAGAATGGGTAGCTCTGAGGGATGAAGTAGTGAAGGCAGCAGACGATCAAGTAGATAAAAAGACGAGGGCTAATAGAAATCCTTGGGTAACAGAAGAAATATTGAATTTAGTTGATGAAAGGAGAAAATATAAAAATGCAGTAAATGAAGCAGGCAAAAAGAATACAAACGTCTCAAAAATGAGATCGACAGGAAGTGCAAAATGGCTAAGCAGGGATGGCTAGAGGACAAATGTAAGGATGTAGAGGCTTGTCTCACTAGGGGTAAGATAGATACTGCCTACAGGAAAATTAAAGAGACCTTTGGAGAGAAGAGAACCACTTGTACGAATATCAAGAACTCAGATGGAAACCCAGTTCTAAGCAAAGAAGGGAAGGCAGAAAGGTGGAAGGAGTATATAGATGGTTTATACAAGGGCGATGTACTTGAGGACAATATTATGGAAATGGAAGAGGGTGTAGATGAAGACGAAATGGGAGATAAGATACTGCGTGAAGCGTTTGACAGAGCACTGAAAGACCTGAGTCGAAACAAGGCCCCGGGGGTAGACAACATTCCATTAGAACTACTGATGGCCTTGGGAGAGCCAGTCATGACAAAACTCTACCATCTGGTGAGCAAGATGTATGAGACAGGTGAAATACCCTCAGACTTCAAGAAGAATATAATAATTCCAATCCCAAAGAAAGCAGGTGTTGACAGATGTGAAAATTACCGAACTATCAGTTTAATAAGTCACAGCTGCAAAATACTAACGCGAATTCTTTACAGACGGATGGAAAAACTGGTAGAAGCGGACCTCGGGGAAGATCAGATTGGATTCCGCAGAAATGTTGGATCACGTGAGGCAATACTAACCTTACGACTTATCTTAGAAGAAAGGTTAAGGAAAGGCAAACCTACGTTTCTAGCATTTGTAGACTTAGAGAAAGCTTTTGACAATGTTAACTGGAATACTCTCTTTCAAATTGTGAAGGTGGTAGGGGTAAAATACAGGGAGCGAAAGACTATTTACAATTTGTACAGAAACCAGATGGCAGTTATAAAAGTCGAGGGACACGAATGGGAAGCAGTGGTTGGGAAATGAGTGAGACAGGGTTGTAGCCTCTCCCCGATGTTATTCAATCTGTATATTGAGCAAGCAGTAATGGAAGCAAAAGAAAAATTCGGAGTAGGTATTAAAATTCATGGAGAAGCAGTAAAAACTTTGAGGTTCGCCGATGACATTGTAATTCTGTAAGAGACGCAAAGGACTTGGAAGAGCAGTTGAACGGAATGGACTGTGTCTTGAAAGGAGGATATAAGACGAACATCAACAAAAGCAAAACGAGGATAATGGAATGTAGTCAAATTAAATCGGGTGATGCTGAGGGAATTAGATTAGGAAATGAGACACTTGAAGTAGTAAAAGAGTTTTGCTATTTAGGGAGTAAAATAACTGATGATGATCGAAGTAGAGAGGATATAAAATGTAGAGTGGCAATGGGGAGGAAAGTGTTTATGACGAAGAGAAATTTGTTAACGTCGAGTATAGACTTAAGTGTCAGGAAGTCGTTTTTGAAAGTATTTGTATGGAGTGTAGCCATGTATGGAAGTGAAACATGGACGATAACTAGTTTGGACAAGAAGAAAATTGAAGCTTTCGAAATGTGTTGCTACAGAAGAATGCTGAAGATTAGATGGTAGATCACATAACTAATGAGGAGGTGTTGAATAGGATTGGGGAGAAGAGAAGTTTGTGGCACAACTTGACTAAAAGAAGGGATCGGTTGGTAGGACATGTTTTGAGGCATCAAGGGATCACAAATTTAGCATTGGAGGGCGGCGTGGAGGATAAAAATCGTAGAGGGAGACCAAGAGATGAATACACTAAGCAGATTCAGAAGGATGTAGGTTGCAATAGGTACTGGGAGATGAAGAAGCTCGCACAGGATAGAGTAGCATGGAGAGCTGCATCAAACCAGTCTCAGGACTGAAGACCACAACAACAACAACAATCTTAAGGAAGTGTAACTCATACACGAAGAACCAGGCTTATAAGGCGCTTGTTCGAGCCGTTCTTGGGTGTTGTTAGTCAATCTGGGACGCTTACCAGGTAGGTCTGAGAGACGAGAGAGAGAGTTTGCAACGAACAGCGGTGTGTTTTGTCTCCTGATCGTTTAGTCGGCGCAAGAGAGCTACAGATATCATCAACAGACTCCAGGGGCAGACGCTACAGGAGAGGCGCTGTCTATCTCGCAGAGGTTTACTACTAACATGTCGAGAGAGTACTTTCTGGAAAGAGTCGGACAACGCCTCACTGCCTGTCACGTACATCTCGCGATATCAGCGCGCGCGAAAATTCTGGAAATCAGAGCCAGTGCATGTCTTAGCCACGACCGCTCTTCCCATGCGGCATCCGCGACTGGTAGAGGGGAGGGGCGGGTCAGTTCGTGCGCCCAGAAACTCTCTCCAGCGCACGGAGTCACGTGGTTTGCCAACTAGTGATGTACGTGTAGTTTTATAATGTCTCTCTACACATACTATCGCATCTCATGCAAACGTGGAATTCAGCAACAGGCTAACATGACACTCTTTATCTAATTACTAGATATTATTATTGCATTGATACCTATTTAAAGAGAGGTTTCTGTTTGCAAACGAAGCAAAAAAATACCGTCAGATTTGTTCCAGGTTTCCTTGCAGTCATCCTGAAGTTGCCCTTTCCTGTAGGTCACTTCATCGTCTGAGAATACAGCCGGTGTTCTCCGCTAGAGTGTTTAGTGTGTCGAGAATATCAGCGACCTATTGTGCCTTCTCGGGGAGGACACGTGGACACTGTAGTTTCTACAAAGTTTTCGCCTTCAGCACATCCTGCTGCGTTCAGCAAGTCGAAAATTCTCCGAGCCAGGCCATGCCTGAGAAGATACACCGTATTAGTTTCTGATAATAAACAACCTACAATGAGCTACCCTAGCTAATACATTTCTGTAGTGTAACAAGGTGTACACGTTGACCTGCGTGTGTTATTAGCCACCCGTCGTGTGTGGTACAAGGGGACGATGTCTCACGTGACTGTTACTCCGTTGACGTTTGCCATGTCTCAGAGGGGGATTTAGTCCCGGCGGAGGGTCTCCACGTCAGACTGCAGACTTCCCTGCAGAGCCTCCCCCCCGCCTCCAGTCCCGCTCCCCCCTTATCCCACCCCCTCCCGCACCCCCAATGCAAGGCTGCTCCACACGCAGCCCTCCTGCACGCACACACCCCTCAGCTGCTCCATCTCCCAAACCGCCCGAAATGGAGCCGTTTCTCTCCAGTTGGTCCCTCACTATTTCCGAACAGCGCAGAATCGCAGATTACCGGCCCCATTGCGCAAGTGTCGACATCCGATAACGGCGACTCGCTTATCAGCTTATCACAGGTCTGGAGTGTTGACTGCCAGGTGCCCACTCCCGTTTCCAGATAAGTGCCGGCCACTCAGCCTGAGATCAAGGTCTCTGCCACCTGCAAAGAATGCGCCTCTCTTTATGTATAAACAACGTAGAACGTTTTCACACCAAGTTCGAAATCTTAAGTATTTACCAATTTATTGTCGCATGTCATCCCACCCACCTATCACAGCCCTAGAGCACCTCTCGTTTCTAGGAATGTGAAATGTCGGAAGCCTTCCACTGGCCGTACCCACGTTGCAGGTGCGAGACTGAACACGTGCCGGCCGTACTGGCCGAGCGGTTCTAGGCGCTACAGTCTGGAACCGCGAGACCGCTACGGTCGCAGGTTCGAATCCTGCCTCGGGCATGGACGTGTGTGATGTCCTTAGGTTAGTTAGGTTTAAGTAGTTCTACGTTCTAGGGGACTATTGACCTCGGAAGTTAAGTCCCATGGTGCTCACAGCCATTTGAACCATTTTCTCTAATAACTTTAAATTCACTCCTCGAAGTGATCGAGAGGCAAAATTCGGAATGAGAAATGCTTGAAAGTGCTATGGTTTCCCGTGTCTATCCGCTATGTAGGTCACAGCATACACCTACATCTACACAGATACTGCGCAAGCCAACGTACGGTGCGTGGCGGAGGATACTATGTACCTCTACTTGTCGCTTCCTTTCCAGTTGCACTCGCACAGAGAGCGAGGGAAACAACTGCCTGTATGCCTCCGTGTGAGCCCTGACTTCTCGTAATTTATCTTTGTGGTCCTTACGTGCAGTGTGTAGTGGTGGCTCTAGATTCGATAGGCAGTCAGCTTCAAATACCGGTTCTCCAAATAGTATTTCTCGAAATCCCTCCTGGGATTCCCATTTGTGTCCCCGGAGCATCTCCGTAACACGTGTAGTTCGAACCTAGCGGTAACAAACCTAGCAGCCCGCCTCTGAATTCCTTCCATGTCTTCTTTCAGTCCGACCTGGTACGGATCCCAAAGCCTCCAGCAGGACTCAAGTGAAGGTCGCACCAGCATCCTGTTTGCGACATTGACTGTAGGCAGTGAAGTTTACATGTCTCAAAATCCAGTCTCGAAAACCCAGACAGAGGGTTTTCGTCTTCTTTTCTGACGTCTTCACAGTAACTGCACAGGCCGCGAGTCTGGGTTTCGATGCTTTCGACACGGCACGCAGAGTGAAACAGCCGTGCGAGGCAGGACACATTTGTATATATCATGCAACAACTGTCAAATACAAACATACCTCAGCAGGCCGTACATTTGTTACAAATTACAGTATTTCGGGAATTTTCATACGACAAATTTATGGTGACTTCTATCAGTACGTGAACAGTCAAAAGGGCTTTTCCGTTCCACACTCGAGGTATATATACAGGGTGGTCCATTGATCGTGACAGGGCCAAATATCTGACGAAATAAGCGTGAAATGAAAAAACTACAAAGAACGAAACTTGTCTAGCTTGAAGGGGGAAACCAGATGGCGCTATGGTTCGCCCTCTATATGGCGCTGCCATAGGTCAAACGGATATCAACTGCGTTTTTTTAAATAGGAACCCCCATTTTTTATTACATATTCGTGTAGTACGTAAAGAAATACGAATGTTTTAGTTGGAGCACTTTTTTCGCTTTATGATATATGGCGCTGTAATAGTCACAAACATATGGCTCACAGTTTCGGACGAACAGTTGGTAAGAGGTTGGTTTTTTTTTAATTAAAATACAGAATCTAGGTACGTTTGAACATTTTATTTCGGTTGTTCCAATGTGATACATGTACCTTTGTGAACTTATGATTTCTGAGAACCCATGCTGTTACAGCGTGATTACCTGTAAATACCACATTAATGCAATAAATGCTAAAAATGATGTCCGTCAACCTCAATGCCTTTGGCAACGCGTGTAACGACATTCCTCTCAACAGCGAGTAGTTCGCCTTCCGTAATGTTCGCACATGCATCGACAATGCGCTGACGCCTGTTGTCAGGCGTCGTCGGTGGATCACGATAGCAAATACCCTTCAACTTTCCCCACCGAAAGAAATCCGTCGACGTCAGATCCGGTGAACGTGCGGGCCGTGGTATGCTGCTTCGACGACCAATGCACCTGTCATGAAATATGCTATTCAATGCCGCTTCAGCAGCAAGCGAGGTATGTGCCGGACATCCATCATGTTGGAAGTACATCACCATTCTGTCATGCAGTGAAACATCTCGTAGTGGAGGAGGAGGAGGAGACTAGTAGTATTTAACGTCCCGTCGACAACGAGGTCATTAGAGACGGAGCGCAAGCTCGGGGGAGGGAAGGATGGGGAAGGAAATCGGCCGTGCCCTTTCAGAGGAACCATCCCGGCATTTGCCTGAAGCGATTTAGGGAAATCACGGAAAACCGAAATCAGGATGGCCGGAGACGGGATTGAACCGTCGTCCTCCCGAACATCTTGTAGTAACATCAGGAGAACATTACGTAGGAAATCAGCATATCCTGCACCATTTAGGTTGCCGTCGTTTAAATGGGGGCCAATTATCCTTCCTCCCATAGTGCCGCACCATACATTAACCCGCCAAGGTCACTGATGTTCCACTTGTCGCAGCCATCGTGGATTTTCCGTTGGCCAGTAGTGCACATTATGCCGGTTTACGTTACCGCTGTTGGTGAATGACGCTTCTTCGCTAAATAGAACGCGTTCAAAAAATCTGTGATCGTCCCGTAATTTCTCTTGTGCCCAGTGGCAGAACTGCACACGATGTTCAAAGTCGTCACCATGCAATTCCTGGTGCATAGAAATATGGTACGGGTGCAATCGATGTTGATGTAGCATTCTCAACAGCGACGTTCTTGAGATTCCCGATTCTCGCGCAGTTTGTCTGCTACTGATGTGCCGATTAGCCGCGACAGCAGCTAAAACACCTACTTGGGCATCATCATTTGTTGCAGGTCGTGGTTGGCGTTTCACATGTGACTGAACACTTCCTGTTTCCTTAAATAACATAACTATACGGCGAACGGTCCGGACACTTGGATGATGTCGTCCAGGATACCGAGCAGCATACATAGCACACGCCCGTTGGGCATTTTGATCACAATAGCCACAGATCAGCACGATATCGACCTTTTCCGCTATTGGTAAACGGTCCATTTCAGCACGGGTAATGTATCACGAATCAAATACCGTCCGCACTGGCGGAATGTTACGTGATACCACGTACTTATACGTTTGGGACTATTACAGCGCCATCTATCATAAAGCGAAAAAAGTGGTTCAACTAAAACATTCGTATTTCTTTACGTACTACACGAATATGTAATAAAAATTGGGGTTCCTATTTAAAAAATGCAGTTGATATCCGATTGATCAATGGCAGCGACATCTAGCGGGCCAACGATAGCACCATCTGGTTTGCCCCTTCAAGCTAGACGAGTTTCGTTCTTTGTAGTTTTTTCGTTTGATGCTTATTTCGTGAGATATTTGGCCCGCTCACTATCCATGGACCACTCTTATATACCCGTCCCAGTGTGTGCGTACCGCGTGCAACGGAGAAGGGCGTTCGGCGCGTGGGAACTGTGAGCGGTCCAGCTGAGAGCTGGCGGGTGGCGGCTGTGGGCCAGGAGAGCAGGGGGCGGCCTCCCCCTCCCCCTCCCCCTCCCCCTCCCCCTCCCCCGTGCCGCTCAGCTGCACCCAGTGTGCCAGGCTGCCTGCGGCTCGGCAGCCGCTGCCCAGGCTGGAAGGTAAGCGCAGCGACCAACTATACGGCGAGTGCCATTTGGAAACACTCGAGTGAAGGCAATGGTAATACGGAAAAAGTGTAAAATTCTCCAAAAAATCTATTCAGCTGCAGGAAGTACTACTACTTTGACAGGCCATGTAAAATCTGTAGACGCTGCTGGACATGAAGAACCAGACAGCTCAAGCATGAAGTCACGCTTCCCCGTGCTCCAGCTCAGCTACGCTACAGCAAACTAAAGAACTGATAATTTGATTACATTTTTCGGTAAGAAACGAGCAGCAGTGTACGATGAACGTAAATCAAAAGATGTTGACTACCTTATTGCTGAACTGGCTGCCCTTAATTCTGCGAAAAATGACGGCTTGTAACGCTCAATACAATTAACGACGCCATGCTATCACTTTACAACAAGCCATTCGTTTCTGTTTTGCGTTATACCTTACAATCCTCAGTTATGTAAATAGGTTAGTATAAAACTATTTTTTTATTTAAATAAATAACCAGAGTATTTCATATAGTGGGCTTCGTTAATCATAAGTGAGAATTACTTAATCTACTTTCCATCAGAATTATTAAGCAACCTCCGACCCCGACTTTGGTTCCGATAAAACCACCTGCGTCATTTATCGGCAGTGACCTGCCGGCTGCTGGTTACAGAAGCGGCAAACGGCCAGTGGCTGTGAGGTGCGGTCGCTTCTCAGGGAGCGATCCCCGGTTTGAATCCCACTGTGGCCACTTGTTACCTCGTTATTCTTTTTCCCGTTTCTTCCAGTTACACGTAGGAGGCATATTAACTTCAAAGAGCTAGTACTGACACTTCAGCGACTTAATTCACGACGTTAAAAATTTTAGTTTTTCGTTTGATTTTGATTTGTTTAAAATCGCGCCTCATACTCATTCAACGTCATTTGCTACACAAAAAAAAAATTACAATCAAACACGCTTACACAGCTACAGAGTTTACAGCGCACAGAAGCTTCGGCAAACTTTTCCACGTACTGCCGTCCTTGTGGCGCCAGCAAAGCTCCCTTAAGATAAAATTCCACCTTCCTGGTACTCGACATACATGATCGATGGCCCGATAAATTTAGCGAGCACTTGTTTTGATTGCGACAGAGAGCTGACACAAGTCACGTACAAACACTCCAGAGATGTGACGTGTACTAGGTAAATGCGTGGGAAGTCCTGCGAAGAGCGTCGTATTTTTTGTACTTTAAACGAACCAAGTGCTGAACACAGGCAAAAACGCAACACTTGGTCGAGCTACACTCATGACACTGGAATAGAAATATTTCGAGCTTGTATGAGTTACACGATTTTTTCTGTTTATTGTGACCTGCACCAGCATTGATGAAAAGGAAACGAGAAATGGCAGAAAATGTTTTGGCGAACTCGCAGCAGTTCCATTTGTTGTCGAGCAATTTGTGAATAACTGCAAAGAATCATATCGTCCAAGTGAAGTTCAGAGAAAACTGTGGGTTCATTCAGTACAAGTCTAACTGGCCTGCCACGTGTGCCCTGAAGGTGTTTGCTTTCCGTGACGCCAAATCCTTTTACACAGGTAACATGGGAAGTTATTGCGTATGCAGTCTGGACAGTACATTAAGCCAGGCACACCCCCATAAACTATACGTGCATAGTTGGATAACGTAATACGAGAAAGAGATATTTCGCTTGTGAAAACTTTTACTCTAGTGCTGATTGTTTGCTGAAGAAGAAACTGACATTCGAAGGATCTGTGAATAAGAACAAGCAAAGCTGTCCGGTTCTCTGCTTTTGGATTTCGAAATGTTATTGTTGTTGCATCCTATTTACCAAAGAATGGAAAGTGGGTTTTGCTGCTGTCAACAATGTAGAGTGATGTATTTTGGATCGAGAAACACGCAGACGTCGGAGTTAATGAACTTTTTTAATACCGCCAAAGGTGCCGTGGACACAGTTGTCCAGTAAGCCAGTAATTATTCCATTTCCAGAAGAACCAGAAGATGGCCCTCATTTTTTTCCAGATATTGAACACAGCAGGAATCAGTGGCCAGATCATATACAGTTTTCCACGTCCAGGTGTCACTAAAAATTCTGAAAACCTCTGAGTTTGCGATTACTGGAGCTCGATCTACCCTCAAGAGCCTAAATCACATGCCTGCGTAGGAGTGTAAAGGAATCCTTGAGGTTTTTCAGATACAAAAGCAATGTTATGTCCGTTGAAGAAACACCACGAAAAGTCAAGGCTCGCTGCTACCTTTGTGGAAGGATGAAGATTAGGGTAACGACCGTTACAGGTATTGAATTCTGGCGCAAATAAGAAACACATTCGTTTGAAAGATTCACTTGCTGGTGAGAAGCTGGTAGCCAGTTCGTATATGGGTAGAAATTGTTGAAGGTTTTATTCGTACGTGTGCTTATTATGTAAAATTTTACTGAAATCAATCCTATGGATTATTTCACCGTAGATGGGGGCGGCACTTGATATCATGGTGTGGTGTGGAAATGTGCATTCAATTTAACTGAATCGATGAACGAGTACGCATTGTGGAGTACTTCAAAAGACTACTTCAATCTGAGACGCGAAAGTTTTACATTTATTATGTCTTTAATTCGTAAATATGTTGTTCGACGTAGTTTTAAGATATTGCTCTGACATATTTGTGCACGTTTAGTTTAGGATGCCAAATACGCACCACATATACTGACTCTGCCAACGCACAGAATGATACACTTTTGATTTTGTTATATTTTGCTGATTATTATGTGGCTGTATTCGCTAAGCTGTTGTGATTCGCGGTGCTGCTTCGATTACCTCGTTCTCTTCCTGAAACACAAGGTTCGGCACCGCAGTGCTGTTGAGACGTACGACGCGACATTCCTTCGGAGATGCGCGCGACTGCAGACGAACGGCCACAGCGGAGGCGCAATGAGATACACGGAGTGTACTCGCAGCTGCCGGTACGGAACAGTCGTCAGCTGTGTAGTAGACTGACGACAGTGAAAATCTGTTGCACCGGGACTCGAACCCGGGTCCCCAGCTTTACACCAGCGCCGCCTCTTTGGCCGCCCGTGCGCTGCCCACGGCCACACCCGAACTTCCGTATCACACGTCGTCGTTCCTGCGCCACAACCTGTGCTGGTAGACATATTGCGTAAGTTTCCCATACAGCAGGGGAGGGGCACGTTTCAGTCCAAAGTCGCTGCCTGGTGTTGGCGTGTGAATGCGACCCTGCAGCGGCTGTGTTTCCGAGGAGAACGGTGCAACGTTCTTTTGGACGTACGTGCATCTCCGAAGGAACGTTCGCTCTTCTTAACCGCACAGGCGGTGCAGTATCGTATATACCTGTAATCGTTGTAATATTTTACGGCACGAAGAGAATGAAAATGATGTAGTCAGAATTTCAGTGTTATTTAAGTATCAAGAGATGTAAATCAGACTGGCGAGACTGCGAAACTCGTTACGTGATGTACAAGTTGAACTTTTCACGCAGGATCGAAGCGGGACTACAAAAGGGCGGCAGCCGTCCTGCTGAAGGGCAGTGTTAGACTGTGCAGGGCAGCGCTGGTCAGAAACAGTTTCAGCCTCGAGAAGTAATTACTTCGTAGGATGTAATTATCGCCGACTTGGCGCAGGGATATCTCTGGTTAAAAGACGTACACTGTTTAAAATAAACTTCGTTGTATTTTTAATACGTTCTTTACACAGGACAAATATATAAAACTTTAACTGCAGATTCAGTGAAAACGCCAGAAATCAAAACAGTAACCGTAAATTAGCAACAAAAGCAGCAATCAGCAAGCGAGAAACAAAAGAGAGCTAACAATGTCGTGTAGTAGACTACTCAGACCGAAACAATCTACAGCACAACATTCTTTTATTCCTTCGCTTGCTACTCTTAGAGATCATTTTGTGTTTAAATAGTATTGAATCTAAATGTTTATTTCAATTACTAAAAAAACAATAAAGGCAGATTAAAAAATGTCACCTACAACTGACGGAAATTGAGAGGAGCTACACATTTTGCAGATTTCGAGCCGGGTGTGCATTCGAAATGATCACTGGCCGGTTTCGCCTTAACTGTGTACATGTGGTGTCTGTTCTTATGGACGATATGTCCTGGCAAGCGGAAGACTTGGGTTCGAATCTCGCTCAGGCACAAATTTACAATATTCCACATTGATGTTCATCAATGCCCACTCGCAGACAATATCTGCAATTTCTTTGTGACTTTCTAAATGTAGTCGTCGTGTTATTGAACTAAGATCCAGTGGCAAAAGGCCGCATACTGGACGCAGTTATTGAAAGTTAAAAAAAAAAAAAGTCAGCAAAAGGTAACGGTAGAGATAGCGTTATTACTATTTGGTCAAAACTCATTATAAACAAATTAATAAGTATATATCCACTTCAAGTTAAAGAATAGATCGTGAAGGAAATCCAGACAGCGAAATCTTTCGGCTTCAATGCGGGTTCTTGCCAAGACGTTGGCGTTGTTGATCAGTCTGTAACCTGCGTGCGCTGTGTTAATAATTCAGTCGCACAAGAACGGGACATCAGTGTGGTTCCTGTTTGGAAATCGATAGCAGAAGCTTACCGCGTTCTTGTAACTTACGAATCAGCCCAGTTGGGCTTACATTTGCCAGATCTAATTAGCGTATCTTTTGATGGCCCTGGAAACATGGCGGCAAGTATGCTGGTCTCCAGCGGCACTGAAGGGAGAAGTACCAGAATTAATTTTCGCGCCTTGTTACGCGCATGTTTTAAATTTAGTGCTGGGAGGCGTCACTGAAAGCTGCGCTGAAGCAAAGAGTGTGTTTGGGTCCTTGGAGTCTACCAGTGTATTTATACACGAATTATTTAAGCGCACATCTGTATGGGTGGACAAAATTTTGCAATTAACAACTGGTCAGCACAAACTGAGACGATTACAGAGCATCGGAAAACGGGATTGTGGGCCCAATACAGAGCCTTGACCACTATTGCGGAGAAAACTCGACACGTCGCGTTGATCAAAAAAGTTTTAACTGTCATATCTTCGAGAATGGAGTTCGAGTTAAAGATTTCGTTGCAAGCGCAGGCACTGATGGATTCATTTTTGAAATCGGAAACCATCCTGACAACCTTTACATTGAACAAAATTTTTGACATACTAACTGCGGTAAGCCAGCATCCCGAAACCGCAACAGTAGACTATCGTAAAGCTTGGGGTCTTATCAAATGTTTGGAGATAAGTTTAAAGAAGCCAATCAGGTAATTTCGACGACGTTTACAGAACTGCAACTGTGTTTAGATCCCATGTTCAAGGATTAATGCAAGCCAAAAATATTGATATCGACAAACGGCGCACGCTGCCATTACGAAGAATATCTTAAAAAATCAAGAACCACGGTGAGTTGTGCCAGGACGAAGTGGCATTACTGTCTGCGGACCCAAAGATATTCTATTCCGTTTCCGTCTACAGTGTCATCATTAACGCAGATTTAGTTAAATCAGATGCAAAGTTCAGTTGCAACTAACATTTAATGAAGACGCTCGCGTTTTTGTACCCGAAAAACTTCGATGAAATTAACAAAAATGGGTTTCCTAATGCCGCATTAAAGTCTCTCGCATCAGCTGCAAATGCCGATCGAGAATTTCTATGAAAAGAATTACAATTTTCGCCAAAAGTTTTAAAGAACCGTCTGTAACTCTTTTGGATCTAAACGTTCCACCTAGGAAACAAGACGTGAATGGTTCATATTCTCAGAGGAACAAGACGCCGATCGAAAACGGCTTGGACCAAACTGCAAAGGACGTCATTTGTTTCTCCCGAAGCGGTTCTGACGCCTGGCGAAGTTGCGTACGACGCGCATGTAAACTTTTGCCACAGTGTGACACAGCACAGCGGTACGTTGTCCAACCTGTACGTTGCTTTACTGTGTAATACTGACAATTTCGTTGACGCAAGTGACTTCTGAAAGTCGATTTCCAGTGCACTGAAGCGCTTTAAGACGAGATTTAAGTCTTTACTGGGGCGAGAACTGCTGAATTCGTTGATTATTTGAACCACAGAATTAGATCTGATCAAGGATAATGGGAATCGAATCTTTCAGGATCGAGTTGTTGACAGCTTAACTGAAACTTCTGCTCTTTTAAAAAAAAATTTTCATTAGGTAGCTTTTCAGTTGTTAGAATTAATTCGAAGTGTATTTACCTAATAATACATATAAATCACTGAAAGTTAATATTTTGCTCATGTTATTATTATCCCATAGTATCGCACCTACCCTTATCCCAGGCTTGCAGGGAATCACCCAGGTCCTTCCAGCCCAGGATGTGATGACCAAGAAGACAAAAAGAATGATATAAATGTGTTCTGTAAGTCATTATCCAGCAATACAGAGCTAATATTGTGGTAACTGCAGTGCGCCATGCAGTAATCAAGACTACATTACCGTATAACCGTCTGTGCACCACTAAGTGAGATTGCATTGCGATGCTTGTGTGGCAACAACAGTACGGTATTTCTTGATCTCACGTTAGCGACGCACAAGTTTTACGTTCCGACCCTGAGAAGCTTTTTCAACAGTGGATGCTATGAAATAATACTCATGCACGTAACTGAAGCCTTACCGTGGGACGTAATATTTGCTTCACACAGAAAGGAATGAAATTAAAAAAGTAAATTTTCTCGAACTTGTGTGAAACCACCAGATTTGCCGAGGTGCTAGAGGTAGTTATAAATTTTAATGAATTGCTTGTAATAGCTGATTACAAATTTAAATGAGGGGATTGTCCATGTGGTCCAATATATTGAGCGTTATACAGATGTGAGTTTATGGGATGAAGGAAAGTTATTTGCACTTAGATTCAGCCTAATGAATAAATTAGTTATGTGAACGAAAATACGTTGTTATTACATGCGGCCGATGACAACATAATGTCGTTAAGTAATGCGGCACGTCGCACTGGAGAGAGAATTTCCAGTCCAGGACGAGATTAGTGATGTCGCTGGGTCTGTTGATCTAAACACTAGAGAGCAAGATAGTGGCCATAGCTTCAGTGTCTGGAGAACAGCGACAGCTGTAGTGAACGTAGTGAAGCCTAAGGAATTCTGCCACAGGGAGACAATTTTTAGTGCCTTTAGTGCAGGGATGACAGTATAGCCGTGAGCGACGGGCACAGGAAGATGGGGGCGAGTGTAACCTGGAGGGCGGCGAGAGGCAGCGGCTGCAGGAGGCACTCCTCACTGCGGGCGGCGTGCAGTGAAGGCAGAGAAGGGAAGGGAGGGGAGCGTCATTCGTGTCGCGAAATTAACCTGCTTACGATTCCGGGATTCGGAAAAAACATATCGCAGAAAACTGCTGATATTCGTAAGTCGTGTATGGTTAAGGTGGCCTTTCGATCGAATATCTTACAGAAGCAGCAACTTTAATGAATGACGGGTATACCAGACTTGATGTTAAGCTTTCTGAAATGTTGCTTTTTTGAATATTTAATAGACTATGCCCCAATTTTTTAATTAAGGCTAAAATACACTACGAATTTTTTTTTTCTGTGTAAGTAAATCTATAAAGCAAAAAAAAACTAACGATTTAATGTAAGGAATGTATTTTTTTGCTGTTCTGGTAGACAAAGTTCCAGAGAAATGTTTATCTATCGAAACTGTAAAGCAAGTTGAAGGCACTCGCCGTAATTGGTTTTTGGATTACATAAAAGCTCGGCCACGTGGGATTAGCCGAGCGGTCTCAGGCGCTGCAGTCGTGGACTGTGCGGCTGGTCCCGGCGGAGGTTCGAGTCCTCCCCCGGGCATGGGTGTGTGTGTTTGTCCTTAGGATAATTTAGGTTAAGTAGTGTGAAAGCTTAGGGACTGACGACCTTAGCTGTTAAGTCCCATAAGATTTCACACACATTTGAACATAAAAGCAGGTTCTGTGAACCCTCTCTCTCTCTCTCTCTCTCTCTCTCTCTCTCTCTCTCTCTCTCTCTCTCTCTCTCGTTTGCTTTCGACGGCTGTTTCGAAAATGTAAGTGTCGCTCTGTAGCGTTTGGCATCTAATTACGCTAATTTAATTTCAAAAGCCGTGTTTTAATTAATTCCACATATCAAATTATTATGCCACATTTTAGAAATCTGTGTTCAGTCGGCAACTACTTTAGAAAATTTTTATTTCAGCGTCCCTGAGATCTATTTTACCGGTCTTTCTTATCAGTATCCGAGCAGCGTAATTACGCAGACTGCCTAATTTTCAGATCGATCACTGGCCTCTAAACAATGCCGTCGGCCTACGTTCTCGTAGGTCTGATGCTGCTTGGCTGAATGTATAATTTCGTTATCCACAAGTAAAAATTTTCTATGCACCATTTTATCATTTTAGAAGCTTGCCGCCAGTAAAAGCAATAAATTTAATATTGCATTCTATTTTAAATGCCAGTAATATTAAAATTCGATGCTGAGTACGTTCCAGAGCCTGGGTGAACCTTTCAAAACATACACGACAAGCTTCAAGGCGCTCTCTAACTGTGACAAGTCATACGTCACTAAACACACATACAGAACAGGCCGTCCTTTCTGAGGCATCGAAAAAAACTTTGACAGATTCATGGGTGCGACGTAACAAGTGGAGGAATTAAAGATTGCGAACCAGAGCAGGCGGTTTGACCACGTGCTGAATGGACAAACGGAGAACTGTGGCGACAGATTGCCGCACAGCTGTGCTGGTGTACCACGGGTACTCTGAAGTCTGGTGGGAGGTGGCCGACGTCTGCTGAGAGGGAGTTGGAGAGTGGACAGCAGGGCTGGCCAAACACGACACTCGTTTCGTCGATAGTCTGCAGTGGCCACGTGTCTTCTGACCAGTACCGTACGAGTGTAAGCATTACGAGAGAAACTACGAACTGTGTGAGCTGTACGGCCACAACGACAAACTGCCGCTCCGCTAGAAGATTTGACAGTTGCATTGTGACCGAGCGGTTCCAGGCGCTTCAGTCTGGAACCGCGCGGCCGCTACGGTCGCAGGTTCGAATCTTGCCTCGGGCATGGATGTGTGTGATGTCCTTAGGTTAGTTAGGTTCAAGTAGTTCTAAGTTCTAGGGGAGTGATTACCTCAGATGTTAAGTTCCATAGTGCTCAGAGCCATTTGAAACGTTTTTGACAATGGAAAACAGGAGGAAACAGTACCAAATGCTACCGCCATACAAATAGCTATTTTGTCAACACAAATCTGCAGTAAAAATCGTCGTAGGATATGTCTGGAAATATAAGCATTTATGTAAACTTGAGACGAAAGCGTCGCCATACTTACTAACAGAAGATTTCATTAGCTCAAAGAATAAATTGTGTTTTCGAGGTTTATTTCTAAGACTGTTTATATCCATCAAATGATTTTAGCCATGACACTTGTTGTGACATTTGAAGGTGGCTTAACAAATGATAATGCTATTCGGCATTAAATAAAATTGTTTCGGAGAGCACGGCGTACACAGCAATGAGGAGTGTCTCCTTACTGGTTTGACGAGAATCATTCTGGTCGACACGCTGCCAGCTTCATGAAGTGACCTAAATCGCTTCCAGAAGTTGGCTGTCGAGAGCGTGACATCCACGAAGAACATGAAGGCCACTCATGACGTCAGACTGCCACCCCGTGACGTGAATGTACTGTCTTCTGTATGACAAGGCCTTCACATTTAGTGCTAACGCCATCTTCTCAGAGCTGCAGATACCATACTACTGTGTCCAGGGGCTTACTGACCTTGCCGTGCCGTTGGCCTGAGTATTTTCCATGTTTTCCAGCATTGACATGATTTTCACTGTTTTTTTGTGCTTTAAATGGTATCCCATGTCAGCACCCACTTCTAAAGTAAAATGAAAACAATTAGTCGGTCATCTTTTGGAGTTTATGGAGTGCTAATGATGAACGTTATCGGAGAAAACCGGATGGAACGCCATTTTGTTGGAACTGAACACAGTGTGTGTGGTTCAGTCCCAGGTGGTTCTCAATCCCTGTACGCACACTACGTGCCCACCTAGGCTGCGCCCCTCTGCCCTGTGGCTGTGTCCAGACAGGCATCCAGCAGCTCGCGGTGACGAAGACTCTCTGCCGCTCTGGAGTCGAGGGAATTTTTACACGAAATAATAAATGAATTGGCGCTGCTATTGTAACGTGGCTGCGTCAACAGCACCCTCCCTACTGCACCACCTCGCCATAACTGATTACCCAACTGTGTTCCAGTTTAATCTTGTATCTCGAGTACTAAACGATAACATGTCAGGCCCAGATCAAAGTGTTAATCGCTATGGATCTTCATACTGATGGATTTTATATCTTGTTTACTTGTTCATGTGCAGCAGAAATATGGCAGATATCTTAACACAAAACACACCGCAGGACGATGACGTGAACTCAGGGTGTGGCCACTTCCGAAGCGATCTTGCGGAGGTAGTCTTCTGGGACACGAAGATGCTGCGTACAAAACACCACCCAACACCCCTCTTGCGAGAGGCTCTAGAACAGTAGAGGTGGTCCAGTGGTGTGCAAGAAAACAGTGCGAGCCTTTAAACTGCAAATGTCGCACCGCTTACCGCTTTTACTGTCAGCAGAGATGAGTAAGACACTGGCGCCCTCCGGACAAGGAACGAATAATTGAAAAAGCGTCATGCCCATATCTGTGTCGGCAAATAGTTCCACATTAGTTCTACATTTGGACCTCTGAGAGGGACTGCCAAGGGGGTGCTAACAATGAAAAACAGAGTGACGTGATGTCCTATGTCGGCAGTTTATGCAGCTGAAGTGCATCTGGGTTTCTGCATCTGTGTGACAAAGTGATGAATTAAGGCGCATTGCTGTGCTGGAAGAACAGAAGAAAATGTCCCATTGAACTTCTAAGAAGCGCTGCAGAAACAGCAGGATTAATTTTCCACGGTTCACCGTTGCCTCATCAAACACTAGATGTTTCCACAGCTTACGTTTCGCCAAAACATGCTATCCAACTGGTGATGCTTGTCGCTGCACAGGAGAACTGGGGCGTACGTAAGAGTGTGGCGCTGTGTAACCCGGCCAGAGACAAAGTGGGCGTTGTCCACCTGCGAGAACACGCCAAGTTCATGTAGTGCTTGCGGCCTCAGGAGACGTGGGTGGATTCTACTCACTGTACAGTTCCCTGCAGGCAGTAACATTTAGGTTAAAACTTAAGTGGGTGCTGTCACTGCCCTGCAAGCTGAGCAACGTCTGGGCACTTCATGATGTTTAAAGAGGAACGTGAATAAAGGAGCAGTGTTCTACTGGAATTCACGTACCCTACCCACACGACTGTAGTTGGTAGTGAGCTCAATTTAACCTCGATATGTTGACGAAAATACATGTTTAAATCCGGAGGTAAACACAATGCCAATGCATCGCCCGATATTGTGCTAAACGCGTTGTCTTAAAATTATTTCGAACAATTAGTTCATACGCCCATTCTAATGGCAAACAGTTGTGAAAACACACTTGACCTCTTAGCAACAAATAATCACATTAATGAGCGTCAAAACCGATACATGGATTACGTAACAGAAGGTTGTCGTAGCTCCGAAATCCCCCAAAATAAACGGAAAACTTATCTATTCAAAGCTGCAGATAAAAATTTGCTTGACGCCTTCCTCAGAGACAATCTCCACCCTTCCAAATTAATATTGCAAGTGTACACCAGATTTGACTTGATTCAAATAAATAATGTCGACAGAAATTGAGAAATTTATAGCAAATAAATTAACAAGAGGCGGAACTGGGATCGCAAAACAGTTCGGAAGACTGTCGCAGAAACAACGAAAAAAGCAGACCAAATTTAAACGAACGCAAAATTGCCAAGATTGCCGATATTTTGCATAAGCTCGAAATTTAGCACGGACTTCAGTGTGAGATGTAATGGCCGTAAATTCAACTAAATACGGAGGAATTGCAATTACGAACAACTTAAATTGGAAAGAACACACATAAAACGTTGCGGGAAAGACAAACCAAAGAGTGTGTTTTATTGGCAGAAAACTTGGAAGATGCAACAGGTCTAGTAAAGAGACTGCCCACACTACGCTTGTGCGTTCTCATTTGGAGTACTGCTGCACAGTGTGGGACCGTTACCAGGTAGGATTAACGGAGGACGTAGGGAAAGTTCAAAGAAGAGAAGCACGTTTTGTATTGCCGAAAAACAGGGCAAAGAGTGTCGTGCAAGTGACACAGGATTTGGGGTGGGCCTCATTAAAACAACGGCGTTTTTCGTTGCGGCGAGACCTTCTCACGAAATTTCATTCGCCAACTTTCTACGCCGAATACGAAAATATTCTGTTGACGCTGACCTACTTAGGGAGAAACGATCATCACAATAAAATAAGGGAAATCAGAGATCGCACGGAGAGAGATAAGTGATAGTTTCTTCGGCGCTCTGTTCGAGAGTGGAGTAATAGAGGATTAATGTGAATGTGGTTCAATGAACCCTCTGCCAGGCACTTTCCAGGTGAATTATCTAGCACGTTTTATTGCTCCGTTACGAAACGGGTGAGGGTGTCTTGGGCTGCAGTTTGACACAACAGGACATAGGAGTGTGCCCCTGTGTGTCATGGCCAGGTGAGGTGAGGTGAGGTACGTCAGCGGTAGTGGAGCTGTATAAGGCAGTGGGCGTGATGCACGTGGTCTTGCTGGTATGTAAAGTAATTACAGAGTTGCAGAGGCAATAGAAGACTGGGTGGGGTACATCCTCCACATTTCAGTTTATCCTCAACAAACGAAATCTCCCCTAAACATGAACGACAAAATGGGTAACGTTCAGTATGCTGCTGATAACGAAGCCGGGCTCCTCATGGAGGGATGGAGCTGTGTAACACTCGTGGTGAGTAACGACACTCTGCCTCCACCCTGAGGTCCAACATCTGTCGTGCTGTACACGAGGTGGCAGACCGTGTTGGACGACCCCTGGACACTGCTGTGGCAGCTCCGCACGGTTACCCTGTCCAGCAGGCGCAAAGTTTCTGCGCGAGAGCCACAGGAAGCAGTGCTGTAGTGACGAGTGAGGCGATGTCCGTTTCAAAGAAATCCCGCCCTTACGACGGGTCGGCTGCAGAACGGGGAACGCGTTCCCTGCAGCCACGGGTCTGCCATAACCACCCACTCGGCACACACTGTTTATTTTACAATTCAGTTCGCCACCATACCATAACTGAAGCTGTTCCAGTGCGCCACTTTAAAAGAAAAGGAGGAGCGGAGCCTAATGGCGCAGTAACAGAGCGTTGTCCTACTGGAAGATATGTGCTGATAATGTCGTCAGAACAATACCGAAATGGCTTGAGCGTATCATGCATGCTCTCACATTCACCATAACATGGTAAAGACATATCTTAGTATTGTACATCAGAACCATAAAAGCTGAGGAACATCTTGGACAGTGGTAAGAAATTGAGAAGCATATCACAAAGATGTACGAACGACACGAAATTGAATAGCACGTATGCAGTAATTCAGTGCTACTTCAAAATAAAGATGAAGTTAATTCAGTACGGATGAAGAAGGGAGCTAGACAGGATAGAGGCTGTGTGGCCATTCTTTTGGGGCCTTTCAATTATAAGGTCCTAAAAGAAAGTTTATTTCTTGTTCAGAACAGGAATGGGCTCACCCAGGTAACTTTCTGGACTCTTTAGCCAGTCTCGTTAATTTCGGTGTCGGGGCAAAATCCGGGAGGAAGGCATCAGGATGGGGGTCGGTCCCAGAGGCGGCGCCCCACACGCCCCCATGCCCCCCACGCCCCCCACGCCCCCCATGCCCCCCACACCCTCCACATCCCTCATGCCCCCCACGCCCTGTCAAGGTGACATAACAAATCAGTAATCCAAGGTTTTCGATACTAACTTGAACCAAAAACAAATACTATTTGCAAATAAAGCAAATAGTAGGACCACGCTAGCAAATACAACACTAAACTGTTACTTGATATATGGGTGGTGTCTCTGGAGACTTTCTGTGCCTAAAGTAAAGGCGACAGACGTAATCATGGTTCTTTATGTATAAAGGCATGAAATACAAGAATTATTTCTAATGAGTGACGAAAGAAGAAACTACAAAACTGTTCAGGAAAGGACAGGAATACGGCAATAGAAGTCGCTTTGGAATGCAGCACATAGGAAGCGCAAAGAAACCAAGACTAAATGACTATGAAAATGTGCAAAGAAATCGGAAACAATACAATTGTCGGAATGACTAGTTTAGCAATCAGGAAAGTCAAAACAACCAGTTCTCTAGTGCAATGGCGTTGATCATTTGGATTAATGCGTTTAAAGTAGTTTCATCAAACCCCAAAGATCTTCCTGGATATGGAGTGTCACTAATGTCGAAACGATCCTCCTTGGAGCGAGACAACCATTTTATTGGCGTGCTCTGTCCAGTATCGCCATCCGCAGACACGGCGCAAATGTTTCTGGCCGCCTCCCCTGCCCTCACCCTTCTGTTGGACTCAAACAGAAGAATATGTCGGATATGTTCCGGTTTCTCCACTCGACTTTATATTCCGTAGCGCCCACAGCTCCAGTCACTATCTCCAAATTACAAAAAATGACAGTATGTAAATTCGAATACCAAAAGTGAACTACAAATAAAAGCTGCAAATCGTGAAATAAGCTCATAGCAACTGCAATACAAACATGCAAAACAAAAACACTACGAACCGACGCACCAACCCAATAACTTCTGGGGTTGTTGGGAGAATGTTGAAAACTGCAGCTTGGAGAATGGCCCATTGAGATTCCATTCCTACAATATTATCGAGACGTGACCTTCCAGCCGGATTTTACCCAAAGCTTTTTGTAAGTTTTATTCACCTCAACCGTTGCCTGCCCAAATAGCTGTGACCGCTTCCAGGATGGAGTGCGCATTGGCCCCAGTTCGAATCAGCCTGGAGGATTAACGAAGGGGGTCGGCTTTCTGGCCAGCCTGGATATAACTTTTAGGCGGTTTTCCACATCCGACTGGGTGAATGCCAGGACGGTACCCAAGTTAACGCTATGTAAGGAACATTCGTTTACTTTCTAACGTGCAGGCAGCTGGGTACGCAGGCGCCCCTTTGGGGGGAGAACGAGGTGGCGACAGCAAAGGCATCCGGCCACCAGTCAGATCAACAAGGCCGCTTCCCAAGAATAACCGCGCCGACCCCGCGCAGATACCGGACAATGGCAACACAAGGAGCCGAGAAAAATTGATTGAGCTCACTCATTCCGCATCCCCTTCAGCTTATCTTCTGCTTATCTGCAGTAGAACGGAAGGTCACTTTCTGGGATCATGTTGTAAGTAAAGTGGCCAAGAATGATCTGGATGTGTTGAGAGAATATTGATGTGGACAGCATGAGTGATGTCGCTCCTACGACATCAGTGGGAATCGGTTTTCCAGCTGCAGAACACATTCTTCCTCCCCTACTACGTTACCCACCTGATCATATCCCTGTGTTCTTCAGTTCTCTAGGGGTGACATACTGGATCTCCTTTCTGAATCATGTTGTAAGTAATGGTAGTGTAAAATGTTTACTTGGATATTGCGAGGTAACATTGAAGTGAGCAGCCTGAATAACGCTTATTCAGATTCCGTTCCTACACGTTATCAGACGCAGTATAAGAGGTAGACAAAATCACTTCCCTAACTTACGGACACATTTAGCAGGGCCATTCCTTAGCTTTCAGAGGCTACGTAGAGTCACATAGAAGGTGGCCTTGTGGTATTATTTTGAGAGGGAAGTGCTGTAAAATAACATACGAGATTTTTAAGGGAACATTAATGTGAGTAGCACGATTAAGTCTTGTTTGTGTTTCGTTCACACAGTACACAACATTTTTAGGTCATAATCTCGTAGCTGGACAGGGACCCGTTCCTTAAGCAGTTATTCAGTTCAGCCATTCCTTATCTTTCGCAGGTCCCCTGTAGTGACATGCGAGGCCACCTTCTGGTATCACGTTGCACGCGACATGGCTTAAGATGACCTCTGGGTGTGTTGTGGGAGTATGAAGTGGGTAGCTCGAGTAATTCCCATTCAGACTCCGTTCGCAAAACATCAGTGTGAACTGGTCTCTCAGCTGTCTTTAGACGTCCAGATCTGAGGAGTAGTGCTCTAGAATAATATTTGGCCTTCTTGATGAAATATTAAAGTGAGCAGGATGGATGAGGCTTCACACTCCGTTGATAGAAAACCACTAGGTCATTATCTTCCAACTGGGCAAATCCCCGTGCCTTACTCACGTTATTATCCAGCTGGGCCACTTCTTGTCTGTCTCAGCTTCCCTCCAGCTTGACCCGTGACCGCCCTCTGACATTGTGTTGTGAGGAGTGTCGCCTAAGAAGAGCTCTGCTTGCGCTGAGGAGAAACTGAAGTGGACTGCACGAATAACGCCGATTCAGGTTGTGCTACCAGAACGCTGACGGGAACTGGCCTTCGAGCTGGCCAGTTTCCCTTAGTTCCGGGCAAGATGCGAAAATTTTGAAGTGAGTGCGCGAACAATGCCCATTCAGATTGTGTTCCCGCATCGTCACCGAGATACGACGTCCCAGTGGGACAACGCTACGCTACTTGCTGGCGTCCAAACCAGTCACACCCTCCCCCTTTCACCTGAATTTTCTTCTCAACGTCGTACAAACACAAATGAACGGAGTTAACAACTGGCACAAAGGGCATGAATTACGAGTGGGGAATAAATAACAAAATCGTACACACAATTTATTTGAAACTGTCGCACAGCTACTAAGTGAACTGGCCAGAGCAGTCAGTCTCACGCGACTGTGGGCGAGACGTGTCGGCGGCAGAGGCGACGTGTTGCCCGCCGGCAGTAACGACACTGACGCAGACGGCGCCCCTCGCGCTCACCGACTGACCGCTGTCCAGCACGCTGTCCCAAGTCTTATCTGTAGCCTGGAGTAGCCGTCCGGATAAACCTCAGGTGGAATTACGACATAAAAGAGTCTGCGGCGAAAACAGGTACCAGGCTGAGTGGGATAAAAATAAGGAGAAAAGATAATTTACCGACGAGAAAGGTGGCTTACAAAACACTCGCTCAGCAGAAAAATTTCCGTGAGCTGTTTTAAGTCTATAAGCAGTATGTAACAACGAAAAACACCATATAAACTACTACACTTTATATACATCAGCAGCGAATGACGGCCACGATAAAGAAATCGGCTGCAGTGCTTTTGCCAGGCTGTGCGCCGGACGCACAATGGGGTCACTTTGCGAGGTGGAACGCAGCCGCCAATCAGCTGCCACAGGAAATGGATTTCATAAGTGCCGCTAAAGGGACGCTTGCATTGTGTTTTAATAGCGCAAAGCGAACGCCATTAATATAAGGTTACATATGTAAATCACGTAATAGTAAACAACAGTCTCGTGCAAAACCCTGTCTGTATCCAACTATCGGCAGAACTAATGAAAGATAATTCACATACTTCGATGTCTTGCAAGCAACGAAAACGGTACAGGAAGAAAAAGTGTCTTTTGTTTCATTTCAGAGAGACGAGAACGATTTTATTTTTTCTACATCGATATTCACCATTGTAGTTAATCACAACCAACAACCTGTCAAAATCTTTTCATATTCCCGCACTACGTATGATCGATATACGCTATGTGAACAAAAGTATCTGCACATCCCCAAGAACATACGGTTTTTCATATTAGGTCCATTGTGCTGCCACCTACTGCCAGGTACTCCATGTCAGCGACCTCAGTAGTCATTGGACATCGTGAGAGAGCAGAATGGGGCGCTCCGCGGAACTAACGGACTTCGAACGTGGTCAGGTGATTCGGTCTCACTTGTGTAATACGTCGGTACGCGAGATTTTCACACTCATAAACATCCCTAGGTCCATCGTTTCCGATGTGACAGTGAAGTGGAAAAGTGAACGGACACGTACAGCACAAAAGCGTACAGGCCGACCTCGTTTGTTGACTGACAGACACCGCCAACTAAGAGCGTCGTAATCTGTAATAGGCAGACATGAATCCAGGCCATCTCACAGCGATTCCAAACTCTGCAAATACTATGACAGTTAGGCGGGAGGTGAGAAGACTTGGATTTCATGGTCGACCAGCTGCTCCTGAGCCACACATCACGCTATTAAATGCCAAACGCCGCTTCGCTCAGTGTAAGGAGCGTAGACGTTGGACGATTGAACGGTGGAGAAACGTTGTGTGAAGCGACGAATCACGGTACACAACATGACGAACCGGTGGCTGGGTGTAGGTATGGCGAATGCCCGGGGGACGTCATCTGAGAGCGTCTGTAGTGGCAACTGTAAAATTCGGAGGCGGTGGTGTTGCCGTGTGGTCGTGTTTCTCATGGAGGGGGCTTGCAACCCTTGTTTTTCGGGTCATTATCACAAGCCTACATTGATGTTTTAAGCACCTACTTGCCTCCCACTGTTGAAGAGCAATTTGGGGATGGCGACTGCATCTTTCAACACGATCGACCACCTTTTCATAATACACGGCCTGTGGCGGAGTGGGTACACGACAATAACATCCCTGTAATGGACTGGCCTGCACCAACAGCAACTTTGGGATGTTTTGAAACGCCGACTTCGTGTCAGGACTCACCGTCCGACATCGACACCTTCCTTCAGTGGAGCACTCCGTGAAGAATGGGGCACCATTCGCCAAAAAACGTTCCAGCGCCTAACTGAAAGTATGCCTGGGAGAGTGGTAGCTGTCATCAAGTGGTAGCTGTCATGCCAGCATTACCAATGGAGGGCGCCACGAACTTGTAAGACACTTTCGTCCAGGTGTCCGGTTAATTGCGATGACATAGTGTAATAATCCCTCAAGTTGCAGCACCTCTTCGTTGTACTGGAGAACTTGAGATATCGTGCTGGCCGAAGTGGCCGCGCGGTTCTGGCGCTGCAGTCTGGAACCGCGAGACCGCTACGGTCGCAGGTTCGAATCCTGCCTCGGGCATGGATGTGTGTGATGTCCTTAGGTTAGTTAGGTTTAACTAGTTCTAAGTTCTAGGGGACTAATGACCTCAGCAGTTGAGTCCCATAGTGCTCAGAGCCATTTGAACCATTTTTTGAGAAATCGTTTTGTTTGTAGCTACATTTCGAATAACTGAAATCTTGGTGCACTTCTATGGGACACTCATGCATAGCCGAAGGCAACGAGGAACAGAAGCAATGTACGTTTGTGCATATTCAGGGTCGGACTGGCCATGTAGTTGGGTTGGCGTTCGGCAGCCGGGTCCCAGCCTGCGCGGCCCCCATACTATGCCTGCCCCCTGGCTTACGACCCACTTGGTAACGACGATGCTGTCTTGGAAATATTTTTCCCTGGTCGTATTTAGACATTGACAAGATACACAATCTGCCGCAGAGCAATACAGTTCCTTATTATATATATTTTAAATAGCTTTTAATATGCACTGCGTGGGATATGTAAATAATGCACTGTTTATTCACACGCTATGTAACGGACTACATCGATTATTTAAGACGACCTGTGTTAAGGTACAGTTAAATAATTTTGTTATGTTAAACTTTCTAATCTTTCCTAACATGCAGGGGCCAAAAACGTGATTTAACGAATTACAAGAAAAAGTTCCGGCTAGACCGGAGATTTTATTCTCTGCGTCCTATTGATGTTTAAAGATAACATACGACTGACACTGTTAATATCTTTGTGGTTCGTAGCAAACTGTTCACTCTAAAAATTTCTGATTAAAATCACTTTTAAAATTCTCGCAGCCTATTTAGTAAAAAGTCACTTCTTAATGAATTCTCATTTAAGGAACAGTTAATATTTCTCTCCCTGTATCCAAGTTTCAGAATTAAGAAGTAATTATTTCGTAGGATGTAATTAGCACCGACTTGCCGCAGGGCTATCTCTGGTTATAGGACTTACACCGTTTAAAATAATCTTTGTTGTATTTTTAATACTTCTTTTACACAATACAAATTAATAAAAATTTTACTGCAATCTCAATAAAAACGGCAGAAATCAAATCAGTAACCGTAAATGGCAACAAAAGCAACAAGGAGCAAGCGAGAAACAGAAGACAGCTAACAATGTCGTACAGCAGCTTGTGTAGAGCGAAACAATCTACAAAACAACATTCTTTTTTTCCCTTTACTTGCTACTCTTAGAGATCACTTTGTATTTAAATAGTAATGAACCTAAATGTTTCTTTTAATTGCTAAAAAAATAATAAAGTCAGATTAAAATATGTCACCTACAACCGACGAAAATGCGAGAGGGGCTACACATCTCGCAGACTATCGTATGAGTTCGAGGCTGGTGTGCATTCGAACTGAAGAGATCCCTGGCCGTTTTCGCCTTAACTGCGAACATGTGGTGTCTGTTCTAAAGGACAATATGTCCCGGCAAGCAGCAGACTTGGGTTCATATCTCTGTCCGGCACAAATTTTCAACATCCCACATTGATTTTAGTCAATGCCCACTCGCAGACAATATCTGCAACTCCTTTGTGAGTTTCTAAGTGTACTTCTCCTATTATTGAAGTCAGATCCAGTTCCTAAAAGCCACATGTTCGAGGCAGTTATTGAAAGCAAAAAGAAAAGAAAAAAGTAAGGAAAACGTAAGGGTAGAGATAGTCTTATTACCTTTAGGTCAAAACTCATTATAAATAAATTAATAAATATATGTGTACTTCAAGTTAAAGACGAGATCGCCAAACAAATCCAGACAGCGAAATCTTTCAGTTTCAATGCAGATTATTGCCAAGATGTTGGCGTTGTTGATCATGCTGTAAATTGCGTGCGCTATGTTAGCAATGGAATCCCACAAGAACGAGCGATCAGTATGTTCCCCGTTCGGAAATCGATAGCAGAAGCTGCCTGAGTTCTTGTAACTTACGAATTAGCCCGGTTAGGCTTAAATTTGCATGGCCTAATTGGCGCATATTTTGATGGCGCTCGAAAGATGACAGCAAGTATATTGGTCTTCAGCAGCACTGAAGGAGGGAGCACCAGAATTAATTTAAGCGCGTTGTCACGCGCATGTTTTAAATTTAGTGCTGGTAGGTGCGACTTCAAGTCTCACTGAAGCGAAGAGTTTGCTTCGGTCCTTGGTGTCTACCAGTGTATTTATGCACGAATCATTTAAGCACATATACTGACGCGTGGTCAAAATTTCGGAAATAAAAGCTGATCAAGACAAACTGAAACGTTTGCAGAACATCGGAAATACGGGATGGTGGGCTGATGGATCCCTTTTTGAAACACAAATCTGTCCTAACAGCCTTCTCGTTCAAAACGTTTTGACCTATCAACCCCGGCAAGCCAATATCTCCAAATTCCTTCATTAGACTATCGTAAAGCTTGGTGTCGTATCAAATGTTTAGCGAAGGGAATCAGGTAATTTTGAAGACTTTTCAGAGTTACAGTTCCGTTTATATCCCAACTTCTATGACTAACGCAAGCTGAAGATATTGGTATCGATATACAAGCCACGCTGCCATTACGAAGAATATCTTAAAAAAAAAACGAAAAACACTGTGAGCTGTGCCAAGACGAAGTGACATTAGTATCTGCGGACCGAAAGGGAATCTGTTCTATTTCCGTCTACAAAGTCATTATTAAAGCAACTGTAGTTAAAACAGGTGCAAAATTCAATTGCAACGAACATTTAAAGAAGGCTCTTGTTTGGACCCGAAAAACTTCGATGAAATTAAAAAAAATTGGATTTCTAATGCCGCTTTAAATTTTCTCTCATGAGTTGCAAACGTCGATCGAGAATTTCTATGAAGAGAATGAGAAACTTTCGCAAAAAGGTTTAATGAATTGTCTAAAACTGTTCGTGAAGTACACATTCTACCGAGGCAACAAGACGTGAATGGCGCGTATTCTCAGAGGAGGCAGAAGACGGCGAACGTAACAAAGATGTCTCGGACCGAACTGCAAAGGATGTCATTTGTTTTTCCCGAAGCGCTTCGGACGCCTGGCGAAGTTGCATACGATGTGCGTGAGTACTTTGGTCACAGTATAAGACAGCACATCAGTACGTTCTGCAACCTATACCTTATTGTGTAATCCTGACAGTGTCGGTCACGCAAGCGACTTGTGAGAGACCATTTTCTGTGCACTGGAGCGCGTTAAGACGAGATTTAGGTCATTAGTGCGACGAGAACTGTTGGATTCGTTGATTATCTGAAAAGAGAATCGGATCTAATCAGCGATTACGTGAGTAGAAGCTTTCGTGATCGAGTTATTGACAGCTTAACTGAAGCTTCTACTCTTTTAAAAACAGTTTTTGGTTGGCTAGCTTCTGATTTGTTATATTATAAGTAATTGGAACTATATTTACCTAGTAATACATTGTATCACTGAAAGTTAATATGTTGCAAATATTACTATTATCGGATAGTATCCCACCTATCCCTACCCCAGGCTTGTGGGAATCGCCTGGCTCCTTCCAGCCCAGACCTGCCCTGTATATGATGACCAACAGAACAAAAACAAAGACATAAGTGTAGTCTGACAACTCTTTATCCAGCAATACAGAGCTAATTTTCTGCTACCTGCAGTCCGTCATGGAGTAAGCAAGATTACGTTAGCCTACTGCATAACTATCTGGGTAAAACAAAGTAAGATTGCATTATGATGACTGGCGATAACAATATGGTACAGTGTGACACAGGAAAACGGGAACATTTCCGCAATCCAATAAAACTAGAAGTAATTGAAACCTTAAAATTTTGCCATTTACGAAACATTGACGGCATTTATAATTTTTTTTTTAAATTACGCCTTTTAGATGGCGTCCTTCTGAATGAACCCATTCGTGAAATCTGCCGTTGAGATTCCTCATTGACCACTGCATCATCTCAGCTGAGATACTGTGAATTGCATACCGAATTCTCTGTTTGAACTCATCCAGGGTTCTTGGTCGAGTCGTGCAAACTTTACTCATGAGGTAACCCCACAAGAAAAAATCACAAACGGATAAATCTGGAGAGCTAGGGGGCCAGGGTATGTTACTGAATCGTGAGATCATACGGTTGCCAAACAATTCTCGCGCGCATGCCGTCGATTACCGTGCAGTGTGTGATGTTGCTCCGTACTGTTGAAACCACGCTTCTGAAACGTTTGGAAAGTTGTTCAATGCAGGTGCAACTAAACTTCGTAACGTCTCCACGAAACGATCGGCAGTCACAATTATTGTGCTTCCCTGTTCATTTGTGAAAAAATACGGTCCGATAATCCCATCTGATCAAACACCACACCATACTGCCACTTTAATAGCGTAAAAGAGGCTCTCATAAATGTCATTAGCATTGTGTTTGCTCGGTAACGGTAGTTCTGTTTATTCACATAACCTGTGAGATGACATCCACAATTTGTTTAGAAATTTATCGTCATTGTTTATTTTTGTTGTCATTTGTTGACAGAATCCTAATCGTAACCCGTAATGATGTAGAGGTAATTTCGGGAGTACCGCAAGGAAGCGTGATAGGACCTTTATTGTTTACAATACACATAAATGACTTAGTTGACAACATCGGTAGCTCCGTGAGGCTATTTGCAGATGACACGGTTGTCTACAAGAAAGTAGCAACATCAGAAGACTCGTACGTACTCCAGGAAGACCTGCAGAGGATTAATGCATGGTGCGACAGCTGGCAGCTTTCCCTAAACGTAGATAAATGTAATATAATGCGCATACATAGGGGCAGAAATCCATTCCAGTACGATTATGCCATAGGTGGTAAATCATTGGAAGCGGTAACGACCGTAAAATACTTAGGAGTTACTATCCGGAGCGATCTGAAGTGGAATGATCACATAAAACAAATAGTGGGAAAAGCAGGCGCCAGGTTGAGATTCATAGGAAGAATTCTAAGAAAATGTGACTCATCGACGAAAGAAGTAGCTTACAAAACGCTTGTTCGTCCGATTCTTGAGTATTGCTCATCAGTATGGGACCCTTACCAGGTTGGATTAATAGAAGAGATAGACATGATCCAGCGAAAAGCAGCGCGATTCGTCATGGGGACATTTAGTCAGCGCCAGAGCGTTACGGAGATGCTGAACAAGCTCCAGTGGCGGACACTTCAAGAAAGGCGTTACGCAATACGGAGAGGTTTATTATCGAAATTACGAGAGAGCACATTCCGGGAAGAGATGGGCAACATATTACTACCGCCCACAAATATCTCGCGTAATGATCACAACGAAAAGATCCGAGAAATTAGAGCAAATACGGAGACTTACAAGCAGTCGTTCTTCCCACGCACAATTCGTGAATGGAACAGGGAAGGGGGGATCAGATAGTGGTACAATAAGTACCCTCCGCCACACACCGTAAGGTGGCTCGCGGAGTATAGATGTAGATGTAGATGTAGACGTAATCGTTGTCCTTCAATTGTTGCACCATCTGTAGTTTGTACGGATGAAATTTTAAATCGAGATGAGGAATTCTGCGAACACTGTCCCGGGACACCCCGACCACTGCTGCCTGCTTGCGAGCTGAACGCCGCGGGCTCCGTGTCACATACTCGCGCACAACATCAACGTCCGCTGGAGAACGCACACTCCCTGGTCGCCCTGTTGGTTTCTTCTTGAGGGCGGATCCGGTCCCTTAATTATTAATCCAACATTTTATCGCGTGTTTCGACGGAATGGCATCATGCGTCCTAAATTATAAAAACGTCGAAACTCACTCTGGTCCGCTACCGAACTGTCATTGCTTTTGTAAAACATTTTTATGCCGAACGCACGCTGTCGTCCTTTCCACAGATCCATGACTGCTGAGATGGCGGACTGTTAACTTGCCAACTGTCACGAACCCGCAGTGCTGCCACCTGCCCATGGCTGCCACTACACACTACAAATATTCCCGTTATTCTGTGTCGCCCTGTATTTCTTGTTCTCGCGTTAGCGAAATACAAGATTTTCGTTCCAACACCGTCTCTCTTAACAGTGGATGCCACGATATAATACTGATGTATATAACTAGAGCCATGCCACAGGACGTAATATTTGCACACAAAGGAACTGTCTGTTACTTTCCCCAAGACAGCTTTGCTATTCCTGTCTACCCCCTTGACTTCCATTTCCTGAACACTTGTTTGGTTGACACATTTCCGCTTATTCTTTTACAGACAACGGCGCCGACGCCTGCAATTTGTCTAGATTCTAGATTGACATTCAGAATTGCGTAAGCGGCTCCACTGAGAACGAGTGAATGACCTTCAGTAAATGTCTGGCCTAAACACACTGCAGTGAAGATACGACTAGGAAACTATTGCCAGAGACCCGGTTCATCGCTCTTAAGTTATTTAAAGTGGAATGACAAATGACAAGCAGTAGCAGAACGAAACACGTCGCGTCACCGTACACAAATTATCTACTACGTAATTGGCATTCTCAGCTTTTCTGTAGTCACTTAACGTTTTCCTGAGAGACAATTTCCTCGCCTCTCAAATTAACAACGTAATTGTAGACCAGATGTGGCTTAAATTCAAAGAAATAGTATCGACAGCAATTGAGAGATTAATACCAAATAATATAGCAAAATACGCAGCTGATCCCTCTTGTCGCACAAAACGAGTCATAACACTGTTACACAACCAACGAAAAAAGCGTGCCAAATTCAAATGAATGCAAAATCCCCTAGATTGGCGATCTCTTACAGAAGCTTGAAATTTTGCGTGCGCTTCAATGTGAGATACTTATGATAGTTTCCACAACGAAACTTTATCTCGAAACCCGGTAGAAAACCAAAGAGATTTCGGGCGTATGTAAAGTATGCTAGCGGTAAGGCAGAGTCAAGCGATGGAAATACTATCGACGACAGTGCTGCGAAAGCAGAGTTACTAAACACAGCCTTCCGAAATTCCTTCACCAAGTAGCACGAAGTAAATATTCCAGAATTCGAAACATTAACGGCTGCGAACATGAGTAAGTTAGTAGTAGATATCCTCGGAGTAGTGAAGCAACTTCAATCACTTAATAAGAGAAAGTCTTCTGGTGCAGACTGTATACCAATTACGTTCCTTTCAGAGTATGCTGACGCAATAGATTCAAACTTTACGATCGTAGACAACGGCTCGCTCGGCGAAAGATCCGTACCCAAAGACTGGAAAGTTGCAGAGATCACACCAATATTCAAGAAAGGTAGTGGGAGTAATCCAGTAAATTACAGGTCCATATCAAAAAAAAATGGCTCTGAGCACTATGGGACTCAACATCTTAGGTCATAAGTCCCCTAGAACTTAGAACTACTTAAACCTAACTAACCTAAGGACATCACACACACCCATGCCCGAGGCAGGATTCGAACCTGCGACCGTAGCAGTCCCGCGGTTCCGGACTGCAGCGCCAGAACCGCTAGACCACCGCGGCCGGCTACAGGTCCATATCATTAACGTCGATATGCAGCAGGATTTTGGAGCATATTTTGCGCTCAAACATTAATAATTACATCGAAGGGAACGGTCTATTGACACACATTCAACACGCATGTAGAAAACGTCTAACACAACTAAACCTTTCCACAGACGAAATGTTGAGTGCTATTGACAAGGGGTTTTCAAATTGATTCCGTACTTCTAGATTACCAAAAGGCTTTTGACACTGTGCCACACAAGCGGCTTGTAGCGAAATTGCGTGCTTATTGAATATCGTCTCATTTATATGCCTGGATTCGTGATTTCCTGTCAGACAGGTCACAGTTAGTGGTAACTGACGGAAAGCCATCCAGTAGAACAGAAGTGGTTTCTGGCGTTCCCCAAGGTAGTGTCAGAGGCCGTCTGCTGTTCTTTACCTACATACTTGTAAACGATTTAGGAGAAAACCTGAGCAGCTGTCTTAGGTTGTTTGCAGATGATGCTGTCATTTATGGCCTAATAAACTCATCTGAACATCAAAACAAATAGCAAAAGGATCTAGAAAAGATTTCTGAATGGTGCGAAAATTCGCAATTAACCCTAAATAATGAGAACTCATCAACATGAGTGCTAAAAAATCTATGTTAAGCTTCAGTTACACGATAAATCAATCTAATCCAAGGGCCGTAATTTCAACTAAGTACCTATGAATTACGATTACGAACAATATCAACTGGAAAGGACGCACAGAAAATGTTGTGGAGAAGGCAAATCAGCGATTTATTGGCAGGGCACTTAGAAAATGCGACAGATCTGGTGAAGAGCCTGGCTACACTACGCTTGTCTCTTCTCTTCTGGAGTACTGCTGCGCTGACTGGGATCCTTTCCGGACAGGACTGATGGAGTAAATCGATAAAGTTCAAAGGAGAGCAGCACGTTTTTGCACGAGGGTGGTTTGAAAAGTTCTCGTAACCACCACGAGAGGTCAGCGCTAGCGTTACTGTCGCCTGTAAACACGGGCCACGTCAGCGCTCTCGGAAGAGAGCTGTGGCGGTTACGTGGCTCTGTTGTTGTTCCCGTGTAGAGATTTGCACAGATGGAAAAAATCGAGATTAGAGCAGTCATTAAGTACTTCGTAAAGAAAGGTGTGGAAGCAAAGGACATTCACACCGATTTGCAGAATAAATTGGGGGACTCTACTCCTTCGTATTCAACTGTTGCCAAGTGGACAAATGAATTTAATTTGGTCGACAGACATTAGCTGAAGATATGAGCAGTGGTCGGCCAAGATGTGCCACTACTCTAGAAATCGTTGCAAAAGTGCACAAACCGGTCACGGAGGATAGCCCACTGAAAGTGCATGAAATTGCTCACGGTTGCCAGATGTCATCTGAAAGGGTATATCATATTTTAACTGAAGAATTAGAAATGGAAAAACTGTCTGCAAGATGCGTACCGCGACTCCTGACGCACGCTCGCACACATTTGCCGCCGCCATCGCCAAATTACACCAACTATAGTGCGTTTAAAATTAGTCGCCGCTTTCGACGTTTGGCCCACCGCAGGGCACGTGAGGCCCGCGCCCAGGTAACACCTGTGGCGAGCCGGCTCTCCCTCCCAGGCCGCCAGCAGTTCGGCTGGAAAAGCGCCGCTGTCGCCACGCCGTGGGTAGACAGAGCGTCGTGGTGTCGGGCATCAGAGGCGTCTGCGTTCATTCGCCCTCGTTGAGAAGTGAAACTTTCTGGCGTTGAAGTGTTCTGCAGTAGTCGGGTGTTGTGAACGAGTGTTTCGCGTGGGCGCTGCGGTAATAATAACAGTGCAGCACCTCTTAAAACACAAGATTCACAGTCAAAGTGGAGGTCGAGGAACAGATTCATCGGCTGTGAAAATTATATTAAGCTACAAAATATTCCTCCGAATTCGACAATAATAATGGAAATTGCGCCACACCACTCTGTTGTGATGTATAATGCGGCTGATGGAAGTGGATATTTGCTTCTGGGTACAAAAAGGTTCCAGCGAATAAAGCTGAACGTGGCATATATAAGGCCAAGTTACTGGAGATTGAAGCGCTGTACAAAAGAAAAACCCCACGGTACCAGGTCGACAAACTTGCCGACACTAAAGGACATAGTTTAATCAGACTTGGTTCGTATCACGCTGATTTAAATCCGACTGAGAATATGCGCAGTGAAGCTACATTGCTGAAAGAAGATGCCATGGGAAATGTCACACCAAAGGACAGGTTTCGAGTTGTCAGCCAGACCAAGAAGGGAGTTGACGAGAGATAAATTCACAATGGACTATGGCGAGTATTGAGTAAAACGTAACTTCTCTTGTTGCCGTGTTAAAATCTCCTGCTTGTGTCAAAACAGAGCATAGTTTACAAATATTCATCTCATTAACATTCTAATGCAGCTGAAATTTCGACATAATCATGGAATATGGCACAGGTCATCCCCGTTTTCAAGAAGGGACATCGAACAGATGTGCAGAACTGTAGACCTATATCTCTAACGTCGATCAGTTGTAGAATTTTGGAACACGTATTATGTTCGAGTATAATGACTTTTCTGGAGATTAGAAATCTACTCTGTAGGAATCAGCATGGGTTTCGAAAAAGACGGTCGTGTGAAACGCAGCTCGCGCTATTCGTCCACGAGACTCAGAGGGCCATAGACACGGGTTCTCAGATAGACGCCGTGTTTCTTGACTTCCGCAAGGCATTCGATACAGTTCCCCACAGTCGTTTAATGAACAAAGTAAGAGCATATGGACTATCAGACCAATTGTGTAATTGGATTGAAGAGTTCCTAGATAACAGAACGCAGCATGTCATTCTCAATGGAGAGAAGTCTTCCGAAGTAAGAGTGATTTCAGGCGTGCCGCAGGGGAGTGTCGTAGGACCGTTGCTATTCACAATTTACATAAATGATCTTGTGGATAACATCGGAAGTTCACTGAGGCTTTTTGCAAGGCCGGCCGAAGTGGCCGTGCGGTTAAAGGCGCTGCAGTCTGGAACCCCAAGACCGCTACGGTCGCAGGTTCGAATCCTGCCTCGGGCATGGATGTTTGTGATGTCCTTAGGTTAGTTAGGTTTAACTAGTTCTAAGTTCTGGGGGACTAATGACCTCAGCAGTTGAGTCCCATAGTGCTCAGAGCCATTTGAACCATTTCTTGCTTTTTGCAGATGATGCTGTGGTGTATTGAGAGGTTGTGACAATGGAAAATTGTACTGAAATGCAGGAGGATCTGCAGCGAATTGACGCACGGTGCAGGGAATGGCAATTGAATCTCAATGTAGACAAGTGTAATGTGCTGCGAATACGTAGAGAGATAGATTCCTTATCATTAAGCTACAAAATAGCAGGTCAGCAACTGGAAGGAGTTAATTCCATAAATTATCTGGGAGTAGGTATTAGGAGTGATTTAAAATGGAATGATCACCTAAAGTTTATCGTCGGTAAAGCAGATGCCAGACTGAGATTCATTGGAAGAATCCTAAGGAAATGCAATCCGAAAACAAAGGAAGTAGGTTACAGTACACTTGTTCGCCCACTGCTTGAATACTGCTCAGTAGTGTGGGATCCGTACCAGATGGGGTTGATAGAAGGGATAGAGGAGATCCAACGGACAGCAGCGCGCTTCGTTACAGGATCATTTAGTAATCGCGAAAGCGTTACGGAGATGATAGATAAACTCCAGTGGAAGACTCTGCAGGAGAGGCGCTCAGTAGCTCGGTACGGGCTTTTGTTAAAGTTTCGAGAACATACCTTCACCGAAGAGTCAAGCAGTATATTGCTCCCTCCTACGTATATCTCGCGAAGACACCATGAGGATAAAATCAGAGAGATTAGAGCTCACACAGAAGCATACCGACAATCCTTCTTTCCACGAAAAATAGAGACTGCAATAGCAGGGAGAACCGATAGAGGTACTCAGGGTACCCTCCAGCACATACCGTCAGGTGGCTTGCGGAGTATGGATGTTGATGTAGATGTAGATGTAGAATAGTGTGTGGCAAGTAAATGTGGGCAAGTTAGGTCAATAGTTTATGAAACAGCCCATTCTCAGAATAAAATAAACGTGCAACCTCTTCACTTATATTTTCACAAAATCCACAGCAATTCTTATTTCACCAGCTATCGACGGTCCTTAAAAATTACATGATTGCATTGAAAAAAATTGTATTTGCTTGATTATCACGGCAGGTACGAAAGTTTCGCATACTAATAATATACCAAAATATTTGTGAGCTATCATTTGCCAAAATCTTGATTCGCAACGCGGAACGGTTTATGAGATATTTGGGATTTTTTACTTTCTTTCTGGCTTTTTCGCTGGCGCGTGCTTTCATGACGGAGTGGTGTAGGTACTTTCCATTTTCTCGAGACTGCAGACGGATCCCCTCCAGTTTAAAGAATAATTCAGTATGTTTTCCACGTTTCGTACGAAGCAACCATATGAAGTTACATGCACGCAACGCAAATTCATAGCGGCTCTAACTTTCCACTGCAAACTTGAAGAGTTTCTTGCAGTAGTTTACTAATATGGAAATATCGCAATAACTAGGAGCATTAGCGAAATGCTACGCAGTTCACCAAGAAGGCGGCGAGTCAGCCCGTAAGGTGTGCGAGGGTGGCGCGCTCTGCGCCGGCGGTCTGGGGAGCGCCGCAGGCCGGCCAGCCCAGCACGCGCTGGCCACTGCGCTCAACTGACGACAGCCGCCGCTGATTTCGGACGCAACGTAAGGCATCAACAGTTGCCACACCCGCCTTACTCACTTGATATGGCTCCGTCAGACTTCCATCTCTTCCCAAGACTGAAAAATTTTCTTGGTACACAAAGATTCACTTCAAACGAAGACTTGATGGCCAGAGTTGTTTCGCAGGCCTGGAGGAAACTCATTTTCGAGGTGGGATCAAGGCACTACAACATCGTCAACCAAGTACATTCATCTACAAGGAGACTACACTGAAAAATAAGAAAAAAAGTTTCAGTGATGTAATTACTTTTTTATATTCAATTGCGAGAACTTTTCAAAGCATCCTCGAATTATCGCGAAACAGGGGAGAGAGTGTCACAGACATGATATTAGATTTGGGATAGACACCATTAAAACAAAGCCGTTTTCTGTTTGGGCGAGATTTTCTCCCCAAATTTCAATCACCAACTTCCTCCTCCGAAATCGAAAATTTTTTGTTGACGCCGATCTACAGAGGTAGTAAAGATGATCGTAATAAAATAAGGGAAGGGAAACCAGAGCTCGCACAGAAAGATACAGGTGTTGTATTTCCCGCGCGTTGTTCGAGAGTGGAATAATGGAGAACTGCTGTGAAGGCGGTTCGATGAAACCTATGCCAGGCACTTACGTGTGATTGGCAGAGCAGCCACGCAGACGTAGGTGCAGGTGCCGCGTCAGCACGGGCATGGCGCTAGCGGACGAAGCTCAGGTAAACACGCGGCTCCGCGAGCTGTCAGCCAATCACCGGCCTGCGCGGCAGTCGGGGCAAAACGGCGCCTCGCTCAGGGCTGCCACGGTACTCGGGAAACGGAGAGCTGCAGAGACGCCGTGTTGGGTTTCGTCACATGTCGTACAGTGTTAGGACAGTATGCCGTTTCCAGGGAATGGTGATCTGAATATCTGGCGGAAACACATCATACTTGATAATATTCTGTTGTAATTAAATGTGAGTTAATTACACATCGATAGTGAAAGTCTTCAGTATATCTTAAGATGAATGACACTGTTGTTGTAAGTTCTGTGTCTTCGCTGTGGGGTAGTGGTTACAGACGTAAGTTATGCTGTCTGAAGGAGTACATTCGCACTTCCAACACCATGTGCAACTTTCATATTCGTGTGACTGAAGTATGTTTGCAATATTCGCTGTTGCTTACACGTAAGACATTTCTCTCTCTGGAATGAGTTGTTCTTCTATATTTTGTGACTAGTATGATTAAAAAAACGAAAGATTAAATCGGTGGGAGTGAAACTAGCAGCAACAGCAACTACATTCTTACTTGTGACAAACATTTGCCTGTTTCTGAATTTATCGTGACTTCCAAGGATGTGATTTACGCTGACAAGCCTAACCATTGCGACCACTGCACAGCGGGGCGGCGGTGGGTGCCGCCTGGCGGCGTTGTGGGAACGTGGCGGGGCAACAAACGTATGTCAGCAGAGCAGACACGGGTGGGGCATCGTCCTAGCGAAGACGTGGGCCTCAGATGGGAAAATCCGTTGAGATAAGCGACTCTGACAAAGGGCACATTAATATGACGCAGAGCCTGTGAACGAGTAAAGTTGACAGAATGTTCACCTGCTGCTGTCCTGAGGATCTACTGGAAAGAGGTGTAAGGATGGTGAAACTAGCACTAGGCGCTAAATGGTTGGACATCCACGACACTTCACAGAACGTAAACTTCGGAGGCTTGTCTGCTCTGTAAAGTAGGGTAGATGGTGATCTGCAGCATCTCCCACAAAAGAGCGCAATCTTCGCGCACCCACAAGTGTTTCGAAGCACACAGTCCATCGTACATTGTCGAACTTGGAGGTCCGCAGCAGACAACCTCTACGTGCTCGCATGTTGACCCGACGACATCGTCAATATGACTGCAGTGGGCACGGGACAGTCGCGATTCGGTCGTCGATCAACGGAAACCCGTTAGCTCTTTGGGTGGATCACACTTTTGCTACACTAGGTCGCTGGTAGTCTCCACAAACGTCGCCATCGAGGTGGACGGCGGCTCGGAACGTGCAGCGCGCCGCTGGTGGGGGCAGTATTATGCCACGGCAGGCATTCTCTGCTGCGCTTGCGTGGGACCTGTGATACTGATCGAAGACACGCCGACAGCTGAAATCCACCAGCAAAGCTTCGTGCTTGAAGTCTTGCCCTGTGGCGTTATCGTCTTTCAGCAATGTAGCTGTCCGTATCTCGGAGCCAGAACCGTGCTACGGTGCTTTCAGGAGCTTTATAGTGAACTGGGGCTGATTTCTTGGAGACCAAATTCGCCTGATATAAACCCTATAGAATCCATCAGGGTCGCTATCGATCGCCCTCTCCGCGTTCGCAGATCAGTGGCCCGTTATTTACCCGAATCACAGGACCTGTGTGAAGTCATCTAATATCACATACCCTAACAAACCTACGAACAAAGTGTTGACTCTCTGATATGCGGAATCACTGACGAATTTCGTTCCAAAGACGGGCAAACAAGCAATTAAGCAGATTGTTATGAGGAGTTTTCGCTCATCAGTACATATTCTTGCTTGCCACAAATATTTGGCTGCTTGTTTTCCCATATATTGATATTTCGAAGAGCCCAGAGCTTTCTGGGCCAGCTGGTACAGAGCTTTGTGGTCGCAGCGAGTGACTCGTTCCTTGGACGTCACTTGTGTCAAAGCTGGAGGTGGAACCAACTCCTCCTCTCCCAGCCCATGCACGGTCCTGCCAGCTGCGTGTCTCACCTTTGTCAGCACTGTGGCCACCACGTGTGTGGTGGGAGTGGTTGGAGGGGAGTGTGGAGGGGTGGAGAGGGGAGGGGGCCCAATGGACTTAGGTTCACGAGGATGGCAGTTGAGATCCCCATCTGGCCATCCAGACATACGCTGTGCGTGGTTTTCTTAAATCACTTGAGATGAACGCTGGGATGCTTCGTTTGAAAAGCAGACAGCAGATCTCCATTCAAAGCTTATCAAATCCGAGGCCCTCCTGCACCTCTAGCGACCCTGCAGTCTACGCCACGCTGCCCTGCCTCCCTCCCTCCCTCCCTCCCTCCCTTCACTGCAGGACTGTGTGGCAGCCAGACGAGGCTAGGCGAGGTGCAGGCTGCGCTCTTCTTGCCTACCGGTCGTCCCTGAGGTGAACAGTGTAAACAGAGGACTCGCTAATCTCGACTTCATCCGTCCGTCCACGAGATCCAGAGGATCGTACTCAACCGTGCCCAGGTCGATGACCTGTTCGCTGACAGACCGGTCAGGCCGTATGTGGCTCTTCACCGAGTGCACAGGAATATTCTCATCAGGTCGGCCGGGGCATTCGGTTTTGCTCCTACAGATGGGTTCACGGTTATAATAGCCGTAACAGACAACTGTATGGAGAGGGAAACCATAGGTCAGAGACGCAGTATACATACTGCTAGCCTCCACAGGTTGCTCACACCCCACAGGATTTTAAGTTTTACTTACATTGCTTTTTATACAGCTGGTGTCTACCAAACCATGTAATATAATCTACGGGACACTATCTGGCCTGGCTCATTCAACAGTTATTCTTTGTACATTCTGAGAACGATCTTTTGAGGTGCGCCAAATTTTATTACGACAATGCACAGTGTCGTTTGACTCGTAACCTGGGTAACTCCCTGAATGCTGGAACTCCGTTACTGTCGATGTAAATTATGAAAATATAACTATTTAAACCTGATTATGCGTCTATACTGACACGAAACCGGTAGCAGCGAATAAAGCACCTTCATGCAGCTACGTGCCTTTTGGAAGCACGTCATCACTCTCGAGTTTTTAAATTGTTATTATTTTAATGATAATTTGAATGGTTTTTTAGTGTTGAAATTGTTTTTTTACTGTGTTGTTGTTGTGGTCTTCAGTCCAGAGATTGGTTTGATGCAGCTCTCCATGCTACTCTATCCTGTGCAAGCTTCTTCATCTCCCAGTACCTAATGCAACCTAGATCCTTCTGAATCTACTAACTGTATTCATGTCTCGGCCTCTCTCTATGATTTTAACCCACCACACTGCCCTCCAATACTAAATGGTGATCCGTTGATGCCTCAGAACATGTCCTGCCAACTGATCCCTTTTTCTACTCAATTTGTGCCACAAATCTCTCTTTTCCCCAATTCTATTCAATACCTCCTCATTAGTTATGTGATCTACCCACCAAATTTTCTGAATTCTTCTGTAGCACCTAACCTATTTATCGTTCATGTTTCACTTCCATACATGGCTACACTCCATACAAATAGTTTCAGAAACGACTTCCTGACACTTAAATCTTTACTCAGTGTTAACAAATTTCTCTTACTCCGAACCGTTTTCCTTGCCATTGCCAGTCTACATTTTATATCCTCTCCACTTCGACCATAATCAGTTATTTTGCTCCCAAAATAGCAAAACTCATTAATTACTTTAAGTGTCTCATTTCCTAATCTACTTCCCTCAGCATCACCCGATTTAATTCGACTACATTCCATTATCCTCGTTTTGTTTTTGCTGATGTTCATCTTATATCCTCCTTTCAAGCTGTCCTAAATGAAAAACAATTCTTCCAAAATATCTCAAGCTCACTAAAAATGGAAATAAGTACCGAATGAATTGGAACGAACAAATAATTTAATACAAGCGACAAAAATCATACAGTGCCCACCCCTGTCTTTTAAAAACCCATTCAGTTCCTTCAATGAACGATGGTGACGCTATGCCACGAAAGATAACTGATTTATTATCTACAGCTCGAAAGTATATTAATATGTGAATTAACTGTGAGGTCATTGGTCAAATTCGACAGGTTGCATCCCATCCTTCAGTTGACCCTATTTCTCCCTCTTTAAGACATTTAGTAACTCCACCATGCGAGATAACTACAGATATCGATGGGTAACATGTTCTACAGCGGAGCGCGTGAAATTAGTAGGAAAAGCGCAATGCACATCAACGCACGTACCCAATATTTACCGTAGCTACGCCTAATCTCACTTATGGTAAGTATCGATTTAATAAAATCCCTTATAACTTAAATACCAACTCGTCTCTTTTTACGGGAATTCCAATCGTAGTAATCAAAGTTATAATTTTACTATAAACCATCCATATAGCCTCTGCGATAATATTAACTTCGATGATCTCCGATCTCACTTTCTTCTTACGCTTTTATTATCTTTATCTTTTTAAAACTTTACAATTATTTTTAATTATGAACGTTATTATTCCTTTTTATATATGTCGAATGAAATTCTGATTAAAACTTTTTCTAATATTTACTATAACTTCAATCGTAATTCAGTTATAGTTGTTTGTTGTTTGGTTTGTCTCCCTGTGTAGTATCGTCACAGTCACAAGCTGGTGTTTTGTTTGTATACAGTCGGTATAAATGCTCTGAAAATGTCCCATGGTTAAGCCTTATTCTATTTAATGTGGATGTGGCTTAGTGGGGTCCACAAACGTATTCAGACCAAGGTGGTTTCGTAATTCGTGGTTGTATTTGCACATAGTCGCCTCCTTTGTATCGCGCACTCTGCGTCCATTCTTCCTGCCAAGACTGGAGTGCCCTGTTCCGAATAAGTTGTCCACACTCGTCACAGGGAAGCTTGATGTTTAGTGCTGTTCAGTTTCTCGTAGCCTGCTTTTCTAACTCATTTGCTTTGCTAACTCACCTGTTTTTTTATTGCCTGGGATTCCACAGTGGGCTTACACCCACATAAAGGCAACTTGTTTCCACTTTCTCAGCCATTCATAATACCAATAACGAGCTTGGTGTAGGTACTCAATGGTGGTTTTTGAGATTTTTATATTTGATATAGCTTGAAGTATACTTTTCGAGTCTGATAATATTCCATAGGATGTGTATTTCTCATTTATCACCACTGTATAGTCTTTAACAGTGCGATTGTTTCAGCCTTATGGGTAGAAGTTGTTGATGGTAATTTATATTTTTGGAACATCTGCAGTTGTGGATTAAATATAGCACATCCTGTGTCGTCCTCTACTACTGTCTTTGACCCACCTAGATGTGTGTGGATTACCCATTGCCTTCTGTCCTCTATTTGTCTTAGCAGTGCCGTAATTGTCTGCAAGAAGTCAGACTTTCCCTCTATCATATGGAATTAGATGTTATCCCTGATTATGAAATAGAGATATTGGTAAACAGGCCTCCATGCACTTGTGGCAATAGCTTTGCAGTCATATGCCAAATAATTATAAGCCGGAAGGAAATCAAAATGTTTTCTACCCCAATTTCCTGGAGAAGGACGGTACAGTCGTAAAATCTTACCGATTGCATGCTGTGAGCGTTATAATTTCTCTACGACGTAATGTTCCACGAAGGTCTTCCTCCTTGTGTGGAGGGGCATCTCCTGCGCTTCCAGCAGTAGTGCATTTGTTGGTGTGTATTTCACTACTCCTAAGCAGGTGCGTACTCTCTGGCACTGCAATCTGCCCAGTTTCTCTAACATTCTGCATGTCGTGTACTTGTTGTATATACATCCGTAATCCAATCTTGGTTTAAGTCCAAATTGGTGGGAGCTGTAGTAAGTGATCGAATAATATTAAGCATTTGCTCACTGATTTCAATTAAGATTTAAATATGTGTCATCCAAGTAAGCTTGCTGCCCAATGTCATTCCGAAGATCCGAGCAAGTGCTTTAACTTGTACTATTTTATCATCTGCATGTATTAAACAGTTTCTTGGTATACAACCATACCTGGTGAACGTGACTACTGAAGATTTCCCAGGTGTCATCATCAGGCCATTTTCACAAAACCATTGATTCAGGTTCTTTATCGATGATGTAAGATTGTTCATCACCTCCTGTAATACAACATGGGATGTAAATACACAATTGTCGCCTTGAAATTGTGTAATTCGAACTTGTTGAGCTATTGGCGCTACCATTTCATAGGTATATATGCACGCAGTAGTGGGCTGAGTACCTGTCGTTGTGGTAAGCCGTGGTCCATCAAGTGTGGGACCTTGAGTCCAGTATCCTTTCTAACATAAGCACTTCATTCACTGATTAATGACGACATACCTTCTACAAACTGAGGTGTAGCTTCTAAAAGTGGTAACGTACCTAATAGTATACTTGTCTGAGTATTATCATATGCTTTCGCAATATCCGCTGTATGTTTGCTCTCACCACGACCAGCCGATACAGAGGAGACAGATTTTGACATGTATTCCATGTGACGTCTTCCTTCACGGAGCCCAAACAGCGACCCAGCTAGTAAGGACGAAGGTTCTACCCATGATTCGAATTGCCTCTTTGTTAGTTTTTACTATATTTTAGCAACACATGAAAGACAATGCAATTCGTCTGTAGGAAGTGGCTAGTAATGCATCTTTCCCTTTTTCATGTATAGGGACTATGATCTGTGTCTTCCATTCTGGGACCAATTCCTGATGCATCTAGATTCCATTATAGATTTGAAGAAGTACGGTAATTCTACGACATTGTCAAACATTGTTTTGTGTTATGGAATATGTGGTCTGATTCATTCCTCAGGCAGTGTTAGGGCTCTCTTTGATTACTGACGTAAACTCGGCAATACCGAACTGTGTAGTTAGCACATGTTGAGTTGCAAGAGTTTCCACTTGTTTCCTGATAAGCTTATTGCGAACACTTGGTGGGGCAATAAGGTCACAGAATTCTTCTATCCTCTCATATGATTATATATTATTGACTGCAGGGGCGATATTCCTAAATCTGTCGACCTTCTGCTATATCTCTGATGATTTAGTATTCTTGGTCAAACTGCTACAATATTTTATCCAGCTACTCCTCTTAATGGATTTCAGTATTTTTTTTTGTTCTCCCTGCTGTAGGTTTATAGAGCAAAAATCTGTTCACTTTAGGCTGTTTAACATATCCACATAACTCTACCCTTCTGTTCAAATGGCTCTGAGCACTATGGGACTCAACTGCTGAGGTCATTAGTCCCCTAGAACTTAGAACTAGTTAAACCTAACTAACCTAAAGACATCACAAACATCCATGCCCGAGGCAGGATTCGAACCTGCGACCGTAGCGGTCTTGCGGTTCCAGACTGCAGCGCCTTTAACCGCACGGCCACTTCGGCCGGCTCTACCCTTCTGTCTTGTGCTTCTTTATTGCAGTCTTCATTCTACCATGGATTACCCATTCACCTTGCTTTTGTTGATAAATGTCGTTTTGGGATGGATTTATTTGCTGCATGATATATGCTGTTCTGTAGCTGCGTATAGGCTCTGTGTGAAGATTGTTTTTTTTTCATATTGATTTTATTTCTAATTCAAGAATTTGGTGATATTTATACCAATCCGCATTGTTCATGTTACAGGTCAATTTGTTGGCACCATATGCTCACTTGCTCTTCTCGCACTTTATATTCATAGTTATAGGGAAATGATCTGATACCATGGTATCCTGCAGAACAAACCACGCTGTGATTTGGTTCATACTAGGAAAAGCTAATGTTATATACGCTGCCATTGTTCTCATCCATGGCCCTTGGTTTAATGTTACAGGTCCATCATTGTATATGATCATGCTGTAATCATAAATGCTAGATATTATGTATTCCCTTGCCTTATCATTCCTATGACAATCCCACACTGTGTGGTGGGCTTTGAAGTCCCCAAGTATTACGAAGGGTTTTGGCATATATTGCAACACTGTGTGCATGTGTTGTTCAAAATTCATCCATGTTGGGGGACGATATACAGATGCAATAGATATTGGCATTTGCTAGTACTTACTTCTACTGCTGTTGCTTGAAAGTCAAGGATAGGTAGTGGTATGGTAATTGGTTTATAGTTGACTTTTCTACTAATCAATATGGCTACTCTACCTTTTCCATCCGATTTCATTTGATATCCTCGTCATGTAAAAGACATACTTAGTTTAATCCAGGTTTCACTTACAACAGCGTGAGAGTAGTCATTCATATAAAGTTCATGTATTAACGACTCTCTCTTAGCATGTAAGGATCTGGCATTCCACTGGAGAACTTTAAAATCCGCTGTTCTGTTCATATGAGTAGACCGTGAGTATATCCTATTTCCGTCGTGAACAATTTTCATTTTTTGATACCATCGAAACAACCATACCGCGTATATTAGCTTGTTCCAGACTATGTTTGTTCAATGATGGAACTGTGTTATCAGGTTCGTTATTCCAGCCACCAACTGTTCGATTATCGGATGTAAGTGCCTGTTGTGGTAGGAGAGTGTATGGTCGTGGTGTATATGAATTCTCTTTAATAAGAGATATTGGTAAATTTATATTTGCAAAAAGAGGACTTGAAGTTGGCGTAGTCTTCATTCGTTTCAGCCTACTGTGATGAACAGTTGTTGTGAATCTGTGCTGAATACATTTTTTTTGGGGTGGGGGGGACTCTTCCTCAAAATCGAATTTACTTCTGCCAGCGTTCCCTGGCACAGCAGCATAAGTTCTTTGATTTACATAATCTTCAGCTTCATTGAAGTATATATATTGTGCCTAGCTGATACTTTCTTTTCTGTAGTTTTTTGAGGAATACTGGGCAAGACTTAATCTCTCGATGTTTGGTTCCCTTTCCAGTGGACGCAGCACGTTATTTCACGTATGCACTGAGCTGTCTCATGGTTCCCTCCATATTGATTGCATCGAGTCTGTCACTGACATTGATTACTAAGGTGGCCATACCGAAGGCGTTTAAAACATTGCCCGAATAGGGGTATATATGGTCCAACATTACTCTTCACGCCATATATCGTCACATATTCTGGTAAGAACTGCGATGCAAATGCGACCATATACATTTTCTGGGGTATTTAGTTCGTTGCTTCTAAATTTCTTATCCTCTTGATCATTCTGAACACATGGGTGACTTTAATCGTAGACTGAAAAGCGTCTTTCAACTCTAAGTCTCTTAATTCGGGATATGCATTTCTAATAACTCCTTGCTGATGTGTTCTGGGGTTTGATATGTATGCTACCATCTTTTTTTGGTGGAACGGGTTCTCTTCTACAAAGTTGTACGTAGCCTCTCTTGTTGATGAATCACTCCGAATTTTGTTTTTCCCCAGAACCTTGAGATCAGAATCTGAGGTAAATAGTATCTTTCCAAAGGCCATGGGCTGGTATTTACCTATATTACTATTAAATCCCTGAAACAAATACATAAAATGGACCTTCTGCATCACTGATATATCTGTTACCTTTGTTTCGATCACACATTGGCTGTTTGTTTTCGAAAGATTTTTCCTTGGTTTATTACTCTGTTCTTGTGTAAGTTGAGTGCTGAATGTGTTACCACCCAGTGCAGTCCTCTAAGTCCCGCTGCAGGGAAGGGAACTTGAAACTTCACTTAAATTAAAACTGTCAGACATATGTATGTGGAGTGCTATCGGATTCTTCACCTCCTTCGTTATTCGTTGCTGGTGCTGTTGAACGGTGACTGCTCGTCTCTTCGGTCGTATGACTCCACTTCGGGCGGGAGACCTCCTGGCCCTCCGTATGGGCCACAGTCCGTATTTATTGTTTTGATCTCGCTGTATTTTTTAACACACTCGACGTGCATGTGTCCTAATAATGTTTTTCTGCTTTTTTCGCAAAAATTTGGGAGATTAACTATTGCAATCCTATTTATCCAGTTGCTAACCAAAGATCCTGATTGACTTATAAGAAGGAAAAACTGCTTTCCTTGTTTCTTTATCTCTGATACTGTTAAAACTGACTAATCTTTCCGACAGTCACTTTTGAATGCTCTGAAACTCGAAATAATATCTTGTCACTGTTTACGCTACTGGCGTAAATATACTTCTGTCCTTTTCACTAAACTGAAACAGGTACCTCAAATTTAAGAATTAAGTGTGACACTTCCTTTATTTAGTTCAATTAATTATTTTCAACATCACTTTCATATTTCAGTGTAAATGAGTGGCACAAAAGCTAAACACCAAACAAATACGAAATGGCAAACGAAACGAAAACAAAAACCCTACGTGTCTCCACCACTCTGGTACTAAATTTAAAATTATAATCAAGTGTCATCCTCTTCAGCTATTGGCTTTCGTGTTGCCTCTAACAGTCCTTAAATTAATTGTCACTCATCAACCCAGGAGGCAATTGAATATTGTCATTTTACGTGCGTTCGTTCTACTAGGATACAAACTTACCCCCGCTGTTTAAAGTCACTCATTTACGGGCAACAGTGGCTGTGCTCTCTCAGTGTAAACCGAGCAGGTTCTGGTTCCTGGCTTTCATTAAACACCGATTGAGACTTTAACTCGACGGTACATAAATCACATACGATACACCACTGCCGGCCGCGGTGGCCGAGCGGTTCTAGGTGCTTCAGTCCAGAACCGCGCGACTGCTACGGTCGCACGTTCGAATCCTGCCTCGGGCATGGATGTGTGTGATGTTCTTGGGTTAGTTAGGTTTAAGTAGTTCTAAGTTGTAGGGAACTGATGACCTCAGATGTTAAGTCCCATAGTGCTCAGAGCCATTTGAGCCATTTGATACACCACTATCGCAGTAGAGCGCACTAAAACTTCAGCAAACTGTTCAACAATGAATTACCTTACAGTGTGCGTCGTATACCATCCACAAAATTATCGCAAACGCTCAATCACTTTAGAATTCGCGTTCCTCGAAACACCACAGAATGCAATCACAACGTCTTTCGGAGCCTTGCGCTCACCAGGAAAACCACTAACCGCCCTGACAGACGAGTTCCGCGACTGACTGCCACTCTAATGAGGACAAATATGGAACACAGCTGCTTCCTCAAATCAAGCGAAACTTTTCCTGAGCACGGCAGCCTGTCACCTCACAACCTCCCTGACTACCAATAAACTATAACTACGCCCTCCCAGCGACAAGTAACACATTCACCAAGTGCGATGTCGAAGCTAAACCTTTGCTGGGCTTACAACTAGAACAATCGAAAATTAATTGACCTCAGCGTACCCTAAACATGTCCTATGTAACAGCATAAACTCAAAGCAGACACACTGCATAACTGGTCTACAAAAACCGAGCACGCTAACTTAGTGACACAAAATTCGATCAAACTCTAGATCAATATCTTCGTTCAAACCAATCGACGATATTTGCGATCCCGACTAGATCAACCATCAATTGTCTTTCCCTGGGTGACTGTTATACGCTATGCCTAAGTAGAACTTTCAAAGAGCAACTCTCGCCTAGGGCTCTCGTGTAGGACGGAACTTCTGACACCCAGTAGCCATACGGAAACCAATATTTCACGATACCACTGCAGTTACCAATCACCTATTTACTGCCCTGCGGCCCTCGCTGCATCGAACAGTGGCCAGCTAGGTGGGACGGTAACACCCTTGCTGCCGGCGCGTGGAGACTCCTTGCCGCATCTTGCTCCAAAGCGTCAAGCGCGCACGTTTGCTCCCTTTTCTAAAACAGTGTCACAGACAAAGACACTAGCTACAGAACACTGTTACATTTACATCCATTCTTCACGTATAAGCAACTTTCCAACCTCTACATTAATGCGTTGAAGCTACTAAAATCTCGTGACGTCACTCGAAAAAACCCATAGCAAATTGAATGCGAGTGCATGGAATAAAAATTTATCGCTATGAAGAATCAGTGTTTCTGTAACGATTGAAAATTGGACACATGCTTTATGAAATGTTTTATTCGAATTAGTTTATACAACAACCACGTAAACTTTTCACTATTTCCCATGAGACGCCCTGTGCAGTTGTATACTGGAAGATAGTGAACAAAGTCCTATCGAGAACATTTAGAAGTAGCGGTATTACTGGCCTGCCAACGGTTTTGCCGTAGTGGTGGCGTCGGTTCCCGTCAGGTCGCCGAGGGCAGGCACTGTCGGCCTCGGCTGGCAACCCGGCTGCCTGGACGCCCAGGTCTGCCGGCTGCTGTCGGCCAGCGGGGACCCTCCAGCGGCTGTGGGGCAGAGCTGAGGAGCCACCCGCCCGAGCAGCAGCGGCTCCGGCCTCGCAAACTGACGGCGGCCTGGAGAGCGGTGCGCCCCTCCTCAACTGCGTGCTGTGGCGCCTGTGGGCCGAGGATGACACGGCGGTCGGTCGGTGCTGTTAAACCTTCAATGCCTGTTCCACCGACATTCAGTTTAGTTTAGGTATTACACACTTGCAGAGCGCATTCACCAATTTTATGAAGAGCTAAGACGGACAATAAACAGGTAAAGTTACGAAACTTCCTGGCAGATTAAAACTCTGTGCCCGACCGAGACTCGAACTCGGGACCTTTGCCTTTCACGGGCAAGTGCTGTGCAGGCTGTGGCTAAGCCATGTCTCCGCAGTATCCTTTCTTTCAGGAGTGCTGTTCTGCAAGGTTCGCAGGAGAGCTTCTGTAAAGTTTGGAAGGTAGGAGACGAGATACTGCCAGAAGTAAAGCTGTGAGGGCCGGCCGTGAGTCGTGCTTCGGTAGCTCAGATGGTAGAGCACTTGCCCGCGAAAGGCAAAGGTCCCGAGTTCGAGTCTCGGTCGGGCACACAGTTTTAATCTGCCAGGAAGTTTCATATCAGCGCACACTCCGCTGCAGAGTGAAAATCTCATTCTGGAGGTAAAGTTACATTTAAAATTTTTTTGTGCTGAATGAAAGTTTATTAAAAGACCTATGCATAGAGGCGAGCTTATAAAAGCGTCAAGGTAAATGGGTGCCACGTGGAAAAAAAAGGAGCTCTCAACCTAGTTAAGATAACCATTAACACTACATACACATTATATTTCAATGAATCTGCTTTATTCTGCTAATCACTTAACAAGACTGCAAAATCATAGGCAATATACAGGGTGGTCCAAAAGTCCGGGAACACCCTGATAAAATCCAAATGGAGTAGGAAACAAGGAAACAGAGTCCCTACACACGAGGAACGGGAAGGGGGAAACTTTATAGGCTATGCCACCAACATGGCGGCCATCTTGAAAGCCGCCATCTTGGATTCAACTCCAAAATTTCAAATGGGAATGTGGTCTTGTGACATATCAAACAGATATAGGATTTCACCAGAAAAACAACGCCGTTGTTATTTTAAACATAGCTTTATTCATTCTCGGGTTATAGCCAGTTACATGTGGCAGCGGTGGGACGCTCGGCAGCGTGTGTGTTATGTGCCGAAGAGACATTACGCCGATGTTACAGAGTCCCAAGAGACCACCAACAGTCATAGGAATGGCTCGATATGTTGTCCATTATGTTGGATTGTTAATGCTATCCTCCGAACCCAGTCCTGATGAAATTTGACCAACACATCTGGCTGAATTTGACCATATGCATCAACAATGCGCTGCTGTAGATGATGCAAATCCCGTATTTTCACAGAATAAACCAGTGATTTGACATGACCCCAAAGATAAAAATCGAAAGGAGTCAAATCTGGTGAACGTTGTGGCCCCTCCACATCACCCCTACGACCAATTCACTTTTCAAGGAACTGCACATCCAGGTATGCTCGCACATTGTGCCCATAATGTGGTGGGGCTCCATAATGCTGGAAGAATTCCGGAAATGTCCCGTCCTCTGTTAACAACGAGGGACACACACCTTCATCCAATAAACTCAGATAAACGTTGGCTGTTAACGTACCATCAATAAAAAAAAGGGTCCAACGACTTTGGTACCCCGTACACCACACCAGACCATCACTTTTTGTGAGTTGACCGTTTTGCAAGCATCAACCCAGTGTGGATTTCTGTCGGACCAGTATCTGTGATTCTTCTTCTTCACTTCGCCATTGATAAAGAAATTGGCTTCATCACTGAACAGCACCTGATAGGGGAAACGTGGGTTTATCTGCAGCTGCTGTGTCACCCATTCTGCGTACTGTACCCGACGGTCTGTGTCATCCTCGCCCAGGTGTTGGAGCGGCTGACTTTTGTACGGGTGTCATTCGTGCTGCGATAAAATTCGCAGTATGGAGGTACGGCGAACCCCACATTCTTGTGACAGGCGACGAGTACTCCGTTGCGGGCTCTTGCTAAGTGATGCCAACACGCTCATTGTTGTTGCTTCATCGGTGGCGGATTTTGGTCTTCCAGCCTTAGGCTTATCTACGACAGAACCTGTTGCTCGGAATTTGGCCAAAAACTTGGCAACTGTGCTGTGAGTGATGGGCTGTCTGGGTGGGTGACGAGTGTTGAAATCCTCAGCAATGACCCGTGTGCTTCTTTCTCCTGATATCAAGATGATTTCAATGCATTCTTCATGTGTTAAGGACATTTTGTAAACTGTAAATAAGGAAACAATGATTAAAACGTTAGCATTAGTAAATTATACCTAACAGTTAAACATATGTAACATATCAGGCATGGGATAGTCACTTTGCACCGCTTCAGACTCCATTTTAGGACTTCTCAGTACGTAATACTTACGCTGTCGAGCGTCCCACTGCTGCCGCAAGTAATTGGCTATAACCCGAGAATGAATAAAGCTATGTTTAAAATAACAACGGCATTGTTTTTCTGGTGAAATTCTCTATCTGTTTGATATGTCACAAGACCACATTCCCATTTGAAATTTTGGAGTTGAATCCAAGATGGCGGCTTTCAAGATGGCCGCCATGTTGGTGGCATAGCCTATAAAGTTTCCCCCTTCCCGTTCCTCGTGTGTAGGGACTCTGTTTCCTTGTTTCCTACTCCATTTGGATTTTATCAGGGTGTTCCCGGACTTTTGGACCACCCTGTATATTGCCTATGATTTTGCAGTCTTGTTAAGTGATTAGCAGAATTAAGTGGCACACTGATTTGGCTTGAAGTGACTACTGTGAAGTGGATCTGTGGTTTAGTCTGCATTTTGCTGTGCAGTTTTTCTGTTATTGTGGGTTTATATCCATTGCTATAAGCAACTGTTTTAATTATATTGATTTCATTTTGTTGGTCTGTGTCACTCATTGGTACTTTTTCAATTCGGTGTAGCATCGTTCTGAAATATGCTATTTTTTGTTGGTGGGGTGGGAAGATGAGTTGCCAATACTGACATCTGTGGTGGTAGGTTTTCTGCAAGTACTAATTTGATGTTTATTGTTACTATTGCAAATTTTCAGGCCAAGAAAGTTAATGCTTTTATTAGTTTCATGTTCAACTGTGAATATAATATTTTTGTGCATTTTGCTTAGATCTGCTCCTAACGTATCTATTTCATTGCTTGTACCATCAAAAAGCAAGACTGTATCATAAACATATCTTCTGTAGTAGATTATTTTGTTTGAGATGTGCTGGTTGGTTGAGAAGAATTTTTGTTCTATATGGTTGATGTAAATGTCAGCCAATATCCCAGCTGAGCTACTTCCCATTGCCAAACCATCATATTGCTGGTACAGTTTGTTGTTGAAGCTAAAGTAATTATGCTCTAGAATAAGTGAAAGTATTTCTATGAGTTCACAGATCTCCGCAACACTAATTTTCTTATATTTAAGCAGATTGTTTCTTATAATGTTAATAGTCCCTTTGACAGGGATTTTCATGGACGGGTTGACTATGTCTAGTGATGCTAATTTAGCTGTTGGTGGGATGTGGATGTCTTTAATTAAGTTTATGAGTTCATGTGCGTTATGTATGGCGTAGTTATTTTCAAATGTATCGTATTTGGTAATGAGGTCTTTTAATTTACGGCTTATGAAGTATGCAGGGCTGTTTCTTGAGTTAACAGTTGGGCGAATGGGACATTTTTTTTTATGAACCTTTGGCTGTGCACACAGTTTTGGTGCTGAGGGATTCATTGCTATGCAGTTACGTATTTCATATTTGTTCAGTAAAACATACCACAATCAGTTTTCCACAAATAATAAATTACAAAAAAAAACGTAATCCATGATGTAAATACCTCCAAGAGTCCCTTACGTGTGCAACAATAAGAATGCAGTGGGAATGCATTTACATCTGTTGGAAGAATGTTATGGAAACAAACACTCCAAACCGACGTTTCACGTAAGTCATGTGCAACGAAAATCTGTAGCGCAACCATCTGTGTGTGGCGTGTTTATAATTATGTATTATTTATATTTTAAAACAATTAATCTGTAAAAAACACACCACATGTCATAAAGATAGCGTGTAAACCGTCTGAGGATGAATCACAGCGATTCGAAACCGGTAACAGTACCCTCTGAATAAAGGAACTAAAAGTAAATTTGTGGCTGGTTGCTGTCCTAACACCATCAACATTTGTCTTCAAAAATACATAATTTTTTAGTTTTGATTTGGTTCAGTATCATGCAGGATAACGTGCTCTCATGTTTTTGAGCAGTTCTCAATCGTAAGACATTCGCTGCATTGTCGCCAGTTTTGTTACCGAAATCTATCGCAGCTACATTCTATTTAGTAGCTTACATGTCTGTTTGCCGGGAGAGCCTGTATCCTTGACACGCCACATGGTGTCAGTCTTTCTTATAACGAAATTTGCTCAGACAGAGAGCAGCTCGTAGACTTTTGTTGCTGATTTCCACTATTTACGCTTTTGTGTAGGTCGATGTTAATTTTCCTCCATCGTAAGTTGTTTACTCGGGTCTGCTGTGAGCGATGTTTCTGGTACACGGCGTCTGATCACTCGCAGCGCTGCCACAGGACGGGTGCCACGTCAACTGTCACCACTGTTACAGCACGTCGCAACGTCCCACATCCGAGTCACGTGAACATCCAACAGGTTCAATCAATTGTGTACCGCAAAACAGCTGATTATTGGACCTCCATACATAATGTTGGCATTTAAAGCTACGCTCCCTAGAACAACACCGTGTTGAACCAGAAGATATGGTGTGTGGTCAGGTTTGAGCAGAGGTAGAACAACTGGACAGAGGCAGTAGTTCAGTAGTAAGTTTGAAAAACAAAATGCAAGCAGAACAACAAATGTTGTAGAATTTTGGAACACGTATTATGTTCGAGTGTAATGACTTTTCTGGAGACTAGAAATCTACTCTGTAGAAATCGGCATGGGTTTATAAAAAGACGATCGTGTGAAACACAGCTCGCGCTATTCGTTCGCGAGACTCAGACGGCCATAGACACGGGTTCACAGGTAGATGCCGTGTTTCTTGACTTCCGCAAGATACAGTTACCCACAGCTGTTTAATGAACAAAGTAAGAGCATATTGACTATAAGACCAATTGTGTGATTGGATTGAAGAGTTCCTAGAAAACAGAACGCAGCATGTCATTCTCAATGGAGAGAAGTTTTCCGAAGTAAGAGTGATTTCAGGTGCGCCGTAGGGGAGTGTCTTAGGACCGTTGCTATTCACAATATATATAAATCATCTGGCGGATAACATGAGGCTTTTTGCGGATGATGCTGTAGTATATCGAGAGGTTGCAACAATGGAAAATTGTACTGAAATGCAGGAGGAACTGCAACGAGTTGACGCATGGTGCAGGGAATGGCAATTGAATCTCAATGTAGACAAGTGTAATGTACTGCGAATACATAGAAAGAAGGTTTCTTTATCATTAAGCTACAATACAGCAGGTCAGCACTGGATGCAGTTAATTCCATAAACTATCTGGGAGTACGCATTAGGAACGATTTAAAATGGAATGACCAGATGCCAGATGCCAGACTGAGATTCATTGAAAAAATCCTAAGGAAATGCAGTCCGAAAACGAAGGAAGTAGGTTACAGTACACTTGTTCGCCCACTGCTTGAGTACTGCTCATCGGTGTGGGATCCTTACCAGATAGGGTTGATAGAAGAGATAGAGAAGATCCAAAACAGAGCAGCGCGCTTCGTGACAGAATCGTTTAGTAATCGCGAAAGTGTTACGGAGGTGACAGATAAAGTGCAGTGGAAGACTCTGCAAGAGAGACGCTCAGTGGCTTGGTGCAGGCTTTTGTTGAAGTTTCGAGAACATACGTTCACCTAGGAGTCACGTAGTATATTGCTCCCCTCTACGTATATCTCGCGAAGAGACCATGAGGATAAAATCAGAGAAACTAGAGCCCACACAGAGGCATAGCGACAGTTATTGTTTCCACGAACAATGGAATAGAAGGGAGAACCGATAGAGGTACTCAAGGTACCCTCCGCCACACACCGTCAGGTGGCTTGCGGAGTATGGATGTGGATGTAGATGTAGAAATGGAATAGGATCATAAATGCAGTGAATGGAAAGAAAACTTAATTGCGACAGCACCCTAAAGCTTTTAAGTATTTTCTAATATGGTTTGCAACAGCACGGAAACTGAAAAAATAGAAAAAGGCGTAAAACAGTTTCATTTCGCAAACATTACATTGGGGATACAGTCCACGTTTGCCGGTGGAAATGTAGCAGCCGTCTCAAGCCTAGCGCCTACTCATCCGGCAACCGGCAACACAGTTGTGTCGTGCGGGCGTGCGTCTGCAGGGGACAGCTCGGCTCCGCAGACAGCAGGCGAGCGGCGGCCGGGCTGCAGCCGGCCAGTGCCCGCCGGCCCCGCACGCCTTCCCTGCGGCCGGAAGCAGCGCCTGCAGCGTCCTGGTGCCTGACCAGTGTTCAGCTCAGTGCCCAGGCTGAGCCCGACCAGGGCACTCTGAGCTAGTTTCCTGGGCCAGACGCCCACGTCGCCTTCGCCTCCAGGAGCTGCCAGCTACGGAGCTGCACCATCGAGGCTTCCGTACCGGAGACACATGTTGGTAGTATTCGTGTTTGTTTTCCGCTGGCGACTCACCTACATCTGCAGCTACATGGATACTCTGCAGGCGGCCGCGGCCGGGATGGCCGAGCGGTTCTACAGTCTGGAACCGCGCGACCGCTACGGTCATCAAACCACCTTCGCAATTCTCTATTATTCCAATCTCGTATAGCGTGCGGAAAGAATGAACACCTATATCTTTCCGTACAAGCTCTGATTTCCGTTGTTTCATCTTGGTCATCGTTCCACCCTATGTAGGTCGATGTCAACAAAATATTTTCGCATTCGGAGGAGAAAGTTGGTGATTGGAATTTCGTGAGAAGCTTCCGTCGCAACGAAAAACGCCTTTCTTTTAATGATTTCCATCCCAAATTCTGTATTATTTCTGTGACTCTCTCTCCCATATTTTGCAATAACACAAAACGTGCTGCCTTCCTTTGAACTTTTTCGATGTACGCCGTCAGTCCTACCTGGTAAGGATCCCACACCGTGCAGCAGTATTCTAAAAGAGGACGGACAAGGGTAGTGTAGGTTGTCTCCTTAGTAGGTCTGTTACATTTTCGAAGTGTCCTGCCAATAAAACGCAGCCTTTGGTTAGCCTTGCCCACAACATTTTCTATGTGTTCTTTCAAATTCATGTTGTTCATAGTTGTAATACTGCATGGGGTCTTAATTAAAAATATTAATAAACTAGTGTCAGGAGTTTGCCTGTAGTTAGGAAGGGCGGGCAGCCACTCCAACAGGCGAGGTAAGGCGGCAGCTCACTCACCTGATGTCCCACGAGCAAATGCTGTTTCAAAACACCAACACAATCAAGATCTCTAGAAAACAAGTCGCTATTAGTAAAAATTTGTTGTAATAAAATAATGAAAAACTTAATATTTGTGGTTAAAAATGCACTTTAATTGGAGACGTTTGTTTGTGGAGGAAGCTGCCTAGAAGAACTAGCTCGTAAATTGTCATTTATACACTTTATAGATAGTTACATTTCATATATTACAGATTACGTTATCTTTTAATTGTGTTGCAAATTAGTGAGTTGGTTCAATAATTTATATTTTCAATAATGATTTGGTTTGCGAGATGATCAATGTGTGTGTGAATGTACATTTGCATTTGCAAGTTTCACGTTTAATTTGTAAATTACTGACAATGACAACTCACATCTGAGAGAGAGAGAGAGAGAGAAAGACAGAGAGCTGCTATATGTACACAACATTAAATATTACAGAACATACTACTATTAGCTTAACAGAGAAGTCCCAGGAACTTTATACAAACGTGAAGAACAATTTTTGGATGTGGCAGGACGCGAATCATCCCCATAGTTAGCCTGTGCTCAGTACCTCAGCGCTCATAACCGCTGCCTGACAATGAACTGCTGGAACAACAGAAAGAAAACAGCCCTTGTCACTATTTTTAACGAATAAACCGGGTTTCAACATTGCTAGGAGCGTCTTCCTCAGAATTTAGGTCAAAGAATGGTCTATAAGATGGTCACAGAATTATGACTAAAAACGTATGGTACAGAATATAAGTACGCAATCATTGTGAAAGACTGGCAGTACTTATATGTCATTTATAAAATAATACACTCCTGGAAATCGAAAAAAGAACACATTGACACCGGTGTGTCAGACCCACCATACTTGCTCCGGACACTGCGAGATGGCTGTACAAGCAATGATCACACGCACGGCACAGCGGACACACCAGGAACCGCGGTGTTGGCCGTCGAATGGCGCTAGCTGCGCAGCATTTGTGCACCGCCGCCGTCAGTGTCAGCCAGTTTGCCGTGGCATACGGAGCTCCATCGCAGTCTTTAACACTGGTAGCATGTCGCGACAGCGTGGACGTGAACCGTATGTGCAGTTGACGGACTTTGAGCGAGGGCGTATAGTGGGCATGCGGGAGGCCGGGTGGACGTACCGCCGAATTGCTCAACAAGTGGGGCGTGAGGTCTCCACAGTACATCGATGTTGTCGCCAGTGGTCGGCGGAAGGTGCACGTGCCCGTCGACCTGGGACCGGACTGCACGCCAAGACCGTAGGATCCTACGCAGTGCCGTAGGGGACCGCACCGCCACTTCCCAGCAAATTAGGGACACTGTTGCTCCTGGGGTATCGGCGAGGACCATTCGCAACCGTCTCCATGAAGCTGGGCTACGGTCCCGCACACCGTTAGGCCGTCTTCCGCTCACGCCCCAACATCGTGCAGCCCACCTCCAGTGGCGTCGCGACAGGCGTGAATGGAGGGACGAATGGAGACGTGTCGTCTTCAGCGATGAGAGTCGCTTCTGCCTTGGTGCCAATGATGGTCGTATGCGTGTTTGGCGCCGTGCAGGTGAGCGCCACAATCAGGACTGCATACGACCGAGGCACACAGGGCCAACACCCGGCATCATGGTGTGGGGAGCGATCTCCTACACTGGCCGTACACCACTGGTGATCGTCGAGGGGACACTGAATAGTGCACGGTACATCCAAACCGTCATCGAACCCATCGTTCTACCATTCCTAGACCGGCAAGGGTACTTGCTGTTCCAACAGGACAATGCACGTCCGCATGTATCCCGTGCCACCCAACGTGCTCTAGAAGGTGTAAGTCAACTACCCTGGCCAGCAAGATCGCCGGATCTGTCCCCCATTGAGCATGTTTGGGACTGGATGAAGCGTCGTCTCACGTGGTCTGCACGTCCAGCACGAACGCTGGTCCAACTGAGGCGCCAGGTGGAAATGGCATGGCAAGCCGTTCTACAGGACTACATCCAGCATCTCTACGATCGTCTCCATGGGAGAATAGCAGCCTGCATTGCTGCGAAAGATGGATATACACTGTACTAGTGCCGACATTGTGCATGCTCTGTTGCCTGTGTCTATGTGCCTGTGGTTCTGTCAGTGTGAACATGTGATGTATCTGACCCCAGGAATGTGTCAATAAAGTTTCCCCTTCCTGGGACAATGAATTCACGGTGTTCTTATTTCAATTTCCAGGAGTGTAAATATGCCAAAAGGGCTTTAGTCACAAAGAAATTTAAGGTAAAGAAAACTGTGATGGCGAGCCACTAAGGGTTGCTCGTTACTAGTGTGGTGCAGGTTGCAAAACGGACTGAGGTTAAAAATAATGACCGAGGGCTGTTTTCTTTCTATTGTAACTATTCACGGTCTCTGAACGTGCTGCTGCAAAGTCAGCCTTCGTACCGAAACTTTAATGAAGGCTTTAACAGCCGATACATCCTTACATGACGTTCAATTATAATAAATCTGAAAGAAAGTGACGTGTTTTTACAATTCTTCAATGTACCGTTACGTTGAAACGGTACAGTTTTATAATACGCAATTTTGGATGCGAAGTCCACTACGGTGTCTAGAAGCACCCCCCACCGGACGCTGACAAGTGTAATAGCAGTTCCTGTGGTCTTCGATAGCTGCCTGTGACGCCCAAACCACGTCACGTCTGTACAGTGACATATGGACTGTACAGGTTAGCCCTGTCTTAACTGGACAGGGAGTCATTTAACGCCCTACCCCCACCTGCTGAGATTCTCTGCCGCTCAGTGCTGGCTGCTCACGTGCACACGGCTACCGGACAACAGGGGGTGCGTTTACGGACGTGTCGCCATGTTTTAAGGGCGAGGAGGGCTCGCCAGACCACGAACTGCTCTTGATGGAGGTACATCCGAACAACAACAATACACACAATTTGTAATCTCAAACTATACCAAAATGCGTGGCAATGTTTCTCAAAGATAAAGAAAACATTACTCTATCTGACTAGTTTGTTTAGCGTACCCCCTTGTCATTACGCCGCAATATTTTTCTTGTAATTGTGAAACATTACTGTCAAACGGTACGAAACAAACGAAATTCACTGTAATGAGTACCCTTTCATATTCTGTCCCATAAAATCATAATTCTATTGTATAAATCGAAATCTCGCTGATCATGTACCTTGTGTACAAGTAAAACATAAAAAATCAATTGCTCTGCTGGAGTGCGTCGCTAAAATGAAAACACCAACTGCCGGCCAGTCTATGGCAAGGGTGAATTTTGCTAGTTTCTGTCCCTAGGCAGAGAAAAATATTTTCAACCTTCATTTCGACATAAATTCATCACCTGGTAACGTACATGTGTGTGTGAATTAATACTACGACTGCTTCTGCGGCTAATAATAATAATACGATAAAGACATACTTCCTGAACTCTTCACATTCAAGTCAGGCAAAGTTGTTTATTTTGTCCCTTGTTTATAGCAAATTCGTCGATCACATCTTCAAATTCTGGTTGCTGTGTTACGCCAGGGTTCACTGAGAGGATGGCGACTCTGTTGACTGAACCCTGTGACATGGACGACCGCAAGTAACTGCCGAGTCTTTTGAGGAGTGAGAAAGAAAGCTCTGGGTGTTCACGCAACACTCTGCACAGAGGACTTGGGGAGGAGGTTTTAATTTTGTTGTTCTTCACGCACGCTTTAAAATGAATAACCTCATCACTCAGTTCTACCAATTGACCCTTACAATCCATTCGCTGTTTTCTAGCACATTTCAATAATTCATTGTTGTCTCAATCAGAAAAATTACTTACGAACTCAATATTGCTTAGCACATCTATTTTTGTAAACTTTTACAAACTTTCCTCTTTCTTTGTTACCTTGCCTTTCAACAGTTTCAGGCACTGAGAACCAGTTACTCTTCCCTGACTATCAACTTATTAGTGAAACTGGTACACCTTGTAAGGTGGCAGAATAAATGGTCAGATTCACACCTCACAGAAGACCTTTACAAATCGCAATGAAAAGGTGAAGATGACACCTAACGTAAATCGGCAGTTATGAGAACATTTGCCTATCAATATGTAATGCAAAAAGGGATGACAGCCAATCGACTGTAATTAACACACAATTCTTATACAATGCGTGTCTTTGAGTGGAAGGCAGAACAGGGAACATGGGTCGAGTCGCTTTTAGTTTTGAAAAGCCAGCTCTACAATGGTGTAGTGATGCTGCACTGCTGGAGTTACGCTGGAAACCACTTAAAGGGGTGGCAGGAACGAGGACAGCGACCCCGGAACAGGTGATTCAAGCCCGAGGTCTGCCTGTAGCGAGGCACGAGGCATCTGCTCAAGGGCAGAGAAGAAGCCTTAGAAAACTGCTTTTTGGAATTCTAATGGGATACAAACAAAAGCAAGTGACACATTTTCGTCCAGCGAGTACAAGACACGGAAATGTCAATGTGCTTTAGGCATCTAGAACGGGCACAAAACGTCCTATTGGCGGAAACACGCTAGGAAGGAGAAAAATACTAGCGTTTCGACGCAGTTTGGTAGAAGGGACATTGTGATTGGTAGAAGGTGTCTGTACAAAATAAGAGGAAAGCTCCTATTGGTTGAAAAAAGTCCTGACGTTAAAAAGGAACCCAAGTGGAGGGATGCAGTTCTGCCATGAGAAGGACAAGAGAGAAATTTTTTGGGGGGACTGTTGTCTGATCTGGTGTCAAGAGCAGAACGGGGCACTTGACGCTCTGTACGATGCAGAGAAGAAATTTGTGTGGACACTGCGTTCACAGTGGCTGCACTCCGGCTACAGAATCAGCTGTGGCAACGTTTGTCTCCAACTGTGGAGAAACGAACCAGCCAAGTAGCGAGAACTGAGAGTGCACTACAATATGCATGCTGCTCCAACCATGTGCGTGAATATCGCCACATAATAAGACTAGGGCTGAGTGCATGTTTTCTCACCTAACGGGAAACATAGGGAAGGTTTCTGCTGGAAAGTTCAGCAAAGGCCAGATTAGTTTTGTAGGAATTTCAGTGTGAGAGGGCGGCCTAGCAGACAGCTGCTCGTCGCAGCTTAAGGTAAATGCTGCGCGCAGAGGCGCAAACTTTGTCGGTTCACCAGCTTGCGTCCACTGTAAACTCGAGCGGCTTTGGGTAATCTTGCGCTCAAATTTGTCACTTGACTAACCATCCATCGCAGACTTGATTGTCATCCTAAATAGTACCGAACTTTGAACTGGAATCAGACGATTTTCGTACTACTGACCAACACATAATGTATGTGTAGGAGCAGTTTTGTAAAGAAACGTTAAATTAAACTTTCATATTATAGTGCTTAGGATTAAGGTAAAGATACTTCGAATTAAACTTCCATAATATTGTATTTAGAATTAATGTGCTTTCAGAGAGTTAACATTTAACATTGTTGTGTATAATCTTATATCACTTTTTGATGTTTGCAAGATGTGTTATGCATTACGCTGTTTTTATGTTGGCGAGTTAAAAACTATGTGAAAAGCTGTAATTTTGGTGAGAAATATTGCGACATTAAACTTGTCATTTCCCCTCACACAGCTGTTCCCTTACAACCTGCTGAATATCTTGTAGGGCCCCGGCGAGCACACAGAAGTGTCGCAGCACGACGTGGCATAGGCTCGAATAATGTCTGAAGTAGTGCTGGAGGGAACTGCAAGGCTGTACCTCCCTAAGAGTATAAATGGGTGGAGACCTCTTCTGAATAGTGCGTTGCAAAGCATCCCAGATATGCTTAACAATTTTTCGTGTCGGGAGAGTATGGTGGCCAGCGGAAGTGTGTAAACTCAGAACAGTGTTCCTGAAGCCACTATTTAGCAATTCTAGACGTGTGAGGTGTCACATTGTCCTGATGGAATTGCCCAAGTCCGTCGGAATGCACAATGGGCATGAGTGGATGCAGGTGATAAGACAGCATGCTTATGAACATGTTGTAGTGGTACATGGGTGTAACCTTACACAGTATCTATCAAAGGCTCTGTGCAGCGATCATAAACTGAAGAAAAGACTGCAATGCAGTTAACAGTGTGGGAGTGGGTGAGCGGGAGTGGAGGGTCAGTCCTTGAGTTGAAGTTTCGTCTGTGTTAAAATAAATTTATATTTTTAGGTAATAAAGAGCAAACGATGAATGCACCAAGAAGCAATCTTTCTGGGCTTAAAACAGAAAAAGAAATAAGAATAAAATTGAAGAAAGAAATAAATCGGCTTCTAAGATGAGAAGATGGCTTCACAAAGAACACGTATCATCAAGCTCCTCTGATACTTCTGATATTATGATTTCAGGTACTTCGAACAATTCTTGTAATTTGGACAGTAAGATAATTCGACTGAACAGTCGAAGGTTCAGGTCTCAGATGACGGTAAACAGACTTCATCGTCAGTACTATCTCCGGAGCAACATGCCGCTGAGCTAGCATTTGTTGACTTATTGCAGACGGGTAGCAAAGACAAAATTATAGATCTAATGGACCCACGCACATGGCCGGACCACGAAAAAATTGCAAATCAACAGAGGTCATTCTTCAGCAAACGAGCTGTATTACTAAATGATAAACAAACAGAAAACAAAGTTTAGATCCACTGTATGCAACGGTAGTCACTTGAGATATCACATGTTGCTGCGAACAATGGCAAATCAGGAAAATATTAGAAGATCCTGACTTCTTTGTTCGAAAGCAGAAAATGCAGAGCTTACTGTACTGATCGCAAGCCATACAGCAGCTCTTCTACATCAGCCCTGTGTAGGGAGGGTCTCGTGAATTGGAAAAAAGCTTCAGAGAGATTGTCTGAGCACGAAGCATCACAAACAAATAAAGAATATTTTATAAAATGGAAGACCCGTTTGCAGTAAATGAAATCGTGTCAGGGCATCGACCGCGAGATCGCGAAAATAATTCACTCTGAGAAAGGAAAACGGAGACACATTCTGCGCGTAATAACGAACGCTGTCATGTATCTTGTCACAAACTGTCTTGCCTTTAGAGGTTCTGAACAAACACGCAGTCATCTCGCTGAAAATTTTCCTCAAACTAGTAAAGCAACTTTTCTTAATTTTATAATCCTGTTTGGCAAATTCAATCCTACTATCAAGTATCAGTTAGATCACGTAGAAAGGCAACAGGTATCCTATTTATCGAAGTCAATGCAAAATGAAACCATCCATATAATGACAAACAAAGTTCGAAATGCCATTATCAATGAGATCAAGGAGACCAACAATTTCACCACCATATCTGACTGCACTCCAAATGTATCTCATGCACAACAAATGAGTAAAGTGAAACGTTATACAAAAATAACAAGCTGGATGTGAAATAAAGGAAGCTGACGGGGAGATTGGATAATACATCAAAAAGTCAATACTAGAAATACTATATGCCGATAGTTCGGATGTGCAAAAATGTCGTGATCAGTCTTACGATAATGCGTCTAATATGGTCGGCATATGTAAAGAAGTCCAATCCAGAATCATGAGAATGAACGAGCTTGCAGAGTTTGTACCACGTGTGTCACACTCCTTAAAATTTCTGGGGGTTGCATTCTGCGCGATCGTGTCCACAAACGGTTACCCTACTTGGAGTTGTGTCGGCAGCTCGTGGTCTTGTGGCGTTGCTGCCTCAGAATCACAGGGTCCCAGGTTCGATTCCCGGCCGCGTTGGGGATGTTCTCTGCCCGGGGATTGGGTGTTTGTGCTGTCCTCATCATTTCATCATCATCATCATCATCATCATCATTCGTGCAAGTAGCTGAATTGGACTGTGTAAAGATTGGGACTTTGTATGGGCGCTGATGACCCTGCAGTTGAGTGCCAACAAACTAAACATCATAATTATCGTCATATTTGATTGCTTTTTTGTTGGATCCAACATGTGGTGGAAATTAATGCAAAAGTGTACAAAAATCAACTTAAAAAGAAGTAGTCAGACAAGATGATCGGCTGACGCCTAGCTGTAACAGCTCTAATTAAATAATTCATATGTTGTCAAAGCTCTGGAATAAACTGAAGACTCTTCTCTTGCCGCAGAATTAAAGTATGAAGGTGGTCATCTACAACATGGATTTTATATTTATCCTCAACTTCACAATTTGGGCTGGTATTCTTCCAGAGATAAGGGAAATCAGAGCTCGCACAGAAAGATATAGGTGTTCGTTTTTCTCAGTGCTCTGTTCGATACTGGAATAATAGAGAATTATTGTGAACGTGGTTCGATGCACCCTCTGCCAGGCACTTAACTGTGATGTGCAGATTATCCATGTATACGTAGATGCAGAAAGCAAACGAGTTTCCAGAAAGAGGAGGCAACACGACGAAATCCGCGACTACGAATCATGAACACTAGACGCAACTAACCTGTTTTTCAGAGACATCAAAGTAACAGTTGACAAAATTTGAAATTAAACTGAAACAAGGGTAGTCAGCGCAAACGGCCTACATAAAAATTTCGTCTTCCTCAGTAGTCACACAGTGGCAGATTGAGGGTCTGCAAAAAAGTGAGTCGATCCAATACGAAAATATTCGAAAGACTTGATTGCAGCTGAAGTTTGGCAGGAACCCACCCTATTCAAGAAGTTAGTGACTAAAATTAATGAATAATCAATTGCGTTCGTCTGTTACAACATCTGTGCAAGCATGACTTGCGAGAAGGTTTTCCTGGAAGTAGTTTTTTCCTTACATCAGTGCAGCTTTACGCATGCACTGCACTGCACGTCACTGCTGACATCAGTAAGCTGCGAACGAAGCTGCAGCGAACTGAAAACAATTAAAAGCTATCTGCGTTCGGCAGTGATTGAGGAACGTCTGTCTGGCCTCCCAGTTCTAGCCACTGACAATAAAATTGCCTATGAGGCGGACTTTCATGAGGTAATAGGTTCTTTTGCATTAAGGAAAGCACAGAAGAAGAAAATGCTGGAACCTAAGGATTGAAGAAATGTGTACTGTATTGCTTGTCTCTAGTCTTTACTGGTTTTGTGTTACCTGTATTCAATTTTATGTCACACAAAAGAGAAAGTTATTAGCTAACAGGCAATGAAGAGTGCAAATTTTCTGAAGAGTTCTTATTCTTCCCGTCACAAATAATCCCACCCAGTATTATTTGTGAGTGTTTATTTGAAGGGGGCTTGGATGTCAAAGAGGCCGACTGGGAGCAGGAAAGGCACCACAGGACATTTTGATTTCCACTGACCTGAATGTACACACATCAAAAAAAGTTTTGCACCACCTCGGTTCCGAGAGTTCCGGAATCTGAACAGAAAATTGGAATAGAGATTAACATAAACATCGTTTCCACCCTTTTTATTGCTCATGAAAACCACTTATTGCATGTTGTACCACCATAAAGCGAAATGTTCAGGACTGGTGGTCCAGATTGCTGTACACACTGGTACCTCTAATACCCAGTAGCACGTCCTCTTGCATTGATGCATGCCTGTATTCGTCGTGGTATACTATCCACAAGTTCATCAAGGCACTGTCGGTCCAGATTATCCCACTCCTCAACGGAATTCGGCGTAGATCCGTGAGAGTGGTTGGTGGGTCACGCAGTCCATAAACAGCCCTTTTCAATCTATCCCAGGGTTCATGTGTGTAGAACGTGCTGGCCACTCTAGTCGAGCGATGTCGTTCTCCTGAAGGATTCGCAAGATGTGCCCGATGGGGGCGCCAGTTGTTGGCCATGAAGACGAGCGCCTCGCCAATACGCTGCCAATATCGCTGCAGTATCGATCGGAGGATGGCATTCACGTCATCGTATAGCCGTTACGGCGCCTTTCATGACCACCAGCGTCGTACGTCGACCCGACAAATGCCATCTCAAAACAGTAGGGAATCTTCCTCCACGTTGCTGCACTCGCTGGAAAGCGTGTCTAAGGCGCTCGGTCTGACCGCATTGCTTCCAAACACGTCTCCGACGATTGTCTGGTTGAAGGCATATGCGACACATCGGTGAAGAGCTGTCCACTCGGCATGTTGTTGGGCGCATCTGTACCGCACTGCATGGTGTCGTTGTTGCAAAGATGGACCTCGCCGTAGACGTCGCGAGTGAAGTTGCGCATCATGCAGCCCATTGCGCACAGTTTGAGTCGTAACACGACGTCCTGTGGCTGCACGAAAAACACCATTCAACACGGTGGCGTTGCTGTCAGAGTTCCTCCGAGCCATAACCCGTAGGTAGCGGACATCCTTGTGCGGGCTGAGGGAGGCACGTCATCGACAGTTCCTGTCTCTCTGTATGTCCTCCATGTCCGATCAACATCGCTTTGGTTCACTCCGAGACGCCTGGACACTTCCTTTGTTGAGAGCCTTTCCTGGCACAAAGTAACAATGCGGACGCGATCGAATAGCGGTATTGACCGTCTAAGGCATGCTTGAACTGTAGACAAAGCGAGCCATGGTTGTTTCACATCTTTGGGCGCGTTTAGTGACATCTCTGAACCGTCGGACTGTGTCTGTGAAACAATATCTACAGTCAACGTATATCTCCAGGAGTTCTGGGAACTGGGGTGATGAAAAACTTTTTTTGATGTGTCTAGGTTTGATAGATTCCACTACAAAATGTACACGTGTAAATTCCACTGAGCGAAATACAGCGACGTGCGATAGAAAAATGTTGTGGGAAGAAACATGGCACTGCAGTTTGGCACACTGAAGACCAAATAACATGTCTTATATTTCGTCGAACATACATGTTTTATATATCAAACTCTACAAAAAAAGACGGGGATGGAGGGGGGCGGGGACGCCACCATCAAATTTTTGCCCCGGTTCGGAAATATCGCTGGTGCTGCATTCATCATAAACACTGAGCTGCGTTTAAATCAAAATGCAGGATTAAATTCGCTAGAGATTCGGATGAAATGCGTGTACCAATACGTGCGAAATATGTGTGAAATATATTCGACATGCGCATATGTGGGCAAGTCACAGGTAAAAATTCATCCGAAACCCCTGGACCGATTTCAACCAAATTTGGTACAAACAGTTACAACCTGGAAAGAAATGCTGTGGGGTTCAGAACCACCAGCCTCCTACTGGCGTGCGCGTGATGACATGGAGAGAGATGGGTGGAGCGTGAGATGTACAGAGAGAGAGGGAGAAGCAAGAGATGGGCAGAGAGAGAGAGAGAGAGAGAGAGAGAGAGAGAGGAGGAGGACAGACAGAGGACAGGAGAAAATGCACAGTCAGAGCGCAGGGGAGGGGGGGGACTAACAGAAGACTGGAATAAATACGCACGCGGACAACACTGCGTATTCAGGTGGTTATAAAATTCGAGAACGCTTAAACGTGAAGAGCAAAAAACACTAACAAAGAAGCTCAGAAGAAACTCTGCCGACAACTTAGCAGTGGGAACACACAAACCCACACTTCACTAAAAGGCAGGCTGAATGAGCGAGGCGGCAGGTGAAGGAGTGTTTTGCGATCACCGCCTTTCGCACATTTAGCTCCGTCAACAGCTTCGTGGCAATGACTTTCAGAATCGGTTACACTTCCAATGCTGTATAGGAGTGGTGCGAGGTTTTTATGCAAGATTTTGCTTGAGGGTGAAACATCGTTTGCAGACCGTAGGGTAATCACTCTTCGCAATTTACACGACACGTCAGACGAAAACCCTCGCAGAAACAAAAGTCGGTAGACGACCGCTTTCAAGTGCCAACCCGCTGTGCAGACTCTACAAAAACCGCATCACTGGTACGTGTTTCACTGATGGGACTCTACACAGACAGGCGTATCTACAGATTCATGCCCAGAAGCAGTTTCAGACCACGTACCCATCTTCAGTTACACAAGCAATAAGAGCAGAATATATGTAGTTACAAGTGTCATTGTCTTGTGCAATATCTTGGTAGGAAATAGTTACTTGGTTTGGAGTCGCCTGTTTACACACTCAGTAACTACTGCATCTTTTCTTGTATTAGCGAGTCTCTCGGCTAATACGACACACATACAGGGTGCAAAGGACAGCCGTTCGCAACGTACCACAGTGTTGCAGGGAAATCCGGGACGGACAGCCTGATACGGGACACCTGCGGTCTGCGAAGCCGGCAAACAGCCTCAGATTAGCACGCAAGAGCGGCCCGAGCTACAGCGCACGCGCACTGCGCTGCAGTTTCACAGCCCTGTCGCTCTCTTGCGCCACCGGCTTAGTCGGCTGATTCATTAAGATTGTCAGTCTAAACTTTGTAGTAGGAGGAATGTAAATGAAAGAATACTTTTGTGAATGCTATGCAAAACAAATTACATGTACAACTCGAAGTTAACCCTTACAAAAACAGTAGTTGCTTAGTTAAAACAGGCCGGACAAAGAAAACTCTGTAATTGCTGAATTTATGATGTTACAACTCAGTAATCTTTTTCAGGTAAAAATTTAACCAAGGTCAGTTTTATATTTTGTAAGTGCAAGATCAAGGGGGTTTTAATATTCGTGCACTACTTTAACCAAAATTTCGCGTGTCGCGCATGCACCGTGAAGGTACCTCGAGCTGCGCCTCCGGAAGATGTCTCAGGCGCACCTCGCAGAGTAATCAGACGGGGCACTTCAGACTGGCGCCGCGTCCGACCGTGACACGTGACACGCCAGTCTCCAGCAACGCATGCGCCGGTGTTTATCTCGACTCGCGCATGCGCACTACACTGCACCCCCACAAGCCACGTGCTCCGTGTTTGAAGAGCTCTGCTACTGCGTGCTTCGCTGTGCAGTATGTCTCCATTAATTGATCAAGAGCTAAAGTATCTAGTGCTCTGCGACTACGCAAGGCTGGAATACAGAGATGGGAATGGAAGTGAGCGTTTGGCGTCGCTGGCCGGGAGGCCCCTTGCGGAGCAGGCCCGGCCGCCTTCGTGCAGGTCTTATCACATTCGACGCCACGTTGGGCGACCTGTGGGCCATATGGTGGTGAAATTATCATGAAGACAACACAACACCCAGTCCCTGAGCGGAGAAAATACCCGATCCAGCCGGGAATCGAACCCGGGCCCGTAGGACGGCAATCCGTCACACTGATCACTCAGCTATCGGGGCGGACAATACAGAGATGCTAACTTGCGCGACTTAGCTTCGGAAGAAGTTTCAAAAAATTTGGGAAGCCAAGTGAATACAAAAATTTCCTATCATCGAGTAATTTTGCTGGAGCTAAGACCGCAGTACTTAGTCTGTGGCCGAGCTGGCTTAGCCGAGCGGTCTAAAGCGCTGCAGTCACGGACTGTGCGGCTGGTCCCGGCGGAGGTTCGAGTCCTCCCTCGGGCATGGCTGTGTGTGTTTGTCTTTAGGATAATTTCGGTTAAGTTAAGCTTAGGGAGTGATGAGCTTAGCAGTTAAGTCCCATAAGATTTAACACACACTTAGTCTGTATTAACGGCTGTGCAACTTTCTTGCCCTTGCTGTGAAACATTATGTTGTGTATTCTCCTGAATTTCAGCGACTAAAAATGCTATTCTCCAAATAATCAGACAGACCTGGATAACATGACCGCTACATGTTCTTCGCTACGAAAATAAATCTCTAGATATGGATATACTTCCTAATATACATATCCATTTAATTTTACGAAAACAATATTGCTGTAACTGAATTTGAAACTAACTAAAACTGTACATCAATGCCTAATTCAGAAAGTTGAAGGAATCGTTATAATAAACGTTACTCCACTCTCCTGGCTAAACAAGAAAGTAAAATTCCGAATACACTTCAGTCAATATCGTTTTGTTTTTTTTTCACCTAAGCACGTGCAAACATGTTTTTTTTTTTTTTTTGGGAAATTACTGAGTGTATGGAAGCTGGCTTTGAAATTAGAAGGTGACCGGTGTTTGTTACTGTTTTTTCTGTTAGATGCTAATGGATAGTGAAATAAAATAAAGCTATTTCGTCTATGATGGAATTCTGTGGTTAAGTTCCTAAGGGACCAGACTGCTGAGATCACCGGTCCCTAGACTTACGCACTTAATATAACTTAAACCAACTTATGCTAAGGACAACACACACAGCCATACCCGAGAGAGGACTCGAACCCACGACGGGAGGAGCCGAGCGAACCATGGCAAGGCGCCCCGAACTGCCCGGCTGCACCGCGCGGCTTCGTCTACGATGGACGTGATCAGGAGTCAGCGACCGTTTTTGATGATAAAGACTAATTGAAATACACTTTTCTGTGTCAGTCACATTTCATTTTATTCCACCGAGCGAGGTGGTGCAGTGGTTAGCACACAGGACTCGCATTCGGGAGAACGACGGTTCAATCCCGCGTTCGGCCATCCTGATTTAGGTTTTCCGTGATTTCCCTAGATCACACCAGGCAAATGCCGGGATGGTTCCTTTGAAAGGGCACGGCCGACTTCCTTCCCCATCCTTCCCTAATCCGAGCTTGTGCTCCGTCTCTAATGACCTCGTTGTCGACGGGACGTTAAACACCAATATCCTCATCCTCCTCCTCATTTTATTCCCCCACGCATTCCGAGGGTTTGCACCCTCACCGTAAGTATGCAGAAACAGTTTAACAACAACACGTCTGCACCGACTCACTCTGTACTTGCAAAGTGTCTTCTGGTCGCTAACATTTCTTCGTGGCTGGGGACAAGGCAGGTGCCGCTGCAGGGGGACACGTTCGTCTCCCACGACGACGTACTGGCGGCTCGTCTTTGGGCACTGCGAGGCATTCTTTCCCCAAGTGTGCTCTTTGAAAGTACGATGGAGTCGCACTCCGTTCCTTACGATCCCACGTCTACGGCTATAAACTTATAGTCAGCATCTACCAAACCCAACACTGTACACTAATATTTTTTTTAAATCGTAGTAAGACGACCCAGACGAAGGTGGTGCCTCAATTCCGATGTGTTTTCCATCGATTGCAGCGGTGCAGACAGGGAAGTTCCTCCTGCCGTGAAATCCTGCAGCAACGGTCCAGGAAAATCTTCTGTGGATGTTGGCATGTACAGCGGTTCCATTGCACGCCACAAAGTGTCACACACTTTATTTACAATCGGCGATACAGTACTGATGCCAACCCTATAGCGGAAGCTCATAGTATCGTACGAGTCTCCAGCAGGGAGATACCTGTTACAAAAAACAGAATGGAAGAAACTGCGAGATGCCCATAGTAAAGAGAGAGACAGTGATCAACAAATTGAAAACCTGGGAGCAAGAGAAAGAAATGGAGTTTTTACTGTTCGCATTGCCAGCTCATAACTCGTAAGTATTAACATCATGGAACTGGTATTTTTGAACAGAATATCCCGCCAGCGTATGGTAGTCTTACATTAGATTACAGTGTAGAACAATTACTGCCTTCGTGAGACCTTTACAAGTAAATAACAGAGGGGATATCGCCCATCGAAAGTGATTATTTATTTGATTGTTAACATTATTTCTTTCCAGACATGACAGCAATATTCCTGACGTCATGGGTGACGATACTGTTAATGCTGAAGCTTTCGCTGCTGCTGATGACCAATTTGTCAGCTGTGACCACGATGTCAACACTGTCCAGGACAAACCCAAAGGAGTCGCCAAAGTTCTGAAATTTTCGAAAAATAAACAGGAAAATAAAGCCATTCGTTCTGGCTCTGAGGAAATAGATTTGTTTTTTGTCAGCACGTCAATTTCGGTGGGAAATATTGCCTCTAAAATTACAAAACGGAGTAAAGAAAGAAGTTTTAGAGGCAGTAAAGCGAGCTGAAGATGAAACTGAGTCATTCGTGGCTTTAATAACGCCGGTGGTGCGTCAGACTCGCTCTCCCTTGTTGTCTCCAAGTACCTCCTCTGGGAACTCATCAGGGTCACGTAATAACTATTCCAAAGATCCTTCACCGTGAAAATGATAAGACACAGATGTTGATTTGTTAGTGCAAAACTATTCAGAAAAACAGAAAAACTTAAATACCCTATATACAAAATTCGAACTTTAAACTCAAACTGAAAATATCTCTTTTTGTGGTTGCAGATTGTTAATATACTACATAATTTTTTATATTTTGTCTTATCACAATAGGGGACAAATACACTCGTGTAACTCAATTGTAGTTAACATACACTTTTACTCCATTTCCCACAACATTATTCACAAAAAGGCTATATTTCAATTTTGACATTACGGACAAGGAATTCTTAGCTAGCCGTTCTCCAGGAGGTAGTGATTTTCTGTAATGTGTGTCCTGCTCATTAATACCACTGCCTGTGAGTGATAAAACTCCACTGAACTGTTTTCCATTATTTCTAAAATAAGTTTTCAATCTTCCATCGTCAAGGTGTAAATCTTGCACTAGGTTGTGGCACTCCCCATACACTGTTGTTCTAACGTTTACCGGATGAACAGAATTCTATTTGATGTCGAGTATAACAACAGCAGTTACCGAGTATAACAACAGCAGTTACCGACTATAGCAACAGCAGTTCATCGTCGCTGTCGCTGCCTGAACCACAGTCCATCCGTGGCACACTAGCGCTGAGGCCTGGCTCACACCATGGCACACTGAACGCCATTTCCAGAACCATCCGTAAGCTGCACTCTAGTTAGCACGTCGTGTCAACAAATGAGCGAATACGGATATAGGACAGAAAACGTAGATCACAATAGGTGGCTTTCGGTTTTAAGGGTACGCGTATCTCGAATCAGGGTACGTGCCACGTACGGCGAGTGTAGGCGTAGCTCGAGATACGCTGCGCAGGTGTGACACGACCTTAACTTAGGTCGCTTTTTTAAGTCAACCTGACGCTGTTTCCCGGCACGATAGACCACAAAGATCGGGCGGTAACCTTGACCTACACCCCGGTGGTGCGTTGTGAGTGGTTTCCCTTCACGCTGCGTATGCAGGAAGGATAAAGGGGTACAGTTCAACAGAACGGCAACGTGCAGCACAAACTAGATGAACCAGACAGTGCACAACACGGCCACCTGTTCAGCGTCTCGAGTCTGTGATTGTGTGTGGAGTAGTGTCGCAATATTTTCGCATCACAATGAGCACAGCGGTTGAATGATGCAATTAGAACTTGCCCATAGCGAGCAGAATGAGCAATGCGCACACCAAAGAGACACTAGTTGTGTGAAATAAACGAAAAGGACGTAGAGACGAACGTTCGTAGCAGTCAGAAATGGTTCGCGAGGCCTGCCACTGTGTACGCTTGGCGCGAACGCACCCTGCATTTACGGGACGTGAATAAGCCGTACCCACAGAAGCTTTGTGTGCCATGACTGCGTCTAATGTTCCTTACCTTCACGTACCGTGAACTGACTGTTGGGTCGCCAATTCACTGCTTCCTCTGTTATGGTGCACTGTTATTTGCGCAGTAGTGTTTCATGTGCTACGTGAGGTGTTGGTTGGTTGGTTGGTTTGGGGAAGGAGACCAGACAGCGTGGTCATCGGTCTCATCGGATTAGGGAAGGATTGGGAAGGAAGTCGGCCGTGCCCTTTCAGAGGAGCCATCCCGGCATTTGCCTGGAGTGATTTAGGGAAATCACGGAAAACCTAAATCAGGGTGGCCGGACGCGGGATTGAACCGTCGTCCTCCCGAATGCGAGTCCAGTGTCTAACCACTGCGCCACCCCGCTCGGTACGTGAGGTGTAGAGAGTCAATACTTCCGTGCACGCCCTTTATAACAGAGGCATCTGCCTGGTCAGAACTGTTCGGTGGTATCCGCCTTCTGCGCGTGGTATAACAGATGTTCCATTACAAAGTGTACAGTGTGCGGTTGCCTGCTCCGAAGTTCATAACACGCACTGTGCAGGGCGTATGCGTCAGTGAAACTTCGCGGTGTTTATTTCTAACACTGCGCTGATACACTGAGATATCGTCTTTATTTGTCACACCAAGGAACTGCGAGGTTGATGATACAAATACTGCAAGTAACGACGCAGCGCCTCAAACCTAAGCCAGCTGTGCAAAATACAAACGAACTGTTCCAAATCTTACTTCTACTCTGTGTTCACTAGTGTATGGTGTAGCAAGCCATTTCGAATGCTTATTACATAAAGTCTGAAGAACTCTGTGCAACTGAAGTTATCTTTGTACATACAAAAAAAAAAAAAGAAACAATCTGTCTTCAGGCCACGAGTGGCCCATCGGGACCATCCGACCGCCGTGTCATCCTCAGATGAGGATGCAGATAAGAGGGGCGTGTGGTCAGCACACTGCTCTCCCGGTCGTTAAGATGGTATTTTTGACCGAAGCCGCTACTATTCGGTCGAGTAGCTCCTCAGTCGGCATCACGAGACTGAGTGCACCCCGAAAAATGGCAACAGTGCATGGCGGCCTTGATGGTCACCCCTCCAAGTGCCGGCCAAGCCCGACAGCGCATAACTTCGGCGATCTTACGGGAACCGGTGTATCCACTGTGGCAAGGCCGTTGCCGGCTGAGAGTACAGTCTTGCATAATTGTCTGGAACCTCCATGTTAATTTCTAGTATTAGGTTTTTTTTTTTAATTCCTCCTCCAGCCTCATCAATAAGGAATCGCAGTCCCTTTCTCCGTCGGCCATGGCCGAACTCAGCACCTTCTATTTTTGTCGCGTCTTTCTTCCGATTTTTTTTCTTTATGATGAAAGCCGCAGCTATGGTAATAAGAGCCAAGACGATACCTTGTCCCAGCCTTCTGAGCCTTGTGTTCTGAAAGTATTTAAATGGATTTTGTAACTAGGGCATTTACACATTTGAGTATCTCGTAATTTCATATAAACTACGTCGAAAACAAATGCAACATCATTGTCACCGTCCAAAGTACTAATAAATGTAATGCCTTTAGAAAGAGGCGTGTGCGTGTGTTGTCTTAAGTCCACAGACTGATTTGATGCACCTCTCCATGCTACTCTATCCTGTGCAAGCTTCTTCACCTTTAACGAACTGCTGCAACCTACATCCTTCTGAATCTGCTTAGTGTATTCATCTCTTGGTCTCCCTCTACGATTTTTACCCTCCACGCTGCCCTCCAATACTAAATTGGTGATCCCTTGATGCCTCAGAACATGTCCTACTAATCGATCCCTTCTTCTACTCAAGTTAGCCACGAATTCCTCTTCTCCCCAATTCTATTCAATACCTCCTCATTAGTTATGTGATCTACCCATCCAATCTTCAGCATTCTTCCGTAGCACCATATTTCTAAAGCTTCTATTCTCTTCTCGTCTAAACTACACTCCTGGAAATTGAAATAAGAACACCGTGAATTCATTGTCCCAGGAAGGGGAAACTTTATTGACACATTCCTGGGGTCAGATACATCACATGATCACACTGACAGAACCACAGGCACATAGACACAGGCAACAGAGCATGCACAATGTCGGCACTAGTACAGTGTATATCCACCTTTTGCAGCAATGCAGGCTGCTATTCTCCCATGGAGACGATCGTAGAGATGCTGGATGTAGTCCTGTGGAACGGCTTGCCATGCCATTTCCACCTGGCGCCTCAGTTGGACCAGCGTTCGTGCTGGACGTGCAGACCGCGTGAGACGACGCTTCATCCAGTCCCAAACATGCTCAATGGGGGACAGATCCGGAGATCTTGCTGGCCAGGGTAGTTGACTTACACCTTCTAGAGCACGTTGGGTGGCACGGGATACATGCGGACGTGCATTGTCCTGTTGGAACAGCAAGTTCCCTTGCCGGTCTAGGAACGGTAGAACGATGGGTTCGATGACGGTTTGGATGTACCGTGCACTATTCAGTGTCCCCTCGACGATCACCAGTGGTGTACGGCCAGTGTAGGAGATCGCTCCCCACACCATGATGCCGGGTGTTGGCCCTGTGTGCCTCGGTCGTATGCAGTCCTGATTGTGGCGCTCACCTGCACGGCGCCAAACACGCATACGACCATCATTGGCACCAAGGCAGAAGCGACTCTCATCGCTGAAGACGACACGTCTCCATTCGTCCCTCCATTCACGCCTGTCGCGACACCACTGGAGGCGGGCTGCACGATGTTGGGGCGTGAGCGGAAGACGGCCTAACGGTGTGCGGGACCGTAGCCCAGCTTCAGGGAGACGGTTGCGAATGGTCCTCGCCGATACCCCAGGAGCAACAGTGTCCCTAATTTGCTGGGAAGTGGCGGTGCGGTCCCCTACGGCACTGCGTAGGATCCTACGGTCTTGGCGTGCATCCGTGCGTCGCTGCGGTCCGGTCCCAGGTCGACGGGCACGTGCACCTTCCGCCGACCACTGGCGACAACATCGATGTACTGTGGAGACCTCAGGCCCCACGTGTTGAGCAATTCGGCGGTACGTCCACCCGGCCTCCCGCATGCCCACTATACGCCCTCGCTCAAAGTCCGTCAACTGCACATACGGTTCACGTCCACGCTGTCGCGGCATGCTACCAGTGTTAAAGACTGCGATGGAGCTCCGTATGCCACGGCAAACTGGCTGACACTGACGGCGGCGGTGCACAAATGCTGCGCAGCTAGCGCCATTCGACGGCCAACACCGTGGTTCCTGGTGTGTCCGCTGTGCCGTGCGTGTGATCATTGCTTGTACAGCCCTCTCGCAGTGTCCGGAGCAAGTATGGTGGGTCTGACACACCGGTGTCAATGTGTTCTTTTTTCCATTTCCAGGAGTGTATTTATCGTCAATGTTTCGCTTCCATATATGGCTACATACAAATTGTAATGCATACGTGCATTGCCTTCACGTGTTTAGGCCAAGTATCATGCACATTTATGCCATCGGCAATGCTCAGTAGCAGTAGGCATCTGACATCCTTGTGTCAGCAAGGGGCATTAATGATAATATCACAGGAGGTAATGTTGTGCAACCTTAGTAGGGACAAGATCCGATTATTCGGGAGTAGGGTCTTACACTCTGTGACAGTGTTCCTAGACAAACTTCCGTCACAATGTCCGCAAAAGCCGGCCGATGTGGCCGAGCCGTTCTTGGCGCTTCAGTCTGGAACCGCGCGACCGCTACGGTCGCAGGTTCGAATCCTGCCTCGGGCGTGGATGTGTGTGATGTCCTTAGGTTAGTTAGGTTTAAGTAGTTCTAAGTTCTAGGGGACTGATGACCTGAGATGTCAAGTCCCATAGTGCTCAGAGCCATTTGTCCGCAAAAGTGACGTCAGATCCGGCTGGCAACAGCACTCTGAACACCCATTGTCTGAAAGTTTGTATATATATATATATATATATATATATATATATATATATATATATATATATATATATATATATATATATATGTATATAATGCACGGTCGAGTAACCGGGGCAGCACTGAAAGAACGGTCGCGAGTAAATATTCCAACTGTGAAACAAGATATAAAGTGAAGGTTAGTTATCAGTGAACGACACGTGTCGTGGTCAATGTATATGACGAGTATGGAAAGTGAGAAACGTGTCAAAGTGTTGTAAAGGGTTGAATATAACAGCGTAGCCCAGAGCCACCATATAACAAATACTGTGACGTGTGTGTGTCAAAGTATTTTATTTATTAAAAGGAATATGGTTCAAAACGTTGTTGACATTTAACAACTGGCATCCTGAAACACTCCACTGGAGCAGGATCACAACCTACTATGAGCCTGGCGCCAGAGATCTACTACTGTGCGACGAGGGACTACCGAAGCAGCAAGACAACAGGTTGGTGATACAGAAACCAGAGAAGTAATGCAGAGTCGCTTCCTTATCGCTACAATGCTACAGAGGGCATTGTAAAGCACTTTCAGAAAATGCTTCCTGACACTTAAATCTCCCCCGATGTTAGCAAATTTCTCTTCTTCATAAACACTTTCCTTGCCACTGCCAGTCTACATTTTATATCCTCTGTACTTCGACCATCATCAGTTATTTTGCTCCCGAAATACCAGAACTCATCTACTACTGTATGTGTCTCATTTCCTAATCTAATTACCCCAGCGTCACCTGATTTAGTGCGACTACATTCCATTATCCTCGTTTTGCTTTTGTTGATGTACATGTTATATTCTCCTTTCAAGACATCGTCCATTCCATTCAACTGTTCTTGCAGGTCCTTTGCTGTCATCAGCAAACCCCAAGGTTTTTATTTCTTTCCCATGGATTTTAATTCATACTCCAAATGTTTCTTTTGTTTCCTTTACTGCTTGTTCAGTATATAGATTGAACAACATTGGGGACAGGCTGCAACCCTGCCTCACTCCCTTCCCAATCACTGCTTCCCTTTCATGCCCCTCGACTCTTGTAACTGCCATCTGGTTTCTGTACAAACTGTAAATAGCCTTTCGCTGCATGTATGGGACCCCTGCCACCTTCAGAATTTGAAAGAGAGTATTCCAGTCAACATTGTCAAAAGCCTTCTCTAAGTCTACAAACGCTAGAAATGTAGGTTTACCTTTCCTCAACCAATTTTCTAAAGTAAGTCCTCGGGTCAGTATTGCTTCATGTGTTCCTACATTTCTATGGAATCCAAAGTGACCTCCCCCGAGGTCGGCTTTTAGCAGTTTTTCCATTGGTCTGTAAGAAATTCGTGTTGCGTGACATAACTGCGAAATTCCTGGGATAGTGGAGGAAAATATCTTTGTGATATGGTAACATTAACTGGCAGCTGAACGCTGGTGTCTGCTATCATGGCTGAATTTTAAACTGTTGAGTGCAACTGGGGCTCGAATCGCTAAACAGCATTACGAATTTAGCATAGGAAGTGATAATCCTGATTTGGTTTCGGTCTCTCTGTCGTGTGGTCGGTCTCTCCTCTCTCGGCGGCTGTGTTCCGCCGCCGTGGTTGGACCGCCACTTTCCCGCCGCTGCTGGCTCTGAGCGCAGCTTCCCTACGGCCTGTTCCCAACCTGCCCGTTTCTTCTGAGCACGTGCGTCCCTCAGCCACGAGCCCTTAGCGCAAAGATTTTACCTGTAACAAGTCGCGCCCATTCACCCCCCCCCCTCCCCCGTACATATTCATTGTCTAAGCTCCGCCCCTGACCAGCCACCATTTCCGCCCACTGCAAGTTAAATCAAATATCTTAGCGTTACAGATATGTCAGTCGAAGACAATTCCTCCAAGGACTGTTGCGATATTCAGAAATAAGTAAGAAATTTAAGTCCGTCAGTACAATATGAGTGCATATTGCAGTAAATGAAAATATATATAGTGAACTGAAAACATTACCACCAACACGAAACAAAAAATCAGTGACATGTTAGTTAATGTCAATAAGGACAAATTGTCATAATATGTTCCTTTAGGGAAACAGCAGAGGCAATATACGCCCTGTTTACATGGGGACCTTAAACAAAATTTCATAAACACGCAGGTTTTCCGATTCCGCAAACGATTTTCGATCTTACGTAAACACCGATTTTGAAACGTACTAGGGCTGTTGGGTTTTGTCCTGCTTTTAAAAATTTTCAGCTAATATGTTCAGAGTGGCATTTCGTACAGTGAACGATAACGAGAAATATTAGACTGAAGCTGTTTACATCTCGTCTAATTGAAGAGAAACAGCGATTGTGCTGACTAAATCAGAAACTGTAACTGCTGTTATCCAGGGGTCATATCTAACAGATGTAGCGAATCCGCTTCATATCTTAACATGTAAACACGACAGCAAAGAAAGGTTTGCGAAATTCGGTTTTCGATTTTCGGAAGATGTGTTGCACATAAACGTAGTGATACAATGTGAAAAAATGCTCTTGTTCCTGTTATGTTGGTAGTAAGCCGAGGAAGGAGACGATAGACTCGGTTGTCTAAAATCAACATTATAAATTATAAACAGACAAGTCAAAGTCGTTTTGTTTATCTATCTACAATTAGCTTATAAAAACTAAAGAATAACATAAAGTAGAAATGCCTAATGAAAGCAGTAAGATATTTCTGTATATGAGTAACTTCATTAATATTTGCTTGTGTAATAGGTGAATTTTAATTTCTGATTCGTTCCAGTGCCGTTCCTGTGCATTACAAATGAGATTAATTTAGGGAATATAAAGAATTGTGGCAGTTGCTGTGCGATAAGTTAGTGTCCTATGTGTTGTTGCAAACATTTGTAGTGTCTTCTGTCAACCAAGAGATTTATGCAATTTTGTATCATTAAAACCAGTTCATTTTTCCCTTGTTCTTTGGTAATGGTGATGTGTAGCCCCAGTGTGGACTTTCAGGAAATAAATGCTACAGTGTGTCATGGATGTAATGTATGTTCTTCAACCAATGCTATTTCTTTTTCCAACCTTGAAACATTTCAGCAGTGCTGCTCAGTGAGTAATACAATGAAAGCACCTTGTATCAATCCAACAAGAACAAAGTAATTTGGCTGCCTTTTGGAATTACAGTCAAAATGGGTGTTTGTTTCACACATACTGTCTGAATTCTGAACATAAGTTTCAACTATGCTCTCGTTCCACTTTCTCTAAGTTCAAATTGTTCTTTGAGAGGACGTTTTTTGGTTTTAGCTTTGGGTGACGTTTCTCACAGTGGAGTCTGTTTCTTCGTAGGATATTCGCCCAAATACTGAGTACAGAATTCAGTGCTAAGATGTCTTCACCTGCACTTTGTATGGAAGAAACTGGCACAGCTGAGGCCAGTGCAGCACTGGTTTAGCAATGTTTTTCGTAGTTTTGTAGCAAAATTTACCACCTGGCAAGATACTAATTTAACATTCGCTCAAAACAGTATTAAAATTCTGTACACTTGCGTAACTTCTAAATGTATTGCAATTTCACAATTGTGACCTGAAATCAATTTTTTACTAATTGAAAATAATACTGCACTGTATATGGTTACTTCACTGCAGTGTAACTAATTTATTTTAGGGTCAACTGGAAACATGCGATCAAGACCAAAGACTCTATGGGAAGATCCCAAATATTATGCATAGTTGCTGCAGAGGGGGTGAAAGGGCGGGGCTTGTTCCAGTACTTGTTCCTCACTGTTGAGGGGCTGAATGGGCGGGATCTACTCCTGGTGAAATCCTGGCGCCAACGACTCCTCCCTCAGCCGGATTCGCGGTCCACATCCGGCGTCGCGCCCCCACCTGCGAGTTTCCCCTCGGCGACTGCACTGGCCGTTTGCGCGAGCAGTCCGACGACAGGAAATGTGAAGCACGAATGACGCCCCCTGTTGCTATATCTATGTCAATAAAAAAGGTCTACAATTTTTGCCTAAAACAGAAGACCGAATGTTTGTACAGGCTTCCATTACGTAGGCAGTTACGCAACGCAACGGAAAGAACTCCATGTGGAAACTACTAAAACCAGTACAAATTGTATAATATCTATTAGTGAGTCGAAAACAGATCTTATGACACTTCATAAATGTCTCAGGCATCGGTATCCGCTGTCAGTGCCTCTGTATGGGTCAACGTTGGGTACTTTTCGTAGGATGTTCCACAAAACACTAAATCGTATTTCAATAGAAACAACTAAAGTATCCTAACAGAATATCCTCAAGATGTGGGCACCTTTCTAAAGGACGATTGTGACCTTAATATAGTACAGCGTTTATTGTCTCTATCTGAACAGGTAACACTGCAACATTAAACAGGGACAAAACGTTTGCGCCAAGTACTGATGAGGCCCAGCATTCCTTAACTTCGGTGATCGGAAGTGCTCCAGAGCATGGTCTTTGGCGCCAGAATACACAAATCGCACACCACCAGCAGCCTTCAGCATATCTCCAGACACATATAGTCGCAATTTTTGGCCCAGATCGGGACATATTTGATGCAACAGTGGTCGTCCTCCATGGTGGACAATTAAACCTTTCATTTAATGCTGAACACAAGGACGTTAGAGCAGTGATATTACCAATCAAAGCTCGGATCCACTGTGGATTTTTTCCACCAATAAGAACAAATAGCTGCTTTAAGTTTTCCTGAATTTGCAACAGTTTCTGTAAATGTTTAGAATCACTGAAAAGTGTTATTTTATATTGTTTGGGATTGCTACATTTTGGTGATTTGAGATTTTCAAATAGGTTATCATATATTTCAAAGAAATAAGCTGTAACAGCAGCTGAGGGTGGCAAAGAACCAAATATCGTATGTACTTGAATACTGCAAGCAAAAGAGTGACTTAGGGTTCTCACTGCTAAATACCCCCTCACTGGTGTGAATACAGGGAGTGTGATGCATAGTTTTGTGAGCTTCAGAGCAAGTCTAGGTACAACTACTGAGTCTTTCTTATAAAATTCTTCACTGTGAGTCCAACTACAGACTTTTGCTTTCCACTGAAAGTCATATTTCTTTAGATAATTCCCCAGTGACTTGAATAAGTGAGGAGCATCATAGAAAAAAAAATGCTTTTTCTCCATTCACTTCAATAAATAGATTTTCTGGGTTAATCCCTAACAGTTTTCTCATTTTCACATTATTTGTACCTTGATCACAAAGTACAGTTTAAGGTTATAGAACAATATCCTGAATTTGAACGAAAATGTTAATGAACATATCTTTTATTATCTGCCCTGAGATGATTTCTCAGAACAAATAATAATCTATTATTTGTTTAAAATTTGAGGACAGAACTTTGACCATCAATACAATGACTTTGTTACATAACTGGCACTCAATTAACTTTGAATCACTACACATTTCTACGCCAGTATCACCAAAACCTTCAAATAAGACATTCTGTGCACTGTAGGTCAACAATGACTTAAGTGACATTTCATCAAATACTACTGACACAATTTTTTCCTGTGGTTACATTTTTTCAGCTTTTAATTGTAACAAATCAAACTCTAAGCTATTAATACCTGGCTTAACCTCTGAATCTTTCAACAAGCTCCTCAGTGTCCTTGGAGTAGGTAAACAAAAATTTTTTGTCTAAAACCTGTACGATTTTAGTGAACAGAAATGAAGAGCCAAAGCAAAGCTCCTGTATTGTTCTGTATATGTTCTTATGTTTCTCAGTTTTCACAATTTCATGTAGGTTGATAAACTTGCCCGCTACATCATGGAAAACATTGCTTTTAGCAGTGATCCACTTCATTATTCTGCATTTTAAAATACACAACTCGGATCTCAGTGCACGAATCACTCCTTTCTGTCTCGATACTCTTTTCTGGTACATTTTCCACTTTAAAATTAAAAAAAAAAAAAGAAGAGCACAAGGCAAAAATGATGATAGTCAATTTTTTCCCATTTTCAGGTCTGGACAGGAATTTGTAGCTCAAATACAGCCGAATTTATAGGAGGGGGGGGGGTTACGCGGCAAGAATGCTGGCGGTTATTAAGTTATTTGCCATTTAATTTTTGTTGTGCATGGTAAAACCGATTAATGTCATCTGGGGGGGGGGGGGGGTTATGTGGCAAGAATGCTGGCGGTTATTAAGTTATTTGCCATTTTATTTTTGTTGTGCATGGTAAAACGGATTAATGTCATCTGTTTTCACGGCACATATGATGAGACTCATTTCATAAGATTAGTAAAACCAGCTTGATCAGTATTTCAACATGCTGTCTTCATTCTTTTCTTTACTATGTATTTGTGGTTAGGAAGTAGCCAAAGTTTATAGCTTGTTCTTGGTAGTAGTGTCTGTGAAAATGAGTGAATTAAGTGATCTCTAGTGTGGATGAAGATTGTGAAAACGTCAGTAAACCTAGCACAAAGAAGAGAAAATCCCGTAGAAGGGTAAGAGATATTATGAAAGAATTTAGTCTGTACTCACGAAACTGGGCCCGATTGCAGATGTAAAAGACTACAGTGTTTTGATAGAGTTTGTGAAAGTGAAAGAAAAAGATTAATTTATCATTTTAATAGTTTAGAATCTAATGATGATCAGTCCGCATACTTATCAATGTTTATGGCGTAAAAATCGCAGACGAAGAAAACCTGAAAATGAATCACGTTGCAATGATAAGAGCTACACCTACAAAGTAAGAATAGAGCATTGTGATACTATTATTGACACCCCTGTGTATTAAAAAGCATTTTTGTCTCTTTTTTGTGTAACTGGGAGAAGGGCTCAAACTATTCAAACGATTCTGAAAGAAACAGGTAAACCCCAAATAGACAAGAGAGGAAAGTATGACCACAAACATTTTAGGATCTCAGAAGAAGTTAAACAAAGTGTCAATGATCACATTGCATCGTTTAAGGGTAGTGCGAGCCATTATAGTTTTGATAAAAATATAAAATAACATACTTGCCAGACACTTCAAATTTGAAAAAAATGTACACATTGTACAATACAGGTGGGCCTAGTGGTAAGATTGTGTCCTATGAATATTATAGACAGGTATTCCTATCTAAGTTTAACATAGTTTTTGGATATCCCAGAAGCGACAGCTGCAGTGCATGTGACAGGTACCAAGCAGAAATGAAAGCTCGAAACCTCCAGCTGGAACAGACTAAAGATGACAAGGAAAAAGCAAATATTTTAAGCAGCATTATAACAAAACAATGTGAGAATGAACTACACATGCGGAAAGCTAACATGTTTTATGACACAAAGAGAAAATGTAGGAAAATTTCAAGGAAAAGGTAGGATACTGAGGCACTTACCATTGATTTTCTAAAAAATTTAAGCTTACCTTATTTGACCACAAATGACATTTACTACCGTCGTCAGCTGTCATTGTATTTGTTCAATGTCCACAGTGTATCTACGGAAAATGCAATTTTTTTTTTGCTTACCCAGAAACAGAAGGAGGTAAAGGTGCAGACGAAGTAGTATCGATGTTGCACTATTATATCTACACCATGTTACAGTCCAATTTCAATATTTTGCGATTCTTGTAGCGGACAGAACAAGAACTACACCATGTTTCCCTTCTGTCATTATGTGATACAAATCCTAAAAAAACTAGACTGCTTAACAATCATATTCCCTATTCACGGCCACTCTTAGCTAGAATGCGGTAGAGATATGGCCCTGACCAATGGCAAATTTCCCGCAGAGATACCAGAACATTGGGTAAATGAAATAAAGAACGCCAGAGTAGAGCCTTCGCGTTTCACTGTGATTGAAGCTCCCCAAAACCTATTTAGAAAATGGACTGCTTTTTTGGAAAATCACTATCACAAGAAATGCCCATTTGCTACACGAACAATTCGTGAAATAAAATTTTCAAAATACCATTGCAGGTTAGTTGAACGCAGATCATTTTACACTGGGTACTTTCGTATGTCACCGATCCTAACACAACACCAACTTACCAAGCTTTCAAGAGAGACAGAAGACCCTGCTGATAATATGTCCTTCTCTTTACCACCAGTTCTGCGTGAACGTAAGAGAAAATGACTCAACATTTTACCTTTGCTTTCACATAGCAATAATCTACAGACCTATAATAAGTTACAGAATAATACCTCATAACACTAGTGTAACCTTGAAAGTAATGAAAACTTATCAGCACAGGAAATATTTTTGCCATTACTGCACTGATATTTAGGTAGGCTATTAGTTAAATTCATAATACGCTATGTAAGTAGGTAGGTTACTATTCTATGACGAAAACCACCAGCAGGTTCCTTTGTTTTAGCCCAAAAGTTTGCTTATTTCCAAATCTGATTAAAATAAAACCTGGAAAGTACCATGACCTGCAGCACATGAAGAAGTTTTGCAAGCTATCTGCTCGAAAGTACTTTGAAGAACTTCCTCATTGACAAAACGTAAGTTGTAAGTAACAGTATTAAAATAGAATCTATATGGGCTTAATGTGTTAAAATCTAGAATACTATAAATTTTATAAAATAAACAGTATACAGAATCTGTTTACAGATTACAAGATCCACTGAAGAAGCACAGAAAGATAGTGGACTTTCATCGTTTTTACCAAGTTTTTTGTGACTGCCATGACTTTTACCATGTTTTTTGCGTACCTATTGAATATCTTAATTAATAAAGTACCTTGAAATTAAAAATGTGTTTATTGTATTACATTTATTACCTATACAAATAGATATAGAACAATAAAAATGTTGCTGTGATAATTATACAGTGAACGTTTATGATATACGAGAGACTAGAGCAGAAAATCGTCGTCCTGAACAGTTACAAAAAAGTGACTATCATAATTTTTTCCTTGTACTCTTCGCTTTAAAATTAATGGGAAACTTTTTCCACACTTTTTTGCACTTTGGAGATGACGCTATCGTCCACTTCAGCCTGAATGTCAGCGACTGACTCTTGTTGCTCAACTTCCTCTTCTCTCGTTCTCCTTTTTGGGTGTGGTCTGATATTACTTTCCTTTCTATCGGGAAAAACTGAAGGAACAGAGCCAGGCGAAATACTGAAATGAGGAGAAAAATTGTTACATGTAACAAATCATTGGACAAGCATTAAATGTAGCCATTTTATTGCTTTACAAACAATTCTTATCCTTGGCTTAGTAAATTCTTGTTCCTGAAGTTTTTCATTACAAAATGATCAGAGCATACTACATGACTCCTATTTAAATGCGCTGCTCCTTCTTTTCTAAACATTTCGCCAAGATCTGCCCTCCTGCTACGATAACTCACTGTTTGTTTCTAGAAATAACAAAAGCGAAGTTAGGAAGACTAACTTCCTCAAATATAATAAGTACAACTAACTCACTGAAAGACACTAATCACAAACTAACATTAATACTTTCGTTGCTTTATTCCTCCAGAATCTGTAAAAAGGCTTGCGACCACTTTCTTACCGGTAATTATTGCAACCATATACGGCACGAACATCACCTCTACCAGCCATTTTCAGCTCATGAACAAACAGAAGCTATGTTTCAAATAATCTCTCCTACGTTTGTTTACACACGCCAATCTGTTAGTATCCATTTCCAACCAAGAGGGCATGCTGCAGTCGCTGTCACTCACTCTCGGCTGTAGTTTCCGCTATTATCTTTTTTAGGCTGCTTGCTTTCATGATTCCTTGCAAGGGACACGCTGTTTAATACGCCAACTCCGTTCGTGAACAATTGCTTTAAAATATCTGCTTGCCGATATGGAGCAATAATAAACACTAATCCGAGACCCAAGGAATTTGATTGCTACAAACCAATTGAAAAGTTTTTTTTTTTTTTTACGTAACAGCCCTGTGGTTTATAATTTCAGGAAATTGTTTTCACGTAATGTGGATTGTTATCGTTTCGTTTGTGACTCAATGGCTTTGAAGGCCACGGGAACTTAAATTAGGACTGATGTGGTGTTACTGCCTTAATAGCTAGTATATACGGGAGAGGGTATACTGATGGGATGCCTGGAGCAAAAGCTCGTCGTCGCGCAAAAATTTTCACAGTTTCGAAGAGTTGCGCGATTACTGGACGCGTGTGGAAAGTTGAAACATAATATAGAGTATTGCTTCTACACACCCTTTCGAACACCAACAGTTTCCTTTTCGCTAAGGATAAATTCGTCGTATGTTTGTCATCGTCCTCATCATAAGTGGATATTACTGACACCGACATTAGTGAGAGGCATGTTCAACCAAAAAATAAGGGACCGAAGAATATGTCTTCTTCGAGTTGCCGTAGTATGTCAGCCAAAAATTTCAAATAACCGTCAGGTAGGTCATGCCATGAACGATGAAAAATCACATTTCCTTCGATGTACTAGGGGAACCCGTAATCTAGGGGTAACGTCTTTCATTCATAATCAAAACGTCTTCGGTGCCGGGTTCGATCCCTGCCACTGCCTAAAGTTTGATAAATAATCAGCATTGGCGGCCGAAGACTTCCGGCATAAGAAATCAGCCTCATTCTGCCAACGCCCTTGTCAAAGAGGGCGGAGGAGCGGATAGAGGTTCAGGGCACTCTCTTGTCCTAGGGGTGGGAAATTGCCCCTAAAGGCGGAAGAATCAGCAATGATCAACGACATGAGGATGCAGAAGGCAATGGAAACCACTGCATTAAAGACACGTAACGTGTATCCACAAGACATGTGGCCTGTAATTGAAGAAGTGTCATGATAATCTCTCCTTGGCAAAAGATTCCGGAATAGTCCCCCATTCGGATCTCCGGGATGGGACAGCCAAGGGGGAGGTTATCATGAGAAAAAGATTGAATAATCAACGGAAGGATAACGTTCTACGAGTCGGGGCGTGGAATGTCAGAAGCTTGAACGTGGTAGAGAAACTAGAAAATCTGAAAAAGGAAATGCAAAGGCTCAATCTAGATATAGTAGGGGTCAGTGAAGTGAAGTGGAAGGAAGACAAGGATTTCTGGTCAAATGAGTTTAGGGTAATATCAACAGCAGCAGAAAATGGGATAACAGGTGTAGGATTCGTTATGAATAGGAAGGTAGGGCAGAGGGTGTGTTACTGTGAACAGTTCAGTGACCGGGTTGTTCTAATCAGAATCGACAGCAGACCAACACCGACAACGGTAGTTCAGGTATACATGCCGACGTCGCAAGCTGAAGATGAACAGATAGAGAAAGTGTATGAGGATATTGAAAGGGTAATGCAGTATGTAAAGGGGACGAAAATCTAATAGTCATGGGCGACTGGAATGCAGTTGTAGGGGAAGGAGTAGAAGAAAAGGTTACAGGAGAATATAGGCTTGGGACAAGGAATGAAAGAGGAGAAAGACTAATTGAGTTCTGTAACAAGTTTCAGCTAGTAATAGCGAATACCCTGCTCAAGAATCACAAGAGGAGGAGGTATACTTGGATAAGGCCGGGAGATACGGGAAGATTTTAATTAGATTACATCATGGTCAGACAGAGATCCCGAAATTAGATACTGGATTGTAAGGCGTACCCAGGAGCAGATATAGACTCAGATCACAATATGGTAGTGATGAAGAGTAGGCTGAAGTTCAAGACATTAGTCAGGAAGAATCAATACGCAAAGAAGTGGGATACGGAAGTACTAAGGAATGACGAGATACGTTTGAAGTTCTCTAACGCTATAGATACAGCGATAAGGAATAGCGCAGTAGGCAGTACAGTTGAAGAGGAATGGACATCTCTAAAAAGGGCCATCACAGAAGTTGGGAAGGAAAACATAGGGACAAAGAAGGTAGCAGCGAAGAAACCATGGGTCACGGAAGAAATACTTCAGTTGATTGATGAAATGAGGAAGTACAAACATGTTCCGGGAAAATCAGAAATACAGAAATACAAGTCGCTGAAGAATGAAATAAATAGGAAGTGCAAGGAAGCTAAGACGAAATGGCTGCAGGAAAAATGTGAAGACATCGGAAAAGATATGGTTGTCGGAAGGACAGACTCAGCATACAGGAAAGTCAAAACAACCTTTGGTGACATTAAAAGCAACGGTGGTAACATTAAGAGTGCAACGGGAAATCCACTGCTAAATGCAGAGGAGAGAGCAGATAGGTGGAAAGAATACATTGAAAGCCTCTATGAGGGTGAAGATTTGTCTGATGTGATAGAAGAAGAAACAGGAGTCGATTTAGAAGAGATAGGGGATCCAGTATTAGAATCGGAATTTAAAAGAGCTTTGGAGGACTTACGGTCAAATAAGGCAGAAGGGATAGATAACATTCCATCAGAATTTCTAAAATCATTGGGGGAAGTGGCAACAAAACGACTATTCACGTTCGTGTGTAGAATATATGAGTCTGGCGATATACCATCTGACTTTCGGAAAAGCATCATCCACACAATTCCGAAGACGGCAAGAGCTGACAAGTGCGAAAATTATTGAACAATCAGCTTAACAGCTCATGCATCGAAGCTGCTTACAAGAATAATATACAGAAGAATGGAAAAGAAAATTGAGAATGCGCTAGGTGACGATCAGTTTGGCTTTAGGAAAAGTAAAGGGACGAGAGACGCAATTCAGACGTTACGGCTAATAATAGAAGCAACGCTAAAGAAAAATCAAGACACTTTCGTAGGATTGGTAGACCTGGAAAAAGCGTTCGACAACATAAAATGGTGCAAGCTGTTCGAGATTCTGAAAAAAGTGGGGGTAAGCCTTGGGAAAGACGGGTAGTATACAATATGTACAACAACCAAGAGGGAATAATAAGAGTGGACGATCAAGAACGAAGTGCTCGTATTAAGAAGGGTATAAGACAAGGCTGTAGCCTTTCGCCCCTACTCTTCAATCTGTACATCAAGGAAGCAATGATGGAAGTAAAAGAAAGGTTCAGGAGTGGAATTAAAATACAAGGTGAAAGGATATCAATGATACGATTCGCTGATGACATTGCCATCCTGAGTGAAAGTGAAGAAGAATTAAATGATCTGCTGAACGGAATGAACAGTCTAATGAGTACACAATATGGTTTGAGAGTAAATCGGAGAAAGACGAAGGTAATGAGAAGTAGTAGAAATGAGAACAGCGAGAAACTTAACATGAGGATTGATGGTCACGAAGTCAATGAAGTTAAGGAATTCTGCTACCTAGGCAGTAAAATAACCAATGACGGACGGAGCAAGGAGGACATCAAAAGCAGACTCGCTATGGCAAAAAAGGCTAAGAGAAGTCTACTAATATCAAATACCGGCCTTAATTTGAGGAAGAAATTTCTGAAGATGTACGTCTGGAGTACAGTATTGTATGGTAGTGAAACATGGGCGGAACAAAAGAGAATCGAAGCATTTGAGATGTGGTGCTATAGACGAATGTTGAAAATTAGGTGGACTGATAAGATAAGGAATGAGGAGGTTCTACGCAGAATCGGAGAGGAAAGGAATATGTGGAAAACACTGATAAGGAGAAGGGACAGGATGATAGGACATCTGCTAAGACATGAGGGAATGACTTCCATGGTACTAGAGGGAGCTGTAGAGGGCAAAAACTGTAGAGGAAGACAGAGATTGGAATACGTCAAGAAAATAATTGAGGACATAGGTTGCAAGTGCTACTCTGAGATGAAGAGGTTAGCACAGGAAAGGAATTCGTGGCGGGCCGCATCAAACCAGTCAGTAGACTGATGACCAAAAAAAAGGGAAAAGAATGGACAAAATGTTCAGCAGTGTGTGAAAGAACGCTTTTGATTCGAGTGTAGTGCTTTCGTTGGCAGCTGCTAGTTCTGCAGACAGTGTAATGCATTTGTTCGAAATGAATTTTTCAAATGGAAAAAGGCAAGTGAACGTTTCAGAGTTCATGAAAAATGTCCGTGACTGCTCTGGCAAATGTTGAACAAGGTACCAATATGATGTCCCTTAACTCAACATTTAAATTAGAAGATATGAAAAATGCATGCAAGGCGATTTTAGAGCTAATATCCTAATATCGTCCCTCAAGTTTTGAAGTCAGTAAGGAGTAGCAATTCGTGGTCACACCAATGAAGCATCAAATATTCATCAGTTTCTGCTGCTAGAGCAGAAGATGGTCCTGACTTGAAATCTCGGCTGCAAAGAACTTCAAGTAAGTCGGCCTCTCACCATATATTGAATGAAGTTGTCTCGTTATTATCCAGCGATGTACAGCAAAATATTGTGAAGTCTAATTAGGAGGCACTATACTTTTCTCTTTTTGTAGATGAGCCTTACGACACATCAGTGAAGGAACAATTACCCAAATGTTTCAGATATGTCGATAAAAATCTTCAAACTAAAAAAAAATGACAGGCTTCTATTGAGTAGCTTCAGCAAGTCCTAGGACATTGTTTGAAGTCGTCCAGGCTGTCATAAGACATTCATACCTCGGCATACAATAGAGTCGTGGTCAATTTTATGATGGCGCGAGCAATGCCAGTGGACGTTTAACTGGATTTCAAAGTAGGATTATTCAGTTGCAGCCCAGAGGTATAGTTGTTCATTGTTCACAGCATAATGTGAATTTAGTAGTACCAGATGCGATGCTAGGTACTAGTCATGTGCAAAATTTTCTGATGATTCTTCGTGAATTTGTAAGACATAAGCCAAAAAGACTAGTGGTGTTTCAGTCTCTAAAAGGAGACAAGGAAAATGGTGTTGCAGAAAATGTTCAAACTGACTTTCTAACAATTCTGTCATATTGGGTAGTGTGTCAGTGTACAATCAACTAAAATCGTTGAATAATAATTATGACGATATCTCGCAATTATTGGAAGATGTGTCAGAAGGAAACAGTTAAGTCGGTGGAATGGCTAGCAGATATTTTTCAAGCTTGTATCCATTCAGTTTTTTATTTCCATGAAAATGTTAATTTCAGCTTTTGAGAGGATTGAGGAAATTCATTCTTCCTTTCAGAAGAAACCGTTGTCATACTGGGAAATTAAAACATTGATGAAAACTTTGTCTGCAAGTGTAGCTTCACAAAGGAATATATTTTGTGGTTTGTGGAATGAAACGATGTGAAAAGGGGTGGAATGTAATATTCATGAACCAGTTTTGCTCAGAAGAAGTGTAATATCTCTTTATATTCGATGAATTATTCTGATACAATTCTACCCTTGAATGACGTTTACTAATTTTCTATCTTGTTACTCGCAGAATCCATGCACAAAGTAGTTCCATACAATAGCTATGCCATGAGCGCATAATTATTCTTTGTAGTACTCTCTCTGGTGGTTGTTAGAAAAAAAGCTTCCGAGATTGTCTTCGTGCCGAATAGCCTGAGCATTGTTTGAAGAATTGTAATCTGAATATTGAGATTTATGACAAAAGATAACTGATACGAAATAGTACGATTAGAAGGGATATATATATATATATATATATATATTGTTCCTTCATACAAAAGGTGTGTAATAATTTACATTATTTGACATTTGAGAATTAATGATATTCATTGATATATTGCGTAGTTGTTAATAAGGAGGGAACTTCCGAAAGACTGGATACGAACCCGCATTTAATAATCCAGGAGTTCCATTACTTCTTCGGAAGGTTAAACTTCATCAAAGCTAAATATCCGCTTGATCTGAGTTCTCCCGACTGATTATACAACGCTCCCAAAAATACGGGGATTTTTATTTGTACAGATTAGCAGACTGCCACAAAGCACGAGCCTGCAGAGAAGAAGAATCATCGCCTGGTTTCGTTCTAAGAAGTAAAATTTCTGAATCATTTTGAGTGACTGAGTTATGACTGTGTTTCCTATTATGAATGATTGATTGCTCGAACGAATTGAGAACTACATAAATACATAATTACATAGATAGGAGGAAAAATTACAGAAGGAAGATGCCAAAAATGCTACGAAGAAGATAGTGATTCTCATACTTGTCAAACGCCAGAGGAAATGTACAGATGAATATTTTTTGAAATAATTGACGTGGATGTGGATTCGCTAAATCGTAGATTTGACTCAAATGTTTTGGAACTTATAATTTGAAGCTTTTGGCATCGCTCAAATTGGTGCTGATTGAATCGTGCTGTTCTATGGGTGAGACTTTCGATGAAGATAAGCTAACACTGCATAGGGGGCATGTTTCTAGATGTGTGCAGAATGAAGGAAGATGAAGCGGCCAACTTTCAGACATTAGGAATATCTTAAGTGGGGGAAACAGTGGTCCCATGCGTGAAATGCTCATAGAATTTGTAATGTTTCTTCGGATAATTTTAACTATACCTGTTACTTCTTGTACCTCTGAGCATTCGTTCTCAGCACTTAGACGACTGAAAACTTTTTTTCTGTCAACGATGATACATAAAGATTGAATGATTGGGCAGTTTTTGCATGTTGATAAAGAAATGACTAAAATATTGATAGTACCAAAATTTCAAACAAATTCATATGTGCAAATGACCTGAGGAGGAAAATGTTTCTACTGAAAGTTAATGTGTCATGATTATTATTTGGTATGTAAACGGAGTTGTTTTGTAGTTCTGTCAACAAATAAATCTTTGCATAGTTCTTTCTCCAATAAATTCAAACTATCTAATTTATAAGGATTTCTTTTTTCATTTTGATTTGTATGAATGTGTTATATTCTATTAGTAATGTGTTGATAATATGGTTGCCTCTTACAGCACCTGTGCATGTGAGTTGTTTAAAGTTAGCAATGCCTGATACAGATATAACTGTTATCTTGTTAGTGAAGTAAAAGTTTAAAAAAGAGAAATAATTTAACAGAGGAAGAATCGATTTATGTTACAATTATACAATTACATATTTCGAGACTATTCATTACAGTAACGTATCCTTGTAAACTAAACCCACTACCACGATAGTCCTTGCAGGCCAGGGTCTGTCACAGAGGCCCTTGTGTGGGTAGGCACGTGGTATGTGAGTAGGTGTTGTCCCAGAGTTGCCCCCCCCCCCCAAGTACTCATTTTAGACTGAGTAGAGCTCGGAAACGCACGGCCTGTGCTGGGCTGTAACGTTAGGACCAGCAGTGTGGGCAGGCTTGGTACTTTGGCGGCCTTCAAAAAGTAAAAGATTATTTTTATTTCATTACGATTTAAAAATCAAATCAAAATATTAAAATTTTTACAGATACAAACACAGGAATGTGTATATGATAAATAGTAAAGCCATACACATAGAAATGGTCAGATCAACACTGTTTCATAGGATCAGTCAACGCAAAATTTTTAGCAAAGAGTACACAAACAATCCTAATCTTTGCCGTCTCTCGTACCACCTTGTTGCACCATGTTCCTTGGATGTCACAAAAGTGTGGCGCAGGTTAGTTGAAACAATGACAACAATGATTATGCATACTAAAATATCTCATTTTTGATGTTTAGTGTACCGAAGATTGTATAATGCACATTTTTCTGAACATTTCACTTTTGCCCTATCTTTATTCAACAAAACTGTCAATTATCCAGTAAGAAGTAATGTTGTAATAAAGGCCAGTCTACTCAGCTTAGAACAACGCTTACAGAAATTTGCAGTGTCACAAGTCAGTGGTATTATGGAGCGAGAAGTTATAACAGGAAGTATTAAGGCGAAAAAGGTGGTAGTAGCAAAATCGCCATAAATGTAATTAGGCCTGTTAATATCGTGGATTATACACATGACCTCCCAAATTACCAGTTGTATGTAAATGATGCAACTAAAAAGTTATTTGCCTGACAAAATCCTTCAGCTTGGAGGGAAGTGGTTTGAGGTGGGAGGTGGCACATCTGGAGGCCTTCGTTGTTTTCAGTTTGTGGTGTAAGATGATCACAGTTGACGTCGGTATGTATTCATAACTAACGAAAAGTCGGAATGGGTGAATAGGGGCTTGAGCTTATTGTGAATATGACTGGAATCCTATAACATAGGTTTTCGGGAAATTAGGGAGAAAACAGGAAAATCAAATAGTGTAAGCTTTTTAGGAACCAGCAAATTTCTCAAAATTACAATCCGGTATTACGCGATCTAATAAGTAAACCAAAATAGGCCTATACGCAAAATTTCGTTATCCCTTCCATTCAGAATATCCTATCCCCTGCCATTGAAAAACAATTGTTAGTGAAATAATGATGCCTCATAATTTTATATTATTACACATGGAACATAGCACATTACAAAAAGAGACCAATTAACTCAGATATTTAGGTATGTTACAGTGGAAAGCCCTGTGACATGAAGATAAATGAAAGTTTTTTAAGGTTTTGTGAAATAAAAGATGAAGGTGCATTAGGACAAGAAAAGGAAATGCTAAGTGCAATAGATGAAAGGGGACTGGTATGGTCAAGGTGCTAAGATGTCAGCTATACGCAAAGTGATCAGAATGAGAATTCAAGAAAGGCAAAAGAGTGCCAAATATGTACATTGTGAAGTGCTCACCTTAAGTCTAGCACCTTATAACGATGCTACATGTGGAACTCAAGAAGTAAGACCCTTTTACGACGTAGTAGAAACGTTGTATCTTTCCGTCAATCATACAATTAAAAGATGGAATTTTTTGGTATCTTCTTGTACCTTAAAAAAGCTTCGTCCGACACGCTGGTGTTCGTGAGACCAGTCTGTAAAAGCCCTCCGTTATGCTTACGTCTATTAGGCTACTCCGTAAATAATAATATTGACATCTAAGTAAAGGGAAGCCAACGGTCCTCCCGCAGTGGTAACACCGACTGAAGTTCAGCTCTGTCGGGCTGGGCTAGCACTTGGATGGGTGACCGTCCGGTCTGCCGAGCGCAGTTGGCCAGCGGTGTACACTCAGCCCTTGTGAGGCGAACTGAGGAGCTGCTTGGCTGAGAAGTAGCGGCTCCGGTCTCGTAAACTGACATACGGCCAGGAGAGCGGTGTGCTGACCACGTGGCCCTCCATAACCGCATGCAGTGACCCCTTTGGTCTGAGGATGACACGGCGGCCGGTCAGTTGCGTTGGACCTTCCAAGCCCAGTTCGAGCGGAGTTTAGTGCAGTTTTATGTAAAGTGAAGGAAGAGAACAAGCTGTTGTTTCGGAAAACCAATTAGAGAAATGTAAATTCATTTTTCAGATAGCGCTCCGAAAAATGCTTTCCAATTTAGCATCTCAAATATTGCAGTCGGAAAATGTAGAGCTTGACAAAGCGTGTACTCTTGTTCAGATGCAGCTGATAACGTATCTTGCCATCAGTACAATTTTTAAGAAGTGTGTCATGCGCTACATTTTTGACGAAGAAATGGGACATTTTAATGACAAATAAAAGAGCAAATTTCAGGGTATGCATAACGTTGGCCATTTCTTCAAAATTATTTTCTCAAAATTTAGAAATTCTGCTTCTGACGATGAGACTGCAGCAGTAATTCTTCGAAATGAATGTGAGGAGGATTTATCCAGTAAATTCCCAGACCAAAAAAGCTCAGAAATAAGAAATAGCCTCATTAACATGGACAGCTGATTAACAGAACTGTCAGTAAGAGAGAATTAAATCGTAGTTATAGCGTTGCAGAGTAGTGCATAAAATGTTGCCTGTTTTTAACCATTCCTTTTGCTGTTTTTTCAGCTGAATGCTTAATTTTGAAACTCGTTAAGAACAGTTTGTGGAGTTCTATGACCCAAGACAGAGTTAGTGAACTCAGCCTCCACAATATTCAAAATGATCTGTTCATGCCTGTGAAATAATCAATACCTTCCATCACAGGAAGTTCATCCCATGGTCAAGTTTCTCTGGAGGTCAATGTGACTACAATCGGGTCTTATACGTACAAAGCAATCAAACAATAGATAGATCTATAGGTCTATGGTTGTCGATAGTGACTGCCAATCACTATAATGTATTTAATTTTAGAAACAGTTATAACTATTAATAACTTTTGTTAAATACTTTGAATATAATAAACGAATGACCTCTTTGTTTATATTACATGGGATTTTACAACAGACTCCAATTTCTATTTTTAACCACTGTAATGAAAGTTACATTAATTAATGATAAGTTGTACATTTTATGTTAGGGGGTCAGATTTTTATTTTTGTAGGCATGCCCATATTGTATACATTGCACCTCTGAGTCTGTAGGTTCGTCCAAATGCATTTGAACCTGAGTTTGATGTCGTTTCTGTTGCATTTAAGTCAGCTGCATTACCGATTGAGCTAGCGCAGTCTCAACATACTCTAATAGTACTGGTATATTTTACTTTATCACAATAGAGATCTTTGACACAGGCAGTGTTCATAGAAGATTATAAGGGAAAGAGAAGCATTTTCAAATCTATCAAGACTCCCCAGAAAACATATACTACATTCCGCCATTGATATACACCTACCGATGTTTCCGAAAGTCGACGCCCTTGAATACATATGACTAGAATGATTCGTGTTCGCTTCATGTTTGTGATGGGCAATGCTATACAGTTCGCTTGCTACTTCTGCGACCAGTTGTATGAAGGAAGCATTTAGCCTTGTGTTTAGACAGTAAATAAACTCAGATCAAGCTTGGCCTTAAAACAGGCTCCTGCTTGACGCGAAAATCGGCACTCCAAACTCAGGTTCACTTGTTGACAGGTCCCATGCCTTCTTTTGCATTTCGCCTCTCATTTTCACAAATTTTATTAATGTTTTGTATCATTTCACGGTGGGAGCCGGCCGAATAAGATCATTCTCATGAGAGTATTTGTACTCATAGCTGAAACTACTTTTCACTTGATTGCTATGCATGTTGGCAACCGTAGTGGTCTTGCTTTTAGTTTTCTCTGCTACTTCCCTGGGTGGCTTGTGTCGAGGCGGGCAGCGGAGGACCCGACACACTGCATGCATTTTCAAGGGGGGTGGGGAGGGGGGGGGTCTGCACTTCCGCAAATACGGAGAGGGTCGTACATCAATGGGCTTGAGACACTGGCGGGGCAACTGACCTCGGTCGAGTTTCGCCTGTTGTACGGACGGCGAAACGACCTGCGAGCTGTCTGAGTGTCACCCCAGTTTGTGTGTTTAAAGTCCCGGAGCGTCTGGAACGAAGGTTGTTGGCGCTGACTGACTGTATTGTCTTCGTGAGTCTAAGAATTCTTGCGGTCAGTGCACTGGTGGGAGAGACTGTCTGCCGCCAGATGGCCGGTGGTCTAGGCAGGTTGTTTTCTGTAGGCTGTAAAACGGCAAGTTCAGTGCCCCCAGCTAAATAGCAGAGGCGTGATTATTCAACTTAAACTGAGGCCAGTTGACGTCTCAAAGACCTGCTCAAAATTGGCGCGAATGATGTTCTCACATAGTGTGGAGGAATTCTGGAATCAATATTGAATGCTGATTCGCGGCTTTTCGAGGGTAGTGGTGAGCTGAGTAACGTTGGCTTCGCTCTTGCGTTGCACGGGCGCAGGCATTAGGGATCTGATGTTCATGAGAATCGGACGGTCTTGCAACTTAGTCTCACTCTTTCGGAATCGTTGAGGAGTATGACTTCGGTCATACTCCAGTTTCGTTCTGCGGGTTAAGACGCAGTTTCTTACTCCACGTTTTCGCATCTGTACCGACAGGTCCAGTTTAGGCGGTTTTGCTGTGTCTCTTCCTGGAGATACATCCTCGTGCATACAGGAGTTTCCCTGCTTCGCGAGCAGAACAGAATTCTCGGACATCATTCGAGGCCACGGCTTGAAACAGAGTTGCTGCACGGCAGGAGTCGGCGCCTACATCATCAGAGCGCTGCCTACCGACCACGTGCTGCGGGTCTCAGGAGTGGTAAAGTATTTTGCGGCTCCAGCACTGCAGGACCTGTCGTTTCTGTAGAGAAGTCCTCGGCAGCACGAGCACTCGCTTTGCTACAAGTCCAACTTGTTTGTTTTCCCCATGTGTTCCCATTTGAGCTCTCACTATTAATCGAGACTCTGCATTATAGTCGGGGGAGTAATATTTGATTAATTAGAACCTACAGTCATTATCGTCAATCTATTGCATCACAGAGAGTAGGAGCCCCTTGTTCTCGAGCCGACTCTTAGTCTCATAATAGTTCAGTATACCCTAGCGTTTAACCTACTGTTTGTATCGACAGTCAAGTACCTTTGTGTTCTGATTTATAATAAATCTCACTGTAATGTTTAATCAGCACAGCGTTTCGCAGATAAATGTAGAATCCCATATCCTGTCATTTATTATGATAAAATTCCTTTCTTTAATCAGTAGATTACTATTTTTATTGTGAGCATGCACTCATTTTACCAACTAGCAGGGTCCACCATCAGCTCCCTTCGTTACCGTTGTGCACATAATTAATTAAGTGGTAGGTAGGGAGGGGTCGAGTGCATTTCTGGTTTTCACGCAAAATTCGCCAGAATTAAAGAGTTACAAACTCTTCTCCACCCTGTCACCTCCCACTGTAGCTGCCAGTTTATAGTGTAGTGGCATTGCTAAACATCCCTTTTGCTTTTAACAAAAAGGAATAGAAATAATGAAAAACTATTATTAACACCAAAACTGGTAAGTAAATACATGACTACGCCATTCCCACCTCGCTGATCCGCGAAATACTTTCCTCCTCGACCTGGAAGGTTAGTTAAAGAAATTACCGGGGACCGTTTGTATGTAATGATTAATCTCATAATAGTTGTTGGGAGATGACTGGCAATTTAGCTGATTAGTTCAAAGACATTTCATAAGCACTTATGTGTTCACTGCAAGTATTTCGAATTTTCCATTCTTACTCTGCTGTTAAGTATGGGAATTCTGACAGCAACCAATAACGATTCACCATCTCTTACGTATGGACTCTCTTGGCGCGATTGGCAGCAACTACGGAGTTCGTAACAAATTTTTTACCACCGAATACTGCTATGGCAATACTACATGTGTTGATGAATAGAACGTAAGAAAGTATTTAGCGATATGCCAATAACGACGTCCAATATCTCAGCTTTGTCGCTGGATCAGAGGTTGCGTCATGCACTGCACTGAAAAATATCTCACGTCAATTCTCGGAAACTTCTTCAGTTAAAACTTCCGGGCTGAGAGGCCGTGGTCGATGTATAAAATTTCTACCTGACGTTTCGTCTCCAGCTGCGGGAGGCATCTTCTGATGTCGTCCGGCTACTGCCACTGAGGCTCCAGGTAGTCTCGCGTTTACAGAGCGCATAGAGGGCGCCACCATTCGTCACTTGATGCCGACGATATGCCTATCTTTGGAAGGCGTCATCATTCTCGATTAAAAGTAATCGATTGTCATTCTGCTGGCGTAACGTCGACATCCATATTTTGTCTAACTTTAAAACTTCCTCTTTTCTATTTAAATTGTTATGGTGTTTGTGAATCTCTATTGCTTCTCTAAACATGCGCGCATGATTATGGGATGTTCGTGCGAGAACCCTTGTCTCATTAAATTTAATTTCGTGATTCCGATTTCGAAAAACATGCTCAGCTACGGCCGATTTCTCGATGTGTCCTCAGCGACAGTTTCTTTTATGTTCGGCTAAGCAGGTGTTTGCACTTCTTTTCGTTGTTCCAGTATATATCTGTCCACAAATGCATGGGATTTTGTAATGGTTCAAATGGCTCTGAGCACTATGGGACTCAACTGCTGTGGTCATAAGTCCCCTAGAACTTAGAACTACTTAAACCTAACTAACCTAAGGACAGCACACAACACCCAGCCATCACGAGGCAGAGAAAATCCCTGACCCCACCGGGAATCGAACCCGGGAACCCGGGCGTGGGAAGCGAGAACGCTACCGCACGACCACGAGATGCGGGCTGGGATTTTGTATACCCCAGGTGTTGCTACGGGGTGTCGGGCGTCTTTTGCAGTTCTTAAATATTCCTTAATCTTGAAAAAAGAGACAGCATTGGTCGTATATTTTTTACTATCGCAAAATCGATTTTCTGTCACTGAGTGACCATCTTCAGTGCTATATTGTATAACTTAAATTAGGATGCACTGTTGTCACTAAGCTTACGGCAATCACATAGACTCAACTATGTGATTGCCGTAAGCTTGGTGACAACAGTGCATCCTAATTTAAGTTATACAATATAGCACTGAAGATGGTAAAAAATATATGACCAATGCTGTCTCTTTTTTCAAGTATACCTGTTATCTGGTCGTAGTGCACAAGACAACATGGAGTCGCCAATCAATTCCTTAATCTTCTTGGTGGGCCTGAAGATTGTTTCGATCCCATACTTTGCCAGAACTTTCCCGATACGGTCCGTGACTTTATTAATGAACGGTAGTAAAACTTTTCCAGTAGGTCACCGTTGTTGCTCTGGACTTCTGGCTTCTTTTCTTCTTTGATGGAGGGCTCGATCAATTTCCTTGCTGGTATATCCATTTTTCATGCTCTCTTTCTCCATCGTAAACTGTATCTTCAGGTTAATACTGTTCAGATGCTCCAAGAAGACATCCAACTCTTCTGCACCATGAGTCCACACTACAAATGTGTCATCAACATAGCGGTACCACTTAGCAGGCTTTTTCGGAATCTTTTTCTTCATTTGTTGCTAGTTTCTCTGCCGTACTGGTCGTAACAATAAATAGATCAACACTACCAAGTCATTCCATTCCATACTATTGAAACCATACTATACTCTCAATTTTCCAAGCTTTCTGAAACAATGTTGGGCAAAATTCTGTCTGCAACAACCCTACACGATTTGAATTCCATCGTTTCATTTCGTTCATTTTATATCTCAGCATTCGGATGTGTCCACTGAAAACGACGACGACGACAAGACCCAGTTAGCTCCCCACATGTTCCACGAGAGGACGAATCCACTGTTGGAGGTAAGTAACAAATCGTTTATGCTGACGTTTCGCTTGGACAAAAACACTGCAAAGCAGTCGCAACTAAGTTTCAGAGACTATCTGATGAAACCAACCAAAAGAAACCAGCCATTGACTGCAATGCGCATGTTGTTGTTACCTTTAAGATTTCACGCCACAGGAACCTTTCAAATGGTAGTTGGTTACCTGTTTAAATTAAATGTAGCAACAGCTTGCACAGCGGAAATGATAATTAAATCAAGACCCTAAGCTGTCCGAAAGAACAGATACCATCGGTGACCATGCAGCTCATTCAGATTGAAATGATAATTAAATGAAGACCCTAAGCTGTCGACAGGCGGAGTTGTCCACAAGGTATTAATCAAACTGCTTATGGGTAAAAAATGGCGATACGAACACCCAACATCGATTTGTTGTAGACTCGTAGAACATATTCTGATATCAAACTTAATGTGGTATCTTGAACAGAATGGCCTTCTCAAAGCCAACAAGCATGTATTTAGAAAACATCGATCATGTGAAACCTGACTCACATTTTTCTCACATGACATATTGAAAGCTTTGGATCAAGGCAAGCAGGAAAATGCAGTATCTGTTGATTTCCGAAAAGCATTTGACTCAGTACCACACTTACACTTATTGTCAAAAGTACATTCGTATGGGGTAAGAAGTGAAATTTAGTAGGGAAGACTCACCATGTTATCTTCGATGCAGAGTTATTGTCAGATGTGGAAGTAACTTCAAGTGCGCCACAGGGAAGTTTGTTGGAACCCTTGGTGGTGATATTGTATATTAATGACCTTACAGACAGTGTTAATAGCAAAATCAGGCTTTGTGCTGATAATGCAGTTATCTATAATGAGGTATTATCTCAAATAAGCTACACTGATAAGATTTCAACATGGTGCAAGGATTGGAAAATTGCTCTAAATGTTCAGAAATGCAAAATTTCAGACCACAAAATGAAGAACCGTACTGTCCTATTACTCTAATACAATGAGTAACTGTTGAAGTCGGCCTACTCATATAAAAACCTGGGTGTAACATTTCGTACAGATATGAAATCGAGTGCTCAGATAGGTTCAGTCATGGGTAAAGCAGATGGTAGACTTCGGTTTACTGGTAGAATACTGGGGAAGTGCAGTCAGTCTACAAAGGAGATCGCTTACAAATCACTTGTGTGACCAGTTCTATAATACTGCTCAAGTTTGTGTGTGTGAACCGTACTGAGAAGGGCAGCATGAATGGTCACAGGTTTGTTTAATCCGTAGGAGAGTGTAACAGGGGTACTGAAGGTCCTGAATTGCAAGGCTTTTGATGACTATCCTGAGAAAGTGTATCAACGAAGATTAAAAAAAAAAATGGTTCAAATGGCTCTGAGCACTATGGGACTCAACTGCTGAGATCATTAGTCCCCTAGAACTTAGAACTAGGTAAACCTAACTAACCTAAGGACATCACAAACATCCATGCCCGAGGCAGGATTTGAACCTGCGACCGTAGCGGTCTTGCGGTTCCAGACTGCAGCGCCTTTAACCGCACGGCCACTTCGGCCGGCCAACGAAGTTTCAAGAGCCGGCTTTAAATGATTGCTCTAGGAATATACTACAACCCCCTACGTATTGTTCATATGGGTGTCGTGTGGATAAGATTAGAATAATTACAGCACGCCCACAGGCATTCAAACAATCATTACTCCTGCGTTCCATACGTGAATGGAGCGGGAAGAACCCCTAACAACTGGTAGAATGGGACGTAGCCTCTGCCATGCACCTCACGGTGGTTTGCAGAGTATATATGTAAATGTAGAAGGATATTTTTGCCAAATACAGCATTTTCCTGGCGTTTCAGGTGCTCTTGACTGCACTCACATCCCCATCAATCGCTTGATGGTGACAGTGGTCGCACGGGATCGCCGAGTGGTCTCAGGCGCCTTGCCACGGTTCACGCGGCTCCCCCTCGTCGGAGGTTCGAATCCTCCCTCGAGCATGGGTGTGAGTGATGTCCTTAGCGTAAGTTAGCTTAGGTTAAGTAGTGTGTAAGCCTAGGGACCGATGACCTCAGCAGTTTGGTCCCATAGGACCTTACCAAAAATTTGCAAAAAAGTTTTGGCGACAGTGCTGAGATATTTACGAATCGTCACGGGTGATTTTATGTAGCGATGTCAGACGCTCAGCGGCGATATTTAAATATCGTGGCTAGATGACCAGGACCTGCCCATGACAGCAACATTTACGGAAACTCACATGTACATGTTCAGTTAGGAACAAGAGAAATTCAGGAAGGCATACATCTGGGAGACAGTGACTGTCACTGAAGGAGGTATTCGCTAACGCCTGTACTTCGCGAAGAAACGGCGAATCCGTAATCGTGCCCACGTGAAGACCAGGTCAGTAGTTGAAAGAATGTTTGGATTGGCGAAAAGGCGATTTCCCTGTTTAAGTTTAGGACTCAGGATGAAAGTAAATCGTGCAGTAGTTATAATAGTTGCAACATTTGTCTTCCACAGTATGGCTGCCAATGCCTCAGAGCGACTACTGAAATGATGACAAGCAGAAGGAAGAAGGGTGTACTCAGAAATTCCAGCATCTGCAGAACACGAAGACAACAGAGGTAATTATGACGTGAGAGCGGCGTTTATTAACAATATATTCATCTAAAAAGTTTTTGAATTAATTGAATAAATGTCAAAAGTCTCTGTTTGAAAGGGAGATTTTCTTTTCCTTTCTTTTAGATCAAGTTACTTCCCTTTCTCGTGGTTATTTAATTTCGCATCAGGAGATGAACACCACGAATCATATTAAAAACTACCTTTTACACAACCAATTGGTCTCAGAAAATTGATTACATTGTATTAAGATATATACAACACCCCACATATAATATCAGGATGACAATCTGTCTACAAAGAAATTAGAACAGACTACATACCCCAAGGAAATGAAGGTAACAGCAGTCACAATGCATTGCGTGCGAAATTTATTGACAAGGTATGTATCGGAAATTAGAAGAGTGGAAGATATTTACAATGTGTCAGTTTAAAAGTCTGATAATCTTTTAATTTCTTTATTTATTTTGAGGGTTTCCATTCTTATTTCACGTTGTGCAAGAGAGCACTGTACTTTGATTTTATGTTCACGCTCGAGGCGTGCTAATCTTTGATTCCCAAACTGGCATTTCTTATCGGGAGTATTTTCTGTTCTTTCGTTCTTGCAACGAGAGTCTGACACCACGAGGGTGGTTTGAAAAGTTCTCGGAGTCACCACGAGAGGTCAGTGCTAGCGCAACGAGTTGTTCACGCGATATTCATTGGGCTGTTGATGTCGTGTTGAATTTCTTAGTCTTAAGCGTCGAAGTATCAGGTATTTGGTAAAGTTCAGTATTACGGTTTAATTAATATTCCTTACGGTAAATATAGTTCTAGTTCGAACGAACTGACAATATGGTTGTGAAACCTACTAACGAGGCTGGCGCACATTGCCTTTTCTTTCTACCCACAGGCATTACACCTTATGCCCACCTTTAATTCAAGCTGGCCAATGATATTTGATGAGATCTTGACGCCAATTTAAGTTAAGTTTAATATTTATGCAATATGGTTTAAATTATTCTTCCATAGGCAGATAACTTTGACATTGTTGCTCTAAAGAGCAAATCTTTTTTAATGAAAGCTATAGCGTTTTCCGCGTGGTCACGCTGTATACAATGTAACCTTTGAGATATCAAAGGTTAGGTTGCAGACTATATTTTGTAAATGCTTGACCTATGTCGGTCAATAGTATATAAGCAGTGGCGTTGTTCGCCCTGACACACCCTACTTTAAATATTAGGTGCTTATTTCTTGGTAGTCTATGTCAGAATTTCACCACGCTCACAATAATCGTCATCCTAAATAGTTAATAACCTTACAGGCAATATCCTAAGTAGGTAATATCTGACCCACTAGTGTGCATATTTCGACAATTACGGTAGCATAACCTATGTAAATGCATAGGGGTCTTGAACCCACTACTAACTAATAATTAACCTTTTCCCTTAAGAGTTTTGTTCCACGTCATCCTTGTGACTACATATAGTCAGCGGTCGTATATACATATTTACAGTTGGTGTATTTTTTGGTAAGTTACTACAGGTTTCCTAAACACAACGTTGACTATCTGTGCATAAAGTTATAAATGAAGCCCTAAACTTTACACACCCAGTTAGTTACAAATGCGTAGTAATGTAGCGCCATAACATAACAACGTTAGTCAAATTTCACGTTAACAATTTGACGTATTGCTCTCTGTATAATGGAAATTATTTCATTTCCACCTTGTCCTAACCCTGAGAAGTTCTCGCGTTACGGACATATAACCTTGTTCATCGCCCGCATGAGATCGTGCGGAACCATACAACATAGCGGTGATCATATGTGGTTTTTAATGTAACAAGCTGAACTTAACGTCTAAGTAAAGTGTCGGGTTACAGTTAACGCTCATCGGGATTCTGTCTAATTAGTGCCTTGTTCTCTCGCAAATCTACGGTTTAACATTATAGGTAATTTCCCAGTATGTAACATAAAAGACAGCCAATGGCAGGCACCTCTGATTTTCTGTGCGCGCATGCGCGTGGTCCGCCGTCCCGGTACATATCCACGTGCCGCAGTCAGTTGCGCCGTAGCGTCCGCGGCTAACCGACCGCTCTCCACGAAGTGGGGCACAGGGCAGTTCCTCAGGTAAGTGGCGTAGCATGACACGGCACCACGGTACTGTAGCTTTTTATGTTTGACCGTGCCTTATTCTGGCATGTATTAGTTTATTTTATGCTTCTGAAGAAGGCTAGATTGCTCTACCTCAAACCTGGGTAAAGACCAGCAACATTTCGCAACTGAGGCGGATTTTTGACATATTATTGTATCACAGTTGCTGACAGGGCTGCGACGCGTTAAGAGTTCTTAAGACTGGACTGTCGCCTGTAAACACGGGCCACGTCAGCGCTCTCAGAGGAGAGCTGTTGTTGTTCCGGCGCAATGATTTGCAAAGATGGAAAAAATGGAGATTCGAGCAGTGATTAAAGAAAGGTGTGAAAGCAAAGGATATTCGTGCCGATTTCCAGAATACACTGAGGGTCTCTGCTGCTTCATATTCAACTGTTGCCGAGTGGACAACTGAATTTGAATTTGGTCGGGAGAGCTTAGATGATGATCCGTGCAGTGGTCGGCCAAATTGTGTCACTACTCCTGAAATCATTGCAAAAGGCGGAGGCGGAGGCGTGTTTTTTGCTGTCAGAAGTAGTTCAACTTGTCGCGAAATTGAAGTTGATACTTGCTGTGAGTTAGTATGGGCAGAGGTCATTGTTGGCAACCGGAATAAAATAATAATTGGATCCTTTTACCGACCTCCCACTTCAGATGATACAGTTGCTGAAAGGTTCGAAGAAAACTTGAGTTTGTTTTCAAACACGTACCCGACTCATGCGATAATAGTTGGTGGTGACTTTAATTTCCCCTCGATATGTTGGCGAAAATACATGTTTAATTCCGTAGATATGCATAAAATATCATCCGAAATTGTGCTAAACGCATTCTCTGGAAATAATTTCGAGCATCAGCCCACACGAATAGTAAACGGTTGTGAAAACACACTTGACCTCTTAGCAACAAATAATCCTGAGTTAATAATCAGCATCAAAACCGATATAGGGATTAGTGAACACAGGTTAGTCGTAGGGAGATTGAATATTATAATCCCCAAATCCTAGAAAAATAAGCGAAAAATATACCTATTCAAAAAAGCAGATAAAAATTCACTTGACGCCTTCCTGAGAGACAATCTCCACTCATTTCAAATTAATAATATAAGTGTAGACGAGATGTGGCTTGAATTCAAAGAAATAGTATCAGCAGCAAATGAGAGATTTATACCAAATAAACTAACAAACGACGGAGCTGATCCTCCTTGGTACACAAAAAGGGTTAGATCACTGTTGCAGAAACAACGAAACATACATGCTAAATTTAAACAGACGCAAAATCCCCAAGATTGGCGATCCTTTACAGAAGCTCGAAACGTAGTGCGGAGTTCAATGCGAGACGCCTATAACAGTTTCCACAACGAATCTTTGTCTCGAAACCTGGCAGAAAATCCAAAGAGATTCTGGTCATATGTGAACCATGTTAGCGGCAAGACACAATCAGTGCCTTCTCTGCGCGATAACAATGAAGATACTATCGAAGACAGTGCTGCCAAAGGAGATTTACTAAACACAGCCTTCCGATATGCCTTCACAAAAGAAGATGAAGTAAATATTCCAGAATTCGAATCGAGAACAGTTGCCACCATGAGTAACGTAGAAGTAAATATCCTCGGAGTAGTGAAGCAACTCATTTCACTCAATAAAAGCAAGTCTTCTGGTCCAGACTGTACACCAATTAGGTTCTTTTCGGAGTATGCTGATGCATTAGCTCCATACTTAACAATCATATGCAACCATTCACTCGACGAAAGATCCGTACGCAAAGACTGGAAAGTTGCACAGATTGGAAGATTCACGTCTACAGTCCTAGCCTAGGGACGCCAGATGAAAGTTGATGTCGTCAAGCACTGAATCAAAATTGCGCAACGGATGACTGTGGATGGGAACTTGAGAGCGCTACCCAGAGAGCGTGCCCTTTCCGTACGATACTAGGCAAGGGGCTGGAGGGCTCACACGCTGATGTGTGGGTCCCTGCGTTCTATATCTTTTATTTTAAATGAATTCCTTTAACTTGACTTCTTTGTGATTTTAAGGTATGTTAAATATTGGTGACAATTGATTACCTATTTATTTTAATCATTATCTCTCGATTTTACAGTGATTGCAGCAAATGATCCAGTTTACAGATATTTCAATTTTACAACTTTTAGCTCGGGTATATTATATACTAATCTGCACGCAGATTTCTACGGGCAAAGTCTCCCAATATTTTACACGGGACATCCACTATGTGAGGAGGATAATGGGCAACCTGGGGACCAGAAACATTAACACAGGGAGTCAAATTTCCGAAATTAAACAAGAACATTCATTGCCTTACACAATCCGATGCTGGAAATAAAAGAGTTGGTGCAAATATTCAAATACCTCTCTTCCATGCTTGAACATTGAGACAGAGGGCACGTCTGCTCACTTACCCGTCTTCTGTAACACTCCACGAATATGGCGGGCACATGGAGGTCTTCCTGGGCCCCGGTGGAGGGGATGGTCGAACCACTTGGCCGTGACCAACCTCTGCACCCCAAATCTTGTGACACTGGAAAGTCTTTGACTTTTACCTGCCTGTGTTGTCTCTCTTATCCCCTAACCAGGAGTAAGGTTGGCACTACTATACTACAGAACTACTTCCCAACTAAGATTTGGCCAAGCTTTAGGGAAAGGTGTGAGGAGGATTAGGAAAGTTCATGTGCAGATTCAAATTCACGTACAAGAAATGCATAATACGCTACACATATAAATACGTATTATGAAGCCTGACACATTTCTTTCCACCCGTCCACATGGGTTCTGTTGCACCCGCAGCCGGCCGCGTCGTGCAATAAAATTGGCGGTGGAGCCGCCTCTGTTTGTATTTCTCGGTGCGAGCGAGCAGCGAAACCTGCTGCTTATAGAGCGGAAACTACTGTACCGTTTCAAGGTCACACCAATATTCAAGAAGGGTAGTAGCAATAATCCACTAAATTACAGGCTCATATCGTTAACGTCGATATGCAGCAGGATTTTAGAACATATATTGTGTTCGAACATTATGAATTACCAAGAAGGAAACGGTCTAATGACACACAGTCAACATAGGTTTAGAAAACATCGTTCCTGTGGAACACAACTAGCTCTTTATTCACATGAAGTGCTGAGTGCTATTGACAAAGGATTTCAGATGGATTCCGTATTCCTGGATTTCCAGAAGGCTTTTGACACTGTACCACACAAGCGGCTCGTAATAAAATTGTGTGTTTTTGGAATATCGTCTCAGTTATGTGACTGGATTTGTGATTTCCTGTCAGAGAGGTAACAGTTCGTAGTAACTGACGGAAAGTCATCGAGTAAAACAGTAAGTGATATCAGGCGTTCTCCAAGGTAGTGTTACAGGCCCACCGCGTGGGATTAGCATAGCGGTCTGGGTGCGCTGCAGTCATGGACTGTGCGGCTGGTCCCGGCGGAGGTTCGAGTCCTCCCTCGGGCATGGCTGTGTGTGTTTGCCCTTAGGATAATTTAGGTTAAGTAGTGTGTAAGCTTAGGCACTGATGACCTTATCAGTTAAGTCCCATAAGATTTCACACACATTTGAACACGTTTGTTATAGGCCCTTTGCTGTTCCTCAACTATGTGAACAATTTGGGAGACAATCTGAGCAGCCGTCTTCGGTTGTTTTGCAGATGACGCTGTCGTTTATCGACTAATAAAGTCATCAGAAGATCAAAACAAAATGCAAAACGATTTAGAAAAATATCTGAATGGTGTGAAAAGTAGCAGTTGACCATAAATAACGAAAAGTGTGAGGTCATCCACATGAGTGCTAAAAGGAACTCGTTAAACTTCGGTTGCACGATAAATCAGTCTAATGTTAAAGCCGTAAAGTCAACCAAATACCTAGCTATTACAATTACCAAAGGCTGCGTTTTATTGGCGGAACACTTAGAAAATGCAACAGACCTACTAAGGAGACTGCCTACACTACGCTTGTCCGCCGTCTTTTACAATACTGCTGCGCGGTGTGAGATCCTTACCAGGTGGGACTGACGGAGTACATCGAAAAAGTTCAAAGAACGGCAGCACGTTTTGTATTATCGCGAAATATGGGAGTGAGTGTCACAGAAATGATACAGGATTTGGTCTGGAAATCATTAAAAGAAAGGCGTTTTTCGTTACGACAGAATCTTCTCACGAAATTCCAATCACCAACTTTCTCCTCCGAATGCGAAAATATTTTGTTGACACCAACCTACGTAGGGCGGAACGATCACCATGATAAAATAAGGGAAATCAGAGCTTGTACGGAAAGATACAGGTGTTCATTCTTTCCGCAGGCTATACGAGATTGGAATAATAGAGAATTGTGAAGGAGGTTCGATGAACTCTCTACGAGGCATGTGTCACCTGGGCTCCATGGTCGCCAGATTTGACACCCTCTGACTTATTCCTGTGCGGTTTCCAAGCCAACGTTTAACTACCAACAGTCCCACAGAATCTGGAAGACTAGAAGAACTGGATGCATACTGCCATAACATCAGTGACGAACGAAATGCCCGAATATGGGAGGAATGAGTAACGATGTGATATTGTTTGTGTCGCTGACTGAGTATTGAACATCCTAGATCAGAACTTGAGAGGTTCGTAAATATGTGTGTAATGATTCATATTCGTATGTCTTAAAGTTTAATAAACATATGCATTCGAAATACGTGTATTCTTCTTGAAACTGCCTGTATATGCGGTCGCAGCGCAATAATCAAATGTTCAAACATCTGTGAAATCTTATGTGACTTAACTGCTAAGGTCCCTAAGCTTACACACTACTTAACCCAAATTATCCTAAGGACAAAGACACACACCCATGTCCGAGGGAGGACTCGAACCTCCGCCGGGACCAGCCGCACAATCCATAACTGTAGCGCCTCAGACCGCTTGGCTAATCCCGCACGGCAGCGCAGTAATCGTCTCGATATGCGACTTGAGCCGTGTTGCAAAGCGTGTTACGTGCTAGCTTAGATGACACCTGAACCTGCTCCGGTGGATCCAGGTATAGCGTTTACACAGTACACCAGAGTCCAGAAGGTGGAACAGTTTCTCATCTGTCGTCAGACTCGATCCCCAGCTGGCCACGTCTAGGCAGTCCGGCCGAAGTGCAGCCGCGCCGCGCCGCGCCGCACCCCGCCTCTCTGCCGCGCAGTGCGGTCGCGGCCGCCGGCCTGCTGCAGTGGGGAGAGCTGGCAACGCCGCCCCGTGACGTCAGCGCCGGCTGCCGCTGCGGCTCTCTGCTGTGTGCGCCGCTCGCCCGCCTCAGTCCTGACAGAGAAGGCAGGCGGGCGGCAGCCAGGGGCGCAGTGGCGTCCGCTGGAACAACCGAGAGAGACAGAGAGGTAAGGCGGCCAGCTGCACTCTGCTGGAATGTCCAAGAGGCGCGCTGTTCGGAGCGCCTTTATCTGGTTTTCTGATTCGCTAACTACTAGTATCTATGTGGCTGTTGTTCCATTAAGGCTAGTTTACGCTACGGCATTGCGCTGCTCAACTCGTTGCTTGAAACGAGGCGCACGCAGGTGGTTTTATATTACATGACAAAAGACACGGCGACACAGGTGTTCATGTTCGTAGCTCGTGTTCTAGTGGCTAGCATTGCTGCCTCTGCATCACGGGGTCTCGGGTTCGATTGCCGGCCGGGTTGGGGATTTTTACCACTTGGGGACTGGGTGTTCGTGTCGTCCTCATCATTTCATCATCATTTATGAAAATGGCGAGATCGGATTGAATAAAGATTGACAATTTGTACGGGCGCCGATAACCGCGCAATTGAGCGACCCACAAACCAAACATGATCAGCAACCTGTGTTCACGTAAGTTTCATAGTTTTGTGAATGCCGTAGTCGAGTCTAAACTGAAAGTTTTCACAACTTCACGAGTTGTGGCGGAGCCAATTAATGCCTGTTTCTGTGAAATCACTGCATGAGAAAGAAATAAGAAACGTGAGTGAATAAAAAAAAGGCGTCAGCTCTGCGTTGCTCAGAGATCTTGCAGAGGGAAACTGTAATGCAAAACGCTTAAAGTTATCATAGAATGCTACCAGAATAGGTTATGTTTCCCCTAAGTAATCAGTACTGCAGTGACGAAGGGAAAATATTCTTGTGTGTGAAGCAGTGTCGCCAGAACTGAAATTGCAAATCACATTGTATAGGGTCCAGAACTTTCGTCCTGCTAGAACGTTCAGATGTAATAGGTGGTGACGTGTTTACATTAACACAACATTTAACTTAGCCTTTCTCGGCACATGCTTCACAGAGTTTCCAAGAAAGTATGTAGCTCGCTGTGTTGTGAGCAATGCATTAGGAATTTGGGTTCCCACCTTCACTTATATCAAAAACCAATACCACTGCTGCTAGAAACAGTGGACAAAATTGTCAGTGCTGCATACTACGGTGGTTCGTCAGAGAAAAGCAGCTCCTCAACAGTCTGTACAACCACAGCTGGAAGACCAGCAGCATATCGATAACTGAGTTAGGAACAAGGATAAACGTAGATGAAAAGTTACAAAAATGTTCAAATGTGTGTGAAATCTTATGGGACTTATGCTAAGGTCATCAGTCCTTAAGCTTACACACTACTTAACGTAAATTATCCTAAGGACAAAGACACCCACCCATGCCCGAGGAAGGACTCGAACCTCCGCCGGGACCAGCCGCACAGTCCATGACTGCAGCGCTTCAGACCGTTCGGCTAATCCCGCGCGGCAAAAGCTACAATAATCATGGCATCATTGCAAAGTTCAATTACGTTTCTGAATGAACACTGCTGTGGATTTAAATAAATAATTACTATTTGTGTACTTTTCCTCCTGTTAACAGTTTTCGTTAAAAAAGAATCGACCCACTCGAAGCACAGGGGTTTAGTTTTGTAGAAGCGAACTGTTCCACAGCTAGATGTTTTCCATGACTGTATTTTTCTTAATTCTTTTGTATATCCACTTCCAACTGAATGAACTCTGCTTTACAGCTCAGACGCTTTCAACCTATTCATGCTCAAATAGCATATGACGGTCCCACGCACAACAATGCGGCTGCTTTTTAGTAAACACCATTTAAATCTCACGTACACCTATGCCTAGCATAGGTAACCAATAAACGAACAATTTCCCTCCCTCCTCACTTCATACGCCAGTTTTACACCCTATCGTCACACCAAACTTCCAGACTCTCGCCACTACTCTCCAAACCTGGCAGAAGCCGAAAATGTTCAGTTTCACCAACGAGTTGCGCAAACGATCGCCGCGCATGCGCTGTGGGCAGTAGCATATTTGCATGCAACCCGGTGTCGACGTGTAAATTAGGCTTCAACCAAACGAAAGTAGCACCGCTTCGAGCAAAAGACAGGGGACTCTAGCCTCTGATAATTTATTGATCAACGTTTGTCGCCCGTTATCGCACATTTAATCGCAGAAAAACGTGAGTGAGAGCAACGTTCTGAACGGAAAACGGCGCCTGCTTCAGGTGGCTAGTGTTCCGATGTGTCAGGTGTCTCGTCCTGCGAAACTGCAGCGCCAGCCGTGCCTCAGTGTGACCCCACGCGAGTAGGACGCTGGTTCGTTGTCAGGACAGCACAGTTACTCGCAGGCAATTAGTAATAGTAATGCAACATCACGTAAGCTACCTTTGTTACTGCAGCTGTAAAAGTTCATAGCTGAGCTGGACTTTGTAAGTATCTTATAATAATGAGTGATGGGCTGCATGTAATGTATACGCACATGCTTTCACATATTAGAATTGTACTGATTTGGTACGGGTGCCAGAAGATGATCAGATGGTCGACCGAAATCGATTCGTCTCGGTAAAAACGCGAATACAACTGAGTATTTGACAATGCAATGCTTAAAATTCGTTACAAACTCTGTCTTCGAAAGTTTTTAATCCAAATTCGTTGTCTTTGCTGGCTGTCAGCCAATCGCTACATATAACATTGCGACTTGCCTCTGGCATCGAAACGATACTTCGTCTTTATGCCAATACTCTTAAAATTTTTTAGTATTTAGGTTGTGAAGGAATGATCTGTGGCATTATCCAGTATCTTGGTTAGGTTGAGATGCGAAAATTTCGTTGGGAGTTCGCGATTTCACAAAAATTTAGTGTAATATTTGTGCACTATGAAAGAGCCTTCTATCCTGCTCATTTCCCATGATATGTCTTAACGATGGGGAACGAGTCATTGTACATTTACATCGAAAATTAATCTGTATATAGATTAAATTCTGAAGATTTCATAGCCTTCTTACTTTTTAAAAAAATAAAATATACAGACACAAGTTGGTAATTCATACCTACCTCCTTTTACACATTACGGTAATAGAAATTCTTCTACGGAGTAGGACTTGTAAGGACAAACTTTATCAGTTTGTTATAAAATTTTACTTCGCTATCTGACGTTTCATATGACTGCGTAAGTGATCAAAAGTTTTTCTTACAGCATTGTGCACCAACCTTAATGTGAGGTAGTAATGTTGTTTTTGCTTTTGGTATTGTCATTATGTAGGTCATTGTTCCTTTTGAATTATAGTGGATCATTTACAATGAAGATGAGTTACCAAGACCATTATTCTGCAGGAAATCACTGAATGAAAATGTGCAAAACATGTCAACTTACTGGTTTTTGTCCTGGCAAAATCTGCAAAGATTCTAAGTGAAGATGTGGCTGAACTAAGTTTTGGGAGTTCCAAAGTGTTTTTTCCCAATTTAAGTTCTCATCAGTATGGACCCCTAAGAATTTCGAAATTTCCTCCCTATATATTTTCTCGTCATGTTACTCATCCTTGCTGGACTACCTCTAGATGTGCGAACCTGAATGTCTTCTGTCGCTAGCAGAAAACCAGCTGTTAATAATTTTGAAGGACTTCGTTTTCCATTTCTTTTGTTTCCGTATGTGGGCTTGGAATGATTACGATACTAGTGTCATCTGCAAAAAGAACCAATTCTAGATGTTGTATCCTCGATGGACGATCATTTACATATATTAGGAATAGTAGGGGTATAAGACTGAACCTTGGGTAACCCCATAAGTGATTTCTTCCCAGTCAGAATAATGTCCCTGGACTATATTGCTTGAGTTACTAAGTACAGCTTTCTACATTCTTTTGCTTAGGTATATTATCCATTGGTTGCCTATACCATCAGACCCATAAGACTTAAATTTATCTAGGAGAATACAGTGATCCATGTAGTCAAATTCCATAGAGGGATCGCAGAAAATACCAATTGGCGCTGTTTTATTATTTCATGCTTGTAAAATCTAGTGAGTGAACGTGTAAATGGCATTCTCAATAAAGGAGCCCTGTTGAAAGCCCAACTGTGATTTTATAAGGATACTATTGTCACTAAGGTGAGATAATATCTTAGAATACATCATCTTCTCAAAAATTTTGCAGAATGTCAGCCGTGAAACAGGTTGGTAGTTACTGCCATCTGTCTTATTATCCTCTGCCTACAGAGGTTTTACAACTGCACATTTCAGTCACTCGAAAAAATGGCCTGGAGTTAGTTGGTGATGCATTACATATTTCATATAATACTGCGTTTATTAAATGGGAAAAATTTGTTGTACTCTGTGGGAAATACCATCAAAATCAAGAGTTTTTATTTTGGGGCGATGTGTAATTTTATTAATTTCAGAAGGCGGAGTTTGGATACATTCATATGATTGAATTTTATGGAATATATGTTTTCGAGATACTGCTGTGATTTTAGTCTTTAACTATCTATCCCTACCCGTTTCTATTATATATGAGAAATGATTATTAAATACAATTGCTACCTGTGACTCATCATTTATAGCCCTTCCATTCAGTTAAATAGTGATGTCTTTTATGGCTTGTTATCCTGTCTCTCATTTCACTAATAGTCTTGGGTCTGGTGTCTGGAATACTAATTTCTAACATTATTTACATGCTCTTTGAATTTTTAATAACCTTACTTAGTAATTTTAAGTATCTTCAGAGTGTGCAACTATTCAGGATTCCTACTTGTTCTTGCAAAAAGATAAATTTCCCTTTCCTTTCAAAAGATACTTTGATTGCTGTAGTGATCCTTGGTTTTTTACGTGGCTGTTTAGTATCCCTTCTGATTAGCTTGTGCAGAGAGCTGTTTTCAAATAATATGAATTTAACATGGAATGCATTAAATTTTTTTGTTAGCATTTGGTTCTCTATAAATTACATCCTGTGCCATCTGCTGTAAGCTATTCCTAAAGGAACTTGCCCTCTAGTGACTAATTATTCTAAATGATTTCCACTGAGTAGTATCCATCCACACTTGTCACGCCTGGCAACACAGATTACACGCTTAAAAATAGAATTAAATCACTTACCACAAATTTCCCTACACGAAGTTTTGTTACTTATGAGCAGCAAGAATTAGGCCTCCATGTTAGCGCTTCAGCTGTGTGATATAACGTGAAACGTTATTACCCGCCTGCAACAATAATTAAGCACTCGCTCAACTGCAGTATCCGCCAAATTATGTTAATCACAATAAAATGTAACTTCATTGTACGCAAACTGCACGTAAACAACCAACTAGTGCGAAATATTCTATATCAAACAAATTAAGATTTACACCACTTTTGGGAAATACGAACATAACAGTGAACGGACTTGCTCAAATTAAATTGTTGTAAAGAGAAATACAACAATTAAGCTGGATTCTCGGATTTAATTGTGCCATAACGTATACAAATACGCGGCTACACCCCGACCTTACGATCTTTCCGACTTTTCTGGGTTCTGTTTCATGGTTGTGTGACGTAAAATGTTATGGTCTCTGATTTGCTGGTGTAAGTAAACGGATGAGGTGGCATTCCAACTTTATAAACCTTGCAGCGCATACCAGGCTCTTGCTGTACTGAAATCTGCGTGACAGGAAAGCGTGACGTCTCGTAACGCAGCTCATGTTAGGTCCACCTGAATGGCGTCGGTTTACGTGTGGCGTGTTGTGCAGGCAAGTTGTTGCAGTCGTGGCTGTGCGTTTGTGGTATATTTCGTTGAAAAACAGCGAATGTTAGTGGACACGACGCTATCGGTTACGAAGTTGTGCCCTCGACATTGAAATGTCGCGATGGAAGTGCAGCATAAATTTCTGTGCCCCCTTTACCGACGATAGAAACATCTTGAGCCCAAAACGCCACATTCATTTCCATTGTGAGAACTGTATGAACTGACTTGGATCCTGTTATTAGTTTCCATTAGACGACTGAAATCTGTCGGAATTATAAAACTGATAGAGGCATTTGTTAAATACATTTGAGCAGATTTTGCTTAGCCAAATACTAATCTTACGAGAAGACAGCAGTAGTAGTGATGCTAAGTCATGGTTTTTGAAACATGGGCAGCCTCCCGACACTAGCGTAAGGAAACGTAGAACACTGACTTATCTTGGAGGCATCCTTAACGTGGTGTATCAGTTAAACTGCACATTGTCGTAATATGTAAGTGCGAATGCAAAAGTATGATATATGGCATAATAGCTTCGCAAGCACACGGACCAGCGTCTAGTGAGTCCAAGAAGTACTCAATCTAGCTGTATATTTAAAAAAAGTAAGGCTATGGAATGTTAAAAGAGGCGAATACAAAATCTGAAGAGCCAATGCCGCGGAAGGAACAGTACCTCAATAAATGTAAATGCGGTGTGGCTAGGGCCTCCCGTCGGGTAGATCGGTCACCTGGGGCAAGTCTTTAGAGTTGACGCCACGTCGGCGACTTGCGTGTGGACGGGGATGAAATGATGATGATTAGGACAACACAACACCCAGTGCATGTGCAGAGAAAATCTCCGACCCAGCAGGGAATCGAACCCAGGAGGGAGGATGTGGATAGGGGGTATGTGGGGTCAGCACACCCCACTCCCGGTCGTAAGATGGCATTCTTGACCGAAGTCGCTACTATTCGGTCGAGTAGCTCCTCAGTTGGCATCACGAGGCTGAGTGCTCCCCGAAAAATGGCAGCAGTGCACGGCGGCCCAGATGGTCACCCATCCAAGTGCCGACCACGCCCGACAGCGCTTAACTTCGGTGATCTCACGGGAACCGGTGTATCGGATAAATTAGGCACGCTGATTTTAAAATTTTGATTTCCCTCACGGTAAACCTGACACCTTCATCGATCTGTGAGCAAGAGTGTCCGGTCGCTGGCTGGTTTCTCAATGTTTTGGTATGCAGAAGCTATCTGTTACCATTTCATCCGTCGATGTAGGTCTGCCGATTACCTTAGCAGTGTTTATGCAGGTATGAAACGTTCTCTTTGAGTCACGGTCATGTCGCTTCCCTCGGGGTTGCGACACTTGCCCGGAGCGACACACTGGCTGGCTCTTCACAGCAACAGGCGCACTGGCTGACGCGTCCAGCGCCTCTGCACGGACCTGGCCCGCGCTCACAAGAACAGCGGCCAACCGCGTGTCGCCTCAGGGTTGGCCGTCATCACGTCCCGTGGTGAATTTTAGTTTTAGGTCCGTTGTATTACTGAGAACTGACGGTAAGATTCAGCGTAATGAGAACTGACAATGAAATTCAATGTCTCTTTTAACATTTTGAAGAGGCAAAGAATGGGGGGAAGGGAAGTAAGAAACATATTTCTTAAAAGTGTTGCAACCTGATGACGACTGCTGTTTTAGAACGAAATTTAAATACACAAAAGTGTATTTCGTCAGTATAAGACATTATGGATACTAATGCTCCAAACTAGCCGCAATAAGGTATGTCTTTTAATATTTTCCACGACTGGTCTGTTTCAGCTTATTGCAGCTATCAAGTGACCCACGAAATAACATCAGTAAGAGTAACTGTACATAAACTGTGGCTGATTCGCGTTTTCATTAGCACTGGTACTTATGTCTAGTTGGAAGTGACGACTATATTGCATATATATTAGTCTTCGTCATGTCTCATAAGGTGTAATACACTCCTGGAAATGGAAAAAAGAACACATTGACACCGGTGTGTCAGACCCACCATACTTGCTCTGGACACTGCGAGAGGGCTGTACAAGCAATGATCACACGCACGGCACAGCGGACACACCAGGAACCGCGGTGTTGGCCGTCGAATGGCGCTAGCTGCGCAGCATTTGTGCACCGCCGCCGTCAGTATCAGCCACTTTGCCGTGGCATACGGAGCTCCATCGCAATCTTTAACACTGGTAGCATGCCGCGACAGCGTGGACGTGAACCGTATGTGCAGTTGACGGACTTTGAGCGAGGGCGTATAGTCGGCATGCGGGAGGCCGGGTGGACGTACCGCCGAATTGCTCAACACGTGGGGCGTGAGGGCTCCACAGTACATCGATGTTGTCGCCAGTGGTCGGCGGAAGGTGCACGTGCCCGTCGACCTGGGACCGGACCGCAGCGATGCACGGATGCACGCCTAGACCGTAGGATCCTACGCAGTGCCGTAGGGGACCGCACCGCCACTTCCCAGCAAATTAGGGACACTGTTGCTCCTGGCGTATCGGCGAGGACCATTCGCAACCGTCTCCATAAAGCTGGGCTACGGTCCCGCACACCGTTAGGCCGTCTTCCGCTCACGCCCCAACATCGTGCAGCCCGCCTCCAGTGGTGTCGCGACAGGCGTGAATGGAGGGACGAATGGAGACGTGTCGTCTTCAGCGATGAGAGTCGCTTCTGCCTTGGTGCCAATGATGGTCGTATGCGTGTTTGGCGCCGTGCAGGTGAGCGCCACAATCAGGACTGCATACGACCGAGGCACACAGGGCCAACACCCGGCATCATGGTGTGGGGAGCGATCTCCTACACTGGCCGTACACCACTGGTGATCGTCGAGGGGACACTGAATAGTGCACGGTACATCCAAACCGTCATCGAACCCATCGTTCTACCATTCCTAGACCGGCAAGGGAACTTGCTGTTCCAACAGGACAATGCACGTCCGCATGTATCCCGTGCCACCCAACGTGCTCTAGGAGGTGTAAGTCAACTACCCTGGCCAGCAAGATCTCCGGATCTGTCCCCCATTGAGCATGTTTGGGACTGGATGAAGCGTCGTCTCACGCGGTCTGCACGTCCAGCACGAACGCTGGTCCAACTGAGGCGCCAGGTGGAAATGGCGTGGCAAGCCGTTCCACAGGACTACATCCAGCATCTCTACGATCGTCTCCATGGGAGAATAGCAGCCTGCATTGCTGCGAAAGGTGGATATACACTGTACTAGTGCCGACATTGTGCATGCTCTGTTGCCTGTGTCTATGTGCCTGTGGTTCTGTCAGTGTGATCATGTGATGTATCTGACCCCAGGAATGTGTCAATAAAGTTTCCCCTTCCTGGGACAATGAATTCACGGTGTTCTTATTTCAATTTCCAGGAGTGTAGATCTTGTTCTTACGAAACGTAAAAATAAGTTTGTCAGATATTTTGACAATTCAGCTTTGACAGTTCTTTACTATGTGTTTACAAAGTAAATAACAGATTAACGGAGATTGTTGCCCATCGGTGTACTTATTTTGCTTTGAAGTTTATCTATGGTCCATGTACATTTTGTTTAACATTTTACTGTCTTTTCGTGTTCTGTTTTGTCAGTTTTCTAGATAGTATTTCTGCTTAAAATCTGTATTCAGTTAGAATTTCGTGTGGATATTTCGGTGTAAGAATATATATTTTCAGTTCTTAGAGAATGTTCATAGTATTTTTTGTAATATTTCTAACAGTTTCAATTAGCTCCACTTCGTGGTGTTGAGTTTTCAGGTGGAAACTGAAGCGTGATGGATCACTGTGACAGCTTCTAGTGTGTTCTCTAAATCTGATATTAATTTCATGCCGTTTGACCAATATAGAAATCGTTGGAATCGTCAGTTAATTTTGTATATTCCAGAAGTGATATGTTCTGAGATTTTGGTTGCACTTGAACGAAATTTCGTTGTAACATTGTTGTTTGTATGCAAAGCCAGTTCTATGTTTGTGCATTTAAACAGTGCTTTTATCTTTATGTGATATTCATCCTAAGTAAATTGTAAGTATGTAGTTCTATTTTTTGCTGAGGTTCCTTTGGTAAGATTTATGTTATGTATTGTGGTAGGTTTCGGTTGTGTTTGTTTGTTAGTGTATCTGGATCAAAATCATTTTTGTAGGGTATGTGACAGTGTTTTCAGTTCCTTTTATATAGCTTGTTTTTCTAGAAGTAAATTATATTAATCGTGCAGTGGAAAAAGGCATGCTTTCCTCTTTCGGTATGCCAAGACTTAGAATTTATTACAAAATCTCTGGTAGTTGGCTTTCTGTATATGTCAAATGTGTGTCGGTTGTTGTCTTGGCTAATTTTTAATCAGGATAGTTGGCTAAATAGTCTATTTCCAATTCCACAGTAAATTTGGTATTGCGATGGAGGATGTTCATTTATGGATAATATTGTCTGTATTGTTTCCATCAATCAACATTAGTGTGTTATAAACATATCTATAATAGTAAACGATCTAATTAAGTACTGGCCACTGTTAGTGGAAAAAGTTTTCTTCTAATGTGTTGAGAAAAATGTTCACAATTGTGCCAGCTACACAATTTCCCATAGCTACTTCAATGCTTGCGTGTAGATGTTTCCATTTCATTCAGAATAATTTTTTTCACAAAGTCGTTTTAAGAAGATCTATGATTTCATGAATTTCTACAGTAGTTTTCCTTTGCTGTAATAGATTTTGCTTCATAATTTGTATTGTTTCCTGTACTGGTATCTTGGTATATAGATTTGCAAAGTAAAAAGGGATAAATTTCACATTAGGTGAAATCTGCATGTCTTTTATTGCTTTTGCAAAAGTACGTGCATTTTTTGTGTGGCATATTTCTTTTTATGTGCATACAGTTCTGTTAGTAGTTCAGTTTTTTCTTACCAAATATATTGGGCTATTTATCAAATTGACAGTCGAGCAGGTATGAGTCGAATTTATGTATCATCAGTTGAGCAAATAACGTTAGTGTGCGTGGGTTCATTAAAATACGTGATTTCTTTTCGTGTTGTGTTAATATCGGATTACAATTTTTAGTACCTTTCTTTAGTAATGCTGTATATTTGTTGGTTTATTTGGTAGTTCTGTGATGTTGTTAGCTTCAAAAAATGTCAAAACCTTGAGGTCATTGAGGTTCATTATAACTGTAAAACTTCCTTTATAAGATTTTACTGCAGTTACATTGTTTACTTGCAATAACACAAAAATTCCTTAAAACACATACTCGTAATAGCCATTACAAAGGTACCAATTGATATGGCAAGCGTGTCAATTAGAAAGAAAAATGAACTAACAAAAAATGGCTCTTAGCACTATGGGACGTAAGATCTGGGGTCATCAGTCCCCTAGACTTAGAACTACTTAAACCTAACTAACCTAAGGACATCACACACATCCATGCCCATGGCAGGATTCGAACCTGCGGCCGTAGCAGCAGCGCGGTTCCAGACTGAAGCGAATGAACTAACAGTTAATATAGCAAAACTCGTGGAAAAGGAATTAACGTGAAAATACAAAAGCAAACAAACACATTACCCTCAACGACATAAATCAAAAATTTCAAGCAAAGGATGCGCTGCGTAACATTATCTGATCGTCCCATTTTGCGGGGAGCGAGCGCCCAGCCGCAATCCTGAACAGGCCTTCTGTAGTCGACGACGTGTGTTACTGGAAATTAGCTTCAACAAGTGCGGAAAGGCTGCGAAACTGCGACCAGTCGCTTTTTTATGATTTCGTCGTTACGAGTTTCATGCTGGTTTGCTCGTCTTCTAACAGAGGGAGGAGGTATGGATTTCATTCCATGTCATTTGCTGAAGTTTGCACTGTAAAGAATTTTTATTCGGTGTCCGCCCATGCAGATTTTGATTCAAAAGACCCTGTCAAGGCAAGTGCTGCGATTATTGTGTAGAAAAGGCTTGATCTTTGAGATGGTCTTGTCAGTCTTCATTAGAGAATATTTTACAAATTTCAAGAGACATGTAGTCGACTGTGTGTAGTTTCGAGGGAACGCCTGGAGGCGGTAGTCTTTATTTACAGTATTTACAAGATAGCAAACAATTAAACTACCTTCCAACATTTAAATTTTTTTCAATGGTTCTGACGTTTTCTTCGTCATTGCAAATTCTGTGCGTAGCCCACCTTAGTCAGAATTGGTTTACGTTTACACAAGTCTGGAGTTTCTTTGGCCTTTGTAACCGTCTCGCCATTCTTCATTGCTGACGCCCTTCTTTCTTGTTTTCCAATCAAAATTTAGGTGGCCGTGGTATTCTGCATCTTCTCGAAGATTTTTCACTCATGAGTAAACATCAGGATGAGCTTCAGATGTTAATGTATTTATTCCTCTTTTCCATCCTTTCGAGACGCTATTAGTGCGATGGCGCCTTCCACTGCAGCTCTCCATCTCCCTTGTCAAATGTTCATTATCGACTCACTGGTCCACAGAATAGTTGTAACACTCCTGAAGCTTTCAGTTTTCCGGCATTCTGTCCTAAATACCCAACCAAGCATCATTCAACATTTTCAGAGGATTTCCTAGGTATTTAATTATTGAAGCCACTGATGGTATTACAGTCAGTCGCCTGGTAATCTAACTCCTTCCTTACCGGAGACAGAGGAATAAATTTCAGTACTGCTACGTTCATAACGACGCCATCAGAATCCAAAGCCAGCAGACGGTCCACATTTCACCCTCTTCTATGAGGTACTGTTCGGCATTTCTTCATCGTTCAGCACTGACGTGTACAAAGCTTCCAGAACGTTTGAAAGCTTAAATGTCGTGTCAAATCCATTACCTCTGCTCCAGATCAGTTCTGTTGGGTTCAGATTGCAGCGTTAAGGTGACAGCTGCAAAACTGCAGCATTGTTGTAGTGAGCTCGACGCCGTGAAAACTATTGTTCGCCATTTTTCTACCAGGTTCACCACTCTGGCTGTATTCTTAACTTCAAAAATATTTAAGAATCTTATTTAAAATATCGACAACTAAGAATGTGTGTTTCCAAAGAAAACTAGAATTTTTCATGCCATATGTAATTGGAAACTAGACATGCACTTTTCTTGCAAAAGTTATTAAGTATGAACTAATTACCACACATGTCATGAATTTCATATTAAAGTGATTTAGGTTTTCAAACCGAACAAAAAAACTACCTAAATTACGATTTTCGATTCGCCGCCCTTAAGTACACGTAACCATAAATCGATCGATTACATCACGCATATAGACACCATCTTATTTTTATTAAATAGTGTTCCTCGAGAAACGTCAGAGCTGGTATTCCTGTGTAAGCTCGTGAAAAACATTATGGACAACTTGTTTCTCGACACTGGCCGTGTTGCATGCGTGTTTCACTACGAAGCAGGAAACAGTCATCCATCTTCACGGTACGTATAAAGAGCGAGACAATGAGAGCACAAGTGGCGTCTGTGGAGATTGAGAGAGAACACCGTCTCTCAAATAAAATTAAGTAGTTAAAGTGTGATTAAGAAAAACTTTGATGGCTGTTAATACATAAGAACGTCTTAGTTTCATTCACAGTGAGGTAGTAATAAGATACGTAATTCGTACGTTGGACCCACTTCAAAGAACGGGACAGCGCCAGTGTGGGAGAGCTGCGGCTGCCGACTGATCGTCCAGTCTGCGTTTGTTTACACCGGGTTTACTCTAATGATGAACAAAGTATACCTGGCAGAAAATAGAGATTCTTGTCGTATGTAAACTATGCTAGCGGTAAGACACAATCAGTACCTTCTCTGGCCCATAGCAATGTAAATGCTACAAAAGACAGTGCTGCCAAATCAGTCACTAAACACAGCCTTCCGAAATTCCTTACCCAAAGAAGACGAAGTAAATATACCAGAATTCGGCCCAAGAACAGCTGCCAACATGAGCAATGTAGAACTGAATATTGTCGGAGTAATTAAACAACTTAAATCACTTAACAAGAACAAGTCTTCTGGTCCAGACTGTACACCAATTATTTTCCTTTCAGAGTATGCTGACGCATTAGCCCCATACTTCATTATATACAACCGTTCACTCGACGAAAGATCCGTACCCAAAGACTGGAAAGCTGCACAGCTAATATCAATATTCAAGAAAGGTAGTAGGAGTAATCCGCTAAATTACAGGCCAGTCTCATTAACGTCGATATGCAGCAGGATTTTAGAACATATATTGTGTTAGAACATTGTGAATCACTTCCAAGGCAACGGTCTATTGACACACAGTCAACACGGATTTAGAAAACAATCGTTCTTGTGAAACATAACTAGCTCTTTATTCAGACGAAGTGCTGAGTGCCATTGACAAAAGATTTCTAATTGATTCCGTATTTCTGGATTTACGGAAGGCTTTTGTCAGTGTACCACACAAGTGGCTAGTAGTGCAGTTGCGTTCTTATGGAATATCGTCTCAGTTATGTGACTGGATTCGTGATTTACTGTTAGAGGAGTCACAGTTCTTAGTAGTTGAAGGAAAGTCAAAGAGTGAAACAAAAGTGATTTATGGCTTTCCCCAGGGAGTGTCATAGGTCCTTATGTATATAAACGATTTAGGGGACAATCTGAGCAGCCGTCTTAGGTTGTTTGCAGATGTCGCTGTCGTTTATCGACTAATCAAGTTGTCAGAAGATCAAAACAAATTGTAAAACGATTTACAAAAGATATCTGTATGAAACTTCCTGGCAGATTAAAACTGTGTGCCCAATCGAGACTCGAACTCGGGACCTTTGCCTTTCGCGGGCAAGTGCTCTACCATCTGAGCTACCGAAGCACGACTCACGCCCGGTACTCACAGCTTTACTTCTGCCAGTATCTCGTCTCCTACCTTCCAAACTTTACAGAAGCTCTCCTGCGAAACTTGCAGAACTAGCACTCCTGAAAGAAAGGATATTGCGGAGACATGGCTTAGCCACAGCCTGGGGGATGTTTCCAGAATGAGATATGGGGACGTGCTTTCCCATGAAGCGGCAACGCCCTCCTCCCCCTCCCCCCCCCTTGTCTAACAGTGGTCGTTTTCAACAGACATGCCGCCCCATACATATTCCTCATTCTCCGGTGGATGTGCGCTGTTGTTTGGCCTTCGGCAGCCAAGAACAGAATAACAGCACGTTGGTCCCGTTTCGAGTCGTTTGGCAACATCGACATAGTCCACGTTTTCGCATTTACCGAACGCACGCCGGAGAGACGGGAATGCCACACTGATGATACCTTGCATACGTATTGGTGCTCATTTATTACACACGTGCATCGGAGTCGCGCTCCGTTGCAGACACGCAGCAGCAACGCGAATGGTAGGTTTTTGGTCACCCACTGTTTACGTGGAACTGCTGGAAATCGAGGTAGTGCACAGTGAGTCTGGGCCGCTTATTCACGATGATTGGTATTGTGTGTTTAACTAGGCCCTAAACTGAATTTGTGTTACCTGCCTTTACCGACACAAGTATAAAACCTACTCTACTGGGACTGCTGCGTACATAAGGTAAAAATGACATTCTCCTACAACTGTACTAATTAGCTGCTAGTTGTTTTGACTCCTGTTCATTACATTGATTCACAAAGGGCTCGTTTCGGCGGATTGCCATTTTCAAGTGTTCCTCTTCAGATAATTGTTGTACTATACGTACGTCTTTGTACTTCCCACCTAGTATTACATTATATTGTGTTTACGTCTATGTGGTATGTTATTGTTGTACTGTGTAAAGGTCTATGCATTTTATATGTTATACTACGTCTCTAATGCATGTTAGAGCGAGTTTTCTGTGTTGCAACGTGTCGTTATTACGAACCACATATTTTCTTTCCTTATTGGACTTTCAATAATTTTACATGTTGTTTATTGACAGTTGTGATGGTTACCGTTCACAGAGTAGATTACTTCGCGTAAATCCAGAGGTGGTGTTTCAGTTTCAGTGATTATGAATTTGTCATTATGCATAGAGGTAAAAATTAAGGGAGTTGTCATGGCGTTCAAAACGTCAGGACGTCAGCATCGAGTGGGGTAGGCGCAGTGGTTACAACACTGGAGTCGCCGTCGGGAGGACGCTGGCTCAAACCCGCGTCCTGCCATCCCGATTTAGGTTTTCCGTGATTTCCCTGAACCGCTTAAGGTAAATGCCGATACGGTCCCTTCAGAAGGGCACGACCACTTTCCTTCACCATCGTTCCCTCACCTCAGCTCGTGCTCCGTCTCTAATGGCCGAGTTGGCGACATGACGTTACACAATCATGTCCTCTTCCTCCAACGTCCGCCATCTTAATTGCCAGAAAAAAACTGCGAAAGTTGTCTGATTAAAAATGCCAGATGCCGTCGTTCACGGGTTTATTACTCGTTCTGATCATGTGAAGAAATGTGTGAAACAGAGATTGCCCAGAAGAAAGCAAATGGTTACTGAACGAATGAAATGATAGCTGCCTGCCGTAATATGCTTTGTTGGTTGAAATTTTACGAAACGGAAGTGTCTCCCAGTAGTCCGCATGCATTGCTTTAGTTATCAGATTTTTTAGATTTCAAACGTCCGGAACTGTTTCCTCTCGTAAAACTTCTGCTTTCCACTCATGTAATTCCTGCTTGTTCAGATTTCGTATCTGAGTTGTGTATTTTTCGTTATCTCTAAATAAATCTTACAACAGTCGCTCTAAATTTCTCACACTCAACATGACAGTTCTGGCGTACCCAAAACTTACACTGTGGCTTCTCACAAAATTCCGCCGGTTTCTTTCGTACGACACAGGGCTTCGAGGATTTTTCTCTCAATACAATAGGCATAACTTTTGAATATTGCCAGCCGCTGTGGCAGAGTGGTTGTAGGCCCTTCAGTCCGGAACCGCGCGTCGCAGGTTCGAATCCTACCTCGGTCATGGATGTGTGTGTTGTCCTTAGGTTAGTTAGGATTAAGTAGTTCTAAGTCTAGGGGACTGATGACCTCAGATATTAAGGCCCATAGTGCTCAGAGTCATTTGAATTTGAATCCACAGGGCCTCCGCTAGCTGAGACGCTCTCTCCACAGTAACATTGTGTGTAGGAATAGAATAAAAATACTCTCTCCATTTTAGCAGTTCGTATTTGTGTTCAGGACTTTCGCTTTCCTTTAGAAATTAAATCCACCTTTCTTATTAGTTTCGAAAATGCTATTCGGATCTCTCTCATATATATATATATATATATATATTACCGAAAACAATTGTCGCCCGGAATATTCGAACCATTTTTAGTCAGGTATATAGCAGCGTTTTCAGCCATCAACCAATCTGGGGGTTTCAGATGGCGTCATCAAATCAAACACCTGATCTCTATTAAAAGAAATAGGCGTTTCTCTAGGTAGTCAAATGCTATGGCATAGAAAGCCATTGTCGGTCTTTCAGATTTTGAAATTAAATTACTTCTTGGTTAGGGTTCTCATTCTTTAATTTGTTCTAATACATGTTGGTTTGCATGTCAATAAAACTGCCTTTCTTTCTTTCATTTAGGTACCTTTAACTGTCGATTAATATATTTCCTACTTCAATTATCAATTTACTCTTCTTAATGCTTTCTAGATACTTTTCAAACAGAGCCAAATTTGAGTGAAGAAACATGAAATAAATTTCACTTATCGAACAACTAAAAAATGTTGAAATGTGTGTGAAATGCTAAGGGACCAAACTGCTGAGTTCATCGGTCCCAAGACTTACACACTACTTAAACTAACTTATGCTAAGAACACACACACACACACACACACACACACACACACACACACACACACACATCCACGCCAGAGGTAGAGGACTTGAACCTCCGGCGGGAGGGGCGCGCAATCGCTGACGTTGTACCTCAAAGCACGCGGCCACTCAGCGCGGCGACAACTGAAAAGAAATCAAATTAATTTAGGTGGCCTAAGGGAATCCAAAGCCTAAGAATTCTCTCCACTTTGGGCATTAACGACAGCCATTTGCTTTTCAGTGAGCTAGAAGAGCCTGATTTCTTACATGAACGTATAAGCACAACTCTTTCGGCATCTCTTATCTCTTCCCCCCTCTCCCCCCCCCCCCACCCCCCGCCTCTCTATACTGAAAAATAAATATTTTCACGACGGTTATTTCCACGTCAACAGTTAAGATTCCACAGCACATGATACATTATTGTGGAAAATATGGGCAGGGCAGCCAATTCCTTCCACATTCTTTCCTACCTACTCTTTAATTGGTGAACACATTCCGCTCACCACGTCGATGAAGGTCTCCGAAGTTATTGGTGTTGCCTCCAATAAAGCGATTAATTTGTCTGACTGAATTTGCTGTTGTCTTAATGGGTCTAAACAAAACTTTGCAATTGTCTCCGATGTTTCGTTATTACGTGACTCAAACTTGAACAGCTTCTTTTGGATTCCGTCACTTTCAGCTAAGTAGTGGTCAACTACAGGAAACACCTTTCCGGCCTCCTGGTTCGATGCGTCGGTGCCAGTGTTCTAAAATGAAACTGTCTGCAAATGTTTTGTGCGTTCATACACGGAGTGTGGTGCGATAATATTTTTAACAATCGCTATAGCTTTGGTTCTGGCTGTAGACTGCTTTGCTGCGACTTTATAGTCGGGATACATTGAGACATTCACCTTTACGTCACAGTCAAGAGAACTGAAGGACTGACGATGCATGACAACTTCGTAAGCTGCTGTTAGTTTTGCAGCAGCAACGAGTAACTCTTTCTGGGTATCATCTTTCATCATGAATGTAGCCATGTGCTTTGATGTTGATGCTACCGCGAATCTATTGGTAATATTCTCCGTAGAAAGGTGATGCCTCACGTCTGGCTTACCTCCGTGAGTTTCTGAGATGAAACAGCAACGAAGCTCTCAGCTCTGCCTGATCTGCACGTCCTTTCTTGACAAAAGACTGCTTTTTTGTGTAATTATTCGAAAAGTGACACTCTTTTTCCAGACATTTTTTAGCTGTGATAAGCTAATTAGGCGGTAAAAAGTCGACAACATTTTCGTCACCGTACACGTGACTATACATTACCGATTTGCACACGTTGTTCGTATTACGTTTAGGAATAACCGTCTTATCAGATTGCAAATGGGAACTGCCCGATTCTTCCGTGTGGCGCTGCTTGTATAGTTCCAGCCTCGTACTGCTGGAGATTTCTGGTATTTTCTCGAATGACAGTGCTGCATCCAGAAGGTGCTTGCATCGGAAACAGAGGATACGCAACATGTAACGCCATCTGTGAGATGATCTTATCAACATAAACTTGTTGACATAGAGAAAACTGAGGCTGCATTTACATGTTGCGCTAAGAGATGGTGTTGCGTCAGTACGTCAGCCAAGCTCGTTAAGAGTATTTTGCAAAATGGGGACATAATTTCCTCTTGTCGGGGGGTTCGGGAGGGGGAGGTCCGTACCAGCGACGGTCCTGACGTATCGGGGCGGATGGCAGCCGTACCTGCAAACCACCGCGCTCTGTAAAGTGGATGGAAACTCCGACGGTGTAGCCTGTTTTCGTTCAGCCAGAAGTACCGGTCGCGATTCGCCTCGCGCCAAAGATTGGACTGCTTCTGCTACGATGCAAGGGCAAGGATTTTTGATCGTTTACTGACACGAATTCATTTAAGATAACCACAAGACAGCAGCTATGCGAAGTATGCACATGCTATTTCCTTTGTCGACAAGTTTTCAGCCACAGTCATTAACAAATATCTTGAGACATCATTCTTCTGAAACAGGATATACTGTACTACAAATAAATTATATTACTGTGTTATGTCTTTTTGGGTACCTATATTTTCGGAATGGAACGTATTGACCTATTCTGCATGGATTCCTACGAAAAACTGTTGCACTTAAAGAGGGGTAATTGAGTGAGATTTAGAAATGCATCAAGCTCATTAAGCGAAGTTACGATGAAACTTAATCGTGCAATAATCAGTTACTTTTATTCTACCACCAATTAAACTACAAATTAACTACTGACATATATATATATATATATATATATATATATATATATATATATATATATATATAGTGTAAATGAACACTTTAATTGTAATTAATTATGACACTTCCTGAAACTTTACTGTGCCCAAGTAATGTAATTCAATAAACATAATGAAATTAAGCATTGTAATTATGACTAATAAAATGTATGTAACTCTAACATCCCACTTACAATTGTCCACAGCTCGTGGTCTAGTGGTTAGTATTTGAACCTCTCTATCACAGGGTCTCACGTTCGATTACCGGCTAGATCGGCGGATTTTTTTCTGCCCAGAGACTGGGTGTTCGTATTCTCCTCACCATTTCATCATCATTCAGAAAAGTGGGGAAACTGGAATGTGAAAAAGATGGATGTTGAGCGCCCTACAAACCACACCACCACCACCACCACTCACAATTGTCTATGGTTGTGAATAAAGTTTACTAGTGGAAATCATCAGCAGGACTTCAAATGCTTCTCATCACTTAATTTACATCTGTAAATATTTTTATCTGTTTCATTTAGCAGCATTTTTCTTCACAGGTCAACAAAGCGGAAGGGAAGGACATGAGCAAACTTCTGCAGCTGGTCAAACTGTGTGAGTGGAAGAATTATGTGGTGTCACCGCCAGACACCACACTTGCTAGGTGGTAGCTTAAATCGGCCGCGGTCCATTAGTACATGTCGGACCCGCGTGTCGCCACTGTCAGTACTTGCAGACCTAGCGCCACCACATGGCAGGTCTAGAAAGACGGACTAGCACTCGTCCCAGTTGTACGACGACTTTGCTAGTGACTACACTGACGAAGCCTTGCTCTCATTTGCCGAGAGACAGTTAGAATAGCCTTCAGCTAAGTCCATGCCTACGACCTAGCAAGGTGCCATTAGCCTTACAGTGATTGTAATTAACCGTATCTGGAGATTGTATCGTCAATAGCGATGTACCACAAGGATGAATTAAAGTTAAGTATTCAAGGAGCTGCATATTTTTCTCTTTAGCATTCATTGAGCGTCCTGTTTCAGACTTCACGATATTCTGGGTGAGCTTATAGCGTGCATATCGGCCCCCTCAAAATAACACTGTGTCGGCACTTCTGTCGACACATCAAATTAAATTCCAGCAACCATAGTCATAAAAATCGCTACATTGCGAATCAACAGTTTGCGGAGCTGATGCAAAAATTGGGTTCTGAGTAAGCAATTGCATTGAATGTAGCGTTAAGGCAATTTAAATTAAATTACTCAGTGCTAAGCTGACTGTATCTTCACTAAGAAACAGCAGTCGCAAAACACAATAGTCCATTACATTTTTCTTTTTGGGTGGCACATGTTGAATACAACATGGTGATATACTACTGCACCTTTGTACTCCTCGGAAGACGTCACCACCATACATTTAACACTTTCAGAAGTAGTTGTAACAATGTGTAAAGCGCAGCACGTGCATCGGCTATCAACGTGGCAATGAAATGACCTGGATGCTTCCCATAGGTGAACAGAAATTGGGTGTCCGGTGCCTTCTCTCTGAACTCGTCTTCTCCTCTACCACCTCTCTTCCAGGCCCACTCACGTACACCTCCAAGGTCTGTACCTCGGCTGCAGCTTCCTCTAGACCTCTCACTAGTCCCAAAAGTCTCGGTTCACCCCGCGGCTCTCTGTCGCCTGTTTCTCTTGAAGTGCACCCATTTCAATGGTAGTATACACGGATGGCTCGAAGGTTGATGGTCAAGTTGGGTTCGTTTACGCTCATGCACGACATACTGAACAGCGCTCCTTGCAAGATGGCCGCAGTGTTTCCACTGCAGTGCTGGTGGCCTCCTCTCGCGCCCTTGAGCATATCTGTCCCTGCATCAGAAGTCCTTCTTCATTTGTGGCGACTCCTTGAGCACCTCACAAGCTCTCCACCAGTGCTATCATCGCCATCCTTTCCTAAGGGTCATCCAATAGTCTGTTTACATCCTCAAACAACGTGGACGATCAGTCTTTCTATGGACCCCAGGTCACGTCGGAATCCTGGGAAATGAATTTGCTGAAAGTCTAGCCAGATAGACTACTTGTAAGGTCTGGAGGTCGGCCTACCGGAATCTGTTCTTCGGTTCAGTATTATGCCGCAAAGTTTTTCGGGCTCTGGTATACAGAATGCTACTCCCTGACTTTGCTGAATAAGCTACGAATGGTAAAGGAGACGACGAATGTGTGGTAGTCCTCCATGCGAGCTTTTCACAAGGACTGCATCGTCCTTTGCTGGCTCCTCATCGGACATACTTGGCTGGCTCACGGTCACGTACGTTGCGAGGACCCACCAAAGTGTCGCTGTGGTTCACCTTGAGTGTCTGACATCTTATTGGACTGTCCAGATTTAGCCGCCCTGAGACGGACCTTCAACCTTCCTAGCGCACTGCCTGCAGTGTTAGGTGACAGTGCCTGAACAGCCGATGTAGCTTCAAGTTTTGTTCGAGAGGAGGATTTTAACATTCAGTCTAAGGGTTGGCACGTGGCCTTGTCTTCCATCCCTTCACCCTACCTGCATTTTAACTCATCCCCGCCCTCTATGGTGCTGTCTATTCGACTTGGTATTCATCCTTTCAGCATTTGTGTTTCTCTTGCCTTTTGCTCTTAGGCTGGGTATTTTAGAGTGTGGCAGTGGCTGGCTCATCCAATTTTATTACTGCAGTCATCCAGCCAAGGCCACCTGCTATATTGTTTTTAACACTTTCAACAGCTTTTCTTCCTTTCCGTTAATGTTTCCAATTTTTGCTTGATATTTCGTTTCCGACTTCTGTGTGATTACTCACAGAGTCTTACACATTTTGTTCCCTCCCAGATTTCAAGCAATAATAGCTGTTCATTGCGTAATAGCAACTGCAGTGCCACTGTCAGCTCGTAAAGAATGACGACAGTGATAAGCGTCACAAAAACTGGATTGTACCGAGGTGAGCAGAGCAATACTTGTATCAGGCCTCAGGAAAACTTAGAGGCTGTAGCCAGGTCTTGCTCTTGGGATTCAGCAGAACAGCCAGTGTGGCCGTTAGGCTAAAATGTTTGGAGACACCCGATATACGGCATAGGCCCCTAATTTAGCTTTCATTTGTCGCGAATCTCTTGTCTAGCACAAAATTCCAAGCGATTGGAAAAAAGTGCATCCATATAACCAGAATCAAAAAACGAATCTGCAAAATTACAGATCAATGTTCTCAACATTAGTCTCCTGTAAAATCCTTGAACATGTTATCAGTTCAAAGAAAATAAATTTCCTTTATTTAAGAGCCTCTGTATGCAAATCAGCACAAATTCAGAAATAATTGCATGTGTGAATCTCGCCTTGTCATTTGACATGATTATACTGCGAACTCTGGTTGAAGGGCAAAAGGTAGTCCATACTCCTAGATTTCCGGAAAGTATCTGCAACTGTCGCACTGCAGCCTGTTAATGGAGATAGCAACAGAAAAGGTCCCCAGATATGTGAGTGGCTGAAAGACTTCTTCAGTAATAGAATCTAATATGCTGTCCTTGATGAAGAGCGTTCATCAGTGACAAGGGTATCGGCAGGGTGGTGTGAGAGGACCCCTGTGATCCTCCACATACATGAATGAGCTGGCAGACAGGGCGGGCAGCAGTCTGCAGCTGTTTGCTGATGATGCTGAGGTACAGAAAGGTGGTGTTTTTGAGTGACTTAGCAATGTACAAGGTGACTTTGACGAAATTTCTTGTTTGTATAATGAATGAAAGCTACCTTTAAACGTAGAAATATGTAAGCTATGGCAGATGAGTAGGAAAAACTATCCAGTAGTGCTCCACTACAGCTTTAGAAGTGTGCTGCTTGACAGTCACGTCGATTAAATATCCTGGAGTAACGCTGCAAAGCGATATGAGATAGAACGAGCAAGTAAGTAGGGTAGAAGGGAAGGCGTGTACTCAGTAGGAATGTGTAAATAACCTGTAAAGTAGATGTCTATGGAACAGTAATGCGACTCATTCTTGGGTACAGCGTGAGTGTTGATCGTCACCGGGTCGGATTGAAGGAAGGGCATCAAAGACATTGAGGCAGGCTTCTAACATTTGATAGCAATAGGTTTAAAGAAAATGTTACAAAGCTGCTGTGGAAACTCAAATGTCAGTCCCTGGGGGGAAGCTGACGTTCTTTCAAGGAACTCCATTGAGAATATGTAGAGAATTGGCTTTGGCAGCTGACAGCAGAACGATTCTGCTGCTACCAACGTACATTTCGCGTAAGGACCCAAAGATATTCTAGGAATTAGGACTCATAAGGAGGCATATAGACACTTGTTTCACTGTCCATTATTATTATTCGGGCTGTTATGCCGTGGTCGGTTGATGAATTCTGTGTCAATTCCCAATCTTTCGGCTCCGACTGCGGGAGATATCTTCAAGGGGGTCCGTAGCTCGATGGAAGGTCCAACACACCCACTGGCTCGCTACTGGGTGTGTTGGACCTTCCATCGAGCTACGGACCCCCTTGAAGATGTCTCCCGCAGTCGGAGACGAAACGTTGGGAAGTGACACAGAATTCATCAACCGACCACGGCAAAGCAGCCCGGATAATTATAATGGACATGATATTTCCGGCCGTGAAAGTCTACATTTTAGTACTTGTTTCACTGTCGCTCTACTTGGGAGTCGAACAGGAAAGGTAATTACTAGCAGTTTCCTAAATACCTGGAGTGATTATAAGGGTAAGTCGTTCAGTGAAGCACCGCTATAGATTCTCCAGGCCTTGTTTGTATTGCTCCTGATCTCCATATTTAAAACCTTCATTGTTTTGTAACACTGTACAGCGACTAGAAATTACAGAAATAGTGTCTTCACCCCTTTCTGTCGACTTCTTGTGGGAAATACAGGTGTCTGATATTGTATTGTTGAAGAAACGTGGCTATCACCTGTGGCTAGGGAAGGATGTCATGCAGTTGTGATTGACATGTAATGGGTGAAATTTACCCGCTGTTGCTGAGCACAGATCACATACACCTAAGACATGAATTTATGTTGCTGTGTAAGGGCAAATGGCTGTTCGCTGATGCCTTGTTTCAGAAACATTCACAATGGCAGCCGCCAAGGAGGTGCAAGAGGCTGCTGCTACGCATGCGGGGGAAGGGGCCACGGTGACGCTGGTGGCCGGCGACACGCGGCTGGAGGCGCACAGGGCCGTCCTGGCAGGCAGGAGCCCCGTGTTCGCCGCCATGCTCTGCCAGGACACGCCGGAGGCCAGCAGCAGTGTGGTCGCAGTCCCCGACGTGGAGGGCCCGGTGCTGCACCAGCTGCTGGCCTGCATGTACTCCCTCCGTGCTCCCGAGGTGCCCCGCATGGCCACACGACTCCTGGCAGCTGCCGACAGGTACGGCGTGTGGGGGCTGAAGGTCCAGTGCGAGGAGCAGCTGGCCAGTCAGCTGTCAGCAGAGAACGCGGCGCGCACGGCGGTGCTGGCAGTGAGGCACTCCTGTCCCAGCCTCGCAGAGGTCGCTGTCGCCTTCATAAAAGCCAACTCGCTGGTGTTTGCCACAGCGGGTTGGGCCGATGCGGTCCTCAACCACCCTGATGAGGTGGTCAAAGTGAGTCAGTTGCTCGGTGGGCCACTAACAGAAACCAGGTAAGTGGGAGACAAGATGATCACCTGCACTTCCCATTCTTAAGTGTGAAACTCTGTGCCCATCTCTCTCTCTCTCTCTCTCTCTTTGTGTGTGTGTGTGTGTATGTGTGTGTGTGTGTGTGTGTGTTTTGGAGGCTATAATGTTTGCCACTGAGTTTGTATAGATGTCTCTGTCTTGTAAAATGCAGCTTCATTGATGTCTACAACAGCCATTTGCTGGTACCTCAGAATACTTTTGTTGCCAGCCAGATTCAAAGAGAATTGTTAAGGCTTTCGTCGCCACTTGTTGACAAACTGCCTACTGGCTTCTATCTCGGGTTGTCTGGCCAATGTTCGTCTGATGATTTTACTAACGTTTCGCCAGCACGAGTGGCTCACATTGTCAAAGCTTCACCCTCCACTGCCAGTGGTGAACTGGAGCCCACCTCGCTGCCGCAGACGGGATGACTGGACGATCAATCATTACCAGGATGAAAGAACATAAGAGACATTGCAGGTTGGGCCAGCTTGAGAAATCAGCCGCTTATTCAGAGAAGCTGTAGAAGTATAAAAAACACGTGAATGGCTTCAACAAGAAAGCGGAAAGCCTTAAGGTAAACGGATCCTGGATTCGTGTAATGCAGCGAATGACCGTCGCAGGTAGCAAGAGTATAACTGCACCGTAAATGACCGCGGAAAAGCCCTCAGACATTGGTACAACAGGTACATATGGTCTGTGGCTGTGACCTCGGCTCCAGTTCATCACCGGCAATGGAGGGTGAAGCTTTGACAATGCCAGCCACTCATGCTGCCGTAACATCAGTAAAATCATCAGACGAACATCGGCCAAAGAACCAGAGACAGAAGCCAATAGGCAGCTTTGCCACATTCAGATATATCTCTAAATTTAACAGTGTTTACCAGCAGATGTCATGAAATAGCCCAAGTTTTCATAGCTTCAAAAGTTTTGACCTTTAAACGGTCCCTCCTTATTTGTTGTCACTGTTAAATTGCACGTGTACAAAACGTTGCCCTATAGCTTTCTGCATCAGGTATCTCACCAAAGGTACAAACCCTTTGTATACAGCATCAGTCTTTTGCTGTGGGCACAAAGATGTGTTGCTCAGCACATAAGCCGAAGCAGTGATGTGTCTAGTTTGGGGCCAAGACGAGCTGTGCCTCTGGCCTCATTCTGTGCACTGTGCAGGCACTAAAATCCTGTTTGCATAAAGTAGAGTTTAAAGCGGTTTAGTGTGTCTTCTGCAATTGCTACTTGCAGTAAAATACCTAGCAATAGTGTCACGCTGCGTAAACACAAGAAAAGATGAGGACTAAGTGTGTCACTCATAACCAACACCTGGTACAAGGTAGCGTACTGCACCACAGATCATGTTGAGCAACAATGTATTTACAGTTTTCGTTTGATGACGTAGCTAATATAGACCACAGGAAATCAGTTTGTGTAAAGGAGTTAGTCAGAGCAATTGCTATTCCCAACTCGGTGTTTTGAAAATAATTTTCTCAGCACAATCCTTTGTCTTCAGACGATACAAGAAAACTTTTTAACTACATTTAAGGCACAGCAGATGAAACAGTTTTTCATTAATGGCTTGTATAGAAGATTCGAAGAAAAGGTGAAGTGAGCGTCTGTGCACACATGTGAGGCTGATCATGATGCATGCAACCTGTGACCAGCTCAAAGGATAAGAACCCAGGCCTAACGGCAGCTCTGGGTGCTCCCATGCAGTGTGGAGTGTCCCCATATTGTTTCTCTCTGTTCAGCCATCATGCAGAGCACATCAAACACTCACTCCCACAGAAGGGGTTTAGTGGTCAACATGCTTTGCTTGCATCCTTGATGAAAAGGCGTCATATTTGTCTGCCTGTCTTTCAAGTTTTCTGTATCTTCACAAAACTCTCCAGTAACTACCTCAGGATTTCCTTCAGTTAGGGTTCTGCTGATGGCCTTCTCTACCCTACCCATTGCTGCTGCTGTACCTTGTCCGATAACCAGAGCATTGAAGAGTCACTGATATTTAACTTCCATTTGTTCCACACCACTTAGTTATGTATTCCCCTGAATTTCTGATAGCTAATAAAATTTTAGGCTAGACTTAAATATTTATGCAATACTTTGTGCTGTTTACTTACTAGAAATTTTCTCTTTTGGTTAAATTGGCTGCACTTCTTAGATCATTGATAATTAACTTCTAGCCTCTATTGTTAATTATTCAGCCTGATTCTCTCTTGTTTGGTTAGCATGACATGAAAATTCATGTTTGAAACACGAAATATATTAAAACTGCTCTACATTTTCTTTAAAGAAGCTGTTTTCGAAACACATCACCCATGAATATACTATCTAATCACATTAATGTGAGAACCTGTCAAAGGCCTGAATAAGCTCCTTTGGCAGCACAACGTATGTGGGAAGAGAGTCAATGAGTTTCTGGAAAGTACAGACAGGCCAGCTGCACTAGGCTTCGCAGTTTAGAATCCAAGGCATGAAGAGCACACTCGAGGTAGTCCCAAAGATCCTCGATTGGACTGGTGAGGGGGAAAGGGGGGAGTTGTAGGAAGCCTGGGAAATATGAAAAAGAAAATATGATGCCTAAATCTAGATTTAACGTGACCAGCGAACTGAAATGGAAAGAAGGATGGCCTGTTAGAGGAATATGATGATATCAACAGGATGAGGAAGTTGAGGAAAAGGTCAACGCTCAATAGCAACCCAGGAGTAATTTTGAAGAGCTCAATGATTAATTTGTGTCATAATTAGCAAAACAATAGCAACAATGATTCAGTTTTAGAAGCCATTGTCACTCCCAGAAAATCAAGTGACAGGAAGAGAGTATACAACAATGGTGAATAGGTATCTCTGTGTGTAAAAACAGAGAAACATGTAATAATCATTGGTTTGCTGTAATAGGGGAAGGTAAAAAGACATAGTTAAGAGACAATATAAGATTATTGGAAAGAATGAGAGAAGAGAAAGTTTCCTAGAATTCTGAATTAAATATCTACTGGTAACAATAAACACGATCTTAAAGAGTCAAATCAGAAGAAAGTGGAAAAGGCCTCTTCTGCCTCAGCTCCTCATGATATGGAGCACCTTGGTCGCGCCGCTGCAGTTTGGCATAACAGCCTGTCCCAGCATTGACACACATACAGAGCAGAAACTCTACTCGTTATAGATTACTTTTCTGGCTGTTCCAAGAAATTTAGTGCTGATAGCACCACCTACGTTTATATGAGATATGAGGATGGGGGGAGGAACTGAGTTTCTTCACATGAGAGTAACAATACTGCTCCCTGTAGTACTACGGCTGTTATTCCCTGATGTCTTCACATACTATTACCCTGTCCCTTCTTCTTGTCACAGTTTCCCACATATGAGTATCCTCACCTGTTTTGTGGAGAACTTCCACAGTTCCTTTATCAGTTCACATCTTTCTATAGCCTCCCATTCTGAATGTGGTATTCTCTTTTCTTGCTTTTCTCACAGCCCACGACTCATTTTCATTCACTACTCAGCTCCAGATGTACATTCTCAGATACTTCTTCTACAGATTAAGGTCTGTGTTTGGTATTTGTAGTCTTGTTTTCTGAGGAATGTCGTATTACCCTGCTGGAGCAACTTTCATTGTCCCTCATGTCTATGTTTGTTGCTAGTGTGGTCCTTAAATTTCATAACTTTGTTATCAATGATATTTCTACTACTACCCAATACATTCATATTTCTTTTGATTGTAAATCCAAATGCTGTATTCGTTAGACTGTTCATTCCATTTAACCACTCTGGTAATTCTTTCTCACTTTTGCTAATGATAACAATACCATAATGATAACAATACAATTTTAATTCTATTCCTGAATCACTTAAGTTGCAGCAGTGATACCTCGATTTTCATTTTAAACGATCAGGGTAAACCATTTCTAGCATATTTTGAATTAGTTCCTTTTTCTTCCAATCCTATTTTGCCCTGTCGATTATTGTATATAACAATATATTATCTGCATTTCCCCTATTTATTAAACTATTTTTCAGAATTTTCTAAGAGTTGCGCCATTTTACACTGCCAAAGCTTCCTAAAGATAGACTAATCCAATAAACATTCCTTTATTTTCGGTAAATATTGCTTCCATTACCAAGTGCAAGTGCCTCTCTGAGACCTTTATCTTTCCTAAATCCAACTGATCAGACTATATAATAGATCTTAAATTTTCCTTACCATTCTACTGTATGTTGTTCTCGTCATAAATTTGGATGAGTGAGTTGTCAAGCTGATTGTGTGGAAGTCTTCACTTATTGGCCTTTGCCTGCTTCTATAGTATCTGCATGACATTTTTTTCTGAAGGTCTACTTCTATGTCCCTTGTCATAGGTCGTGCAACCAACTTGAACAGTCATATGGGTGTCACTTTCACCAAACGTTATAGAAATTGCAAAGTAATATTATCCAACCAGATTGTCTTGTTTGTGTGCAAGTATTCCAAAGCTTTTTTTAAGTTCTAATACTGAGTCCCCTATGTTTTGTTATTTGATGACCATTTTTTCTTGTGTCATGTCATCTGATAGTTCCTTTCATTCATAGAGGTCTTCACTATAGTGTTACTATCCTTGCTCTGCTCTGCTTTTAACAACGGAATTCCTTTCTAACTCTTGATCTTGAATGCTCACACTTTTCCAGCAACCATTTTGATTTGTCTTTCCAGAACTTCCTTTCTCATTGGTTCCTTAGTGACCTGTAAGGCTGTAGGGAACAGTTCCAGAAATGACATACTATTTTAATGTTTAGTTTTATTCAAAAAATTTAATCATTTTTTGTTATGTAAACACTTCAAAATCCAGGACATACACAAAAATGATTAGAAATCATTAAACATGAAACTACAATATTAAGAAAAAATTAAGACAAGAAACTATGCCCATGTGTCATTTTATACTTACAATAGGGACAAAATGATAGTGCACAATTTTCAGAAAAAGTAAACACCCTAAGCCAAAACCTCTTGATGGGTTAATACATATCCATGCATATGTTTCTAAGGTCAGAAAAGATTTCTCACAAAATTCATAACTGTAGCTGGGATATCAGCATACTGTGAGCCCATACCTTACATCTAGTATATTTAATGCACAATTCCCCTGGTCTTGAATGGGAGAAGATAGTGCAGTACATGCAAACACAGTCATGAAAGGCAAAGGTCCCAAGTTTGAGTCTCGGTCGGGCACACAGTTTTAATCTGCCAGGAAGATTCATATCAGCGCACACTGCACTGCAGGGTGAAAATCTCATTCTGGAAACACAGTCATCTTCATCTGCACTGAGATCTGAGTTATAGGCTTCCACCCTGCTTAACTATATTCTTTTGCAAGCTTGTCAAAATATCTGTCAATCCTCAGTTAATTTTCACTGGTGCACTTTCTCTTCTAGAAGCTTGTTGTTGGTACAGATGCTCAGAAAGCAAGAAGAAACCAGAGTTATTTTACGTGTCTTTAATGAGCATTGTACTGCAGCATGAACTGGATATACTTCATCAAATGGTGTCTTGAGTCATCTAGAGCTATCTTTTACAAGTATGAAAGCTGTTTGTGGAAGTACTCCTCTTCAGATGGTGAAATATTCTGTAAAACATGTGAACATGCAGGAAAATTGGGATATTCGTTGTCGCGCCTAGGTGGATGTGAATTTTGGTCACCATGTACAGGCAAAGATTGTTTTCGTCTAAGCTGCCGGCCGAGCCCATTGCATACAGCGAGCATGCAGCACTGTGTGTCCCATGAGCCAGAGAGGCGGCCGCCGTTTATGCCTTCTTCTCACTCTCCTTTGGCTACAGGATGGCTTGGATGTTGGGCAGGACAAAAGCCTCTGTGGTGAGATCAGAGGGCAGCTTGTTGCGCATCTTATTGTTGCAGATTGCAGGTCCAAGTGGTGCAAGGTGACGTATGTCTTATTGTTGCAGGCTACGATTCCGTCCATTTCAAGCACTCAGCTGCTAGGTACTCAATGATGGCGGCGAGGTAGAATGGTGCCCGGGCACCCACAGGCCCTGCATAGTTAGCCTTGCGCAAAAGAGGGTGGATTCTGCTGACTAGGAACCGAAGCCCAGCCCTGCTTGAGTGGAACTTTCACTTTCCCTTGACTTAGCCTCCCTTTTTGCGTGTGGACATTTCAGCTAGCTAAGTGATGCAGGTGAACGAGAGGGCAGCAACAGTGTGACCTGGAGTGAGTCAAGCAACTTTAGGAAATCCACTCTTAGTGTTAACCACACATGCTTCTATACCTTATGCAGTGGCAAAGAGCTAACGCATTTGGCACTGGGTGACGTTGGGTGTGTTTCTAAGTGGTTTGAAACTGTCATTATAATGGGTCTTCATGGGCCCAAAAATGCAAACGTGTATTGGCTGAAGTTGCCAATTACAGTGGGATAGTAGGCAAAATAGAGAAGCTCTATTTTCATTGACACATTTCAGTACTGGAACATGTTTGAGATTCCAGCTATCGTCATCAGTGATAAACACTTTATTCTCTTTCCTTACCTTAATGAAACTAGAAAAAATTCTCCAGCCATTCATCCACTTTCTGGCCATATTTCTAGAGTTCTTATAGGTACTCCATCAGTTAATTGCTCTTTCGGTTTTTTCTGGGGTAGAGTAAAGCTGGAGGTATAAAGTTAGCTGCAGAATTCATGTTGTAATGTGCAACCCCCTTTCAAGAATTGTAAGTACGGGGCACTTGTTTCTTCAGTCATTGCAAAAAATTTTTGACTCATGTCCACACATGAAAGTACAGATAAATTCATGCTGGCGAAATTCCTTCTTTATTGAGGACATTCATATACCATGTAAAATCTGTTAACCTGAACTCTATTTAATACCATTGCATGAGCCAAAGTAGCAGCTTCCAGCTCCCTTAAAAATAAATCAGGATTGTGTGTCATAAATCCTTTCAGTCAGTCCTGCCAGCAATTTTATTCCCCTAATTAAATTTGTGAGAGATACAATTTTGTTCTGCGGCTTAGTAAGCTAGTTCCTTTGGGACACTATATCCTGCATAAACCCTCGTCAAATGTAGACGAAACCTCTGACCCTTCGTTTGAGGCATACCTTCTGAAAGTCACCTGTGATACACCCAATTGGCTGGCTGCTCTCAATCAGCCAATTTCATTCTTGTTTACTATATAGATGGCCCTATCCATGGCTTATTTATCCCATGACGGGCATGTAGTCTTTCAGACAAACATTTTAACAAACTGCAAAAATTTGGTAGGAATTGGGATCAAGCTCTTTTATGGTATTAGTAATGCTATTGCAATGTATTTGTAAATATTTTAAATGGTTTTAGTACGTCAGTTGATCAGGCAAAAATAAGTCTTTTGCCCTTACTCATGATATGTCATTTTGTGGTACACATGTAGACATAGATGAAGTGACTTAGTTGCTCTTTACCATAGCCTCAGATTCCAAACAACAGGGTCTATTCATACACAGTCCCATGATGCTTTAACATGATTTTGGTATCTCTGTGCACTCTGTGTTCTAAAATGAAGTAGCAACATTGCTACTATGTAGTAAATGTCACTGTTGGTCCCTGTAAACCAGTGGACACAACCGAGGTAGGCAGTGGAGCACAAGCACCTCCACCACCACCACCACCACCACCACAATCATTGGTGGACCTAGTAAAGCACTATGGGGGTCAACACGATTTGCAGGCTGTTAAATATTGTAGACTTGTTCATGATTCACATTGTCTACCTCATTATTCAATACGACAGGTTATGGAATGTTATATAAATTTTCAAATACCTTATTCATTGAGAGTACATGATGTATGTAAGAGTTCATTAATTTTTCATTCCAATTCATGGATTTATTTTAATTTGGAACAGTTTTATTACCATTTTAGTGTGCATGTGATATTTTAACAGAATGGATCTGGGCATATGGAAGATGAATATTATGTTGATAAGTTGTAATAAATCTCTTGGCAGAATAAGAAAAGTACATATCGTTTATTTGCTTTGTTTTTCCAGAAGTTGCCACATTTTAGTTACCAGCACATGCCACACGCATTTTACAGTATGTATTCTTTTCTAGGATGACTTTAGTGAACTTGTCAGATACAAGTGACACTTTGTGTGTGTGTGTCTGTGTTTCCCTGTTTTTTCAAATATGTTCATGTAGAAGACTGAACACTGTTAGAGGCTTCAGTTGCACACACACACACACACACACACACACACACACACACACACACACAATGGAGAAGTAGTAGATTGCATGCCATTGTTACATGTAAATGCTTCGATGAATTTCTTTTATGTGAAACAGAAGCTGGCTAGATTTGCTGATAACGTCACCAAATTTACCAATAAGAGGTTTGAAGGATTTTGCTTTAATGTCCGGAAAGTCTTTAACATGTAAATGTAAATTGTTTTGTGTTTAATCTTTGATAGTTTCACAGAGAACTAGTATAAGCTGCCAGAAGCATCTATTTTAGCGAATATAATGACTGCTAAGAAACAGCACACCAAGTTGAAAGAAAGTGAGTTACAGGAATCAGCGTGTCGGAATTTGACAGATAAAAATCTAGAAAGGTTGCATAAAGAAACTTTTAATGGATGGTGGTTGAAGACAGAACCACTATACCTTAATATACGAGTTTCCTATCATAGAAGGGGAATATAGTAGGGTTACTGTTGGTCATTTGTATACGTTTTTGGTTGTATGTTTTCTTTATTAAGTGTGTGTTTTCAGGAAGGTGTGAGAATTTTTATGTTTTGTGCAGGAGCCTTCCTGGAAAGAAGAGCAGCCGAGGACTGATCCAGGCAGCTAAGGAGGGGGCGGTGGAGGAGCTCAGGGTGCTTCTCGCGACAGGGGCGAAAGTGGGGGCGAGGGACGAGGACATGTGGACTGCTCTGCACTGGGCAGCTGACAGGGGACACCTGGAAGCAGTAACATGTCTGTTGGAAGGTGGAGCAGAGGTGGATGTGAGGGACAGCAGGCAGAACACGCCGCTGCACTGGGCTGCATACCGTGGTCACGTGACTGACACGGCGATTGCTGGACTCCTCTGCTGACCCCGATGCCAGGGATAAGTATGGGTGGACGCCGCTGCACTGTGCAGCAAGATGCGGCCACACAAAGGTGGCGGCCGTGCTGCTCGATGCTGGGGCTGACACTCAGGCCAGAGACGCACGCGGGCGCGAACCATGGGTCATCGCCAGGCAGAACGGCAAGCAGCAGCTCTTGGAGATGCTATCATGAAGCATTCAGTGCAACAAACATCTCTGCAATGATGCTGAAATGACTCTCCACATTTGTTTGTGATTTTGTTCTAAATACAGAATGCGAATGTGAATTCTACAGTCCATCATTTGTACTCACCTTTAAGTAGGACTCATGTACAGTGGTGTCATTATCATAAACTTGTATTATGTGGTGTGCGAGGCAATTGGAGTTAAGCAGCCATTCATGCAAGGTGCCTGCCACATTCAGACTTGACACACAAATGATTAAACAAGAAATTCTATACTTTGATAAAATGCAATACAATCATACAACTGTTAGAATGATAATTGTTCATGGTCCTATGTGATAATGCAGCTGTAGTTCCATTGTCAACAGAATAAAAATAAAGTAAATTCTTACAAAAGAAAAGGACATAGTCAACTTTCCAGATCAAAAGATAAGAATATGTTTCTCTGATATAACATGGTATCTACTTCTGCATCTGCTGCAATAATGGAATAGCTCGTTTATTTTATTATAATGTCATACTGGTAGCATTATTCACATTAGCTTATGTGCTGGTCATCTGGAATTGTAAAAGTAGTTCACGTTTAACTACAGAGAAGCAAAGCACAATCTGAAATCTCATGACCTTCATGTGGCCGTAACGCTGCTGACATGAAACATGATACAATCTGACAGATAGTGTTTAACTTCACCCCCATGTATGGATGCCATGGCAAATCTCACTACTTTCAACATTTCCCTTCTTTCAATCTTCTGTGCATTCCTCCATCCAGCTATCGTCAGATGAGCGCTTGTAGCAACTCTGGACAGACAGGCGCCATTACTGACAGCACCCTCACTGCCCAAGTTAGCAGTCTTTGTAACTAAAAATTGCAGGAATTCTACAGCCGATACCACAATGTGACGTACTTACGTAGACTATTGGGTCACGAAAAGGAACACTTAACATTAGAGAAATATGCCACCCCAATACAAAAGAAACGAAGAAAATTGGGCTTGTTACATTTTATGGAATAGCTATACTGATAGAAAGAACTTGGCAATTTGCGAAAATGAGAAGCAATATGGTTGGCAGTCTCGTTTGCCAAGGGGGGACTTACAGACGACTACCAGAGAGCAGCACAGCAAGTTGTGATATCATGAAACATAATACACACATCAAAAAATATTTTGCATCACCCCAGTTCCCAGAACTCCTGAACATAGACGTTGATTGTGGATATTGTATCACAGACACAGTCCCTTTGACGGTTCAGAGATGTCACTAAACACGCCCAAAGACGTAAAGCAACCATGGCTCGTGTTGTCTGCAGTTCAACCATGCCTAGATGGTCAATACTGCGGTTCGATTGCGTCCGCATTGTTACTTTGTGCCAGGAAGGGCTCTCAACAAGGGAAGTGTCCAGGCATCGCCGAGTGAGACAAAGCAATGTTGTTCGAGCATGGAGGATATACAGAGAGACAGTAACTGTCGATGACATGCCTCGCTCAGTCCTCTCAAGGGCTGCTACTGCAGTGGATGACCGCTACCTACGGATTATGGCTCGGAGGAGCCCTGACAGCAACGCCACCGTGTTGAATAATGCTTTTCGTGCAGCCACAGGACGTCGTGTTATGACTCAAACTGTGTTCAATGGGCTGTATGATGCGCAACGTCATTCTCGACATCAATGGCGAGGTCAGCGTACGCCACTGGTGGTCATGGATGGCGCCGTAATGGCTATAAGATACGTGAATGCCATTCTCCGACTGATAGTGCAACCATATCAGCAGCATATTGGCGAGGCGTTCTTCTTCATGCACGACAATTCGAGTCCCCATTGTGCTCATCTTGTGAATGACTTCGCCGGCCGCTGTGGCCGAGCTTTTCTAGGTGCTTCAGTCTGGAAGCACGCTGCGGCTATGGTCATATGTTCGAATCATGCCCCAGGCATAAATGTGTGTGATGTCCTTAGGTTAGTTAGGTGTAAGTAGTTCTAAGTCTAGGGGACTGATGACCTCAGATGTTAAGTCCCATAGGGCTTAGAGCCATTTCAACCATCTGTGAATGACTTCCTTCAGGATAACGGCTTCGATTCACTAGAGTGGCCAGCATGTTCTCCAGACATGAATCCTATTGAACATGCCTGGGATAGATTTAAAAGTGCTGTTTATAGACGACGTGACCCACCAACGACTCTGAGGGATGTGGCCCGAATCGCCATTGAGGTATGAGACAATCTGGACCAACAGTGTCTTGGTGAACTTGTGGATGGTATGCCAAGATGAATACAGGCATGCATCAATAAAAGAGGAAGTGCTACTGGGTATTAGAAGTACCAGTGTGTAGAGCAATCTGGACAACCACCTCTGAAGGTCTCGCTGTATGGTCGTACGATATGGAATGTGTGATTTTCATGAAGAATAAAAAGGGCAGAAATGATGTTTATGTTGATCTCTATTCCAGTTTTCTGTACAGGTTCTGAAACTCTCGGAACTGAGGTAATGCTAATTTTTTTGAAGTGTCTGTAAACATCCCAGAACGTAGGAAATTTGTGGGATTTACAGGGAGTTTGTTGTAGACCCCTTAATTTTTAAGTACAGCGAAGATTCTGTTTGTTAACGTTCAAACTACTGAAACAGTGCCCAGTGGTATAGTAAGGAATTAATAATGGCTCATAGAAAACCAAAGAAAATTCTATCTTTCTATTATCACTGTGCGTACTCTCTATAATAAAATTACAACCATCAAATTAGTCGTATTTGAGGCAGAAGAGTGACTGTCAACTTTGAGCACAACATAGTAAGACAGATTTTATGATGTCACTCAGGGAGCTTGACACATACCAGAGAGAATGATACTGGAAGGCAGTAATGCAACTGATGAAATTACAGGTAACAAATTACATAAGCTTTGGCTCACAAATCAATTGAATGACAGTAATAAGTGCGCATGTGTGGGAGGGGGGTTCCAACAAAGAGAATAGTCTTACCTTATTTAATTCGTTTAGTCCTTTATTGCTGGTAATGGCACAGTTTCAGTGACTAAAACAAATCTTTAGATGAAATAAAACTTCTACACTTACGTAAAAGAGCAGGTATTCCATATCAACTCAAGTACCAACAGCATTAATGTGCCTTTCATTAATTCAGCGCCTAGATACAACGATGCCACTGATGTCCTTTATGTAGTCAGTCATTGGATACTCAGCAAATATAGAAGAGTCGTAATATTTTGTAGTTAAAGCAACCACTTTCCTTGGCTATACTTGTACACTGTTAGTGTAAAGAAATTTCCAGAAATTCTCCAAAATAATCTTCAAAATCGATTAAAATTTTGTTCTGAGAAGGGATGAAAATGACTCAGGGTCAAATTAGCTGTATAGAGGCTCTTTTATTAGACAACACTGCCACACCATTATTGGTGCAATGTACAGTGATAATTACACTGCATAAGGCTAGAGACGATGTAGGATGCACCAACATTCAAGTTGTAAACTGATTAACCCTATAACCAATGGAAATGTTATTAGATTAGCTTAACTCTGAATTCTACACCGTAAAGTGAACGTCTAAAGTGTCAAAACTCATGACTCATTAAGAAACCAAAGCTTTGTTAAAACCATCCCAAGGTGTAATATGGTGACTCCTTATTAAACATGGTCTTAAAATGCAGTTTCGATTAAAGAGGAGTGCAGTTAGCACCTGCAATTTCTACGTCGTGTGGATAAAACCATTGTTCACTTAAACTGCCCATAAAACTGTGCTAAGTTACGAAGGAGCTACAACATTGTATCCAGCTTCTTGGACCCTGCTAGTGTGAGTTCATCTTGTATGGGGTCCATTACAGTGGGCTGTTGTGACACTCGCCCAATAGAATTCACTTTGAGGTACTAATATGAACCAAAATAGTGGATGAGGTAGTTAATGAACATGTCAAATGAATGATTAAAACACTAGATGGTTTAGTCATCACTTAGCACAGTTTTATTGGCAGTCAACATGAACCATGGTTTTATTCACATGATGGAAGCATTTCATGTGCAACAAGAATGCTGTGGGCTGTAAGGCATGTCGGAGCTAACATCTGGCTAGGTGGGATGGTTTAATCTTTCTCTATTTGTAGACACTCACCTCTACATTCCACAAATCTGCTTTCTGATCTACAGCGACGAGCAGTGTCACTCCATCAAATAGTGTAAAATAACTGAATGAAATATTCGTGTCTCTAATTTGCATTACTGTTTGCTGTAAGCTTGTCCTACGCATGAAGTCTTCGTTCACTAGATAATTGAAGTAAGCTCTCGGAAAAATCTATAGATAGTAAAAGTCCCAAAGTATGATTTGCTTCACTCAAACTGCACACCTTCACTGACTAGTACCCACATCAAACCTATGACCTACTAGGTAGAAACCGCATCAAAGTCAGTCTTTGCACTGTATGTGATTCAGCACCTGATTAAATATTTTGTTTATGTTCATAAATGTTAGAAACCCAAAAATGTTACATTTTCTTCATACACTCTTCAGTCAGTGTAATAAGAGTATATAGCAGGTTAGGTACCCCCACCTACTATGTTTCCATTGCTCAGTAATACAGCAGACACACAAAAATTTCTTCACGGCCAGTCTTAGGCCACTGTAACTTTATTATTTGGCTATTGTGAATCTATTGGTATAATTAATTTTTTGAGCTATCGATTTTTTGACTGGTTTGAAGTATTCCACCACTAATTCCTATTCTGTGCCAACCTTTTCAGATCAGAGTAGCACTCGCTACCTACATCGCCAATTACGTGCTGGATTTGTCAGGTCTGTCTTTCTGTACAGTTTTTACTCTCTGTAACTCCCTCCAGTATCATGAAAATTACAGCCAGATATCTTGACAGATGTCCTACCATCCTTTCCCTTCTTCTTGTCAGTGTTTTTCATACATTACTTTGCTTGTATTTTCTGGGGACGACCACCTCATTCCTTATCTTATCAGTCCATCTGATTTTCAACGATTTTCTGTAGCACCACGTGTCAAATGCTTCGATCCTGTCATGTTCTAGTTTTTCAGCGGTCCGTGTCTCACTGCCATATAATGCTGTACTCCAAACGTACATTCTCAGAAATCTTCCTCAAGCTGAAATCTATTTTAGATACTAGCAGACTTCTCTTGTCCAGACTTCTTTTGTCAGTGCTGGTCTGCTTTTTATGTCCTTCATTGGTTATTTTGCTGGCTAGGCGGTAGATTCCTAAACTTCATCTACTTTGTGATAACCAATTCTGATGTAAAACTTCTTGCTGTTGTCATCTGTGCTACTTCTCATTGTATTCGCGTTTCTTCGATTTAGTCTCAATTCATATCTTGTACTCCAGTAGGCAGTTTATTCCATTCAGTAGATCCTGTCATTCTTCTTCAGTTTCACTGAGGATAGCGCTGCTATTAGAAAATCTTATCACTGTCCTTACACTTTGAATTCTGCTCCCACTCTTTAACCTTTCTTTTATTTCATAACTGCTTCTTCAATTTTTGAATTGAACGGTAACGATGAACTACTAGACTCCTGTCTTACATCGTTTTTAAATTGTGTACTTCATTCTAGGTCTTCCAGACTTATCCTTCATCTTGGTTCTTGTACGTATTGTATATTACCTGTTATTCTCTGTAGCTTGTCCATATCTTTCGCAGAATTTAGAGTATGTTGCACCATTTTACATTGTCGAATATCTGTTCTAGGCAAACAGTTCGTATGAAAATGTCTCGATTTTTCTTTGGTATCACTTCCCTTAACAACTGCAGCACCAGAACTGCCTCCCTTGGGCCTTTATCCTTCCTAAAAATAAACCATCTAACAGATCCTGAATTTTCTTTTCCATTCTTCTGTATACTATTCTTGTTGAGAACTTGGACACATGAGCTGTTAAGGTGAATTCTCAGAGTTATTGACTCTTGCGAAATTCGAAATGGTGCGGCTGCCGGTTTCTGAATGTCAGTCAGTATATCGTGAGTATCATACATTCTACACTCCAGTGTGAACAGTCGATTTGTTGCCACTTCCCCAAGTGATTTTAGAGATAATCTTCCAAAGCTTTTTTAAATTCTGATTCTAATATTGTATCACCCCTCTCTTCTATGTCGACTACTGCTTCTTTTTCAATCACCTAATCAGCCAACAGCTCCTACCCGTCATAAAGGCCTTCAATGTGTTCTTTTCATCTACGTACTGGGAAATGAGAGCAAAGTATGATGAATTTCACTGTCAGGCCATCGGAACGATGAAGTTTTCTCACACTGTCAAACATTGAGGCTAGCATCGGGTTTAGGGACTGTTCAGGGAAAGAGAAATACTTAGGAGATGATGGCACAGCCTAACTTGTAAAGGGGTGTCTACAATAGATTGACAGGCAGAAACTCCTATAATACAAGCAGGTGCAGTGCAGTGCAGTGGCACTATGACATTGTGTAGTACTGAAGAAAAGGTAGTGATGGGAGAGTCAGCATATGGCCAGTTGCAGAGTTGAGTCGAGGGGGTGGGGGGGGGGTAGGGTTGAGGCAGGGACTGCAGGTGAATCTGCAACCACAACTGTATACCACAGGCAACCTTACGCTGACTTAGGGTGGCTACTTGTTGGGAAACTGCCACTGCCCCAACACTCTCTTTTGATCCACTCAAGAATGGTGTATGGGAAGAATGAGTGAAGGAGAGCTTGCCTCACAATCGAAAATCATGGTTTATAGCTGCTTGAAAGTCGTTGCTAAAGTGTATTTACATATTCAAATTCTTCTGGAATATACATATGAAACGCTGGTGGACAGATTAATGTATGAAATAAAATGTAAAACTAACTTGAAATCAATCTCTTTGAGGTTGATAGGGTTTCTGTTAGGACAAGTAATTGGATTAAGAGCATGGCATGCACCTAGAGTTAGTGTGTTGCCACTTCATCACAATAGGTGTACTAATGTGGGCACCGTGAATCACCTACATGATATATTGTTATGCAACTTGACACGTGACCCACTTGAGTGCTGAAGATTCTGTCTTTGGCTGCAGCTCTGTAGTGTGCAGCCATAATCGACAAATCTGGTTGCACACTACTTGTAAAACTGAGGCTCTGTAGAGACATCAGAAATATGTCTGAAAGCGATGCATTCCAGAGGAAAAAGAGGCGAGAAACTGTCTGGATCTGATATTCTGAGTTGTGTAGTCTACTGTGGCACTATACTCAGCCTGTCCCCAAACAGGTGTTTACCTACATAACAGCCTGCAGAGATACTCCTGTTAGCACAGGACTCCTTCCTGCCTGTTGGCCAGTAGACTATGAGAAGCCATGCAGAGCATGCTGGAGGTTCTGTGTGGCAGCAGCAGCTCTGAGTTGCTCAGAGGCAGCTGGCCTGAGTGGTGCCTCTCACTGGTGGGGGTGCAGCATGTGCTGCCTCTGACAGTCAGGGAGGTTCCAACAGTGGAGCGGCATGACTCAGTGGGCACACAGGGCACAGCGTGGCTTCTGGTGAATCCCAAGACTGCGACCTGGAGGCCCCTCCTGCTGTCTAAATAAAGATGTGAGTGCCTACCTCTCCTATCCCCATCCCACACACAGTGTCTCATGTGCCAACTGTACTAGATGCACCAGCGAGCTATGCAGTGTGGTATAAGCGATCTACTTCTGACAACCAGAGGGCTCCCTGTCATATTAAACTTAGGATAAGTGAATTTCTCACCATTATAATTTTAGAACAAGTGAAATTTGAATCATCTCACCATTTAAAACTTTGGACAAATGAACTCTTGGGTTCTGAACTTAAGGTAATTGCAGTGGGTTATATTGTTTCAATTGTAATATCAAAGGCTCAATCAACTACAGTCAGCTGGGCTAGGATTCTTTTAAATTTAGGGAAAGAGAAGCTGTATATTTCACCTGATATTGTATTGATTTGAACTGAACTGAGATGAATCTGAACTGAACTGAGATGAATCTGAACTGAACTGAGATGAATCTGAACTGAACTGAGATGAATCTGAACTGAACTGAGATGAATCTGATCTGAACTGAACTGAACTGAGATGAATCTGATCTTAACTGAACTGAAATGAATCTGAACTGAGATGAATCTGAACTGAACTGAGATGAATCTGAACTGAACTGAGTTGATTCTGAACTGAACTGAGTTGATTCTGAACTGAACTGAGTTGAGTTCAGTTGAGTATAATTTGAACTGAGTTCAGTTGAAACTGAACTGAGTTGAGCTGAGTTGAGTTTAAACTTAACTGAGTTGGATCTGAACTGAAAGTTGGAGTGCAGACAAGTTCACCTTGGTTACAACCCATAGCATGAAAAACTTATTTACATACCCTGCAAGTACCCAACAGGCTCAGGCTAGCAGGGGCAAAATATATCTTGTCTAACAGGCAGGGCTTGAGCTACAGGAGGAACCAACACCCTTTGTCCTGGCTGTGTATAGCAACCCACACAGGCTAAGACTGGCATGAGTGTTTGGGAGAACTTTGGCAATGTTGCAATGATATGGGTGGTGCCAGTATCAGACATGAACCATATTGAATGGCAGTAGACAATGCCTCATCTACGATTTCCTGCCCATTTATACTTTGGACAAGAGTTTTGGTTCCAGTGACAGCATAGGAGGAGGGATGGGCAAACCCACTAGCAGTACGGCATTACTTTCGAATTTCTCGCCATCTTTTAGCTTAGCTCCCTTTTTTTAATTTCTCGCCATTTAATACATGGAACAATTTGCCTGTGTTGTAGGATGAGGATGAGCACGAGGAGGGGGGGGGGACAGGGAAGGAGGAAATCTGGCAACGATGCATGGTATGAGAGAAAAGGATGTAATTCTGGCAACACTACATATGGTGCCTGACTAGCTGACTATACCTACAGTTTGAATTTCAGGCCATTCTATACTCCCAACGATTAAGGATAAGTCCGCTGTGATGCCTTAGGATGTGGAGGCTGTTGGACATTAATATTAAGGTATCTTGACTACTGTGTGGTTTCCCCTACGGTACAGCTACCTTTCCTTGGGTTTTGGTTGTCTACCTGTATTGTCCCTCTTTTCAAACACACGTAGGTTACTTGCCGAAGAATTCTTAACAAAGTGGCCGAGTTCGATGCGCCTTTAAAAAGCGGCAAAACACGTGTAATATTAGGTCCAGATAACTGGTTACTCCCGAACTGCAGAGCAGTGAGATTTGTGGAAAAAGTTCAAGCGTATATCGAAAGGATAGGCTAATGAGAGATGGATGTGGTGTAAATGTTGATGTAGACAAGAAGCATAAGACCATCAATACAGAAAATAAAGATGCATGGGAGACTCTTTAGCCAAGACTTAATACCAAGTGTGGGTATAACACAGGTAGTCATTTCATGGTGTAACAGAACGTTAAGGAAAAACCTCAGTTTGCTGCTAAATGACTTTCACAATCACTCTGTAGTCATCAGCTGAGATAATTACAGTTTTGTTAGTGGCGAGAATGACGAGACATCCTGTGAAACACTGCTAGGTACCTTTTCTGAAAACAGCTGTGAAGTGATGGTTGAGAATCCCATTCACAAAAGACGTTAGATCTAATGACAATAAATACACCTGATCTCTTTGAGGATGTCCACATAGATACTGGTATCAGTCCTGATGAGGCTGTTACAGCAAGATTTATTACCAAAGTACAAAGGGCGACTAGAACGAAAGGAAGTATTTATATATTCAGTAAATTTGACTGAATTGTATCGAATATTACTTTATCCTGTAGGATTACAAGGTGTATACGTAATATAGCCTATGTCAAAAAAAGAAAACATTCATTATCATGTACTTCGTTATCTTTTTCCCTATGTTCTAACATCACTGATTACTAATAACAATATACACAAATTTTATGTGGTAAGTACTCTTCAACGCTGTGACATTTCTTTTCCACCAGTTAGTGTTTGAGGTCCTCTGGACAGTTAGAGTCTTGAACACTGTTACACCACATTCAGGGCAGACTTCTTTGGAGTTTAACACCTGAGTACTCAGATCCTTTTTCGATATCTGGCAGTTGGTGGGATAGCAAAGTTGTATCTCAATTAGGAACTCTAAGCATGTTGAAGCACTCTGGCTCACGTTTATAAGATTACTTGACCATGTGTTCGATAGATATGTACCTAGTCAAACGTTTCATCGTGGGAAACGCACTCCATAGCATACAACCCCAGCAAAAAACTTCTAAAGAAACAGTCTACTGCATAATAAACGTTAAACAAAGATTCGGGCTAGGGACAGAGTTGCTAAATTAAACACATTTCTGCCGAGAGGGCAATGATGAAGCTTCCAACGCCTACTGAAGCGGAACGTTGAAAGAGATCTCTCACAAAACCCCAAAATATTCTGGTCATACATGTAAACACTGTTAATGGTACCAAACTTTCCGTCCAACCACTCATACACGATAAAGAGGCTGAAATTGAGAGTAGCGAAATAAAAGCAGAAACCTTTCACTTTCAGATGTTCATTTGTAAATGAAAATCAAGTTTAATTCTCACCCCACTTGTAATCTACGTCCCTCTATCTTACTTGCAGCAATTGTCCACAATAAGCAAAGTCTTTTATGAAAAATTTGAAAGGGTCGAAGATTACTGTAAACTTTCTGTTTACTTAGCTTGTCATGCAGAGTTGGCTCCTTTTTTTCTTGTCTAGGGGTCTGATATTTGAAGCTGAAACTATCACATTTTAGGTCCTCACGGTTCGATTTATGTAAATAAATTTGAAGATTTTTCTTGCAGAATTTTTATTTTTACGTAAATCTATTTCCTCGCATTTTGGTTTATCATATAGTCTTTTGGTCACATTGACAAAGCCGAAATTATATTGTTCCACAAAATACAAAAATACATCAGATCGTATCAGAGGCATAACTATAGTACAAAGGGATTAAATGTTTTCTTGATCAATGCATTTCTACTAATTTCTCTTACATTATTACTTTCCGTTATTATTTCACAAATGAATCCAGAAATAAACCTAATGGCCCGTACAGTATTGCATTCTTAATAATATAAATTATAAGTATGCCAGTACTTCGTGATTTCAAACGCTTCTTAAAATAAAAAAATTAACTGTACGTTGAGAACTAATACTTATGGGTTATAACATAGAGTAAAACATTCTATAAAGTAATTCATTTTCATACATTTTAGATTGAAATATAAATTACTATGTATAAAATTATGTGAAAGTTTTCAGAAAAGCAACTCAGATAATCCTGACACGTCCAAAATTCGAAAAATAGTACTAGTATCGACAACTGCTATGGAGGAAAAGTAAAGCTAGAGAAGAATGTCGCGTTACACATTGCTAAGATGAATGATACAGACATTAGTGTTCGAGTTGTTCTAAGTTGAGGAAGGCTCCAAAGCCTGTTGGAATCCCTACTCAATTCTAAACCAAATTTCGGAGAGTTACCCTGTGTTTTAACTATAATCTGTCGTAGATCCCACGAACAAGAAACTGTGTCCAATAGTTGACGGCAAACACAGAGTACACCCAGTGAAGGTGATTCACAAAACTACTGTCAAATGTTCTTGATACCCATTTGCTGCAGAATCTGATCTCAAACTTAGTGAGTTATCTTGAACAAAATTCTTTTACCTTGTCAGCGAGCACGGATTCCGCAAACATCGAGCATGTGAAAGCCAACCCACACTTTTCTCACGTAACGTCCTGAAACTCATGAGTCAAGGGAGTCAGGTAGTCGCAGCAGTTCTGTTTTTTTTTTTTTTTTTTTGTTATCAAAAGTTGAAGCGTATTGGTTATCAAACGAAATCTATGACTGGATTGAGAGGTTTTTTGGTAGGTAGAATGCAGCAAGTTGTCTTGGATGGAGAGTCTCCGACACATGTAGAAGTAACTTCGGGTATGCTCCAGGAAAGTTCGTTGGAGCTGTTGCTGTTCATGATGTATGTTAACGACCTTACATACAATATCAACAGTAACCTCAGACTTGTCGTAGATAATGCAGTTGTACATAATCAGGTATTGTCTGAAGAAATATGCACAAATATTCATTCAGGTGTTGATAAAATTTTGAAGTGGTACAATGATTGGAAACTTGCTTCAAATGTACAAACATATAACCCTCTGATAGTTAGAATAGGTCAACTAGTAGAAATACGTGGATGCAACAATTTATAGGAATATGAAACGCAATAATCACATAGTCTCAATTGTGAATCAGGTGACAGACATCGTATCACTGGTAAAAAACTGTGAAAATGCAATCGGTCTACAAAGGACATGCTTACAAATCCCTTGGGTGACCCATTCTGGAATATTGTGAAAGTGTGTGGGACTCGTTCCAAATAGTACTAACAGTGGGTATGGAGTGCATGCAGAGAAGGGCCGCATGAATGGTCACAGATTTGTTTTGCCCCATTGCAGAGCATCACAGAATTTCTTCAGAAACTGAACTGGCAGAGACAAACTCGCTCGAGAAAGCCTACTAACGAAGTGATAGTTATGACTCTAGGAACATCTTTCAGTCGCCCACATATTGCTCCCATAGAGATCGTTAGGACTAGAGTAGATTAATTACGTTACAGATGGAGGTATTTGAATAACCATTCCTCCCGTGTCCCATACATGAATGGAACTTGTAGAAGCTCAAGTAACTGGTACAATGGAAGTACACTCTACCATGCACCTCACAATGATTTGCCGATTATGGATGTAGAGTTAGCTCATTTGAACGATTCTCGCATCGCAATGATGTGGAGCGAATTATGGACGCATTATTTTGTAGTTCTGCTCGTTCAACCACACTCATGCTAACAGTTTTTAAACAGATATTCGTTCATGGAATAGGAGTGTCAGTACCAGATGGAAAGTGCTCCTAGAGCAACTCCAATATCGCCTCATCTTTCAGCTCTCTTGCTATTGTGTAAAAATATGACCACTTACACGTGCAGATTTTTTGTTACGAAAAGTTTCTAAACATTTTCAATATTTTGTGCTTCTAATCTATTATTGCTATAAATAGACTTCCGACGAAATGAGGAAAATGATTTGAAGACCGGATTACCACAGGAAGCACTCAGAATCAAGTTCAGAACGACACCGTTACAGCTGGTATGCAAACAGCAGTTGCAGTGCTCTCGCTCATACTCAATCAGCTCTAGAGCGACAGATAACACATCCGTCAAAGTTCTGCGATATGTTAACAGCGTACCAAACATTTCGTTTCGATGTGAAAAGTCGTTTTAATTTCTTATGAGGCCCATTACGTATTCTATAGCGCCATAACTACTGTTTGGTCACAGATGCCTTGCTGCAGTAATGACGACTAAGAAGCGTTGTGTATGTGTGGGTTCCAGAATGATTCATACCGCCGCGAACTTATTTTCGAAGTCATTGTCGATATGTCGATGTGCCTAATGTGATGGAAAAAACGATAGACGGTAATCTGTTAAATGTAAATAACAAAGAATGAGAAGAGGTTGCGACTGCAATCCCTTGTGACAAGCAGGTTAACTACGTTTTGTGAAAGTGTACCCCCGCCTCCTCACCACTTGCATTTTTTGTAGTTAATGTCCAAGAGTCATACGTAATATGTATCAAAATACCCGTTGCAGGCTTGTTCATTGTATTATATAGATTTTCTGAATTCAGTCTGGACTTTTTATTTTTATAACGAAAAGTATGTTAAACAAAGTGAGAACGTAGATATGAGGCTATGCAGAAGATCAAGATTTTACCACAATGATAGATTCGCATTTACAATCTTTGGCTTGACCAACTCACAACCAAACTGTTCGAATTTTGTTTATTAAAGCCTGTACTCTTTCAACTATTCTTGTAATCAATGCAATTAGCACGTGATGTAAACGAAAAATTTTAATTTCAACAGTTACCAGAGTAAATCTGTTGAGAAACTGCTTAGTGTCAGCACTTTATTGCTGTAGCGAAGCTTAACAGGACGCTTAAATTGAGAAATTACAACCCAGTGTAAGTGCTCATTTAGTATCTACATCTACATTTATACTCCGCAAGCCACCCAACGGTGTGTGGCGGAGGGCACTTTACGTGCCACTGTCATTACCTCCCTTTCCTGTTCCAGTAGCGTATGGTTCGCGTGAAGAACGACTGTCTGAAAGCCTCCGTGCGCGCTCGAATCTCTCTAATTTTACATTCGTGATCTCCTCGGGAGGTATAAGTAGGGGGAAGCAATATATTCGATACCTCATCCAGAAACGCACCCTCTCGAAACCTGGCGAGCAAGCTATACCGCGATGCAGAGCGCCTGTCTTGCAGAGTCTGCCACTTGAGTTTGTTAAACATCTCCGTAACGCTATCACGGTTACCATATAACCCTGTGACGAAACGCGCCGCTCTTATTTGGATCTTCTCTATCTCTTCCATCAACCCGATCTGGTACGGATCCCACACTGATGAGCAATACTCAAGTATAGGTCGAACGAGTGTTTTGTAAGCCACCTCCTTTCTTGATGGACTACATTTTCTAAGGCCTCTCCCAATGAATCTCAACCTGGTACCCGCCTTACCAACAATTAATTTTATATGATCATTCCAATTCAAATCGTTCCGCACGCATACTCCCAGATATTTTACAGAAGTAACTGCTACCAGTGTTTGTTCCGCTATCATATAATCTTCTTTCTGTGTATTCGCAATACATTACATTTGTCTATGTTAAGGGTCAGTTGCCACTCCCTGCACCAAGTGCCTATCCGCTGCAGATCTTCCTGCATTTCGCTACAATTTTTTTAATGCTGCAACTTCTCTGTATACTACAGCATCATCCGCGAAAAGCCGCATGGAACTTCCGACACTATCTACTAGGTCATTTACTTATATTGTGAAAAGCAATGGTCCCATAACACTCCCCTGTGGCACGCCAGAGGTTACTTTAACGTCTGTAGACGTCTCTCCATTGATAACAACATGCTGTGTTCTGTTTGCTAAATACTCTTCAATCCAGCCACACAGGTGGTCTGATATTCCGTAGGCTCTTACTTTGTTTATCAGGCGACAGTGCGGAACTGTATCGAACGCCTTCCGGAACTCAAGAAAAATAGCATCTACCTGGGAGCCTGTATCTAATATTTTCTGGGTCTCATGAACCTATAAAGCGAGTTGGGTCTCACACGATCGCTGTTTCCGGAATCCATGTTGATTCCTACATAGTAGATTCTGGGTTTCCAAAAACGACATGATACTCGAGCAAGAAACACGTTCTAAAATTCTACAACAGATTGACGTCAGAGATATAGGTCTATAGTTCTGCGCATCTGCTCGACGACCCTTCTTGAAGACTGGGACTACCTGTGCTCTTTTCCAATCATTTGGAACCTTCCGTTCCTCTAGAGACTTGCGGTACGCGGATGTTAGAAGGGGGGCAAGTTCTTTCGCGTACTCTGTGTAGAATCGAATTGGTTTCCCGTCAGGTTCAGTGGACTTTCCTCTGTTGAGTGATTCCAGTTGATTTTCTATTCCTTGGACACTTATTTCGATGTCAGCCATTTTTTCGTTTGTGCGTGGATTTACCGAAGGAACTGCAGTGCGGTCTTCCTCTGTGAAACAGCTTTGGAAAAAGGTGTTTAGTATTTCAGCTTTACGCGTGTCATCCTCTGTTTCAATGCCATCATCATCCTGGAGTGTCTGGATATGCTGTTTCGCGTCACTTACTGATATAACGTAAGACCAGAACTTCCGAGGATTTTCTGTCAAGTCGGTACATAGAGTTTTACTTTCGAATTCACTGAACGCTTCACGCATAGCCCTCCTTACGCTAACTTTGACATCGTTTAGCTTCTATTTGTTTGAGAGATTTTGCCTGCGTTTAAACTTGGAGTGAAGCTCTCTTTGCTTTCGCAGTAGTTTCCTAACTTTGTTGTTGTACCACTGTGGGTTTTTCACGTCCCTCACAGTTTTACTCGGCATCTACCTGTCTAAAACGCATTTTACGATTTCCTTGAACTTTTTTCATAAACACTCAACATAGTTAGGTAGTCTGAAATCTGCCTTCTATTACTCTTGCTAAACAGATAAACCTTCCTCCCTTTTTTTATATTCCTATTAACTTCCATATTCAGGGATGCTGCAACGGCCCTATGATCACTGATTTCCTGTTCAGTACATACAGAGTCGAAAAGTTCGGGTCTTTTTGTTATCAGTAGGTCCAAGATGTTATCTCCACGAGTCGGTTCTCTGTTTAATTGCTCGAGGTAATTTTCGGATAGTGCACTCAGTATAATGTCACTCGATGCTCTGTCCCTACCACCCGTCCTAAACATCTGAGTGTCCCAGTCTATATCTGGTAAATTGAAATCTCCACCTAAGACTATAACATGCTGAGAAAATTTATGTGAAATGTATTCCAAATTTTCTCTCAGTTGTTCTGCCACTAATGCTGCTGAGTCGGGAGGTCGGTAAAAGGAGCCAATTATTAACCTAGCTCGGTTGTTGAGTGTAACCTCCACCCATAATACTTCACAGGAACTATCCACTTCTACTTCACTACAGGATAAACTACTACTAACAGCGACGAACACACCACCACCGGTAGCATGCAATCTATCCTTTCTGAACACCGTCTGTACCTTTGTAAAAATTTCGGCAGAATTTATCTCTGGCTTCAGCCAGCTTTCTGTACCTATAACGATTTCAGCTTCGGTGCTTTCTATCAGCGCTTGAAGTTCCGGTACTTTACCAACGCAGCTTCGACAGTTTACAATTACAATACCGATTGCTGCTTGGTCCCCGCATGTCCTGACTTTGTCCCACACCCGTTGAGGCTGTTGCCCTTTCTGTACTTGCCCAAGGCCATCTAACGTAAGAAACCGCCCTGCCCACGCCACACAACCCCTGCTACCCATGTTGCCGCTTGCTGCGTGTAGTGGACTCCTATCCAGCGGAACCCGAAACCCCACCTCCCTACGGCGCAAGTCGAGGAATCTGCAGCCCACACGGCCGCAGAACCGTCTCAGCCTCTGATTCAGACCCTCCACTCGGCTCTGTACCAAAGGTTCGCAGTCAGTCCTGTCGACGAAGCTGCAGATGGTGAGCTCCGCTTTCATCCTGCTAGCGATACTGGCAGTCTTCACCAAATCAGATAGCCACTGAAAGCCAGGGAGGATTTCCTCCGATCCATAGCAACACACATCATTGGTGCCGACATGAGCGACCACCTGCAGATGGGTGCACCCTGTACCCTTCATGGCATCCGGAAGGACCCTTTCCACATCTGGAATGACTCCTCCCGTTATGCACACGGAGTGCACATTGGTTTTCTTCCCCTCTCTTGCTGCCATATCCCTAAGGGGCCCCATTACGCGCCTGAAGTTGGAGCTCCCAACTACCAGTAAGCCCACCCTTTGCGACCGCCTGGATCTTGCAGACTGAGGGGCAACCTCTGGAACAGGACATGCAGCCATGTCAGGCCGAAGATCAGTATCAGCCTGCGACAGAGCCTGAAACCAGTTCGTCTGACAAACTGGAGAGGCCTTCCGTTCAGCCCTCCGGAATGTCTTTCGCCCCCTGCCACACCTTGAGACGATCTCCCACTCTACCACAGGTGAGGGATCAGCCTCAATGCGGGCAGTATCCCGGGCAACCACAGTCGTAGTCCGATCGGGGGATGCGTGGGACGAGCTGGCCGTCCCCGACAAACCCCCATCCGGACCCTATTGGCAACAGCCTCAAGCTGTGTGACCGAAGCCAACACTGCCTGAAGCTGGGCGCGAAGGGATGCCAATTCAGCCTGCATCCGAACACAGCAGTTGCAGTCCCTATCCATGGTAAAACTGTTGTGCAAAGAACGTCTGAACGTCTGAACTAATCTACAGAGAGCGCAAACAAATCGACACAAAATTTAAACGGTTATTAAAATACAAGATTGCCTAGTAAATTCAGTAATGCTGCTACTTGCGCACTGCTGACGCACTGCTCGGCGGCGGAAGGAGACTACGCTAATTTACACTATTCAGGTACTAAAACGCGATGCTACAACTCTCAAATACTATAATACGCCAGAAATATATCAATTAAGCAATTCAAGTACCAAAAACACGCAAAGAAATTAAGAATTAAACTATGTAACAAATGAGTGAGCTAGGAGTATACGACTTGCTGCTGCAGCTGCTTGTCCAACGGCGGCAGGGAGCACACTGCAGTATCAGATTCTTTTTCTCGTTACTTATAGACAACTCACTTCACGGTAAATGATAACAGCCAAACAGTTATAGGATAAAGAGTTATTGAAATCCTGGACCAAGGTTTCAGTATATCTAAATATACCTTCACCAGAAAAAAAAACACTAAAATCACATCCTGCAGTGGAGATACATAAAACAATCGTGCCAATCGCGTCGTCAGTAGTTAAAATTAAAATATCACCTGTATTTGTACAGCATAATTATGCAGAGAATGTCGATGCCAACACGGCATATCATTAGTACTTAGCCTGTGAACTACACACAACTAACAGTAACTACTGGATCCAGGTAAATACGTGATATATCGAATAGACTTCGTTGTGGAAATGAGTTGAGCTGGTGCACATAAACAGATATATCTAAATAGCGAATTGTATTTCTTGTTAGAAGAATTTGAAAAGCATTGTTTCACAATTAAGAATGTTGTCCGGTAGTGATTTAGATTCAGATGTCAGTTTATTTAACGCATTCGTAATGTCAAGTTGTCGTCCATGAAGCTGTGCGTAACTCGGCGGGGAAGTTGGCCTGTATCTGTTTTCCAACAGCCAAGACGGCTGCTGCTAAGACTCTCCCAAACAAATGACAGAGTAGTCATTTGTGGCTAAACGGCGTGGAAACTGAACTTATAAATCAGTTAAGGTGTACCTTAAGCGTCCAGTGTGTTTTTTGTGTTTCTCACAATGACTCTGATGTGAATTCCATTCAACACGTATGTAAATGTGATGACACTTTTAAGGAGTATCGAATGGAAACAGCAATATCGAAAATTTCAGCTCTTTATTATAGGCAGCGGACCGTCGCCCGGCTTTCTTCGTACAACTGATCGTATCAACAACGACACGATTTATAGTCATTAACAATGCAGTATTATGTCGATCCAGCGTGTTCTCGTAGCACGCGAATTTCATTACAGAAATTAATCATCATCATCATCATCATCATTTAAGACTGATTCTGCCTTTCAGCGTTCAGTCTGGAGCATAACCACTCTTATACAGTTCCTCCATGATCGCCTATTCAGTGCTAACATTGGTGCCTCTTCTGATGTTATACCTATTACTTCAAAATCATTCTTAACCGCATCCATGTACCTTCTCCTCGGTCTGCCCCGACTCCACCTACCCTCTACTGCTGAATCATTGAGTCTCTTGGGTAACCTTGCTTTTCCCATGCGTGTAACATGACCCCACCATCTAAGCCTGTTCGCCCTGACTGCTACATCTAGAGTGTTCATTCCCAGTTTTTCTTTGATTTCCTCATTGTGGACACCCTCCTGCCATTGTTCCCATCTACTAGTACCAGCAATCATCCTAGCTACTTTCATATCCGTAACCTCAACCTTGTTGATAAGGTAACCTGAATTCACCCAGCTTTCGCTCCCATACAACAAAGTTGCTCGAAAGATTGAACGGTGCACAGATAACTTAGTCTCGGTACTGACTTCCTTCTTGCAGAAGAGAGTAGATCGTAGCTGAGCGCTCACTGCATTAGCTTTGCTACACCTCGCTTCCAGTTCTTTCACTATGTTGCCATCCTGTGAGAAGATGCATCCTAAGTGCTTGAAACCGTCCACCTGTTCTAACTTTGTTCCTCCTATTTGGCACTCAATCCGTTTATATTTCTTTCCCACTGACATTACTAACGAATATGGAAATTTACCTTCAGAAAGACGTAGTGCATTACGGCGTCTGCTCATTTGCTCCTTCCACCAATCACCGCTAAGGACCCACGACGTCACGCACGCGTGTACCTGGCAGTAGAACACGTCTCCGTCGCTTCGATATTAAACCAGCTGTCCATCTCGGCGAATGGAGGCGAACGCGAAATGTAGGCAGTTCGCCAGTGGCGCTACCACGCGTTTCCCGCGAACAAGCGGGAGCTGAAGAGGACTCGAAACAGCGACCAGACCACAGCCTGTGAACGCTGCGTCGCCATGTTCTGGTGGTGATGATCAACACACGCGACACAACACCACAGAGTTAGACACGGTGCAGAGCTCAGATATTCAGAGAGCATTATTTTGCGTCGCAGACGAATTCTTTTCGACGAAATTGAATAGGAAAAAGAAAATGTGACTGATGTGAGTTTAATGAAAGGTGAAATGTGTGTACGACCTGAGACGCTGCCTACTTAGTTAGTTAGAGGGCAGACAGCGTGATCCCGGGTAAATGATTTTTGTCGGGAAAAATCTGTAGAATAAAAGTAATACGTCATCCACGTAGTTACAGATACCATCAACATAGCCAACGAGCACCATCAGATCTCTCGTATATTTTTAATTTTATTCAGTATAATGATACGTATCCGCAAACACCCACTTTCAAGGAAATTCCTTGTGGCTTCCCTTTTTAATAATAATTGCAAAGGTTGCACCTGTTCAGTTATCTCCTGCTAGATGCTACAATTTTAGGTCTGACGTCACGCGCGCTGGACTGCTGTTGAAATTGCTCGTCAGTGTCTTATAAAGGTTTTGTCTTCAGTTACTCGTTTAAAGTTTATTTGTGTTAATACACTCCTGGAAATGGAAAAAAGAACACATTGACACCGGTGTGTCAGACCCACCATACTTGCTCCGGACACTGCGAGAGGGCTGTACAAGCAATGATCACACGCACGGCACAGCGGACACACCAGGAACCGCGTTGTTGGCCGTCGAATGGCGCCAGCTGCGCAGCATTTGTGCACCGCCGCCGTCAGTGTCAGCCAGTTTGCCGTGGCATACGGAGCTCCATCGCAGTCTTTAACACTGGTAGCATGCCGCGACAGCGTGGACGTGAACCGTATGTGCAGTTGACGGACTTTGAGCGAGGGCGTATAGTGGGCATGCGGGAGGCCGGGTGGACGTACCGCCGAATTGCTCAACACGTGGGGCGTGAGGTCTCCACAGTACATCGATGTTGTCGCCAGTGGTCGGCGGAAGGTGCACGTGCCCGTCGACCTGGGACCGGACCGCAGCGACGCACGGATGCACGCCAAGACCGTAGGATCCTACGCAGTGCCGTAGGTGACCGCACCGCCACTTCCCAGCAAATTAGGGACACTGTTGCTCCTGGGGTATCGGCGAGGACTATTCGCAACCGTCTCCATGAAGCTGGGCTACGGTCCCGCACGCCGTTAGGCCGTCTTCCGCTCACGCCCCAACATCGTGCAGCCTGCCTCCAGTGGTGTCGCGACAGGCGTGAATGGAGGGACGAATGGAGACGTGTCGTCTTCACCGATGAGAGTCGCTTCTGCCTTGGTGCCAATGATGGTCGTATGCGTGTTTGGCGCCGTGCAGGTGAGCGCCACAATCAGGACTGCATACGACCGAGGCACACAGGGCCAAAACCCGGCATCATGGTGTGCGGAGCGATCTCCTACACTGGCCGTACACCACTGGTGATCGTCGAGGGGACACTGAATAGTGCACGGTACATCCAAACCGTCATCGAACCCATCGTTCTACCATTCCTAGACCGGCAAGGGAACTTGCTGTTCCAACAGGACAATACACGTCCGCATGTATCCCGTGCCACCCAACGTGCTCTAGAAGGTGTAAGTCAACTACCCTGGCCAGCAAGATCTCCGGATCTGTCCCCCATTGAGCATGTTTGGGACTGGATGAAGCGTCGTCTCACGCGGTCTGCACGTCCAGCACGAACGCTGGTCCAACTGAGGCGCCAGGTGGAAATGGCATGGCAAGCCGTTCCACAGGACTACATCCAGCATCTCTACGATCGTCTCCATGGGAGAATAGCAGCCTGCATTGCTGCGAAAGGTGGATGTACACTGTACTAGTGCCGACATTGTGCATGCTCTGTTGCCTGTGTCTATGTGCCTGTGGTTCTGTCAGTGTGATCATGTGATGTATCTGACCCCAGGAATGTGTCAATAAAGTTTCCCCTTCCTGGGACAATGAATTCACGGTGTTCTTATTTCAATTTCCAGGAGTGTATTTGCTGTAAAAATAACTTATTAGTGGATTCTCATTAACCTCAGTCTTTCTACCTGTGTTATTGGCTCGAGTGGTGTGTTAGTCGTGAGTGTGCTTACGTCGCTCACCCAAGCATCACGCCTCAGTAGTGGCCGGCCGGTGTGGCCAAGCGGTTCTAGGCGCTTCAGTCTGGAACCGCGCGACCGCTACGATCGCAAGTTCGAATCCTGCCTCGGGCATGGATGTGTCTGATGTCCTTAGGTTAGTTAGGTTCAACTTGTTCTAAGTTCTAGGGGACTGATGACCTCAGATGTTAAGTCCCGTAGTGCTCAGAGCCATTTTGAACCTCAGTAGTGTTTTTACGTTTCGCGGCGTGCAGTTGAAGCTGTATCGGCTGACAAAGTTATTTGTGCAATGTTATAGAGTTACTACATTTAATAGTTTTCAGCGGTGTTTCTTGCTGTTTGTGGCGAAATAACGATTTAATAAACTCGTGGGAACGTGGGAGTAATCAGTGATGTGTGCTTCTTTTACTGCATGCAAGTGCAGCAGACGTTAGTTGTAGGTTTTTACTCGTTGACTGTTAGTGAAGTTAGTTTTTCTTTTCCGAGTTGGATAAATAAAGTCGGGAGCTCGTGGTCCTGCGGTAGCGCTCTTGCTTCCCACGCCCGGGTTCCCGGGTCCGATTCCCGGCGGGGTCAGGGATTTTCTCTGCCTCGTGATGACTGGGTGTTGTGTGATGTCCTTAGGTAAGTTAGGTTTAAGTGGTTCTAAGTTATAGGAGACTGATAACCATAGATATTAAGTCCCATAGTGCTCAGAACCTTTTTTTTTTGATAAATAAAGCATTTTGTGCAAAGCTCTATGTTGGTTTAATTTATTGCCTACATAATGGATGACCCCAGGAAAAGTAAGAAAATCTCTCGAAACTTAATGTTGTGCGACAGTTTTACCAAAGATGGAAGAAGCTAACAAAATTCTGTGAGCAACAAACGACGAGATACGACGGCTAAAGCAAGAGGTTGAGCTTTTGGAGCTTGTAACGCCGAAGAATGATAGCAAAACGGAATCCATGAGTTTTCAAACTCCGGTAGTAGCAGGCACAACACTAGCACACTAAGATGCAGAAGATCTTTCACGCACGAACGCGTCGTTCGATCAACCGCGCCACGCATGCAGTTAAGAGCGCCGCCAGTCACGCCTACGGAGCCAGACGTATTGTTTGCGATTACAGAGAATATCTTCGAGCAACAACGCATAACCGAAGACAGAGACAAATTCATTCTCTCAATTCGCAACCTGGATCAGTGGGCAACATTGATAGTCTCTGATATGATCATACATCCACCGCTCCAACAATAATACACCACACTTTCGCTGCATGAAACTGCCTAGACCACTGCCTTCCCAGGTGATGTATCAGGAGAAACGAGGGGACAGAAGTTCATCTGAATTCTGGAGACATTTGCGAAATATAGTCGACGCAAACTTGGTATCCAGTGAACTGTTAGTGCATGCCTGGCGACATCAGCTTCCTCATCAAGTTCAACTGACGTCCATTTGCGTACGACGGACTGTCTCTCGACAAGAAACTGCAAACAGCTGACAGAGCTTCCGCTACTCTACAGTCGAAACTCGTAGCGTCTGTAGCAACGTCATCTGCCACTTCAGCAACGGAAGTCAATGATGACTCATCGGAATGGTTAGAAGAATCGAAGTTAAGCTGTGCAGCCACAGGTTACAGACAAAAACAAGGCATCGCTGAGGGGATCAGGAAACTGCAAGACGCGGTGGAAAATAAGGCTACTCGGCTACATAGCTTGGGGATGCAGACGTCGACCAGCAACAGGAAGTCACACTCCAAACAGGATGAAGCTCACACTGACAGTTTTTACTGGTATCACAGACGATTCGGGCCACAAGCTACGAGATGTGCCAAACCTTGCGGATACCCAAATGGCGAGGGCAGCCCGCTCTAGGCGCCACGGGCTGCGGCACTCACGAACGGCGCCGTATACGAACGAGCAACCAGCTGACAGTTGCAGGCAGCAACACGCACAGTCAAGGTGAGGCGCTTGAAGGCTTCCCGTATGCTGTACCTTTATGCCACTCTGCATCAACCTGGGAATGTATACTAACATCGCACAGATTACAAGTGGTTGATACGCTCAAGTATAAACACGTACAGCTATAAAGAGCTCACGTTAGATGTTGGTTTGTCTACCCGTTATAGGTGTAATTTTGTAGTGGCAGATATTTTACAGCCAATGTTGGGCGCAGTTTTCTTATCTCATTTAGCACTCACCGTGAATTTGGGAAATAACTCTTACAACCGGATCAAATAGGTCCGCCAATATCGAGACGTGTCCGCAGATTAGCCCCAGAGCGATTAGCGGAGACAAATGCGATATTTGAGGAGATTCTCCAGACTGGAGAAATTAGGAGGTCTGACAGTTCTTGGGCGTCCTTTCTCCACCTAGTACGCAAGAAAGACAACACATTGCGTCCCTGTGGCGACTACCGCCGATTGAACGCGAGAACAACCCCAGACAAGTACCCCACACCAAACATTCAAACGTTTAACTACGCTCTAGCGGGTGCGAATATCTTCTCATTAATGGAGTGCCGTAAGGCATACAGTCAGATTACTGAGGCTCCGGGTGACGTGACAAAGACGGTGGTGATCACACTCTTTGCGCTATTCGAATTTCTGTTTATGCCATTCGGACTCGAAAATACGGCACAATCCTGGCAATGATTCATTGATTAAGTGCTCCAGGGATTACCTTTCTGTTACGCAAATCTGGATAATATTTTGGTATTTTCAGAGCATATGCAATCACATGATAGACTTATTCAAGAGGTACGACAGGGGCTCGATACATATGGAGTGTGTGTAAGGTGTCAGGTAAATCCAACACCTTCCATGAAAACACTGACATGATAAGCAAATCCAGTACTATGTCACATAGCTCCAAATAAATCATGACATTAAATTAACCAAAGTAATACGAGTAATGAGTGAGCAAATGGAATACCACAGACTATCACAAGAAGGCCTAAACGCATGTCATACCTTCCCACCATAAGACAGACGCAGTTCCGAGGGGAGAAACGAGAACAGAAGCCGAGAACAGAACCGTGTTAAGATGGATGGCCCTACGATAAGGAACGGACACCCACGTCGCCAGCTAACCGCTAGGACCACCCCCAGCTCATGTTAAAAGCTAGAGCCCTCCAAAAGAACAGTATAGCTCTTACGATAACACAAAAAGGACCACCCCAGCCGCAAGTTTTAGCGTGAGACTTTTTGCGTCTCTGTTACGTCAGGACCACCCCCAGCCCATGTTAAAAGCTAGAGCCCTCCAGAAGAACAGTATGTCTTACGATAACACTAAAAGGACTACACTAGCTGCAAGTTTTAGCGTGAGGCTTTTTCGCGTCTCTGTTATGTTACAAACTTTAGAAACATTGCCCCACCACGAAAAGTATAACGTTTCTCATTGGATAGACAGAATTTTTGTAGGTGGAGCTTAAGGTTAACATTGAGACCCTGATTGGTTAGATGAAAACACAGCGAGATAGTTTTTTTTTAAACCGGTAAATTGTATTAAGGAGAAGTCTGTAACGCCGGAAATGCATATCCTCCTATTTCCATCTATTGTACTATTTTTTTTTCCTTGCTTTGTTACCTCAAGATATGACATTTCTGTCTCTTTGTATATTGTAATTGTTTTACTGTTTGTATATATATATTTATACATTTAAGTCGATGTATAATTGGTTTGTTTCGTAAATATTATTTGTATTTTTACGCTGGGTCTTGCCTAGGGAAGACTGCTATCGAACGATTACGTCGATAGGTCGTGTGAAGAATCAAAGTGTGTAGGATCTTTGGTAGTGTTAACTCTGCCGCGTGGAGCGCGGGCTGAGCAGAAGGAGTGTGGCGGGAGTAGCGAGTGGAGCAGGTGTGTTGTGTGACGCTCCCGCGAGTTGCCGCGCTTTCGGGGTTTGGCAGTATGTAATTGCGCTCGACTTGCGATGATAGTTTCTGACATGGTGTCGCGGACGGGAAGTATTAGCTGGCGCACATCAAGAGCCCGTTTCGTCTGGTGACCGTGTCGAGAAGAAGGCGCGCCAACATCCAGCTTCTGCAACAGCGACGGCCGACAATGAGTGACTGTCGCCACCTCCTCGACCGACGGCTTCAAACCTTCAATCAACCGACAAGGAAGACTGGACGCACGTAAAGTTTTAGAACTGTATGGCAGACCTCAGCTTTTCAAACTGTTCCATTTTCGTCACTATAATTATAGCAACTTAGCATGAACATTTGTTGCTCATTGTCCCAATTGCATTACCAACCAGAGTCCCTTCCTTTTCCGAAATGAACCCGAGTGTCGTTGAAATTCAAACGCCAGCATTAAATTAATATAGCTAACTCGTTTTCACTGCTTTAATTTCAAAATTCTGTTATAAAGTATTTATAGCTGGCTACACTATTTAGATTACACAAGCACAAATTAAGAGTGCGAGTTTTGTTACCATATTTTAGCTTACCTGTGACTGCAGCTCAGCTTGGTACGTACTAAATTTTACTATTGTTAATTGTTCGGAATCATTTAATTCAAGTTCAAAGTTAAATCTCTTATTTCTAAATTGCGTAGATTCAAGTAGCTTTTGAAACGATTGTTGAGGTAGTCCAAGACTAGCCGTATTTTACTGAATTTCGATGTGCTTCAGAAAGAAAGCTCACTATTAACTTCAGTCACTAAATTAACTTTCGATTTTATTAATTCTTTTGCTAAATTAAGTCAGGGTGTAGCGAAATTTATTACTTCTGACAAACTTTCAGTTTTCACACTACACGTGTCAACCTTCAGTTGCCACGCTTCTAGTGCTAATTATATGTGTAATAACCTTTCCTTTTCAGTTACTATAGTAATTGTCCTTAGGACTGGCGACCGTGATTTCCCACAAATCTCAAATACCTAATTACCGCTAGTTAATTGTTAACGTAACGGCTGCACATTTACTTTCTTTATTAACTTTACCCCTTTTCAAAATTAATTTCCACCAGTTTCATTAGCACATTTCCTTTCATCTAGATGTAACCCTTTCCTCCCTCTTTACCGACAGGTTAACTTCGGTGACGATTGCTTTTCCAAAACTCCCATTAGGTACACGCGGTTTCATTTTTTACGGTTATTAAGGTCGATAAGTGAGGGGGAGGTTACACGTGGCGACCTCGTGACAGGACAATCTTCAGATTTGAGGTTGTTCTGGACACGAATTTTGCATTGTGCAAATCTCGTAACAAAGTATTGGTTACGTACAGGCCGTTACGTCAGCGAGAATAAGTAGTGGGAGTAATCTTAATTATATTTGAGATTTGGCATTTATATTGAAAATTATTAAAATAAGTGAAGGCAACAATTGCCAAAATTTGGTAGACTTGGATACGGAACAATCGGTCGAACAGTGGGAAACGCGCACCGCGGTACCCATTGTTCAGGGGCAGGCGGCTAGCATGAAAGGCGCGACCGCCGAAACGCAACAAAGAGCAGAAATGGAATTCCAAACTTTAGAAAATGTTTCGGAATCGGAAGTGAAAATCAAATCTGAATCCCTTGATGACGAATGTGGGGGGACAATTAAAGAGGAAGCCGCTACGGAAGTGAAACCGGTAGTTTCCGGGAATTTAACTGATTTATTGAATGTTTTGATTAATGAAATCAAGAGTCAATCGGCAGAAATTAAAGCTCTGTCTTCCAAGCAAGAAGCTCAGTCTGCCAAGCAAGAAGCTCAGTCTGAAAAAATTGAACGAAAGCTAGACAATCAGAACAAAGCTATTAATGTTGTTAACAACAATGTTGGAGTTGTTAATACAAAAGTTGATAAAATCAAAGAAGATATTGTTGTAATTAATACCGAAATCGGTAATCTTAAACAGGAAATGATAGGCGTTCAGGCGGAAATTGCGAGCATAAATACTCGTTTTGATTCCGAAATTAGCAGAATCGAGAAAAGTGTAGGAGAAGCAGTTGCTCTGATCATCGAGAATAAGGTGACGGAACAAATTCAATTAGTGAAAAAAGAGGATCAACAGAAGGTGGAAACTCTAAAGGCTTTAGTGTCCGAAGTAGACACTAAAGTGAGGGAGCAGGCTAATACCTGCGAAGAGAAAAAGAAGGAAGTGGAAACGCTTGCGACAACCACTTGCCAAGTAATTACGAGAGTGTCGGAATTAGAAAAGAAACTTGACGAAAAACAGAGCTATGTGCCAATCTGTGCACATAGTTCGGAATTGTTGACGAAAGAGGAGCGGTTCGACCCCTTGAAAAAAGGCGGTATACACGCGACGGATTTCATTAAAAATTGTGAAAGAGTTTTACCCAGATCATGGACTAATGAGAGAAAAATTAATGCGGTTATTGATGTGCTGGCTGGTGATGCCAAGCGTTGGGGCTTAAACCTCAACATTACGAACCTGACTTTTGACGAGTTTAAAAATTTGTTTCTGGCTGAATACTGGTCAGAGCAAAAACAGCAAAGTGTCTGACGCGAATTTGTCGTATCGAGGCCTTTCGATGCGAATTCGCGCGGTTCGATGAGGGAGTTTTGTGAGGGCTGGATCCGCAAGTTGGAATATTTGCGTGATCGCCGCACGGAATCCGAAATAGTCTGGGAACTCTACAAGAAGCTTCCAGATGATACAAAACGCTACGTAGGAAGCAATTACAGGACAATCAATGATTTCCTGGAAAGAGTTGAGGACGAGGACAATTGGCGCAATAATCGCGACAGTGGTAGAGGCCGTGGTAACAACAACGGGTACCACCCCAACCATAACAACGATAACCATGGGAATAATGCATACCGCAGCAATAACAATAATGGTTCGGACCGTAATAACAATCGGTACAATGCAAATAATAACAGGAATGACAGAAACCAGTACCATACTAACGTGATACGGGCTTCACAGAATAGTAATAACGCCAGAGGGTGTGATCAGCCGCCTCAGCAGCATCCGTGGAGCGTATCTGCTGGGACGAGACAGGGAAACCATTAGCCGCGCCGGTGAGGGGCCGAGCGGGCGTGGAGAAATTTTGGCGGCCCAATAACAGGAGAAAACCCAGGTATCGTCATTATGAAAATTCCGTGTGGAATAATCAACGGCGGGAGTGTGTGCCAGTGTTAGGAGAAAGGAGTGCGCCCACAAGTAGTAGATCAGCTGTATACACGGCAGTAGGTAGTACATTCACTGTCAGTGAGAACAATTTAAGTAGTGTTCCGGAAATCGATTATAAAGTGGCAGCTGTAATACCCACAGCGGAACTGGAGATTGAGTTTAAGAATGATTCGCAATTGTTGAGAGAAGATCAGATGTCGGATAACACGTCCGTCATCGAGCGAGGGGATGCAGAGAGGGATGAGGTCTGGTTAAGGCAGTTCGGTCGCTTATACGACGAGCTAAGAGATTATAGGGGTCTGTATGGGAGAAGTGTTTATGGGGAGCGCGTGCAGGATTTGCCGCGTCTCGTCCCGCAGGAAGATAGTGTTTGTGAAGTGATAGAAAGTTCTGGCCCTAACCGGCAGACTTTACCAGAAATAGTTGATGTTAAGGGGGAGCACGAGCAAGATTCGTCGTGTTTCGTCCCGCAGGAGTTAGATGTTGAAGTAGTAAACTCCCATTAGGTACACGCGGTTTCATTTTTTACAGTCATTAAGGTCGATAAGTGAGGGGGAGGTTACAAGTCGGGAGAGAGTTGCTTCCGAGACGGCGAGGTGTTGCCTGCTGCCCCCTGACGAACACCGACAAGGTAATGAACGCATGCGATGCCGCATAACAGCGCATAAAGCTTCAGTCAGAACTGCAGAAGTCTCATCTGTTACACCCCCTTTTTGCGTAATACTAGTGTCGATCGTCAATTAAAGCTCATGGTGTTCACATTTGCCACTTGAAGTAAAAGTCTGAAACGTGATGATTTTTCTGTTATATAGTTATTGAGAAGCCACATCAGCCACTGTAATTTATGACAAGTTAGATAAGTAATTAACGATAATTGAGGGTCACTGTAGACCATTTTGATGGTTTTCTCTTTTCTGAAACTAAATTTAAACCTAGATTATAGATGTGATATGGCATAGGTCATCCTTCGATCCATTGTGGAACTTGGAAACCCATTCAGGAAATATTGCATGGGGGCTTAATAAAATGCAATGCAAATACTTTTTAATTTTCTGTCGCTGTATGTCCGATTACGCATGTCTCGTAAACGGCTGGCCCTGACAACTAATTGTTACGCTATCTGACTGCATAGAATGACAACAAAGAATGAAATGAAACTTTTCGTTAACACAGTTAATTAATTAAGTCCCCAGCAACTATAAAACCTACGAAGCCAACAAAGCACAAGTGTAGCTGTTCTGTGTGTGGTAGTGTGACTCAACGCACATCTGGCACGGTTCTTCTTCAACAAAACAAGAATTTATAAATACCAATTATACTGATGTGATAAAAGAAAATTAGAAATACTATAATTGCGCAAGGAAAGCAGAATTACACTCTAATACAAGAACACAAGCCAGATGCTTTGTTGACTGAACCTGTAATGACACATTATTCAGGACACACAAATAATAAGAAATAAAGAACAGTCGTTAGTTACCTTAATTTATATTGACGAAAAGCACTCAGATCATTACAATATCTCCATTGGAACAACATCTGCTATCTCTCCCATCACTAACTGCATAAAACATGGAACAACACTCTGCACTACCGCATCCCACACTGACTTCTGCTACAAGCAGTGTCCCGCACAACTTCTCGGCAAGAACTCTCGGCAAGAACTCTCTGCCGCTACCTCTCAACACGCACTGCCAGTGGAGGCGGCGAAACAATACACTCTCTGGCGCGATTTTTGGCGCTGTGGCTCAGTGTAGCCACCTTTCATATGCCCTTCCTCCACGGGCTAGAATTTGATGGTATTTTTGCCAGCATTGGTGGTGAAAATACCACCAAATTCGTCAAAAAAAATACAGACAAAAATAAAAGATCATATTAATACGTAAATATCATATAACTAGATAAAATTTTGGCTTTGCACTGACCTTTCAATAGCCTAATAAAATACACTAAGCAATACAAATTCTTCCATACATGTGACTTTACATAATAGTTTACAGAAATATCATGTGGTTAAACAATTCAATCGATAACGTCAGCAATGACGAATATGAGCAGGTAAGAGTCTTATAACTTTCACAAACAGTAATACACAAAAAATCAGTTAATACAATATTCACAACAAGTAGTTCACAGTTCCAGCAGTAGCACCCAGCACTGTTGAATAGGTGCTGACAGCAACAAGTGACATCATCTCAGTAGAAGCAGTCCATCAGTGGCACCCAGCATTGTGGAGTAGGTTCAGACTCCAACAGGTGACATCATTTCAGTAGAAGCAGTCCATCAGTGGCACCCAGTAATGTGGAACAGGTGCAAACAGCAACAGGTGACATCATCTCAGTAGAATCAGTCCATCAGTGGCACCCAGCAATGTGGAACAGGTGCAAACAGCAACAAGTGACATCATCTCAGTAGAAGCAGTTCATCAGTGGCACCCAGCATTGTGGAGTAGGTTCAGACTCCAACAGGTGACCTCATTTCAGTAGAAGCAGTCCATCAGTGGCACCCAGCAATGTTGAACAGGTGCTTACAGCAACAAGTGACACCATTTCAGTAGGAGCAGTTCCATCAGTGGCACCCAGCAATGTTGAACAGGTGCAGACACCATGAAGTGACTTCATTTCAGTAGAAGCAGTCCATCAGTGGCACCCAGCATTGTGGAGTAGATGCAGACCCCAACAAATGACATTAAACAACTATCACTGATTACACTGTTCCTAAGCACAAATTAAACATGTCCTAGTGGCACCAATCATGTAGAAACAGTACAAGTAACAGTCCATAATTTCATCCCTACTCAGACAGTTCAAGCATGAACAATAGTTTGAATACACTTACAAATGCTTTTACAATGCTCTTGCACTAAACATACAAATCATAACAAACACACAAATGATATCAGATCATTGTCATATTACTATTACAAATACACAAACATCAGTTAATATTTTTGGGTGTCAGTGCAAGCCACTACAAACAAATAAAATAATATTTAGGAGATAGGTGGCTAGGATTAGGAAAGGAAAACACACAAAACACACTCACTCATCTTTCATCCACATTAAGTACTACTGTGTAATTGTATAGTGTTAACTGGCTGAATCAACTTCTGTCAAATTTCATGTTCATCATGTGTATCAAGTAGTAGTGACAGCAATGTATAACAGTCAATAATTGTTAAGTCAACGTCATAGTCATCATGTCAAGACCAATGTTTGCCAAGCCAGATCAAAATGTACGGTTGTTGAACAACTGTCAGTGTGCCAAGATATGCAATGCTTCCTCTCTCCAAAAAAAATACATACTGCTTAGTGATTTAACAAAGTGTGTGTAGACAATGTTACTTCCATTTTAGTGTTCTAGTCTGCTATCTTCATCCTCCTTGTTCCATATAGACCAACAACAAAAAAATATGCACCTCACTTACTTGCCTCTTATCCACTAAGACTCAAATCAACTTCATATAATCTCAATACCTCTATAATACCTCTTCCATACGTCGCTACATATAAACCTTAGCACCAATATCATTTCACTTCCATAATAACTCTTTCCTCAATTCAGTCTCCTCGAATAAGTACAGATAAAATCCTAATGCAAACCTCCTCATCCCATACAATCCGAAGACACACTGTCAACACACAACCTCTGTGTAATCCATCTGACCAAATTCTTCTACTCATTATGAATTATAAACAAAGAATGCATACATGACCTCTAACAGACTTAGTTCGAATAACCCTCAGTAATTAAGTACGATTACGGAGTGTGAATGATCCTAATATTTCACAGTGTGTACACCACTTCAAGAATTATGGCAAACAGAAGCAAACATGTGGAGTATTTCTTGTGTCAAGTGTCACTTCCTATTTCAATTGCTCACGAAAAATGCAGTGTAATAACTCTGTTGGTATGTCATGTCGTTAGCTTCCTTCCTATTGGCATACATTTATACAGCTTTCATAAAACCTCCAGCTCATGCGACTTCTATGATGTTTCTCGTACTAATGTCGTTCGTCGAGTTATAGCAGTTCATTTTCTTATCTTAAAAATATAAGGCACTGAGCGTAAGCAAAACAAGCAATAGCGAGTAAATATACCAGTAGTGAACAAAATGTCAACAAGTGGATGCAGCACAATTTCTTACAACGAGGCTCTGCCAAGCGAACAATCTGTAACTAGTACCATAGTGTAATCTAAACTCTATGTTCATACACAGTACAACAGCATTGCTATATACCAAATTAAAGTATAGTTATGACAACAAGCAGAAATGTGTAAATATGCAATCCATACGCATAGCAGCAAACATATCTTACGTAATAAACAGGTCATCAGCATCGTATAACCGTAAGCAAATAAATGTTCATATGTAATCTAATAAATAAACATGAAGGCGCAAGCAAATAAGTAAACATGAAGGCGCAAGCAGATAAATCACAAAGTATAACTTACATACCTAACCACATCAGCACAATTAATCAGGTGACAATTATAATTTAAATAAATAGGCACAGCAGGCACATAATTAAAAAAAATATAACATCAGTGAAAAAGCAGTGCAGCCAAGCGATGCATAGTATACACAAGTTACAATCCAGTACATTAATAAAAATTGTCAAAATCAGTTAACATACGCAAGCACGTCGCTTCACAAGTAATTTCATAGAACATGTAATTAGCACAAAGTATGAATCACGTAATCGCGAGCAGCAAATTACGTCTAAAGTACGTACCTAAGTGGAAATATGTTACCTGAAAAAATAAACTCAATTAATAGTTACCTTTTTTAGTTTATTACTTTCTTCTTCGAAATGACATTTTTCCTGAAATTTTCTCGATAGCAAGTCGTCTTAGCGTCGGACACGCACAGAATTTACATGAAGTTCTTAAATATTTTATAGAACCGTATCCTGAAAAATAATGAATGTTAATAACAGAATTCAACAAGTCACTATAGCTTTATACTGATTTTAGTCGGAGAAATTAGACTGTGTATTTATTTACGGCTGTCAGTGCATTCGCACTGAGCGCTCGATCAGCTGTAGGCGCGTGACGTACGAAGTGATTGTTTGCAGTCAACGACTGCCTTTAGCGGCGCGCAGACTTGACTGTTGCTTTGAGTATACGCCGCCGCCAAAACACAGCGCGGTGTCCTTGTACTCTCCGCATGTTTACATGTAGCTGTTAGTTTCTCACCAGTATGTCATTCTACAAAAATTTTTCAAAAGTATATCATTCCACAAAAATTTTAACGTTGGATATATGATGTATTCCCTTAGAGCGTCGTGATTTAAGAGTTTCTACTTCGACAGTGTTATCGTGAATAATTTTGCGAATTCTATATGGGCCGTTATAAAGCAGAAAAAATTTGCGACACAAGCCTTTTCCTTTGTGAGACCAACGGTGAGACTTAATTAACACCTTCTGACCAACTGACAAGATTTTTAAACGACCAGGACGCTTTGCTGATTTCACTCTTCTAGCAGCCGCAGATGCAATATTTTGTAGAGCCAGGTTGACAACTTCAGAATGCCGCAGTTTCCGTGAAGGCGGAAAAGGAACGATTTCAGAAATGCGATTTGTCGGTGCTTTGTTTTTTAATATCAGTATAGGTGGTAAAGAAGTTGAGTCATTAGGAAGTTCATTCAGAATGTTTTGAAAAATATGAAGATACTGATCCCAAGTTCTGTGATTCTGACGACAATGAAGACGACACAATTTATTGATTTCCTTCCTCCATCTCTCTGAAGCGTTAGATTGGGGGTGAAAAAGTGAAATGAAAATTGGTTTAATTTTACGACGCTGTAGAGTACGAAGCCAAATTTTAGAACGAAACTGTGATCCATTATCTGATATAACCTTATCAACATGACCCACTTCTTTAAGAAAATGTTTGATGAAAGCGTTAGATACTGAACGAGCTGTTGCTTTGCGTAACGGTGTAAAACACACACATTTTGATGTCAACTCCACTGCTACGAAAATGTACGCAAAACCATTAGTAGATCGAACCACTGGACCGAACAAATCAACTGCAGCCATGTCCTTTAATTTTGCTGGAATGATTGGAAACAACGGTGCTCTGTGAGAAACTGTCGGCGGTTTAGCCTTTTGACATAATTTGCATTTGGCAAGAACAAATCGAATACGTTTTTTCATATTATTGAAGTAGCAATTTTTTCGTAATTTATGAAAGCATTTTCTGGGACCAAAGTGTGCATAACTGAAATGCGTATACCAAATCAGCTTATTAACCCACTCATCAGGAATACAAACTAACCAAACAGAGTTGTCGACCGATTTTCGTTTAAAAAGAACTTTCCAGATAGATCGCAAAAACGAGGTGTGACCAATTTGTCCAATCTAACAAAGCGTCTAAGAAAATTACAGACACCAAGAAAACTACGAACATCACGTTTGGTGGTAGGCACAGCGTAATTACGAATAGCGTCTAGTTTTTCTGGATCAGGAAGAATACCTTCTGCAGAAATAATGTGACCGAGAAATTTCACCTGAGAACGACCAAATTCGGATTTTTCTAAGTTCACTGTAATGCCAACTCTTGCAAAGATACGTAATAATGAATCCAAAATTTTGTTGTGCTCACTCCAAGAATGTTTAGCAATAAGAATGTCGTCAACATATGACGTAATATTGTCACGAAGATAAACAGGTAAAATTTCATTTAAGCTACGAATGAATGCTGCTGAAGGTACAGTAACTCCACATGGTAATTTCCGAAATCACTTTTGTGTAAATTAGTCCAATCCGGTTATTGTTTACTTACTCTCTAGATAGATTGATAGTCGAAGAGTTGTTTCGATAGATGCAAAGAATAGTGAAAGAGTAGGCAGCGGTACAGAAAACTAAAAGAGAAATAGCACCACTACAGCTCGAGGCCCTGTGCACGCTACGGCACATATTCACTTAAGAATAGTGAATCCCCTGAGGACATTAATAGCTGCACATTAATTTTAGTTTGTGACTTTGTGGCACATATGGCGGAAGTGCGTACGTAAATTGATCTAACCATGAACATGGATGTATGTCATTCTTAGAATTGCGGAAGATCTTAAATTTCCGAACAGTTAAAAAGTGTTTATAGTCAAAGTTTTCGCCTCGTGGCGACAAAGACCTACCGCGTCTGTCCCAGTCCCAAGGTCGATTATTGTCAAGTTCGCGCGCCTGGCGATCTCTTGTTGCATCCCGTAAATGAAACAAATTATTTTCTTCAAACCCCTCTGGTATCTGTGATTCTAAATTTATTTTGCCGTCTTTTCCTACGATTTCGCCTTCAATTTGTTTGACTAGCTTTTTTAATGCCTCAAATTCCCTTTTCACGCGTTCATTAAATTTTCCCTGATTTTCAACATGTTTATTTATGCTCTGGTACTCTTCGGTTTCTGAAAATGGCAATGGAGCTGTGTCATCTGAATCTCTGTCCCCATTTAAACTAAGATTTGTCAATTTATCTGAAATCTCCTCCACTCTTTCCGATAAGTCACCAATTTGTTCTTTCTGTTTATTTACGTCTTCCGTAAGTGTCGCGACTCGCGTTTCAGTATTAACGCATTTAGTAGTTAACTGTTCATACTGTTGTGTTAGGTTATTTAATCTGTCATTTGGTACGGATTTCTCGATTCTCTCAAATATTTCCTCCTTATCGTGTGCACGTTGTAAATTTAACTCTGAAAAATTTTGCACTAACACGCGATCTCTTTCTTCCTGTTCTCTATACTGTTCCCTTTGTCTAATCTCTACTGCAACCAATCTATTATTGTGAGCATTCAAAATCGGTTGTACCTCTTCTCGAATTTCTTTCTTTAATTCATCTTTCATATTTTTGAAACATGTCCCTATTTGTGAATCTAACCGTGTTTCCATTGTTTCCATCTCTGTTTCTAAACGTGTTGCCACTGTTTTTAATTCAGATCCCAAATTTAATATTGCACCCATCAACTGCTCCGTATGAACTAGTTCAAAATTCCTTTCGCCCCGAACGTTTCCCGCAAAACCAGTTTCCTTCGTCATAGCTGTAAAGCTATCTGTGTTCGATATTATTCCAGAATCTTCTGTCGTTAATCTCGGGTTCTGTGAATTTTCTGATTGAGAAAAATTTTGAAATGGTTCCGGACTATTTTCCCTACTTATTAAATTGTTTTCCACTACATTATTTATGACACTGTTTTCCTCTGTTGGCGAGTTCGCCATGTTAACAATTTCGTTATTCTGACTATTCATCATTTTTGCCTGTTTCATTGACCGCGTAATCATTTACAAAATATACAAAACTCGTCACTATGCGAAATTTATACACAATGACACTTTATCACCAACAATATCAATCACAAGAAATGCTTCCTTCAAACACGATTGACGAACAATTGAAATAATTGCACTAAATTGTCAAACGCGTATACAAGACAACAAAAAAAAAATAATTTTTGAAAAATACCATTAGAAGAATGACAATTACAAAATCTACACATGCAATCTAGACTACAATTACTAAACTACAAATTACTACAACAATACTACTATCTACTATTTTTCCAATCAGAAGATTCCAAGGGACGATCCGAAGCAGCGGTCGCCACGTGCATGGGGGCTTAATAAAATGCAATGCAAATACTTTTTAATTTTCTGTCGCTGTATGTCCGATTACGCATGTCTCGTAAACGGCTGGCCCTGACAACTAATTGTTACGCTATCTGACTGCATAGAATGACAACAAAGAATGAAATGAAACTTTTCGTTAACACAGTTAATTAATTAAGTCCCCAGCAACTATAAAACCTACGAAGCCAACAAAGCACAAGTGTAGCTGTTCTGTGTGTGGTAGTGTGACTCAACGCACATCTGGCACGGTTCTTCTTCAACAAAACAAGAATTTATAAATACCAATTATACTGATGTGATAAAAGAAAATTAGAAATACTATAATTGCGCAAGGAAAGCAGAATTACACTCTAATACAAGAACACAAGCCAGATGCTTTGTTGACTGAACCTGTAATGACACATTATTCAGGACACACAAATAATAAGAAATAAAGAACAGTCGTTAGTTACCTTAATTTATATTGACGAAAAGCACTCAGATCATTACAATATCTCCATTGGAACAACATCTGCTATCTCTCCCATCACTAACTGCATAAAACATGGAACAACACTCTGCACTACCGCATCCCACACTGACTTCTGCTACAAGCAGTGTCCCGCACAACTTCTCGGCAAGAACTCTCGGCAAGAACTCTCTGCCGCTACCTCTCAACACGCACTGCCAGTGGAGGCGGCGAAACAATACACTCTCTGGCGCGATTTTTGGCGCTGTGGTTCAGTGTAGCCACCTTTCAATATTCGTTCACATTTTTTTTGAACGCAGTTGGTTTTTACCATCCTGTATTAAAACATTTCGTTTTATCAATAACGCAATTTATAAACAATGTTTTGTGAGTAGAATAAAATTTCCAATGGTTAACTTAACTGCTTTTTCGACGTTATTTTACCAGCTAACTAAAAATAGGAAAGCCTTAAACCCCTTCCACTAAATTTAGTTAGTATTAAGATTCTTTTACAGGGAGTGCAGTGGAGCTGACGCTGAAATCATTAAGTATTTGGTTATACCATCGCTAGTCTCACTGAACTCTTCTGAATTCTACATGTCATGTGTGGTCTGGCGTCTCCTTACCAGCAACAGGTCCCAGGTTCAAACTAGTCAATTCATTAAAAAACACGGTCAGAGCGTCGTTGCGCGAAAGTGGTAGGGAGACACGATATAGAACAAACAGACACCACGCAGAATGTTAGAAGCGATACGGAAAGACACATTCTGTTGCCGTCTCGCGATTCAGAAAGCAGTTGCGGAGGATGCATTGTAGCCGTTGGCCGACAGATGGCAATATGAGACTTGCATAAATAAGAAGATGTTACAAAGAAATAAACAGTGCAAAAAAGGCTAATACGTCTATCGGGCGCCATTATGTCACACAATCATGAAGGACAATGTATAGAGTATAATACTGGAAACAGGATTTATGATACGGTTTCAAATACAGCTGTAAATGTAGAAAGGAGGAGGAATGTGGAGTGTAAAAATATTTTTTTTTCGTCTGTCTTCCCGTTCTGGAAAAGGAACGATAGGTGGATATTCACTTTAATTGCGCCAACGAGAATATGAAACGTACTTTAAAAGTACTACACATGGTTACAAATGTGGTTTTCATAAACCGATCTCGGAGTACCATTTCGGTTCGTTATGTGAACACTTTCGTATCGATTCTCGGATAGCGGTTTCAGATGCCGGTTTTGCTACTGTATATTAAAAGTGAAAGTCGATACCACAACAATCCATCATTTTGGCGTTTTTTAAGCATATTCGATTGTGTCAAATGCTAAGTATTGAACTGCTCAAAATGCGGTTAGTACTCCTGTCACGCCGTGTCCGGCATATGTAACGGTACTCGATGGCAAACCTTGCTCAATCTGCACTGCTCAAGTTACTCCTATTTTTGACATACGTTACACATACATCGCTTAACAACTTCCAAACACGTCGTCGGCCAGTGTTCCGCCACAAGCACGAAATTATAATACCATCTTCGGTTCGCATACTGACGGTGAAACGTTTAATCGGACCTTCAGATGGCAGTAATGGAGAATCTGAGTTAATCTTTCCGTTATTCCTCCGTCTCCTGCAGTCCACGGAGCTCCGTCCGTACAGCGATTCATTGTTGGTGCCAGCGCTCCAACATGTCGGCAGTTTATCGCGAGTAATGGCTGTCTGCTGACGTAAATGGAAACAGGAAGAAATGATAATAAATGCACAGCCACCAGCCTGACTTTGGATATAGCACAGTAATAAGCGAGTAAACTTGTAGACGATAAATTACGTCGATGGAGCGCACATAACTGTGACTAGGCTACATAAACCCACATTTAGTGTTATGCCTTCACAGACAAACTCGCAAAAGTTATATTTCTTCCCAAACGAAATTAGGTATCGTTTTCTTCACTGAAATCGATACTGACTTCCAGTAACCACTGCTGGCGTCATGTTCGCATGTGCTCCTTTTGTGCCCTCTGTCCGCATATAAAAATAGTTCAATAATTGTAACGGTAGAGATATAAAAATATGTCACCGTCTGGCTTCATAATATCATGTCTGCATTCACACATGTCATGTGACGGTCGACCACCGGTTTCTTCACATGCAGTGATAACGATTTATGGTCGTGAAAGCGAATCGCAAAAGTGACCGTTCATCCCTACGGAAAGTAACCGTCGTATTCGTCACTGAAAAATGATATAAGTGATAATATTTTCCATAATCGATCATTCTCGGAAACTAAACGTTTGGTCGACCCATCACTGTAATTACATTTCTCCTCAGTTCTTAGGTTTTCAGGCCATCAGCAAAATATATGCGTACAGTTACAAAGACGTGCAATTTATAAAATGCTGCGAAAAGAGTTGTGGACCGAACATTCCGTTACAACTGGGAACGGCGTTTCTCACAGCGACATTCTTGTGACACACGCTCTCGGTGTTCTTGCCGCGCTAAATCTGAACAGCTAATTTATCCAGCCGACTGCAGCCGTGCTGCGAAAGAAGGTGTCGATGTCGGCATGCCGAAAACGTAAACAAATGCCCGATATCCTCTGCAGTCTCTCAACGCTAAGACAACAGCCGCCGTGCCGGTACAAGTTACTGCTGAACATTCTCGTCTCTACGGCCTCTCTTTTGACAGAACTGATGTCCCTTAGTTTTAAGTGAGTACACATAACGTAGCTAATTTTGGCTAATGGCGATCGTAGTTTATTTACGACGCTATGGAAGAATGAAAACGGTGGTCACATTGAACAGTAGCTACGACATACTTACCTTGATTAAGAGGTAGCTCATTTTCGTTTACTTTGACGTTTTTAACACATGAAACATTATCATGTGATTGTTTTCATTTCGAAAGAAGTGCTGTGTGGTACGTCAGTTACATACGATACATGGGAATGAGATGCTTTAAGTTTATCTTGTTCTCACCGTGAAGACTGGTCAGTCCAACGACTGTGTTTAGGTATACATTTTCTGTGAATTACCTTTCATTTTGAGTAAAGACGTCCATATGACAGATTTTGGTTACGTTTCTGCAGAGCCTAAAATACGCTGTTGCGACCCTTAGTTGCTAAAATTCCTATGTTTCACACTATCTATTCGTCCTACACCTTTGGTCAAACGTCTTTTCCTAATCCTGTATAACGCAGCTCGATGACAAACCTCGTTCAACCAGCCCTGCTCAAATTATTCATTTATTTACGTACGTTACATATACGTTGTTGGACGACTCCCAACCCGGTCGTCCGCCTATATTCCACGGTGACACTGAAGGCCAGCACGCTATCCACAAAATCACGAAACTCTTACCATATTTGCATATTGACACATTACTGACTGTGAGTACACTCACAAATCCAGATGGTAGTGATGTAGAAGCTGCGTTGACTTTTACGTTAATTCTCCGTCTCTTGCAGAAGTAAGACCTTAGTCGCTGCCTCAGCGAATGATTGTTGCCGCTAGCGCCGTGGAAAGCTGGAATTTTAAACTCTCCCGCGAATAATGGCGGTGGTGTGAAGTGAATGTAAACGATTAATTTACATGCAAGAGTTCGTTATCAAAATAAGAGTGAATCCTTGCTTGGCTCAGCGACGTAATGTTTAAAATTTTCTCAAAGCAGAACCTCGCGTAGTCCTCCAGTTGCGAACTGCGTGTCCATCCAAACACGTGAGTCACACTCCTAGTCGCTGGCCAGTCGTACCATTCTAAGGCATCCGGACACTGCTGTTCCGCACTCCACACATTCGCGGGTGGCCTTCTGTCACAGTTGCCTCCAGCTGATGTTACCCTAAACTCCTGAGAAGCAGGACATTGCGTGAGAAAATCTTCCGGAAAACAGGTACAGAAACCGTAAAAACATAACGCCAAAACTTTTTTATCCACGCCAGTTAACGCGTGTGATACTGTTTTATTGTACTCACCTGAGTCACACGCATTGTGGAAAATGGGCGAAGCGATAAGACGACGTGGAACGTATGTACACTCCAGGGTTCCTAAAACATAGAAGGGTTACAATAATTCCTCTCGCATCAAGGCAAAACCTTAATCATATACGTAAATGTCGTGGATACGTTGTCACCAGCCATTGATTGTGAAGATGTAATAAAAGAAGTTGACTGAATCGTCTATTCCGTATTGATGGGGATTTCAAGAGCAGTGTGAGACACGGTTTCACTTCCTGCCAATGTTTCCAACTGTTGGCCTTCTGTTTCGACAGATTGCATTCGTGCCTCCAAACAGACAAAAAGAAAAGATCTGGCGAGGGCCTTTACACACTGCACGTGAGAGGAGGAGGACTGCATTAATGTTACCAATTAATTGACCGGAAAAGGCGATAAAAAGATAAAAAAACTTGTGTCACCGATATTATTCTGTCGTGCATCTGGGCAGCATCCATCGCGGGAACGAAAGCCACCAAAGGATTATTTTACGGTGCCTGACTGCCTTATACCCCGCTCGTTTGCGTGGTGAAACTGTGGACACGCATCTCCCTTTCCTTGGACCACAGAGACACACATATAGACGGCGCATGCCTCTATGACTGCCGTGTTGATGTTTGCAAACGAATGTATGAGACAGTTTGCCCCATTTGCATCTAAAGTTCGAATAATTCAACCGTTATTTACGTCCCGGCAGATGTGTACTACACTACAAGTATCTGTAGTACTTGTTCTGATAGTGTCACACATGAAGTAATTCAGTTAACCTTAGTTCCCCAAGACTCGCATTCTTAATGCGATATGTATCCCTGTCCATTTGGCTACGTGAGATGACAGCAAGCGTCTCAAACACTGTCCCGACAATTCCGTATTTTGAAGAACGACAGAAATACTCATTCGATGAATTCCTGCCCTTGTTGGACTTGGCTCATGAACCTGGCCGCTTCCACGAAAGATCAAATGTTTCCTGGTCATTTCCTCATCAGTATGCGTGATAAGTTTTACAGTACTTTATAGAAGAAATAACATCCGTAATGTCTGAATGTTACTCAGAATAAGAGGCTATTACTTCTGCTTAATTCAGTACAGATACCGACATCATATCGAGATAAGAAGCGTGATGTACCAGAAAATGTTACTGGTGGAGGACACTAATATATTGAGATACAGATTAAGATTATGTTGATCGACGTACATCCCCTCTTTCAACCCTTGAAAGGATTTTTAACACTTTTGCTCCGTAGCTTGCGCAAGCAGTCATTTGGCTTGAAATTCTCCCTTTTGAAAGAATGTGTCCAAACATTCCTCAGTGCTCCGTCACTGTGCATGATGTAACGACTTTGGTTTCATGTGTGTTTGTAATGGTCGGCAAGTACCTGATTCTTAAGCAGTGCCGGCAACTCACCGCCGTCTACCCAGCCCTGGAAAAGCACATGCAGATGTAGACACCTACTTTAGAAAATTTTCTAACGTTGTATACACCGCGGCAGACCTCGTTCCATGATACACAATCGTGTCTTCATAACATGGACACTCGCGTCTTACTCTGCCACGTCACATATGCCGCCCCTACGATCGACAAGAGCTTAGGCCTTATACTCTTCTATCTAACATGATACATTTAGTATTCCGAAAGATTCGTCCTATTATCAAGTTTATGATTTTAAACAGAGTACCGTTTTGTTCTGCTACAGCTGTAAAAACTCGGCGTAGAACTAACCAGTCCTTGGCGCACCAATTACCATCTGTTTGTTTTCTGCCGCCACAATCGAATTGTGCAACCTCTGTCACCAAAGTGTTAACGTTGTAGTTCCTGCCTTCTGGGCAAAATAGTGCTGTGATTTCTTAGACCTCCGACCACGAATCAAATCCGTATCAGAGTTGCCTTGATAATGACAGAGAAGAAATTTGCGATTAATAGGTACTTGTACGAAATTTGGTGTCCGGTCTCCGACATGTCTGAATAGCCCATACCAGAAAGCTGCATTAGAAATTTGCGCGAATCGTATGTGTACCTAATCTTTGAAACCATGTTCCAATTATGGCAAACAAATTCGGCCGATTGTTCTGTGGTCTTTTGACGCTAAGACAACAGCCGCTGTTGCGAAATCTGATCTGTGACGCCTCTCTGTGACAGAAAATGTAAAACCTTTTTATGATGCAAAAAAATATCTGTATCTCTCGGTTTTGAGTTGATAACAGTATTGTAAATATTTTCGTCAAAAACACTAGTTTGAAATATTAAAGTCAGATAAGCCATGTAGAAAACGGGGGAAAATGTTGGAAATATGGCGCGCTTCCCAGAATTAACTGTTCCCTTCGCTTCAGTTGCGTAACATATATTCAAGTCTCGGGGGCATCCCTTGCTGTTACACTGTGGTGACGTCACAACAACGACACTCGCGACTCATTCACTGCGAAAGATCCCGCACTGTCGCGTATGCTTCCACTGTAACCGGGTGTGTCTGGCCTGACATTCTTCTTACTAAACTAGTACACTTGAGTACTCGTAAGTCTCGTGCGTTTATGAAGAAACATTTATTTTTTTTTTTTTTACGTTTTGTTGTAATGTATGTCTAGTACACTTTGAAAACGCAAACGGCGGAGATCTTTCCGATCGGTTTTATCTCTCTTGGTTATGGCATCCAAGTACATAATTATTTATCGCTTTATCTCCTGATTCAGCAAAAGGATCGCACGAGTCGTGTAGTCGACATGTTTACATCGCTGTGACATCTTCTTTCCAGAAATGGTGCTGTGGTCTCCTCCACATTACGGTCATATATAAGAACAGACCCGTACTCGTATTGTTGACAATGTAGAAACACGTAAAGTTATCATTTTTATAGCCTCCTGTCGAGGATGCAGTCCATTGTCCATCGAATTTGAATAGTGCATACCAAGAAGCTGTGTGAGAAATAGGTGCGCAACCTATATCTACACTCTTATCAAAACCAAGCCCCAAAAAGGCTTCCTACAATGTAACTTAATGTGAACAACGTTATTTCATGCGGTCTGAAGCTATCGGTGTGAAGGTATATGAGAGTTGCATTGGACAGGAAGTTATTTTTTGTATGCATTCAACCAAAAGAATTTCGCTTAATGTTTTCTTAAATCGAAACATACAGACACCACTATATCTACATCTACATCTACATCCATACTCCGCAAGCCACCTGTCGGTGTGTGGGGGACGGCACCTTGAGTACCTCTATCGGTTATCCCTTCTATTCCATGCTCGTATTGTTCACGGAAAGAAAGATTGTCGGCGTGCCTCTGTGTGGGCTCTAATCTCTCTGATTTTATCCTCTTGGTCTCTTCACGAGATATTCGTAGGAGGGAGCAATATACTGCTTGACTCCTTGGTGAGAGGATCTAGGTGCTTCAGTCTGGAACCGCGCGACCCTTACGGTCGCAGGTTCGAATCCTGCCTCGGGCATGGATGTGTGTGATATCGTTAGTTTAGTTAGGTTTAAGTAGTTTTGTCTAGGGGACTGATGGCCTGAGATGTTAAGTCCCATAGTGCTCAGAGCCATTTGAACCATTTGTAACCCACTTCCTTTGTTTTCGGACTGCATTTTCTTAGGATTCTTCCAATGAATCTCAGTCTGGCATCTGCTTTACCGACGATTAATTTTATATGGTCATTCCATTTTAAATATCAAAAATGGTTCAAATGGCTCTGAGCACTATCCGACTCAACTTCTCAGGTCAACAGTCGCCTAGAACTTAGTACTAATTAAACCTAACTAACCTAAGGACATCAAACCCATCCATGCCCGAAGAAGTATTCGAACCTGCGACCGTAGCGGTCGCTCGGTTCCAGACTATAGCGTCCAGAACCGCACGGCCACTCCGGCCGGCTCATTTTAAATCACTCATAATGCCTACTCCCAGATAATTTATGGAATTAACTGCTTCCAGTTGCTGACCTGCTATATTGTAGCTAAATGATAAAGAATCTTTCTTTCTATGTATTCGCAGCACATTACACTTGTCTACATTGAGATTCAATTGCCATTCCCAGCACCATGCGTCAATTCGTTGCAGATCCTTCTGCACTTCAGCACAATTTTACATTGTTGCAACCTCTCGATGTACAACAGCATCATCCGCAAATAGCCTCAGTGAACTTCCGATGTCATCCACAACGTCATTTACATACATTGTGAACAGAAACGGTCCTACGACACTCCCCTGCGGGTGATTTTTCAACACTATTAAGGTAAATACATTGTTTCTTCTCTATTAAAATCATTCATTTGCGAACTATGCCTATCAGTAGTTAGTGCCTTCCGTAGTTTGAATCTTTTATTTAGCTGGCAGTAGTGGCGCTCGCTATATTGCAGTAGTTCGAGTAACCAAGATTTTTGTGAGGTAAGTGATCTGTGAAACGTATAGGTTAATGTTAGTCAGGGTCATTCTTTTGTAGGGATTTTTGAAAGTCAAATTGCGTTGCGCTAAAAATAATGTGTGTCAGTTTAAGCACAGTCATGTATAATTTTTCTAAGGGGACGTTTCATATGTCAACCCTTAGCCGAGGATACCTCACTGGAATCTTGTCATTTTTTCTTGTAGTTTGCGTAATTAGTGTAGCTTTTGTTTATTGCTAGCGCGTAATTATAGAGAGAATTTCCTTTGTAGTTGTAGTTTTTCATTGTTGTACACAGTTGTGGCATGCATGTAGATTTGCACCAAGTATTTCGCAGCTGCGCTTACAATTAACTAGATACTATTGTCAATGCTATGTTAATGTGTTTTGTTATTTTGCTCTTCAAATTGTGCTTTTCTGTGTTGTCGTGTGAATTATTGTGACAATAATGGCGTGTGAAAAACGTAATACTAGGCTCCAAAGTAAACTGAGAAATGACAGTGAAGACGAAAGCAGTGTGTTAGCGCCACCGTGTAATGAATTAACTAATGTTCAACATAGTAATCTGGTAATTGTGCATAGGGAAATGGAGGGGGCGGCAAACAATGGCGTAGATAGTGAAACAAATAGTGAACAGGGAAGCATTATCGATCGATCGGTCGGCAACAGCTCGCCTCAGGAGTCCGAAATGACAGGACACAATCTTGCAAATACTGCAGATTCAAGTTTTGCGTCCTCACCGTTTTCTCAAATAAGTCAAGACACATTTTCTGCTTTTCAGAATGCGAATGTTGCCGGTGAAAATGCACTGCCAAAAAGCACAGAGAAATACATTCCAGACACTAATACATTATTATTGCAATTAATGCAACAAATGGAACAAAATCAGAGACAAACACAGCAAAAGCTTCAAAAGTTAGACACAATGGAACAAAATCTTCAAATGTTAGACACAATGGAACAAAATCAGAGACAAACATAGCAAAAGCTTCAAAAGTTAGGCACCACACTTGAACAAACACGTGAAGATTTAACTACTGAGTTACATAAAGTCGAATCGATATCTCAAAAAGTCTGTAACGACGTAAAAACACAAATTTGTGAGCATTTACAACCTGTTTTTTCGCGTCATGAAAATGCATTACAGAATCAAGAAGCAGCCATAAAGGAACTGCAAACAATTGTTCATGAAAATCACGACATCTTGCAAGCTAAAATTGACTCAGCTGCATCTACCGATTCGGTTATGCAACTTGCAAACACTCAGGAAAACTTAAAGGACACAGTAGATACGATTTCAACACAAATGGACACTCTGAAACTTGGTTCAGAAAAACACACTGAGGAAATAAGTTCACTTTTGGAAAAAGTAGCCGAACGTTCAGATCAGTTCACTAACTTATCTACAAAGGTAGATGATGATCTGAATGACACAAGACCTGTAGCCTTCACGGACACTGCAGAGTATGAACAAATTAGAAAATTCAAACAAAATCAAAATCAAATCAATACACAGTACAAAAGAGAAATCTGGGAAGTACAAGGACACTTCGGAAATTATGAAAGAAATTGGCAAGGCGCATTGGATTATGAGATGGAACCGCCGAAACGAAGTAACAATGAGCGATGCGCGACTCGCCGACACGATGATTTTGACTATAAGCTGTTCATTACTACACGTAAATTCAAAACATTTGATAATTCTGGCAACGACATTCATCCACAAGCGTGGCTCCATCAATTCTCTCATTGTTTTCCTCCCAACTGGTCATTAGAGCACAGATTAGAATTTATGTGTGGCTACTTAGAGAATGAACCAGCTGAAAGAATACGATCGGTCATTCACGATTGTCACAGTGAAGGAGAATTTTACCATGCCTTCTTCTCAGCATATTGGTCTCAAGCTACACAAGACCGAGCAAAACATAGCATCATGATGATGAAACACTTTGAACAATCTGAATTTTCCAGTCTTGTTAAATATTTTGAAGACTTGTTGCATAAGAATCAATACCTTTCAAACCGATACAGCCCTTCAGAACTCATCCGCATTTGCTTAATGAAACTGCCTGAACATTTAAGAAATATTATTTTGGCAGGATGTTGCATAGACGACATTGAAGCTTTTCAGGGACTCTTACAAGAATTAGAAATTGACACAGACAGTCGCGGGATGCGAAAACAGGAAAACAATCACTGCAGGTCACATCCCTCACAATTCTGTGATGGCAGAAACAATAACTGGACACGACAAGTCTATTCTTACAACGTAAATCGTGACCAAAACAGACACCACCCATATGACAACCACTGTCAGAGTAATAATAGTTACAGAAAAAGATCGCATTTCCATAGTAATGAATATGACAGAGGTTACCATAGAAACAGACAATATGGGAACAAAAACAATTACTATCAAGGGAGACAGAATAACTTCAGACGCAACAGTTCAGCGCGCAGTAACGATTCCGGGAGAAATTCTCCACCACATGACCAACAATCAAGAAACTATGTAAACAACCGACAAAACGACAGACCTGAATTCCATCAGAACTGGCGGGATTCAAACTGAGCGGGGCACTCTCGACAAGGTGAATTTGTAGAAGTTAGGTCTCCTAATCCCAATAACGACGCACGCCAACAAAGAGACAGAAAATGACTCGCAACCCAGGCAGCCACATGCGCCGCCTAGCTCAGGGAAAAATTACATAGACACTAACCTTGAGAAAAATTTTAGCATTCTTTACCGATGTACCATATACCACATGATAATTCCACTGAAGCTGAAACTCTGCGTACTAGGGAGAGTAAAGGTTTACACCACATTTCACATGTAAAACCGTTTATTGAAAGATAATCTGCTTTTTAACTTTGTCTTTGCCATAAAACCTTTCACTTTACATTACTAGTATGCTTTGTCAGACTTTGAATCTGTTAACATGCAACAATGTTTGAAGTTAACTATCCAGTCTAGAACCTAGGGAACATATTTAGACAGTATTTACAAATGCATTGTTGTAGTGAACAGACGACACAGTGTTATTGTGTGTACATTCTTGCTTCTTAGTTGCACGATTACGTAACAACTATAAGGCTCACATACTTAGAACATATACCGGCACTGCTAATGAGATTTTCATGCAACATTTTGGTTTACTTGAAAAGACATTCTTTACTTGAAGTACTTTCTGTGGGATTAAAGATGATTTAGCGTTTGGTTTCTTTGACAGCTACACGATTATATCACGACGCTATTAATATGTGACACAATTTATATTGTTGCTTTTGCGGTGTACCTTTTATATCTGCACAGTTTTTCTGAATTCTTCTGGAAAGTAAAACATGTTATAGTAGTAACTTTTGTGGTATAGCTACAATGAGACAGCGTTTTTCGTAGCACAACAATACGTCATATTATAGTACTTTCTTGATCACAGTAAGGTGCGTAATAACTACGATATATATACGCAATGCCTTTCACTTTCGTTTATGATGAGGTAAGTACATTGACTTCAGCAGAACTTTGCTTACAGAGGCCGATAACTACGACACTTCCACAGAATTATCTTACAGCAGACGCACATTTAGTGCTACAAGACACGTATTTGAGTGATTAATTTTCCACTTAAATCATTTATTTTTAAAGATATTTGAAGTACAATGATACAAAGGTTTTCCGTGATACATTTCATTCCATTGCTGTAATCTGTATACCTGAGGGTATAATTACATTAATTCTCAGGTGGGTACATGCTTACTTTGTGTATCATGTGTTTGGCAACCACAAGGAGCCCTAGCTAATATGGTATTTGCTTATACAACTTTACACATCGGTACCATATTTCTCTAACACGCAAATTACACAGCTATCTGATCATGTAACTGAGAGATAAACATTTTTTTTACTACATCAGTGACACATTTTTTCGCAATTACACAGTTGGGTAACTTCACTCTTATGAAATTGTATTTTGTCTGTACTTTGTGAATTGTCCATATTTTTTTGGAACCATTGTGATACTATGAGAGCTTTGAATGATGTATTTGGTATGGGATCATGATTTTTAAAGTACGTTTGAGGTAGATGACACTATTGAAATGAGCAGAGAATTTTTTTTAGGTTTTGAAATTATTGAAGGCAGCTACGACGATTTTGAGATTTGTCTGAGGTTTTATGATGTTATGATGACGATGTGTATTACGCTGTGGCAGTATGCTTATGATCAATAAGCTGATGCTATATGAGGAATTTGATTATGCTACGTTTTTATTATGATGAAATATTGAAGAAGTGTCGACGAATACGTATATTAATAATGAGTAGTGGTTAGGGACTCTGATTTGTGGAAAAGGATGTTGGAAACCATGAATCGTACTTTAAGAGCTATGAAATGTGTGTAAATGTGTGAATGTATCACAATGCCGACGAAAAGTTTTTGAACACTGTTATATACATAGGATTTTGTTTCTACACATTTGTAACGCAAATTCTCGACCTGTGAAATTTTTATATGAGACTGTTACTGCTGTCGTAAATATTTAGGTACGAAAGTTGAGTGACCTTCACGTAATGCGTCGTGGGCACCCAGATGGGCGGCAGTCGCCTGGAAAGAAGTCATTAGTGAGTGCCTTTCAGAGGCACAGGTAGAAAAACAAAAAGAGGCCATTATCCTCGCTATTGACGTTTCTTTGTAGAAAGCGTCGCAAATAGGACACGCTCAAACTTGAAAACATATGATTACACTTT